>NC_091617.1:128845592-129474878 GCF_027580195.1 Bos mutus
TCTTAATTTCTGCTCAATTTTGCTGTGTACCTAAAACTACCCTAAATAATTAAATCTATTATTTAAAAATGCAATAAACATATTCTCTCATTTGTTCTCTTAACTTTCTTAAAAGACAAAAGATTGTATAATGCAACAATTTTAATACTATATTTTTGGATTCATAACACATACAGTTGACCCTTGAATAACATGGGAGTTAGCGGCCCCAATTCCTACAGAACTGAAAATCTGCATACAGTTGGTCCTCCATATCTGCACTTCCACATCCAAGGATTCCATCAACCCCAAAATGTGTAGTAATGTAGTACATATTTATTGAAAAAAGCCCATGTATAAAGGGAATCATGCAGTTCAAACTTACATTATTCAAGGGTCAACTGTATAAATATAATACAGATGAGAGTATAGAACAAAGAAGAGGGAATGGAATTACATTAAAGCCAAGTTTCTATATGTTACTGAAATAATGTCAGTATTAATTTTAAGTAGATTGTGATAAGTTAAGATGCATACTGTGGTCCCCAGATATCAAACAGAAAAAAAATAACAAAATAATACAGTTTAAAAATCAATTGATTAAAAATCAGTTTTAACTGACACACACAAAAAATGTTTAACACAAAAGAAGTCAAGGAGCAACAGAGGAAAACAAGAGAGAGGTCAATTAGAAAACAAATATTAAAATGCTACGTGTAAATTAAATCATATCAGTGATTACCATAAATATCAATGGTCTACATATACCAAACTAATGGTAGAAACTGTTAGAATGGATGAAAAAGCAAGATCCAATGATGTATTGTCTATAAGAGACACACTTAAGATCAATAGTTATAAATGGATGTCTTAATAATCCATTCTCAATAATTGACATAACAATTAGAAAATCATCAAAAATAGAAAACACTTGAACACCACTATAAACCAGCTCAAACCTAATATATATGGAACACTCTATCCAATGAAAGCAGAATACACACCCTTTTAAGGTACGCATGGAACATTCTCCAGGATAGAACATATGCTAGGGCATAAAATAAGTCTCAGTAAATTGTAAAAAAGCTGAAATCATACAAAGTACGTTCTCTGAATGAAACAATTACTATAATAAACAACAGAAAGAACCCTAGAAGTTTTCCAAATATGTATAAATTAAGCACCTCACTCCTAAATATCCATGAGTTAAAGAAGAAACCAAATGAAATTGGAAAATATATTAACTAGGCAAAAACAAAATTTAAAGAATTATAGAAAATATTATAAACATCTTTATGGCAATAATAGGTAACCTAGAGGAAGTGTACATAGTCCTGCTGCTGCTACTGCTGCTGAGACGCTTCAGTCTGTCTGACTCTGTGAGACACCATAGACAGCAGCCCACCAGGCTCCCCCGTCCCTGGGATTCTCCAGGCAAGAACACTGGAGTGGGCTGCCATTTCCTTCTCCAATGCATGAAAGTGAAAAGTGAAAGTGAAGTCACTCAGTCGTGTCCGACTCTCAGCGACCCCATGGACTGCAGCCCACCAGGCTCCTCCGTCCATGGGATCCTCCAGGCAAGAGTACTGGAGTGGGGTGCCATTGCCTTCAAGACACAAATTACCAAAACTGACATAAGAGCAGATAGAATGTATAAATAAACCTACCCTGTAGGCTCCTCTGTCCATGGAATTTTCCAGGCAAATGTACTAGAGTGAGTTGCCATTTCCTTCTCCAGGGGATCTTCCCGACCCAGAGATCGAACCAGGGTCTCCCGCATTGCAGGCAGGTGCTTTACCATCTGAGCCACCAGGGAAGCCCAAAAATGGAATTAACAATTTAAAATCTTCCCACAAAGAACACTCGTTTCAAACAGACTCATTAGCGAATTATATTAAATGATTTAAAAAGAAAATAGTATCAATTCTTCTCTAATTTTCATAAAATAGGAGGATAAAACATGTCTGAACTCATTGCATGAAGCCAGAATTATCCTAATATCAAAGCCCAATGAAGACATCATAAAAAAGAAAAACTACAAGCCAATATCTCTCCTAAACACAAATGCAAAAATCATTAAGATAATATTAGAGAAGAGAATAAAACAACAAATAAGAGTGATTTTTACACCATGAGCAAGTGATAATTATTCAAGGAATTGAATAATTGCTTCAACATCCAAAAACTAACTAAATATAATACAGAATAAAGAACAAAACCCATATGATACACTTAAAAATACAGAAGAAAGCATCCACCAAAATCCAATACACATTCATGATATAAACTCTAAATAACCTAAGTCTGAAAAGCAACTTTATCAACCTGATAAAAGAAAAATCCACACCTAACATCATACTTCCCTGGTGACTCATATGGTAAAGCCTGGGTTCGATCACTGGGTTGGGAAGATCCCTTGAAGAAGGGAATGACTACCCTCTCCAGTATTCTTGCCTGGGGAATTTCATGGACAGAGGAGCCTGGCAGGCTACAGTCCATGGGGTCACAAAAGGTCAGTCATGACTGAGCAACTAAGCACAAAGGTTTAAGGTAAACAACCATACTTAGTGCTAAAAAGGATACAATTGACTTCTCCACTAAGATCAGAAAATTACATCCATAAAGGCTACAGATGTAATGCACAGCATAGGGGAAAAAACAAAGAAAGGAATAAGGCAAGAATTTCACTATGGCCACTTTCATGAAACATTTCACTGGAAGTGTTAGTCAGTACAATAAGGAAAGAAAAATAAATTGAAGGCATCCAGATAGGAACATGAGTACTAAACAACTATCCTTGTCTCAAATGACAGTATCTTACATGTATAAAATCCTAAAGAATACACAAAAACATTTCCAGAATAACAATTATAGCATGGCTTCAGGACTTAAGATCCATGTAGAAAAATTAACTATATTTCTATATACTAACAATTAACAATATGAAAATGAAATTAAGAAAATAATCCTATGCACAGTGAAGGAAATAGTAGTCGATACAAGTGGACAACCTACTGAATGAGAGCTGCTTAGCTGCTTAGCTGCTGCTAAGTCACTTCAGTCGTGTCCGACTCTGTTTGACCCCATAGACGGCAGCCCACCAGGCTCCCCCATCCCTGGGATTCTCCAGGCAAGAACACTGGAGTGGGTTGCCATTTCCTTCTCCAATGCATGAAAGTGAAAAGTGAAAGTGAAGTCGCTCAGTCGTGTCCGACCCTCAGCGACCCCATGGACTGCAGCCTACCAGGCTCCTCCATCCATGGGATCCTCCAGGCAAGAGTACTGAATGAGAGCAAGTATTTGCAAATTATATGATGTATATAGGGTTAATATCCAAATATATAAACAGCTCATACAACTCAATATAGCAAAAAACGAACAACATAATAAAAAAAACATGCAGAAGATCTGAATAGACTTTCCAAAGAAGACATAGAGATGGCTAACAGGCACAGGAAAAGATGCTCAACATCACTACTTATAAGAGAAATGCAAATCAAAACAACAATGAGATATCACCTCACATCTATCAGAATGACTATCACCAAAAAGTCTATAAATAACAAATGTTGGTGAGGATGAAAAGCAAAGGGAACTGTAGTACACTGTTGGTGGGAATGTGGATTAGCACAGACACTATGGGAAACATTATGGAGGTTCCTAAAATAACTAAAAATAGAAATATCATATGATCCACCAATTCTACTCCTGCTTATATATCTAAAGTAAACAAAAATGCTAACTCGAAAGAAATAGGCACCTCAATGTTCATAACAACACCATTTACAACAGCCAAGATATGGAAGAAATTTAAGTGTCCACTGACAGATGAACAGAGAAAGAAGACGTGGTATATATACACAGTGGAATATGACTCAACCATAAGAAAGAATAAAATTCTGCAAGTTATAACAAGATGGAGGGACACAGAGAGTATTATGCTTAGTGAAATAAGTCAGAAAGAAAAAGACAAATACTGTATGTTTTCACTAAATAAAACAAACAAGTGAATATAACAAAACAGAAACTGGCTCAACTGTATAGAGAAAAAACTCATGGTAACAGTGCAGAGAGAGAATGCAGAGGGGATGGTCAAGATTGGGGTAGGGAATTAGAAGCCAAAACTACTATGTATAAAATAAATAAGCTATAAGAATAAAGTTATAGCACAGGGAATATGATCAATATTTTATAATAACTTTCAATAGAATATAATCTATTAAAAATTGGATCACTATGTTGTACACCTGAAACTAATATAATATTGTAAATCAACTATTCTTCAATTTTAAAAAATCCAATCACAATACCACCCAAAATGATAAACTGCATAGGAATAAATTTAACAAAACAAGTATAAGGCTTATATACCACCAACAATAAAACATTGAGGAGATTAATTAAAGATCTAAATAAATGGGGAGACATTTATGATTCATGGTTGAAATCATGCTCATATTTAAAAGACTCAATACTGTCAATACAGAAATTCTTCCCAAAATTGATTTGTACATTCAGCATAATCCCTATGAAAATACAGCAGATATATATCAGAAATTGACAAACTGATCTTAAAATTCATATGGAAATACAAAGGACCTGGAATTACCATGACAATATTTTAAAAGAAAAAAGTTGAAGGGCTTATACTACTCAGTTTAATTCTTACTCAGAAGATACAATAATCAAGACAGTGCAGTACTGACATAACAACAGTCATACAACAATCTCCATAATAAAAGGCCTAAAGACTCCACACAAAAACTTATAAATAAATTCAGCGAGGTAGCAGGATACTAGATTAACATACAGAAATCAGTTCCATTTCTTTACACTAACAATGAAATATCAGAAAAGGAATGTAAACAAATAAAATACCTTAAAAAACTGCACCAAAAAAATAAAATAAAATACTTAGGAATAAACCTGAGTCAAGGAGGTAGAAAACTTATATGCTAAAAAATATAAAACATTAACAAAGAAAATTAAAGACAATTCAAAGAAATGGAAATATACCCCATGCTCTAAGACTGGAAGAAGCAATACTGTTAAACTGTCATACTATCAAAAGCAATCTATATATTTAATGCAGTCCCTATCAAATTGTCCAGGACATTCATCAAAGAACTAGAACAAATAATCCTAAAATTTATATGGAAATATAAAAGATCCAGAATTGCCAAGCAATCTTGAAGAAAAAGAACAAAACAGGAAGCATAACCCTCCCAGACTTTGGATAATACTATAAAGCTACAGTAATCAAAACAGGATGGAGTTGGCACAAAATTAGACATACAGATCAATGGAACAGAATAGAGAGCCCAGAAATAAATCCAAATACCAAGAGTCGGACACAACTTTGCAACACAACAACAACCTATGGTCACTAAACCTTTGACAAAGGAGGCAAGAATGGGAAAAAGACAGTCTGACCAGCAAGTGGTACTGGGAAACTTGGACAGTTACATGTAAATCAGTGAAGTTAAAACACACCCTTACACCATGCACAAGAATACAGTCAAAATGGCTTAAAGACTTAAACATAAGACATAACACCATAAACCTCGTGGAAGATTTCATAGGCAAAACATTCTCTGATACATACTGTATGAATGTTTTTCTTAGGTCAGTCTCCAAAGGGAATAGAAAAACTAAACAAACAAATGGGATCTAATCAAACTTATAAGCTTTTGCACAGCAAAGGAAACCATAAATTAAATTACAAGACAACTTACAGGATGGGAGAAAAATACTTGCAAACAATATGACTGAGAAAATATACAAACAGCTCATACAACTCAACAACAACAAAAAGCAAACAACACAGTTGAAAAATGGGCAGAAGACCAAAGAAGACATGCAGATGGCCAACAGGCACATTAAAAGATGCTCATCATTGCTAATTATTAGAGAAATGCAAATCAAAACTACAGTGACGTAGCAGCTCATACAGTCAAACTGGTCATCATCAAAAAGTCTACAAATAACAAATGCTGGTGAGGGTGTGAAGAAAAGGGAACCCTCCTACACTTTGGTGGGAATATAAGTTCATGCAATCACTATGGAAAACAGTATGGAAGTCTCTCAGAAAACTAAAAGTAGAATTACCATATGATCCAGGTATCTCACTTCTGGCTATATACATCCAGACAAAACTGTAATTCAAAAAGATTCATGCAGGACTTCCCTGATAGGGCCAGTGGTTAAGACTCTGGCTTTCAATACAAGGGGTGAGGTTCAATCCCTGGTCAAGGAACTAAGGTCCCACATGCTGTGGGGTGTGGCCAAAAAAATTTTTTTAAAGCTACTCACGCTCCTATGTTCATAGCATCACAATTCACAATAGGCAAGACATTGAAACAATGTAAATGTCCATCAACAAATAATGGATGCAGAAGATGGAATGGAATACTACACACACAATGGAATACTACTCAGCCATAAGAAAGAGTGAAATAATGTCAGTTGCAGCAACATAGATACAACTACAGATTATCATACTATGTGATCTAAGTCAGAAAGAGAAAGACAAATACCACATGATAGCACTTACATGTAGAATCAATAAGATACAAATGAACCGCTCTATAAAGCAAAACTCAGAGAACAAAGGCAGTTGCCAAGGGGGAGGAAGATTAGGGGAGGGATGGACTGGGAGTTTGGGGTAGATACAAACAGTTACATATAGAATAGATAAACAAGGTCCTGCTGTATAGCAGAGAGAACTATATTCAGTATCCTGAGACAAACCATAATAGAAAAGAATATTTAAAAAGTATATATGTGTATAATTGAATCACTTTATGGTACAGCAGAAGTTAACATAACACTGTAAATCAACTATACATCAATAAAAAAACTATACTTCAATTTTTTAAAATTCCATTCACAATACCACCAAAACAAATAAAGCACTTAGGAATAAATTTAACAAAATAGGTGTAAGGCTTATAAACTGACAATAATAAAACATAAAGTAAAGATGATTAATTAAATGGGGAGACATTTATGATTCATGACTGAAGTCATGTTCATGATGGAAAGACTAAACATTGTCAAAATAGCAGTTCTTCCCAAAATGAGCTATACATGAATCTAGCAGGCATTAATCAGAAAATAACAAACTGATTCTAAAATTCACATGAAAATGCAAAGGATCTAGAATTGCAACAAAAATGTTTTTTAAAAAAACAAAGTTGAGGGACTTACACTAGCTTCAAACCTTACACAAAAGATACAATAATCAAAACAGTGTGGTATTAGCACAAGTATAGTCATACAACAGGTAAATTAAACTGAATTATGAGACAAAAGCAAATCTTTAAATTTATGGTCAATTTATTTCTGATAAAAGTTCCAAGACAATTCAATGTAAAAGGTATAGGCTTTCTAACAACTGAATAAATACATTCAAAAACTAAACTTAAACTATTAGTTCACACCATAGACAAAAAACTAACTCAAAATGGATCAGAGACCTAGATGTAACAACTAAAATTTTTAATTTCTTTAAAAAAGCAATGGCAAGAATCTTTATGACTTTGGTTGAATAAGCGGTTCTTAGATACAATACCAAACTTACAATATATTTTTATTTGGTATTTTGAGGGTCATCAAAATGTAAAATGCGTGCAATTACCAATAAATCACCAATAAGAATTTTATGAAATACACTTAACACTAATACGTCATTTATACCTCAATAAAACAATGGAGGAAAGTCCATAAAATGAGATAAAAATATGTGCAATTACATATAAAATAAAGGATTTACATCCAGAATATACAAAGAAATTTTATAATTCAAAAATAAGGCAAAAAAGATAATTTTTAAATGGACAAAATATTTGAGCAGATATTTAACCACAGAAGATACATGATATAAGCTCAGCTTAATAAGCTCATGAAAAGATGTTCAACATCATTAGTCATTAGAGAAATGCAAGTTAAACCACAATAACATAACACAACACACTCAAATAGAGTGACTGTAATCAAAAAAGACAGTATCAAGTGCTGGTGAGAATGAGGAAAGACAAGAACCTACAAGCATTGCTCGTGGCAATGTAAAATGGTACAACCAATTTGGAAAACCATTCCTTGTGAAAGCTGCTCAGTTGTATCCAACTCTTCATGACCCCGTGGACTACAGCCTGCCAGGGTCCTCTGTCCATGGAATTCTCCAGGCCAGAATACTGGAGTGGGTAGCCGTTCCCTTCTCCAGGGGATCTTCGCAACTCAAGGATCAAACCCAGGTATCCTGCATTGCAGGTGGATTCTTTTTACCATCAAAGCCACAGGGAAGCCCAAGAAAATTGAAGAGGGTCGCCTATCCCCTCTCCAGCAGACCTTCCCAACCCAGGGATCGAACCCAGGTCTCCCACACTGCAGGCGGATTCTTTACCATCTGAGCCACCAGGGAAGCCCACAGTTTGGGGATTTTTAAGTAAAACATTCCATAGTTTGTTTTTTTTTAAGTGAAACATAAACCTGCCCTTCGACCCAAGAGTCACATTCCTTGGAATCTATATGCAATATCTGAAAACATATGTCCCCACAAAAACATGTATATGATTGCTCATAACAGTATTATTCCAGAGAAGGCAATGGCACCCCACTCCAGTACTCTTGCCTGGAAAATCTCATGGATGGAGGAGCCTGGTAGGCTGCAGTTCCTGGAGTCGCTAAGAGTCGGACATGACTGAGCGACTTCACTTTCACTTTTCACTTTCATGCATTGGAAAAGGAAATGGCAACCCACTCCAGTGTTCTTGCCTGGAGAATCCCAGGGACGGGGGACCCTGGTGGGCTGCCATCTATGGGGTCTCACAGAGTCAGACACGACTGAAGCAACTTAGCAGCAGCAGCAGCATAAGGAACAAATGGCTATGATATGTCTCCAGAGCAAGACATAGGATCACTTGCTGCTGCTGCTAAGTCACTTTAGTCATGCCCGACTCTGTGCGACCCCATAGACGGCAGCCCACCAGGCTCCCCGGTCCCTGGGATTCTCCAGGCAAGAACACTGGAGTGGGTTGCCATTTCCTTCTCTAATGCATGAAAGTGAAAAGTGAAAGTGAAACTGCTCAGTCGTGTCCGACTCTTAGCGACCCCATGGACTGCAGCCTACCAGGCTCCTCCGTCCATGGGATTTTCCAGGCAAGAGTACTGGAGTGGGATGCCATTGCCTTCTCCGATACGATCACTTAGTAGTGTTCAAAAACATTTAACTTTAAATAATTGACTTTAAATATTCCTTATCTTGAGGAAACCTCAGAGAATCCCAAATAATGACCTACAATTTTCAAAAATATTAATAGCTTGGAAAACATCAAAAGGCTAGCAACTGTCCCACGTAAAAGTTAATGGAGACATGACACCTGAAAGCAATACATGATCCTGACCTGCATCTTATAGGCCAACCTGCAGAGGGCAGATTGGATGAAAGCTGTCAAATGGTACAAACTTCCAGTTATAAGATAAATAAGTACTACAGATGTAATGTATAACATGATAAATATAATTAACACTGCGTATGTTATACATGAAAGTTGTTAGGAGAGAAAATTCAAAGAGTTCTCATCACAAAGAAAAATTTTTTTTCTATTTCCTTAGTTTTGCATCTATAGGATGTGAGGGATTTTTCTCTAAACTCACTGTGGTAATCATTTCATGATGTATATAAGTCAAATCATTATGCTGTATACCTTAAACAGTGTTGTGTGTCAATTAATATCTCAATAAAGCTTAGGGGGAAATACTAATAAAATTAAAAAATTTTAAAGTAGATACAAAGATATATAGATTGAGATATATTTAAAAAGGACATTATTGGTACAGTTGACAAAACTGGAAAATGGACTGCAGATTAAAGTATGGCATCAATGTCAAATATCTTTAATTTGATAAATGTTCTAAAGATATATAAGAATATTCTTGTTAGCAAATATAAACTGAATTAACCTGAGGTAAAGAGTCCTAATGCATAAAACTTACTAATGATTTAAGGAAAAAAAAAATATATATATATATATCATCATCACATACCTCCTGTGATCTTTCTGAGAAACAGAAATAAAGACTAATAAAGCAAGTGAGGCAAAATGTTAAAAGTTAATAAAGGATAAATGGAAGTTCTTTATATTATTTTTGCAATGTTTCCATAAGTTTGGGAATATTTCAAAATAAAGCATTAAAAGTTCAATAAAACAGCAAGAGACCAAAACTTATTTGACATGACATTTCTGAGCAACAGCCAGTATCATGCTCAATAGGCAGACACTGGAAGAGTCCCACCAAAGTCTAGAATAGAAAAAGATGCCATTTTCCACTAGTATTTGACATTGTATTGGAGATACTAGCCCACAAATTAGACCAGAGACAGGAATTAGATGTTTACAGTTTTGAAGGGAGGGAAAATAAGACCATTTGCAGACCATATGATTGTAAATGTAAAAAATAACTGAGAAAAAAAGAATACCATAAGAAAGCTGAATACAAAATTAATATACAGAAATTACTGCCTTTCACTTATAACAGAGAAGCCCAAGTATTCAGTTAAAAACAAGCCAAACAAATCGCTATTTAGCTCCAGCTTCAGTTTCAGCCTCAACATTTAAAAGCCCAAATAACTACTTTAAGGACAGTTTTGCCATTCTTAAAATGGTAAGACATTAATGATCTTGTGATCACTTAGTCCGTCATCATACCTAATCAGTGGAATACTTCAATAATAACAATGCTATTCACTCCTCAGTAACGTGTTTGGGAAGTAACAGAAAGCACAGCCTAATAAATCAGAATTATCCAGAATTACTGTGAGCTAAGCAGAAAGTGAGTGGGCCACTATCATCATTCTGCTTCAGGCAAAGACAAAGGTGTATAAGAGATATCTGAAGTTGCCTTTTCTTATACAATGTTTTCATATAAAAGCCAGTATTGCACACTGGGAAAGTTCTCTCCAATAACAAAAAAGAGTTAATGTACTTTGTGGATAACAGTTCCAAATAGCAATAAGCTCTAACATTTTTCAGAAAAAAAAAAAAACACAATATTTTGCCATTTCAGGAAGAAAACAAATCCCCTGTATTATGTGTGTAAATACATAAAAAATGATCTTGTCACATCACCACTGGATTGGGAGCTGATGGAGAGTTGAAGGGAGCTACAGCTTTAACTATGCTATTTAGATTTTCTAAAATATGTAACCAGGTATTAATCCTGAAGTGAATAAAAATAAATAAGAATGTTTAAAAGCTAGTTATGCATTCTTAGAGAATAACACAATGGCCCTCATTAGTGCCAATGTCAAGAGAACTGTCAGGCCTGGACCTCTGGACCTGTGTGGCTCAGAGTCTCAAATGAAGGAAGAAAGCATTCACAGTGCTCAGATGCCCAATGCTGAGAAAACTCCTGAGTTCCACTTGGTGATGTCCGTCTTTTGCCTGTCTTCCTGTACCCAAGTTCCCTCACTCTTCTTCCCCAAATGGGACGGCAGCCACCCTGTACCCTACCCAGAACCAGGATTTATTTGCTAATTCTGCACCACAGAGGTTGAAGCAGTTCATACTGACTGGATATTCCATGTTGATTGATACCAAGAAAGGCCAACGAGTGGGCCTGATAAGGTACCCCTTTGGGTCTCTTAAACAAAAATGAAGCAGAATGAAAGATATTTAATCTGGTGCAAGCCATTCCTGAATTATACAGATTTTATGCTGTGAAAACACCTAGAAAAGTACTTTCTAACAGATCAGACCCCTTTTTAGGATGATGAAGAGGATGATAATGATGATATTTTTTACCATTCATTACCATGTGTCAGGGATTGTTCAAGAGACTGAAAATAGCACTGACAATGTCAGGTGGGAAAGACGTACTATAAATATTATCAACTATTCACTAAACACTCAACCAGGCTCCAAAAACATCTTATGTAGATTATTTCACAACCCCTCTGCACAGTAGATGGCACTCTCCCCACTTCACATGTAAGGAAACTGAGGTTAGTGAAGGTGCAATGACTTGCCCATGATCACTCAATTAGAAAGAGGCTGAGCAGAAGAGGACATCAGGTGCATCTATGCCAGGTCTCCAGTAATTGCCTTTGTCTCAGTCCAGGTCCTCATTCCCTTGGAAGGGAAGCTCACAGTGAGGAGTCACTGAGGTCTGGACAATGAACCCAGATGTGAAAGTGCTGAGGTCAGGAGAGCAGCAGACACAGGGTGGCACCAGCTAAGGACTGGTACCTCCACATTCAAAACTGCAATACCCATTATGCCAGGAGCCCCAAGCCCCACCAGATGTCCTGGCCAGCTTTCAGTTGTTCATCTGTCTCTTAGAACATGGAACATCCACACTCTCTCCTGAACAGAGCCCCCACTATTCCCAGACCATGGAGTATTCAAATATCACCAAAAGAACTCTCCAGGACAAAGGAGTTGTTTCCTGCAAGTTCCCATTCTTTCCCTCCCCACCCCACCTTCTGTGCAAATAAAAGTAGCAGCGCAGATGCTCCTATTGCTTGGGAACATAGAGGTTGGTGACAATGGCATCCACCTTCACCTCATGGGAACTCAGGAGGGTCCCTCAACACTGATGTAGAGCTGGCCCAGGTTCCACCAGCCACAGCCCAGACCTGAGTCACCACCACAAGGGAATTTCTTAGCCAGTAGCCAAGAACACCAGAAAGCCAGCCATAAACTCGGATGCAGGCCAGAAGTGCAGAGAAAAGCACTGAATTTAAGCCCAGGAAGTTTCAGTTCCCTTTATAACTTTGTCACCAATAAGCAGGGGCCTGACTTCAAGCACAAACTGCCCTCTACCTAAACACCTCAACTGCTGAATGAAAACAATTTTAGTGATCTTAAACTTTGGCATAACACAGAATCTTTGTGGAGGTGCTTAAAAAGAATTCCTCCATCCGTGGCTTCAGGAACTCTGTTCAGTGGTTCTGGGATGGGGCAAAGAATCTGCATTTCACAGTAATTGGCCAGAGAAGGCCGGTGTCAGCCAATTCACACACCAGTAGTTTAAATGAGCATCAAGAGAGGCCCGATTTAAACAGAATTCTGTATAAAGGAATGCTATGCAGCCCTCAAAATGAGAACACATAAGCTATTTTGTTTAAAAAAAAAAAAAAAAAAAAGAGTGAGAGATCACATGGACATGGGTGGAAGGAAATCCTTTGAGACCATATGACAGTGTTGTTGCTGCCGATGCTGCTGCTAAGTCACTTCAGTCCTGTCCAACTCTGTGCAACCCCATAGATGGCAGCCCACCAGGCTCCCCCATCCCTGGGATTCTCCAGACAAGAACACTGAAGTGGGTTCCATTTCCTTCTCCAATGCATGAAAGTGAAAAGTAAAAGTGAAGTCACTCAGTCATGTCCGACTCTTAGTGACCCCATGGACTGTAGGCCACCAGGCTCCTCCATCCATGGGATTTTCCAGGCAAGAGTACTGGAGTGGGTTGCCATTTCCTTCTCCAATGCATGAAAGTGGAAAGTGAAAGTGAGGTCGCTCAGTCCTGTCTGACTCTTAGCGACCCCATGGACTGCAGCCTACCAGGCTCCTCCATCCATGGGATTTTCTCGGCAACAGTACTGGAGTGGGGTGCCACTGCCTTCTCCCTTGACAGTGTTACCTATCCTGAAATCATTATTGGATGTTTTCATCCATTAATACTGGAGAAGCTGAGCCATACCTTCCCTTGGTCACCAAGATCCGCTGCACAGATTCACCTTTGAACTGATCTTCAGATCAAAGGCGCCGACCTCTTCATTATCTTGAGGGGAGCCTGATGTCGCACACTCAGCTAGGCTAGTTTCTGGCTCCTGAGTAAACTGGTTCGTCCTTCGGCAAGACGTTTCATCAACAGAAAATTGCGCTAAAATGGATACACCTCTCCCATGTAGTTTACGTCAAAATTGCTGCTGCTGCTGCTAAGTCGCTTCAGTCGTGTCCGACCCTGTGCGACCCGATAGACGGCAGCCCACCAGGCTCCACTGTCCCTGGGATTCTCCAGGCAAGAACACTAGAGTGGGTTGCCATTTCCTTCTCCAATGCGTGAAAGTGAAAAGTGAAAGTGAAAGTGAAGTCGTGTCTGACCCTCAGCGACCCCATGGACTACAGCCTTCCAGGCTCTTCCATCCATGGGATTTTCCAGGCAAGAGTACTGGAGTGGGGTGCCATTGCCTCCTCCGACGTCAAAATTAGAGACAGTAAACTCAGTTCGGGCTTCCCAGCTGGCTCAGCGGTAAAGAATCCGCCTGCAATGCAGTAGCCGCAGGAGACATGGGTTCGATCCCTGGGTGGGCAAGATCCCCTGGACAGGGGACTTTATTCCAGTGGAGAATCCCATGGACAGCGGAGCCTGGTGGGCTAGTCCACAGGGTCGCAAAGAGTCGGACAAGACTGAAGCGACTTAGCAGGCACACAAACTCTTGGTTCAGTTAATGGAAATGTAAAGATAACCATCGTCGTGCTAGCTATATATCGTGATAGATATATAAGCTGATCCTGCAGGGGCTGCTATTAAGACAGTCAATTCTAACATTGCTTTTCCTTTTTCAACTCCGCTGCAAGGATCTGACAGTCACTGACAACGCAGGCAAACAGAGGCTTAAGGATGTCATCCAAAACCTGCTTCCCTCCAGGCTCAGCTGGTAAAGAATCCGCCTGCCATGCGGGAGACCTGGGTTCGATTCCTGGGTTGGGAAGATCCCCTGAAGAAGGGAAAGGCTACCCACTCCAGTATTCTGCCCTAGAGAATTCCATGGACTATATAGTCCATGGGGTCGCGAAAAGTCCGACACGACTGAGTGACTTTCACTTTCACTTTTCACTTTCCAAAACTTCACCTCACTATTGGACCAAAAGAAGATAAAAGGTCACTGCCAGGGCGAGGTCTCAAGGGATGAGAAAACTACATCTCAGGGTCCTGGTGCAGCATTCCTCTGGTGGGACTTGAAATTTAATCGGTTTTCCTGTTCAGGCTTTCCACTTCTGAGGTCAACACGGGGAAAGCCAAACTCTTGACCCAGGAAGCCTAGTCCTAGAGCTGCATGATTGCTCCGCCCTCTTCAGGCCTACAAAAGTATTTGTCTACCTTGAACTACCCACCACAGCTACAGCTCTTGCGCAACACAGACGCCTCCATTTCTGTGGGCGGAGCCTAGGAAGGGGCAGGAATAAACGTGAGGCTGCTTTCCGACTCAAGTTCCGCCGGCGTCGCTCACGACATCCTTTGCCCACTCCTGTGCAAACCCGTCCGTGAGAGGTGCGGAAGGCTCAAACACGCAAGGCCAAATCCAGCAGTTCCCCTAGACGCCAGGACTGAGTGACTCCCCAGAGGCAATCCGAGTTCCGAAGACTCGTTCCTCATCCCACGGTCCTGCGCCCCACCGCCCCGCGTCGGCCTGTCATTACCTGTAGGACAGAACCCTTCCTCTCCCTAGGCCCGCGGCGACATTGAAATGATGGGCAGCCGGCCCCACAGCTCCAGCGCTTCCTCTGCAGACCAGTGGGAACAGCAGGCCGAAGGACCCGGCCCTGCCAAGCGCCGTCGAACGGAGGAGCCCACGGACCACGAGTTCGAGGTAGCGCCCAGAGTGGACAACGTGATGGGGACCCCAGACATGGGAGCGCTCACCTCCCTGGTGATTCTGGCCGACGGCTATGCCCTGCACCTGCCCCTGGACGAGGTCGACCTGGTGCTGGAGCCCGAGCCCACATCCGTGCTGCAAGTTTCTCTCGGGGATAACACCCTCATACTGATCCCTGGAGCCCTCCTCGAATTCCTAGAAGGGGAGAGCCACTCAGCCCTTGGTCTGGAACAGGGCTCTTTCCTGAACGCTCCTGGGGAATGTGTCGCCCTCGAGCAGGGATTCTATGGACCTGTCCCAGAGATCGCCGGCCAAGAAGAGGTCTATCAGGAGGACGCAGACACTGTGTTCCCACCGGCTGGGATGAATGCAGCCGCCAGCTCAGTTGCTGGGCTCCTCCTTTCCCCTAGAAGGGCATCCGACCCAGACTTCGTGGGCCTAGCCCCAGAGCCCTGGCCTCAGGCGCCCAACCCTATTCCAGAGAGAGGTTCTCCTCACCACCAAGACAACCTGGACTTGCACGTTCCCGAGTTCTTCCCCGACTCACCACTCCAGCCTCTACCTCCCTCTCCTTGTCCAGGTTCTCACGAGCGCCCCCAACACCCTCCTGTTCCTGCTCGAAAGGCCCAGAGACGCCTGTTTCAGGAATGAACTTCCTCCCACAATTCTTAGCCACCGTCTGGGACCAGGATGGACTGTTCTGGTGACTGCTGTTTGTATGTTGCCCACCCAGCCAGAATCACAAGGTCGTGATGGGTTTTGGATGCACGCTGTCTTGCAGAATTTTGCAGCAGTTGCAAAATTTACATCTAGCTGGCTAGATCCCTGGGAAGGAAGCTCACCTGGGCAAAGAAAAGCCTCTTGAAACACAGCGTGTTTAAGACAGCTACTTAGGTTTTTCTCTAGGGAGGTCACCCCTAAGCAGCTCTAAGCCCCCCCAACCCACCCCCCCTTTCTCTTCAAAGTCAAGTGCCAGCACTTTTCTTTAAAATGCCATCCTTTCCCAGGCACCCTATGACTGCCCCTCCCCCTTGTTTTCCCCCCAATAGAGTAATTACTAGATGTGTTTTGTTCAATGTAGTTTTTGGCCCTAGTGTCCCAACTTTTCTAGATGGTGGCTCTAGCCCGTTTGGGGGATCTAGCCAATTGTTGTATGTGCACAAATGTTTGTTGGATACAAAACAGAGAATGGGGAACAATGATTATGGCCCTTCTTTTTGAATGACTAGGTTGGCAAGTGGTTTACTTCTATTGCTAGCTTTGTAAGGGTAGTTTCCAAAAAGAACCAACTGTTTTTCGTTTTTCTTACATACTTTTAATACAATTCTGTTGTCATGGAAAAGTTTCTAATTCTAAAGATTCTGTGTTTTTGTACTTGTAAGATCCTAAAAATGTTTGTACATTGCTACTGGCATATAGAAAAAATTTGCTCTTATGTTGGTCTGGTATCCAGAAAAATTATTTAATTTCTGCAATCATTTATCTGTAAATTCTTATGCTTGACTGATAAAGATAATATCTTTATCAGATAATAATAAAGATATATCTATCTTTATAGATATTTTTTGTGCTAAGTCGCTTCAGTCGTGTCCAGTTCTTTGCAACCCTATGGACTGTAGCCCTCCAGGCTCCTCTGTCCTTGGGATTCTCCAGGCAAGAGTACTGGAGTGGATTGCCATGCCCTCCTCCAGGGGATCTTCCCAAGCCATGGATCAAACCTACATCTCTTATGTCTCCTGCATTGACAGGAGGGTTCTTTACCACTAGCACCACCCTGGAAGCCCAAGAAAGAAAGTGTTAATCACTCAGTCGTGTCCGACTCTTTGCAACCCCATGGACTGTAGCCCGGCAGGCTCCTCTGTCCATGGAATTCTCCAGGCAAGAATACTGGAGTGGGCTGCCGTGCCCTTCTCCAGGGGATCTTCCAAACCCAGGGATCAAACCTGGGTTTCCTGCATTGTAGGCAGATTCTTTACTGTCTGAGCCACCAGAGGGCTTATCTTTACAGATATATCTATATCTATCATATATATATGTAGACATATCTCTATATCTATCTTTATGGATAATAGTATCTCCAAATAATGATAGTACTGTCTCTTTTTTATTTTTTGACAAGCTTCTTACATCTTATTTTTCCTTAATTTTTTTTTTATTGGCTATTACTTCAAATACAAATTGAATGGCATGGTTAATTTGATTTGCTTGGTGGCTCAGAGGTTAAAGTATCTGCCTCCAATGTGGGAGACCCCGGTTCGATCCCTGGGTCAGGAAGATCACCTGGAGAATTGTTTTTAGGAAGTATAGTTGATTTACAATATCAGTTTCATATATACAACAAAATAATTCAGTATTTTTATGGATTATATTTCATGTGAAGTTCTTACAAAATAATGACCATATATCCTTGTGCTTTGGCCACCACATGCGAAGAGTTGACTCATTGGAAAAGACTTTGATGCTGGGAGGGATTGGGGGCAGAAGGAGAAGGGGACGACAGAGGATGAGATGGCTGGATGGCATCACTGACTCGATGGACATGTGTCTGAGTGAACTCCGGGAGTTGGTGATGGACAGGGAGGCCTGGCGTGCTGCAGTTCCTGGGGTCGCAAAGAGTCGGACACGACTGAGCGACTGAACTGAACTGAACTGATCTTTGTGCTGTATAATATGTCTTAGTTGCTTATCTATTTTATACATAGTAGTTTGCTTCTCTCTTTCTCTCTGCACTGGTCTTGTTGCTGTGAGCAGGCTTTTCTCTAGTTGTGATGCATGGGCTTCTTATTGTAATGGCTTCTCTTGTTGCAAAGAATGGGCTCTAGGCACATGGGCTTCAGTAGTTGTGGTGCGTGAGCTTGGTTGGTCCCCAGTATGTGGGATCTTCCCTGACCAGGGATTGAACCAGTGTCTCCTGCATTGCAAGGTAGATTCTTAACCACTGAACCATCAGGGAAGCCCCAATTTGTTTCTCTTAATCTCATACCCTGTCTTTACCCTCTCCCCACTGTTAAACCACTGGTTTGTTCTTTATATCTGTGAGTCTGTTTCTGTTTTATTATATATATTTAGTGGTTTTATATTTTTAGATTCCACATATAAGTGGTAACAGAGTATATGTCTTTCTCTATCTGACTTATTTTATTACCATAATGCTCTCTAGGTCCATCCACATTGTTGCAAATGGCAGAACTTCCTTCTCTTTGTGGCTGAGTGACGTTCTCCAATCACCTTTATTAATTCATCTAAAATGGAGAGATGACAGAATGATTGAGCCCTGAAACATTAGATGGAGACAACTAAGTAGTTATATATTAATAACTTGAATCCCCAGATCTCTTTTAATCTTTGGCCTACAGAAGTGGCCCACAACTCTATGAAAACTTGCACATCTACCTTGCTCTAAGATGATGCAGAAGCCTCTGCCTGGCAAGACAACATGCACCAACCGCATTTACCCCCATCCCCTCTCTTTGCCACCAGATGGTAACTAAAGTTAAGCATAATACAATACAATAGAAAATCAGAAGGTTCAAAGCAACGGGTATAGTACACTGATATAATACCTAAAGTAGAATAATATATCAGCTAGTGGGGGTGTGGAAGGGCCTACAGTGACACTGTATAACTAACCAAAAGTAATGCGCTGGGGAGGCACCAGCATCATGAGTTCAGTGGGCCAGGTTGGCCAGTGACGGCAGGAGATGTCATTAAGAAGCTAGACTCCTTGGTAGCCTTAGATCTGAGTGACTGAATGTACAAACTAACAGTGGCCAGATCACTTATGATAACAAAATTCTGACCCACAAACTTTGTAGCAAGCAGCCCAGAAACAAAACCATAAGCCCTGTGGTAACTGGCCCCAGTGATCAGGATTTGGTCAACAACTGCCAGCTTCCCTAATTTTCATCCCTCTTTCTGGTAGTTCAGATGGTAAAGAATCTCCCTGACAATACAGGAGAAGCAGGTTCAATTCCTGGGTCAGGATGATTTCCCTGGAGGAGGGAATGGCTACCCACTCCAGTATTCTTGCCTGGAGAATTCCATGGGCAGAGGAGCCCCACAGGCTACAGTGCATGGAGTTGCAAAGAGTCAGACAAAACTGAGCAACTCACACTTTCTTCCTTCTTTCCAACTCAGGACCATTTTAAGAAAGTCAAATATATTATGCTTAAAATGCAAAATCTACAAATCAATTGTATAGGATTCCCTGCATCTAGTTAGCCTTCCTCTAGCTTTCCCCTGCCAATAACCTCTATTCAAACACAACAGAAGCCTTTTTGCATTATAAACCTTTCTCGCTCCCTTACCTGCCTATCAGCTCTCAAATGCAAGTGACAGGGCTGACTCTCTTGCTATATATCAAGTTCTGAATAAGTAGCCCCTACTGTCCTACTTTGAACAGCCTCAGTTCATATTCAGTTTTCCTGGGGGTCCCAGTGAGGCAGTCTCCATTTCCCATGGCCATAACTCTCAGCCTTGGACTAAGTGTGGTACTCATAGAACACCTTGTGCTGTAAGCTACCCTCAGCTTATAGTGTCCACACCAATGTGTAAAGTCCATGCCGTGTCTGAAGTCTCTCATTGCATTGAGTTCCTTAGCTATTTATTCTCAGTTTGGTACCAGGTTTTGTTACTGGTTCTGTTTATTTGGCATCGTTGGTGACATCCAGACATTCATTTTAATGCCCTTTCGTTCTCTTTCGTGATTCCATTTTCTGCTATGCTGAATAAAAATCTTGTTTATCACAAGAAAGGGAATCACTGGGCAGAACACAAAATTGTGTCCTATAAGCCTGCTGTTCAAGTCAACCTCACAGTCTTGTGAGTTTGAAGTTCTCCTCAGACTGGCATCCATTTGCACATACTTGGCAGTAGAGTCTTCAGTAAAACCAGATGAGGTTCTCTTCTCATTTTCTTTTGCCTTGAAAGTTTGGCTTTAATCCAAAAAGAATTTTCTCTTTGGTATCAGGTGGTGGAGTCTGCATTCAGAGAAGTCATGTTGGGACCTAAGTCACAAGGTACACAAACAGCACATTTACCCACCATTACCAACTCTCATGGGGTAGTTGAAATGTAGAACTTCTACTCTTCCAGGAAAAATGTGTGCTTCTTCCACTTCATCTCGTTCAATTCCTCATTCCTGTGCCTATCTCTAAGTGACATCACTTCACTAAAGATGACCTGACATGAACAAAGTTGTTCATTTGAAAGTCTCCTTCAATAAGATGGAAGATTTCTCAGTTTCAATGGGCAGCATTGTTTGATTTGGTATAAGGAGGTTTCCACACAAAACTCTGAATCAAAAGTTGCTTCATTAAAAAAAAAAAGTTGCTTCATTAAAACATTCTCTAGCCAAAGCTAATGACCAATTTGAAAAAAAAAAATCTAAACTAAACTTACTTCTCTATTAAGTCCTCCAGTTGCCTCTCCTAGATATAAATCTACCTCTTCACCTGCCATTCTCTCTCTTTCTGAATTTCCACTGACTCTTCTTTCCAATTCCCCTTGTCCAGGTGCCCAAAATGCAATCTGCCTCTGAAGATCCATGCACCAGGTATTCAGACAACTTCAGAGTTTAAACCTTGGACCTGAACTTAATTAGGAGTTATTTGTAAGAGTTCCTCTAAATCATGACATAAACCAACAAATATTCCTGGAAGAATTTAGCATTCTTTCGGATGCATAAGCCCTAGGATTATCTGACACATATTACTTATGCATGTATGGGTCAGAGCTGCCAGTGCTCATTTCTGGATTCAGAGAAGACTGAATTGATCCAGGAAAGGACATTCAGGATCTCTCTTACTACAGTAAATTTAAGGATTTAATAACAAGCTTGAAAAGTTGGGTAGAGTCTCCTAAAAAAACAAATCTGAACCATTTCCAATAAAAATCAATACAACTGCTACTCTTTCCACATTAAACCCTGCTACCTTCGCTCAGTCACTTCCTTGACATAAATGTACCACACAGGTGGTTGGTATTTTAAATAAATCACAGACTTCCCTATCTCTCAGCCTTTGTATGTAACCTTTCCTTCCTGCTCTGTGATAACACTCTTGCAAATTTAAGAAAGTAAAACTTTCATTACTCGTAAAATTATTATATATTAAAAGCACACCAAAGGGACCGTTTCTTGAAATTTCAGAAGACTCTCTGTTCATAAACAATTGTATTTGTTCTGAATATATCTTTTCTTTTCTCACTATGTGACACATAGCCCTGATAAAGATCTGGACACCACACCTGAGCTTGCAAATCCAGCGAGAAATTTCACTGACATATGAAAAATAATTGGGGCAGAACCTATTAAAGTTCAGACACATTCTACCAAACCATTACCCAAATTCCTCCTGATATCCCCTGAATCCAAAGAAAGAGTTCAAACATATAGTTGAATGCTTTACATACAAACGTCTTTCCATACACTGCCCTGTAACACTCTCTGTAGGAAAAGAATCAATTTGTTCAAGACCTTAAGACCATCCACAAAATATATATACCTCACTTTCTGACAGAAATTAACCCAAATACCAGCCTTCCACCAATTCCACCTGAGGCCACTTGCTTCACTCTAATGAACCTGTGTCCTGTCTTTTTTCAGTGTGCCTCTGGACCGAAACAGTCAACACCTTTTTGCCTTTACCTGGAGAGCACAAAAACATACCTGGACAGTCATGCCCCTGGAATACACTGCAGCCCCCTTCTATTTTTGCCTGGTCCTTGATCAAAACTTAATAGATATAAATTTCCCTTGTGATTTAGTCCTAACACAATGTGTAGATAATCAACTCTGTTCAAAGAACAAGAAAGCCTGTAAAAGGATTCCACTGACTTGTCCCACCCTTAGCAAAAAAAGGGACATAATGTTCCAAATATAAGTAATTTTTGCCAAAATACAGCCCATTATTTAGAGTATGGTGCATCTCACAAGAGAAAAACATTCTCTCCTGATAGACTAAAGACATCCAAACATATCCTAGATGCCTTAACAAGAGACAACTTAGTGTATTTCTGCTTTTAACTGAGTATTGCAGACACTATGTGCCAAGTTTCACTGAGACAGAATGACCTCTTAATGAGTTCGCTAAGCATTAAGAGACCCTTTCCTGTGGACTCCAATGGGAAGAGGACATCTGAAACCTAAATAAAGCTATTTAACAGCCTCTTTCTCTAGTCAGGTCTAACTACTAAAATCTTGTGTCTATCTGTGCATAAGCAATCAGACACAACATTGAGATTTTACCTCAACTTGATGAGAACTATCAAAAACCCATTGCTCCAAAAATTACAAGCACCTAAGATGCCCCTCAACAAGCAGATGAACAGTTAAACTGGGGTATATGCATGTGATGAACTATTGCTCGGAGACAAAACAAGAAAAATAAAGAAACTACCAAGACATGAAAAGATGTGGAGGAAACTTAAGTGAATGAAGCCAGTCTGGAAAGTCTATGTGAATCCAATTATATAACTATCTGAAAATGCTAAAAGGATCAGTGATGCCTGGGGTTTAGAGGGAGAGTGGTGAGTAGGTGGGGTACAAGGGACTTGTAGTGTAAGGAAGCTACTCTGTATGCTTCTATCTGGATGGATGACATTATGCATGTGTTAAAACTCATAGGACTACACAACACAGTGAACCTTAATGTAAACTATGGACTTCAGTTAATTATAATGTACCTGATGATTTATCAGCTGTAACATGTATACCATTGTAATACAACATATTAATAATAGGGGGGAATGTGTGAGAGAGGAATGAGTGGTATATGAGAACTCTGTGGAATCTACTCAATTTTGTGTAAACATAAATTTGTCCTAGACATAAATATATTACTTTTTAAGGATATGTAATGACACCACCCTTATAGCAGAAAGTGAAGAGGAACTAAAAAGCCTCTTGATGAAAGTGAAAGTGGAGAGTGAAAAAGTTGGCTTAAAGCTAAACATTCAGAAAACAAAGATCATGGCATCTGGTCCCATCACTTCATGGGAAATAGATGGGGAAATAGTGGAAACAGTGTCAGACTTTATTTTCTGGGGCTCCAAAATCACTGCAGATGGTGACTGCAGCCATGAAATTAAAAGACACTTACTCCTTGGAAGGAAAGTTATGACCAACCTAGATAGCATATTCAAAAGCAGAGACATTACTTTGCCAACAAAGGTCCATCTAGTCAAGGCTATGGTTTTTCCAGTGGTCATGTACGGATGTGAGAGTTGGACTGTGAAGAAAGCTGAGCACCAAAGAATTGATGCTTTTGAACTGTGGTGTTGGAGAAGACTCTTGAGAGTCCCTTGGACTGCAAGGAGATCCAACCAGTCCATTCTGAAGGAGATCAGCCCTGGGTGTTCTTTGGAAGGAATGATGCTAAAGCTGAAACTCCAGTACTTTGGCCACCTCATGCGAAGAGTTGATTCATCGGAAAAGACTCTGATGCTGGGAGGGATTGGAGGCAGGAGGAGAAAGGGACGACAGAGGATGAGATGGCTGGATGGCATCACTGACTCGATGGGCGTGAGTCTAAGTGAACTCCAGGAGTTGGTGATGGACAGGGAGGACTGGCGTGCTGCGATTCATGGGGTTGCAAAGAGTCGGACATGACTGAGCGACTGAACTGAACTGAAGGATATGTAATAAGAATAAACCATTTGATAAGTTAACTTCAGGGATGTATTTTTTAATGGAGATACATTAAAAACAAGTTGATATCCTCACAATATAAAGGAAAGAGGAAACTGCTTAATGCACAAAAAAGGAGGATTTTGTTAGTAGAAGTCTGTCAAAGGCAAGTTTTATACATCGCTAAAATGGCCAGTTCAAAGTTTATCCACTTCCCTAACCTCTAACAACTAACAAACATCCAAAAACATTACTTACTATACTCTTACTCTTGACCCTCTTGGAATGGAATATTATTCAACCTTTAAAAAGGAAGAAAATTCTTACACACCTGACAACAGGTAATAATACTGAGGACACTGCTAAGTGAAATAACAGTCACAAAAAGATAAATATTGTATGATTTCACTTACATGAGATATCAAGAATAGTCAAACTCCTAGAAACAGAAAGTAGAATGGTAGTTTTCAGGAACTGGAGAGAGAAGGAAATGAGAGTGGGGTTGTTTTTGTTAGTTTTGCAAGATGAAAAAGTTATGGACACTGGTTACATAACAGAGCAAATATATTTAATACTACTAAACTGTACACTTAAAATGTTTAGAGTAGTAAATTTTATGTCTATGAGAGACATAATTTTGTTTAAGACATGTGAGGTTTTTTTCAGGTCAGGTGTCACCTGTCTAGTACTATGTTACCCTGCTGCTGCTGCTGCTGCTAAGTCACTTCAGTCGTGTCCGACTCTGTGTGACCCCATAGATGGCAGCCCACCAGGCTCCCCCTTCCCTGGGATTCTCCAGGCAAGAACACTGGAGTGGGTTGCCATTTCCTTCTCCAATGCATGAAAGTGAAAAGTGAAAGTGAAGTCACTCAGTCGTGTCTGACTCTTAGCGACCCCATGGACTGCAGCCCACTAGGCTCCTCTGTCCATGGGATTTTCCAGGCAAGAGTACTGGAATGGGATGCCATTGCCTTCTCCATATGTTACCCTAGAAAAAGTATAAAATGGAACATAGCAGGAACGAAAGTTGCAAGGGCCCTTTAAAAACCTTCAGATAGATTTTTTCCAGTTTTCACTCTCCGTGAGATTTTAACAAGTTTTTGTTTTATATGTCTATTTTCAGGATGGGTTAAATCATTCCCTGACTGAACATTCCCTTACAGTTGCTGAAAAGTTGCCAGATATTGTGATTCCAACCCAGAGCATACCAGTGACCAAGGGACACACTTTATGAAAACCAATATAAAAGGCATTCTGTAAGGCATTCATTCTTATTCAAATACTACACTGTCCGTACCACCCTCAATCTCCTCTTAGCACCAATGACATCTTTAAATTAAAATTAGCAAATCTTTAAGAAATCCTGAGATCCCTTGACCAGTTGTAATCCTGTTGGATCTTATGAGGACATACTGTGCCAATTCCTTGGGAACACATGGCTTATCCCCCTATGAATTGGTAAATGAAAAATCCATGAATTTAGGAGTTTCTCCTCCAATTCTAGATTATACCCTATTGTATACAGACTCAGAAAAATATTGCAAAAGACTCATACTATACCCAGTTCTGAGGCTTCCCTGGTGGCTCAGCAGTAAAGAATCCTCTGGTTAATGTCTGCCAGCACAGGACATGTAGGTTTGGTGCCTGGGTCAGAAAGATCCCTTGGAGAAGGAAATCACAACCCACTCCAGTATTCTTGCCTGGGAAATCCCATGGACAGAGGAGCCTGGAAGGCTATAGTATGTGAGGTTGCAAAGAGTCAGACACAATTTAGCAACTGAACAGCAGCAGCAGCAGCATACCCAGTTCTAACACCAAGAGGTTAAATCTACCTTCCAACTACACCTTCCTAAAAAGTCTCTTTATGATCTTTAGCCAAAAGATTTTATTTATTAAAAGAGATATCAGAAAAAAACTGTTCTTGAACTTGATTGGAAGGGAACTTACCAGATACTGTTAACAATAAATAGAGCTCTGAAACTCCAGGAAGTTAATCCTTATGTTCACATTTCACAATTGAATCAGCTATTAGAATTCCATAAAATGAAAAGTCTACCCAAAATGGGGTGTCAAATTGATGATTCTGAGAGTTCTAGAAGCATTGAAACTTTAGAACCAGAAACCTCAGGGGTGACATCAGCAAGAAAACAGAACAAGAAGTGCCAGCACTCTTCCCACATTGAAACAATTATGTGATTGCCACCCATGGGAAAAAGTTTTTTTTCTAGAAGCCTTATAACTAGGTAGAAGGCTGAGAAACCCCAGCAGAGCCCGAGATCAGGGAGGGTACTTTTACAAAGAAGGCCCCAGTGGCAGACGCACTGACTACGGTGTGGTATTACGTTGGTGCAAAAGTAATTGCGGTTTTCGCATTGTTGAATTTGTTATTTAATTTTGGAATACATTCTTACATAAATGTGGTTATGTTATATGTCATTTTAATATGCATATCCTGCTTTATTTTTTGCTTATTATTTGCTGTTTATTTTATATTAATTTTAGAATATGGAAATGATGTTAGACAAAAAGCAAATTCGAGCAATTTTCTTATTTAAGTTCAACATGGGTAATAAAGCAGCAGAGATAATTCACAACATCAACAACACATTTGGCCCAGGAATTCCTAACAAATGTATAGTGCAGTGGTGGTTCAAGAAGTTTTGCAAAGGAGACAAGAGCCTTGAAGATGAAGAGTACAGTGGCCAGCCATCAGAAACTGACAATGACCAATTGAGAGGATCATCAAAGCTGATCCTCTTACAACTACATGAGAAGTTGCTGAAGAACTCAGTGTCAACCATTCTATGGTCATTCAGCATTTGAGGCAAATTGGAAAGGTTAAAAAGCTCAATGAGTGGGTGCCTCATGCTGCTGCTGCTGCTGCTAAGTCGCTTCAGTCATGTCCGACTCTGTGCGACCCCACAGACGGCAGCCCGCCAGGCTCCCCCGTCCCTGGGATTCTCCAGGCAAGAACACTGGAGTGGGTTGCCATTTCCTTCTCCAATGCATGAAAGTAAAAAGTGAAAGTGAAGTCACTGAGTCTTGTCCGACTCTTAGCGACCCCATGGACTGCGGCCTACCAGGCTCTTCCGTCTGTGGGATTTTCCAGGCAAGAGTGCTGGAGTGGGGTGCCATTGGCTTCTCCAGCTGACGTCAAATCAAAAATATCATTTTGAAGTGTCACCTTCTCTTTTTCCATGCAACAACAATGAACCATTTCTCAATCTGATTCTGACATGTGATGATAAGTGGATTTTATAGAACCACCAGTGATGACCAGCTCAGTGGCTGGACTGAGAAGAAGCTCCAAAGCAGTTCCCAAAGCCACACTTGCACCAAAAAAAGGTCAGGGTCACTGTTTGGTGGTCTGCTGCCAGTCTGATCCACTACAGCTTTCTGAATCCTGGCAAAACCATTACGTCTGAGAAGTATACTCAACAAATCGATGAAATGTACCAAAAACTGCAACGCCTGCAGCCTGTCATTGGCCAACAGAATGGACCCAATTCTTCTCCATGACAACACCCAGCTGCATGTCACACAACCAACGCTTCAAAAGTTGAATGAATTGGGCTATGAAATTTTGCCTCCTCTGCCATGTTCACCTGACCTCTCACCAACTGACTATCACTTCTTCAAGCATCTTGACAACTTTTTGCAGATAAAACACTTCCACAACCAGTAGGATGCAGAAAGTGCTTTCAAGAGTTCATCGAATACTAAAGCATGGATTTTTAGGCTATAGGAATAAACAAACTTATTTCTCTTTGGCAAAAATGTGTTGATTGTAATGGTTCCTGTTTTGATTAATAAAGATGTGTTTGAGCCTAGACATATTGACTTAAAATTCACGGTCTGAAACCACAATTACATTTGCACCAACCTAATACCAGCTGCCGGAGAAGGTGATGGTACCCCACTCCAGTACTCTTGCCTGGAAAATCCCATGGACGGAGGAGCCTGGTAGGCTACAGTCCATGGGGTCGTGAAGAGTCGGACACGACTGAGCGACCTCACTTTCACTTTTCACTTTCATGCATTGGAGAAGGAAATGGCAACCCACTCCAGTGTTCTTGTCTGGAGAATCCCAGGGACGGGGGAGCCTGGTGGGCTGCCGTCTATGGGATCGCACAGAGTCAGAAGCAACTTAGCAGCAGCAGCAGCAATACTAGCTGCATATTCAAAAGACGTCCCCATCCCTTAGTGAGCTTTGTTCCAGCCCCATCTGTCTATAGTCCTCCCACCAACCCCATCCACCAAGGGACACAGGAGAAGTCACTCCATCAGTGCCCCCACTAACAGGCCACTGACCATAGACGCAAATGCAGACCCTAAAAGCAGTCCTGTAATCCAGCTTCAACTCTGCTTCACCACAGTCTTGTCATTTCCCATCGTTAGAGGAAACCTGTAAAAGAAGGTCTTTACCTTCAAAACCAATCTATAAAGACTAGAAAAGTTTTCCACCTCTTCAAATGCAGAGAATTCAATGCAAAGGTGTAAGGAAAAGGAAGAATTAGGGAAACATGACAAGACTAAAAGGGAACTAATACAGTTCCAGTAACTGACCTTAAAGAAATGGTAATCCATGAACTAACTGACAAAAAAAATTGAAAATAATCATCTTAAAGAAATTCGTTAAGATACAAGAGAACATAGGTAGACAGCTAAATGAAATCTGGAAAAAATACAATAAAAGCTTTGATAAAAAATAGAAACCATTAAAAAAAGATTTAAACCAACATCCTAAAGCTAAAAACTATGACAACTAAACTGAAAAATTCAACACAGATCTTCACAGAAGATTCAACCATGTAGAAGAAATAATCAAAAAGAAATTATCTAGTTAGAGAAACAAAAAGAAAAAAAGTATAAAAGAGTAAAGAAAGCATATGAGACTTAGGTGAAATCATCACATGAAATAAGATACACTTAATGGGAGTTCCAGAAGGATAAGAAAGGAGCAGAAAGCTTATTTAAAGAAATAATGGCTGAGAACTTACCAAATCTAGGGAAGGAAGTAGGTATCTTCATTCAAAGCTGAAAAGTCCTGATTGGTCTATGATGAGACACATTATAATTAAATTATCAAAACAAAGAATTTTGAAAGCAACTTGTCATGAACATAGAAGTCCATCAGGGTTTTTTCAACAGAAACATTATAGGTCATGAAAGACTATGATGATATATACAAAGGAAAAAAAACTGCCAAACAAGAATATTTTACCTGGCAAAACTCTCCTTTATATGTTTGTATTTTTAATAGTTTTTTTTCCTGTAATTGACATCTAATCTTACCTCATTGTGATCAGAAAAGATGCTTTACATGATTTCAATTTTTTTGAATTTACCATATGTAGGCTAAACAACATGCTTTGGAATAACCAACAAATCACAGAAGAAATCAAAAAAGAAATTAAAAAATGAAAACACAACAACCCAAAACCTATGGGATTCAGTAAAAGCAGTGCTGAAGGGAAGATTCATAGCAATACAAGTCTACCTCAAGAAATAGGAGAGAAATCAAATAAATAACCTAACTCTACACCTAAAGCAACTAGAAAAAGAAGAAATGAAGCACTCCAGAGTTAGTATAAGGAAAGAAATCATAAAAATTAGGGCAGAAATAAATGCAAAAGAAACAAAGGAGACCATAGCCAAAATCAACAAAGCTAAAAGCTGGTTCTTTGAGAAGATAAATAAAATAGACAAACCATTAGCCAGCCTCATCAAGAAAAAAAGGGAGAAGAATCAAATCAACAAAATTTGAAATGAAAATGGAGAAATCACAACAGACAACACAGAAATACAAAGGATCATAAGAGACTACTATCAGCAACTGTATGCTAATAAAATGGACAACTTGGAAGAAATGGACAAATTCTGAGAAAAGTATAACTTTCCAAAACTGAACCAAGAAGAAATAGAAAATCTTAACAGGCCCATTGCAAGCACAGAAATCAAAACTGTAATTAGAAATCTTTCAACAAACAAAAGCCCAGGACCAGATGGCCTCACAGCTGAATTCTACCAAAAATTTAGAAAAGCGCTAACACCTATCCTACTCAAACTCTTCCATAAAATTTCAGAGGAAAGTAAACTTCCAAACTCATTCTATGAGGTCACCAAATACCAAAATCAGACAAAGATGCCACAAAAAAAGAAAACTACAGGCCAATATCTCTGATGAACATAGATGCAAAAATCTTAACAAAATTCTAGCAAACAGAATCCAACAATATATTAAAAAGATCATACATCATGACAAGTGAGCTTTATCCCAGGGATCCAAAGATTCTTCAATATTTGCAAATCAATGTGATATACCACATTAACAAATTGAAAGATAAAAACCATATGATTATCTCAATAGATGCAGAGAAAGCCTTTGACAAAATTCAACATCCATTTAGGATAAAAACCTTCCAGAAAGCAGCCACAGAAGGGACATACCTCAACATAATACAAGCTATATGTGATAAACCCACAGTAAACATTATCCTCAATGGTGAAGAATTGAAAGCATTTCCCCTAAAGTCAGGAATAAGACAAGGATGTCCACTCTCACCACTACTATTCAACATAGTTTTGGAAGTTTTAGCCATAGCAATCAGAGCAGAAAAAGAAATAAAAGGAATCCAGATTGGAAAAGAAGTAAAACTCTCACTTTTTGCAGATGACATGATCCTCTACATGCTGCTGCTGCTGCTGCATCACTTCAGTCATGTCCGACTCTGTGTGACCCCAGAGACGGCAGCCCACCAGGCTACCCCGTCCCTGGGATTCTCCAGGCAAGAACACTGGAGTGGGTTGCCATTTCCTTCTCCAGATCCTCTACATAGAAAACCCTAAAGACTCCACCAGAAAATTACTAGAGCTAATCAATGAATATAGTAAAGTTGCAGAATTCAAAATTAACACACAGAAATCCCTTGCATTCCTATACACTAACAATGAGAAAACAGAAAGAGAAATTAAGGAAACAATTCCATTCACCATTGCAATGAAAAGAATAAAATACTTAGGAACATATCTACCTAAAGAAACTAAAGACCTATATATAGAAAACTATAAAACACTGATGAAAGAAATCAAAGATGACACAAATAGATGGAGAAATATACCATGTTCATGGATTGGAAGAATTAATACAGTGAAAATTAGTATACTACCCAAAGCAATCTATAGAACTACCTAACGATCCAGCAATCTCATTTCTGGACATATATCCAGACAAAACTGTAGTTCAAAAAGATATATGTATTCCTATGTTCACAGCAGCACTATTCACAATAGGCAAGACATGGAAACAACTTAAACGTCCATCAACAGGTAAATGGATAAAGATGTGATACATATATACAATGGAATACCACTCAGCCATAAAAAAGAACAAAATAATGCCTTCTGCAAAAACATGAATGCAACTAGAGACTAAATAAGGTAAATCAGAAAGAGAAAGACAAATGCTATATGATATCACTTAAATGTTGAATAAGACACAAATGAACCTCTCTATGAAACAGAAACAGACTCACATACAGAACAGACATGTGATTGCCAAGATGGAGGGGTATCAGGGGAGGAATGGACCGGGAGTTTGGGGTTAGTAGATGCAAACTAGTCCATATAGAATGGATAAGCAAAGAGCCCTGCTGTATAGCACAGGGAACAATATTCAATATCCTGAAATAAACCACAATGGAAAAGAATATAAAAAGAATATATATATATATATATGAATCACTCTTTGTGGTACAGCAGAAATTAACACAACATTGTAAATAAACTATACTTCAATAAAAACTATACTTTAATAATAAAACACTGAGGAGATTAAAGTGATCTAAATAAATAGGGAGACACATATGATTCATGACAGAAGTCATGTTCCTGACTGAAAGACTAAATACTGTCAAAATAGCAATTCTTTTCAAATTGAGCTGTACATGAATCTAGCAGGCATTAATCAGAAATTGACAAATGGATTCTAAAATTCATATGGAAATGCAAAGCACCTAGAATTGCAATGACAACATTTAAAAAGAACAAAGTTGAAGGACTTAAGCTAACTTAAGTTTCAAATCTTATTCAAAAGATACAATAATCAAGACAGTGTGGTACTGGCAGAAGAATAGTCATACAACAGGTCAAAGGAACTAAATTGCAAGTCAGAAACAAATATTTACATTTATGATCAATTCATTTCTGACAAAAGTTCCAAGACAATTAAACGTAAAAGGCATAGTCTTTTTACAAATTGAATATTCACATTAAAAATCTGAAACTATTATTTCACATTACATGCACACAAAAAAACACAAACTGGATCATAGATCTAGATGTAAAAACTAGAACTAATTTCTTTGAATTCTTTTGAATTAATTTCTTCAAAAAAAAGAGAAGGAAATCTCTGACCTTGATTAGGCTGAAGGTTCTTAGATATAAAATCAAAGTTACAATTCATCTTTTCAATTTGGCATTTTGAAAGTGATCAAAATTTTAAACATATGCAAATCAAAAATCACTAATAAGAATTTTTAAATACACCCAAAACTAATATAACGTAATATGCCAATTATATTTTAATGAAACAATGGAAGAAAGTCCATAAAATAGGAGAAAATATGTGCAATCAGGTATCAGATAAAGGACTGTATCCAGAATATACAAAAAACTGTAACAATTCAAAGATCAGGCAAATGATAGAATTTTTAAATGGACAAAAGATTTTAATACATTTAACCATAAAAGATGCACAACACAGGCTTAGCTAATACACTCATGACAAGATGTGCACTATTATTAGTCATTAGGGAAATGCAAGTTAAAACCACAGTGACATACCAAAACACACTCACTAGAATGGCTATATTCAAAAAGACAGACCATACTAAATGCTGGTGAGACTGAGGAAAGATTAAAATCCCCATGCATTGCTTGTGGGAATATAACATGGTACAGCCACTTTGGAAAACCATTCCACAGGTTTATTTTTAAATAGAACATAAACTTGCCATTTGACCCAAGAATTCCACTCCTTGGAATCTTTGTAAGAGACTTAAAAACATATGACCTCACAAAGACATGTGTATGAGTGTTCATAGCAGCATTATTCCTAACAGCCCCAAAATGGAAATAATCCAAATGTCCAAATACTGATGAATGTACAAACACGTGGTATTTCATACAACAGATACCATTCCTCAAGAAAACGGAACAATTAGCAATATAATATTCTATAACATGGATAACAATTGCTAAAACAGGAATAAACTTCCAAAATAGTACACTAACTGAAACAAGTCAGATGCAAAAGACTACACCCTGAATGGTTCATTCTATGAAATAACTAGTAAAAAGGCAAATTTAAAGAAAAAGAGGCAATTACCTATTACCTTGGTCTGGGGTTTCGAGAGATGAAACCTTAATGCAAATAGGCATAAAGGAAATTTTTGAGGTGAAAAAGATATTCTAAAACTGCTATGGTGATGGTAGCCCACCTCCATAAGTTTATTAATAACCACTAAATTGAAAAAAGAAATATTAAAATCACTGTAAGGAGCAAATGGATATGATGTGTCTCTAGAAGACACAGGATCACCTATTAATATTCAAGGCAAAAAAATATAATTTTAATCTTTTTATGAGGAAACATCAGAGAATCCCAAATTGAGGAACACCAGCAAATAACTACCTATAATTTTCAAAAATATTAATGGCTTGAAAAACAACAGAAGGTTAAGGAACTAGCCCAGATAAAAGTTAACTAAAGAGACATGACACTTGAATGAAATGCATGATCCTGACCTGACCCACATCTTCTAGACAAAAATAAAAATGGACAGTATTAGATAAAAGTAGACAAAAGTACAAACTTCCAGTTATAAGATAAACAAGTACTAGGAATGTAATGTATAGCATACTATATGTAATTAATACTACTGTACATCATACATGAGAGAGAAGAGAATAAATCCAAACAGTTCTAGACACAAGAAAAACAAACTTTTTCCTATTTTTAAATTTTCTATCTATAGGCTATGAGGGATTCTCACTAAACTTATTGTGGTAATCATCAAATGACGTATGTAAGACAAATCACTATGCTGCACATCTTAAACAGTGCTGCACGACAATTATATCTCAATAAAGATGGAAGAAAAAATTATGGTAAATTAAAAATTTTAAATCGATAAAGAGTGATATATAATAAAAACATTGACAGTACAATTGACAAAATTGCAAAATGAACCGTGGATTAAAGCATGACAGCAATTTTAAATTTTTTTAATTTGATAATTGTTCTAAAAATATATGAGAGAATATTCTTATTAGGAAATATACACTGAACAATTCTGAGGAAAAGAGTCTGAATATATACAACTTGCTCTGTAATGATTCAAAGAATATAAATATAAATATCAATATATCCTGTGGTCTTTCTGAAAGACAGAACTAAAGAATGATAAGGCAGATCGATGTGGTGTGGTAAAAAAAAAAAAAAAGAATGATAAGGCAAAGTGTTAAAAATTAATAAAGGATAGATGAGAATTCTTCATACTGTTTTTGCATTGTTTCTGTAAGTTTGGAAATATTTCAAGATAAAGCATTAAATATTCAATAAAACAGCAAGAGCTTGATAATTCTTTGACATGACACTTACTTTGAAGCACCATGTTTAACAGGCAAACATTAGCAGGAGTCCCACCAAAGTCTAAAACAAGAAAAAGATGACATTTTTCCAATATTTGACTGGAGATACTAGTCAACAAAATTATACAAGAGAAAAAAAAATGTTTAAAATCTTAAAGGGAGGGCAAATAAGACCATTTGCATATGGTCATATGATTGTTAACCAAAGAAATAACCAGAAAAAATGAGAATTCTATAAGAAATCTAAATTCAAAATTAAGATACAGAAATCATTGTCTTTCATATCACAGGGAAGCTGAAAAAAAAAGTATTTGGTTAAAAAAAAACCCTGTATTTAGCTTCAGCTTCAGCCTCACCTTTTAAAATGCCAAATAACTACTGCAATAACAGTTTTGTCTTAAAAACTCCTTAAAAAGTAAAAGATTAATAATACTGTGACAACACAGGCCATCATAAAATATTAAATCACTGGGACAGCATCAATTGTTATTCAGTCGCTCAACCGTGTCTGACTCTTTGCAACTCACAGACTGCAGCACGAAAGGCTTCCCGGTCCTTCACCATCTCCCAGAGCTTGCTCAAACCCATGTCCATTGAGTCAATGATGCCATCCAACCATCTCATCCTCTGTCATCTCCTTCCCCTGCTGCCCTCAATCTTTCCCAGCATCAGGGTCTTTTCCAATGAGTTGGCTCTTCACATCAGGTGGCTGAAGTATTGGAGTTTCAGCTTCAGCATCAGTCCTTTCAATGAATATTTAGGGTTGATTTCCTTTAGGATTGACTGGTTTGATCTCCTTGTTATCCAAGCATCACTAATCCAACAGAATTCATCACTGTGACACACTCAGAAAGCACAGCATAATATGCCAGGATTACTGTGAGTTAAGCACAGAGTGAGTGGATCGCTACCTTATTCTGCTACAGGCGAAGACAAAAGTGTTGCTGTACAAGAAATGTTTGAAGCTGCCTTTTCTTATACAACATTTTCATACAAAAGCCTGTATTGCATGTTGGAAAAGGGCTCTCCAATAAAAGATAGAAGAGATAATGTATGTTGTGGATGACAATACCAAATAGCAGTAAGCTCTAACATTTTGCAGAAAAAGACCCACAATACTTGGCCATTCCAGGAAGAAAACATCCGATGTCATGTTTGTACATACACAGAAAAGGATCTTGACATAATAAACACTGAATTGGGCTGTGGTGGGGATTTTCTAAAATATGTATTCAGGTATTATTCCTAAAGTAAATAAAATAAATGAGAATTTTTAAAAGCTACTTAACGTATTTTGTGCTTCCCTGGTGGCTCAGATGTTAAAGCAACTGTCTGCAATGCAGGAGACCTGGGTTCAATCCCTGGGTCGGGAAGATTCCCTGGAGAAGGAAATGGCAACCCACTTCAGTACTCTTGCCTGGAAAATCCCATGGACGGAGGAGCCTGGTAGGCTACAGCCCATGGGGTCGCAGAGTCGGACACGACTGAGCAACTTCACTATGTATTCTAGGGGGACAACAGGATGGCCCTCATTAGAGGGAGGAAAGTGAAAGTGTTAATCTCTCAATCATGTCTGACTCTTTGCGACCCATGGACGTAGCCCACCCAGGCTCCTCTGTCCATGGGATTTTCTGAGCCACCAGGAAAGCCCTCATTAGAGGGAGGATCTGCAGGGAACCAGAATTTATTTGCTAATTCCTCCCTCACAGTTGTTCAATCAGTTCACGTTGATTGGATAGACAGTAATGACTGACCCAAGAAAAGCCAATGAGTGGGCCTGATAAATCATTCTGACAGTCTCTGTGCATCTTAGAGTAAAGAAAAATAAGGCAAAATTAAAGATTTTGTGATTTTCTAATCTGGTGCCCAGCGAGCCATTCTTGAATTATATAGATGTTATGCCACGAAAAAACCTGAAAAATTACTTTCTAACAGATCAGACCCCTTTTTAGAATGATGATGATGACAACGATATTTTTTTTTTACCATTCACTGAATGTTGGCTACTTGCCAGGCACTGTTTAAGATGCTGAGAATACAGCTATAGTGTCACATGAGAATAGACAGATTATAATCATGATAACGAGTGAATAGTTACTATTCTCTGGTGGCTCAGACACTAAAGAATCTGCCTGCAACATAAGAGACCCAGGTTCAATCCCCAGGTCCAGAAGATCCCCTGGAGCAGGAAATGGCCTTCCTTGAAAAAGCAAGGAAATACTTGCTTTTCCAAGTATTCTTGCTTGGAAAATCCCATGGACAGAGGAGCCTAGTGGGCTACAGTCCATGGGGTTGCAAAGAGTCAGACATGACTGAGTGACTAACACTTTCACTTTCACTTGGCACTTACCCTATTCCAAGAACATTTTATATACATTATCTCACAACCCTTCTGCACAGTAGATAGCATTCTGTCCACTTCATGTGTAGGAAACTGAGATCAGAGAAGGTGAAATGACTGGTCCATAATCACCCACTTAGAAAGGGGCTGACCATGGAAATTACTTGGCAATCCAGTTGTTAGAATGCTGCGCTTCCACTGCAGGGGTCTTGGGATTGATCCCTGGTCCAGGAACTAAGATTCTGACAAGCTGAGTTACACAGCCAATTAAAAGAAAGAAAGAGACTGATCAGAAGAGAAAATCAGGTCCCTCTACGCCGGGCCCCCAGTAACTGCCTTTATCTCAGGACAGGACCACGTTCCCTTGGAAGGGGAGCTCACAGTGACAATTCATAGGGCCCAGAACAATGATGAGCCCAAATGTGAAACTACTGAGGTCAGGAGAGTAGTGGACAAGGCAGAGACAGGAGCCACCTCATTCAGGGCTCCAATACCAGTTATGCCAAGAGTTGTGAGCCACACCTGGTATCCTGGCCAGGTTTTGGCTCTTCCATCCATCCCTTAAAACATAGCATGTCCACACTCATTGTCCTGAAAATAGAGCTCCCATTGAACTATCCTTGACCATGGGATGTCCAAGCATCAGCAACAGAACTCCAACAAGGTCTGGTCGGGAGTGCCCCAAAAGCAGTGTTCAGCCCTGCATGTTCCCTCAGCAACATTCCTGATCTATACAGGGAATTTCTTAGCCCACAGGCAAGACACTGGAATGCAACCATGAGAGTGGATGCAGGAAGGAGTATCAGGGAAACCACTGAAGGCAGGCCCAGGAAGGTTGAATTTCCTTCTTGACTTTGTCACCAACAGGCTGGGACATGACCTCAACCATACACTGCCCTGTTCCTGAACCCCTCATATGCTGAGTGAAAATAAGTTCCATCATCTTAAGTTCGGGCCCCAAACAGAATCATTGTGGAGCTGCTTAAGGAGAATTCCTATGCGCATGGCTCTCGGAAGTCTGATCAGTGGTTCTGGGATGTGGCATAGAATCTGCATTTTACACTAACTGGCCAGAGAAGGTCAGTGTCTGCCAATTCACAAATCACTAGCTTGAATGTCCATCAAAGGAAGCTTGATTTTAATGGAATTCTGTATGAGGGAATATGATGCGGCCCTAAAAATGAGACCATAAAAGCTATTTTGTAAAAAGGGACAAAGTGAGCAATCATGTGGTGAAAGAGAAAGTGAAGTCACTCAGTCGTGTCCAACTCTGCGTGGACTGTAGCCTACCAGGCTCCTCTCTCTATGGGATTCTCCAGGCAAGAATACTGGAGTGGGTTGCCATTTCCTTTTCCAGGAGATCTTCCCAACCCAGGGATCGAACCCAAGTCTCCTGCATTGCAGGCAGACGCTTTAACCTCTGAGCCACCAGGAAAGCCCTAGATGCGCCTTTAAAGTGACACCCAGATTAAAGGCGCTGCCGCCTGCATCACCTGGAGGGGAGCCTGATGGGTCGGAGGATCCTCTGCTACTTCCGGGCTCCTGGCCAATTGGTTCTTCCTTTGGGATGACAGTTGAGCCGCAACAGATACACCTCTGAGTGTAGTGTACGTCAAATTCGATACACTAAACTCTTGGTTTAGTGACGGAAGTATAACAATGACCATCATGCTAAACTGATACATACATAAGTTGACCATGCAGCAGTTGATATTAGGACAATCAATTCTAACATCTCTTTCCCTTCCAACACACCTGCAAGGATCTGACAATCATTAACAACAGACAAAGGCTTAAGGATGCCATCCAAAAACTCACCTCACTATTGGACCAAAAGAAGATAAGAGGTCACTACCAGGGCGACGTCTCAGGGGATGAAGGAACTACATTTCAGGGTCCTGGTGCAGCGTTCCAATGGTGGGACTTCAAATGTAATCGGTTTTCCGGTTAAGGTTTTCCTCATCTGAGGTCAACAAGAGGAAAGCCAAGGACTTCACCCAGGAGTGGCACGATTGCTCCGCCCCCTTCAGGCCTATAAAAGCATCTACACTGAACTACCCACCAGGGTCAGGACTCTAGGGCTTCCCAGACTACTCCATTTCTGTAGGCGGAGCCTAGGAAGGGGCGGGGCTTAGCGTGCGGCTGCTTAGCGTGCGGCTGCTTAGCGTGCGGCTGCTTAGCGTGCGGCTGCTTAGCGTGCGGCTGCTTAGCGTGCGGCTGCTTAGCGTGCGGCTGCTTAGCGTGCGGCTGCTTAGCGTGCGGCTGCTTAGCGTGCGGCTGCTTAGCGTGCGGCTGCTTAGCGTGCGGCTGCTTAGCGTGCGGCTGCTTAGCGTGCGGCTGCTTAGCGTGCGGCTGCTTAGCGTGCGGCTGCTTAGCGACTCTGGTTCCGCCCGCTTCACTCACGGGATCCTTGGCCTACTCCTCTGCAAACCCGTCCACGTGAGGAGCTGAAGCTTCAAACTCGCAAGACTGAACGCAGCAGCTCCCCTAGAAGCCACGACTGAGTGACTCCCCAGAGGCAACCCCAAAGTTCGAAGACTCGTCCTGCGTTCCTGCGCCCCAGCGCCCCTCGTCGGCCTCACCTGTCAAGCCGACCTTTCACTGCCTGCAGGACCCAGCCCTCTGTCGCCTTCTGCCAGGTCCCAGGCCCGCGGCGACATTCACATGATGGGCTGCCGACCGCGCAGCCCCACCGCCTACCCTGAGGACACGTGGGAACAGCAGGACGGAGGACCCGGCCCTGCCAAGCGCCGCCGAACCGAGGAGCCCGCCCTCCCCAAGTCCGAGTCTGAGGCGGAGCCCAGCCTGCATAACCTGACCTGGTCCCCGACAGCGGGCACTCTCATTTTCGTGGCTGTCCTGCCGACGGGATGTGCTCTGCACGTGCTTCTGGACGACGTCGAACTGCTGCTGGAGCCCGAGCCAACGTCTGTGTGGCAAGTGTGTTTCGGAGGTCGCATCCTCATGCTGGTCCCCGAGGCCCTCCTGGGCTCGGGTGTGGAAGGGCCGTGGGGGCAAGGCCTAGAACCGGGCGCTGTCCTGAGCCCTCCCGGAGAGTACGTGGCCCTGGAGCCGGGACTCTCCTGTGCCGCTGTCCCAGAGATCGCCTGCCAGGGAGAGGCCAGCAAGGAGGACGCGAATGCTGACGCTGACTTCCTGCTGGGCGGGATGGATGCTGCCTCAGTCCCAGTCGCTGGGCTCCGCTCTTCTGCTGGAAGTTTGACTCACTTTGACCTGTTCGACCTAGTCTCAGAGCTCTCCTCTCGGGCCTCCAATCCTAGTCCAGAGAGAGGCTCTCCTCAGCACGACGACAACCTGGACTTGCACCTTCTGGAGCCCTTTCCTGACTCACCACTCCAACCTCTACCTCCTTCTCCGAGTCCAGGTCCCCAAGAGCGCCCCTGTCGCCCAACTGGTCCTCCTTGCAAGGCCCGGAGATGCCTGTTCCCTGAATCCACTGCCTCCCACAATTCCTGGACTCCTGAGCGGGCACCAGGACAGAATCTTCCGATGTTGGTTGTGTATATATTGAACACACCAAAAGAAGCACACGAATAGGTCCTTTTTGGATGCAGGCTGCATTGCAGAATTTTGATCAGTGGCTGCCTGAACACCTGAAAGGAAGCTCACCTGGGCAAAGAAAATCCACTTGAAATGCAGCATTCTTTCAGCCAGCCAGACTGCTGGTAGGTTTTCTCTAAAGAGGTTACCCTTAAGCAGATCTGTTGTTGTTTTTGTTTGTTTGTTTGTTTGCTGTTGTTTTGGACTCCGTGCAACTCTGTGGACTGTAGCCCTCCAAGATCCTCTGCCCATGTGATTTCCCAGGCAAGAATACTGGAATAGGTTGTCGTTTACTTCTCCGGGGCATCTTCCTGACCCAGGGATGGAAGCTGCCTCTCCTGCATTGCAGGCAGATTCTTTACCACTGAGCCGCTGGGGAAGCCTAAGCAGCTCTACCCCCTTCCCATTTGCTTCAAACATAAGCAAAAGCACTTTTCTCTAAAAAGCTATCCTTTCCCAGATACCCTACCACTGGCCCCTTTCCCTATTGTGCCCCACCCCACTCAACAGAAGAATTGCTCATTTCTGTTCTTTACACGGTTTTGGTCCTAGTGTCTGTCCATGCTAGTTTACAACACCTCTACCCAGCTGGGACTTTTTTGGATGGAAGGTCTAGCCCCTTTAGGGGAATCTAGTCAGTAGTTTTATGTGGACAAATATTTGTTGAATACAAAACATAGAATGGGGAACAATGATTATGGCCCCTCCTCTTTTGAATGACTAGGTTGGCAGATGGTTTAATTCTATTGCTGGGTTTTCCCAAAAGAACCAACAGTTTTCTGTTCTTCTTACATGCTTTTAATGTTATATAATTTTCTTGCCCCAGGAAAGTTTGTAATTCTAAAGATTTTGTGTTTTTATACTTATAAGCTCCAAAATATGTTTTTATATTGCTACTAACATATAGAAATATTTTTGCTTAAATTGTCTGACAACCAGAAAATTACTTAATTTCTGTAATCACTTATCTATAGATTCTCTTGCTTGACTAATAAAATTATTTCCAAATAATGAGTATGTCTCCTTTTTTTTTTTTTTTTGACAAGCCTCTTACATCTTATTTTTCCATAATCCTTTCATTGGATATTACCTCAAATCCAGGTTGTCTGGTGTAGTTAATAGTGTCACCCCTTTTTTTGAAATACAGTTAGTTAGTGAAAGTGGTTTCAGTCATGTCCGACTCTTTGTGACCCCGTGGACTATACAGTCCATGGAATTCTCCAGGCCAGAATACTGGAGTGGGTAGCCTTTCCCTTCTTCAGGGATCTTCCCAACCCAGGGATAAGACCCAGGTCCCCTGCATTGCAGGGGTTTCTGTACCAGCTGAACCACAAGGGAAGCCCAAGAATACTGGAGTAGGTAGCCTATCCCTTCTCCAGCAGATCTTCCTGACCCAGGAATTGAACTGGGTCTCCTGCATTGCAGGCAGATTCTTTACCAACTGAGCTATAACCTGCCTTTTGAAGTATAGTTAACAAGTGTATTTTATTAAGTTTTGGGTGCACAATAACATAATTCAATATTATTGGATTATATTCAAGGTATTCAAGGTAAAGTAACTACAAAAAAATGAGTATATTTTCTTCTGCTGTACAATATGTCCTTGTTCCTTATTTACTTTATATATAGTAATTTTAATCTCTTAATCCCCTACCCTATCTTGATCCTCCCTCCTTCCCTCTCCTGAGTGACAACCACAGCTTTGTTCTCATCATATAAAAATCTTTTCTGTTTTGTTATATGCACTAATTTGTTTTATTTTTTAGATTCTATGCATGAGTGATAACATAAGAGTATATGTCTTTCTCTGAGTAATTTTATAAACCAGAATACACTCTAGGACCATCCATGTTGTTGCAAAGAGTAGATATTCATTCTCATCAAACTAGCATCTATTTGGACATACTTTGCAGTGGTCAATAAAACCAGATGAGGTTCTCTGGATTTTCTTTTGCCCTGAAAGTTTGGCTTCAATCCAGGAAGAGGGTTCTCTTTGGTGTCAGGTGGTGGAGGCAGTGGAATCTACATTCAGAGAAGTCATGTCGAGGCCTAAGTTATGAGATGCACAAACACCACATTTACCCGTGATTGCCAGCTCTTATGGGGTAGTTGAAGTGTAGAGCTTCTACTCTTCCAAGAAAGATGCCTGCTTCTTCCACGTCACCTCATTCGACTCCTCATTCTTGTGCCTGTCTCTTTAAATGGCATAACTTGACTAAGGATTTGACTGGAACAAAACTGTTCACTGGAGAGGCTCCTTCGATAAGAAGGGGAAAAGATTTCTCAGTTTCAATGGGCAGTGTGTTTTGATTTGGTATAAAGAGTCTTCCACACAAAACTGAATCAAAAGCTGCTTCATTATTATAAGACACTAATGAAAGAAATCAAAGATGACATAAACAGATGGAGAGATATTCCATGTTCCTGGGTAGGAAGAATCAATATCATGAAAATGACTATACTACCAAATGCAATCTACACACTCAATGCAATCCCTATGAAATTACCAATGGCATTTTTCACAGAACTAGAACAAAAAATTTCACAGTTCATATGGAAACACAAAAGACCCCAAATAGCCAAAGCACTCTTGAGAAAGAATGGAGCTGGAGGTATCAACCTTCCTGACTTCAGATTATACTACAAAGTTACAGTCATCAAGACAGTATGGTACTGGCACAAAAACAGAAATATAAACCAATGGAACAAGATAGAAAGTCCAGAAATAAACCCATGCACCTATGCATACCTTATTCTTGACAAAGAAGCCAAGAATATACAATGGGGCAAATACAGCCTCTTCAATAAATGGTGCTGGGAAAACTGGAAAGCTACATGTAAAAAAAATGAAATTAGAACACTGCCTAACACCATACACATAAATAAACTCAAAATGGATTAAAGACCTAAATGTAAGACCAGAAACTATAAAACTCTTAGAGGAAAACATAGGCAGAACACTCGATGACATAAATCAAAGCAAGATCCTCTATGACCCACCTCCCAGAGTAACAGAAACAAAAACAAAAGTAAGCAAGTGGGACCTGATTAAACTTACAAGCTTTTGCACAGCAAAGGAAACTAAGCAAGGTGAAAAGACAGCCCTCAGAATGGGAGAAAATAATAGCAAATGAAACAACTGAAAAGGATTAATTTCCTTTTAATTTCAACATAATTCCAAATATACAAGCAGCTCATACAACTCAATACCAGAAAAACAAACAACCCAATCAAAAAGTGGGAAAAAGACCTAAACAGACATTTATCCAAAGAAGACATACAGATGGATAACAAACACATGAAAAGATGCTCAACATCGCTCATTATTCAGTTCAGTTCAGTTCAGTCGCTCAATCGTGTCCGACTCTTTGCAACCCCATGAATCACAGCATGCCAGGCCTCCCTGTCCATCACCAACTCCCGGAGTTCACTCAGACTCACATCCATGGAGTCAGTGATGCCATCCAGCCATCTCATCCTCTGTCATCCCCTTCTCCTCCTGCCCCCAATCCCTCCCAGCACCAGAGTCTTTTCCAATGAGTCAACTCTTCGCGTGAGGTGGCCAAAGTACTGGAGTTTCAGCTTTAGCATCTTTCCTTCCAAAGAAATCCCAGGGTTGATCTGGGATTTCAGAATGGACTGGTTGGATCTCCTTGCAGTCCAGGGGACTCTCAAGAGTCTTCTCCAACACGACAGTTCAAAGGCATCAATCCTTCAGCTCTCAGCTTTCTTCACAGTCCAACTCTCACATCCATACATGACCACTGGAAAAACCATAGCCTTGACTAGATGGACCTTTGTTGGCAAAATAATGTCTCTGCTTTTCAATATGCTGTCTAGGTTGGTCATAACTTTCCTTGAAGGCAAAGGAAGAGCTCAAACATATAGCTGAGAGCCTTGTATATGAAGGTCTTCCCATACGCTGCCCTTGTAACACTCTCTTTCTGCAAGAAAAACAAACAACCCAATCAAAAAGTGCCAAACAGGCAAGGATATCAATTTGTTCAAAATTGTAAGGCCATTGACAAACTTCTTGATAGAAATTAACACAAATACCATCCTTTCGCCAATTCCACCTGAAACCACTTGCTTCACTCTAATGAATCTTTATTCTGCCTTTTTTCAGTGTTCCTCTAGACCAAGACCAGAGAAGGCAATGGCACCCCACTCCAGTACTCTTGCTTGGAAAATCCCATGGACGGAGGAGCCTGGTAGGCTGCAGTCCATGGGGTCGCTAAGAGTCAGACACGACTGAGCGACTTCACTTTCACCTTTCACTTTCATGCATTGGAGAAGGAAATGGCAACCCACTCCAGTGTTCTTGCCTGGAGAATTCCAGGGATGGCTGAGCCTGGCGGGCTGCCGTCTATAGGGTCGCACAGAGTGGGACACGACTGAAGTGACTTAGCAGCAGCAGCAGCAGCAGCTAGACCAAGACAGTCAATACTTTTTGCCTTCACCGGGAGAGGACCACAACATACCTGAACAGTCATGCCCCTAGAGTACACTGGAGTCCCCTTCTATTTTTCCCTGGTTCTTGATCATGACTTAAAAGATTTAAATTTCCCTTGTGATTCAGTTCTTAATATAATGTGTAAGTTAATCTTCTTTGTTCAAAGAACAAGGAATCCTAAACAAAGATTTCATTGGCTTGCCCCAACCTTATCAAAAAGGAGGCATAAATTTTAAATATGTTATAATTTTGCCAAAATACAGTCTATTATTTATAGTATGACATCACAAGGGGAAAACCTTCTGTCCTGATAGAAAAAAGACAATTCAAACATATCCTAAACACCTCACCAAAGACAGTTGAGAGTATGTGTTTTTATTAATAACTGGATATTACAGACAATGGGTCCAAGTTTTAATATATTGAAAAACATCTTTATAAATTGACAAAGTCCTATAAGAAACCCTTTACTGGGGTACTCAAATGTGAAGGGGGATTTTGTAACCAGAAGAAGACTGTTTAATGGCCTCTTTCTCTAGTCATCTCTAAGTACTAAAAGTTCTTATGTCTACTCATGAATAAGCTATCTGACAAGTCTTTGAGGTTTTAACTTAACTTGATGAGAACTAACAGAAATCCATTGCTCCTAAAACCAGAAACAACTAAGATGCCTTTCATAGGCAGATGGAGAAAAATCTGTGATTATATATAATATATACATGTAATCCATATATATTATATACCTATATAGATATAACATATGTAATATTATTAACATTAAGAAAAAATGTAAATGAGTTGCCAAGCCAGGTAATAAATAATTTTAAATGCATATTGCTAAGTTACAGAAGCCAATCTGGAAAGACCACATACTGTGTGAATCCAATTAAATACATTCTGAAAAAAAGCTAAACTAAAGAGATAGTGAAAAATCAGTGGTTGTCAGGGCTTCAGAAGAAGCTAGATAAATAGGTGGAGTGCACATGATTTGTAGGGTGGGTATCTACTCTCTATGACGTTATATATAAAGGTTCATAAGGGAATTCTGCAAAATATTTAAGGAAACATAGTTCACAATCTATGGAAAAAGTTGAAGTGGGGAAAATACTTTGAAACACATTTTACAAGGTCAGCATTACCCTGATACCAAAACGAGACTGGGAGACACTAAAAAAGAGAAAATTATAGGTCAATATCACTGATAAACTATATACAAAAATCCTCCACACAATATTAGCAAACTGAATTCACCAATGCATAAAAAGGGTCTTACACCACAATCTAGTAAGATGTATTCCAGGGATTCAAGGATGAATTCATATTCAAAAATCAAGTGATGTGATACAACACATTAACAAAACAAAGGGTAAAAACTACATAGTCATCTCATATATGCATAAATAGCATTTGACAAAAGTCAACATCCATTCATGATAAAAAAAAAAAAAAAAACCCTCAACAAAATGAACAAAGAGGGACTATGCATGCATGCTAAGTCGTTTCAGTTGTGTCCAACTCTTTGCGACCCCATGGACTATAGCCCACCAGGCTCTTCTGTCCAAGGGATTCTCCAGGCAGGAATATTGGAGTGGGTTACCACGTACTCCTCCAGGGGATCTTCCCAATCCAGGAATCAAACCCGAGTCTCCTGCGATTCCTATATTGCTGGCTGATTCTTTACTGCTGAGCCACCAAGGAAGCTCTAAGGGACAATGCTGCTGCTGCTAAGTCACTTCAGTCGTGTCCCACTCTGTGCGATCCCAGAGACAGCAGCCCACCAGGTTCCTCTGTCCCTGGGATTCTCCAGGCAAGAACACTGGAGTGGGTTGCCATTTCCTTCTCCAATGCATGAGAGTGAAAAGTGAAAGTGAAGTAGCTCAGTCATTTCCGACTCTTCAAGACCCCACGGATTGCAGCCCACCAGGCTCCTCTGTCCATGGGATTTTCCAGACAAGAGTACTGGAGTGGGGTGCCATTGCCTTCTCCCTAAGGAACAATACCTCACTATAATAAAGACCATGGAGAAGGCAATGGCACCCCACTCCAGTGCTCTTGCATGGAAAATCCCATGGATGGAGGAGCCTAGAAGTCTGCAGTCCATGGGGTCGCTAAGAGTCGGACACGACTGAGCAACTTCACTTTCACTTTTCACTTTCATGCATTGGAGAAGGAAATGGCAACCCACTCCAGTGTCCTTGCCTGGAGAATCCCAGGGACGGGGGAGCCTGGTGAGCTGCCGTCTATGGGGTCACACAGAGTCGGACACGACTGAAGTGACTTAGCAGCAGCAGCATAATAAAGACCATACAAGACTAAGCCACAGCTTACATCATAATCATTGGCCAAAAAAGCTTAAAACTTTTCCTCCAAGATCAGAAACAAGACGAGGATGCCCACTGCCACCATTCCTATGTAACGTAGCATGGGAAGTCCAGCAACAGCAATCAGACAAGAAAAAGAAAAGATATCCAAATTGAAAGGGAAAAAGTGAAGTTGTCATTATTTACAGATTACATGATACTATATAAAAAAAACCCTAAAGACATCAAAAAACTTTTAATAAATTCAGTAAAGTTTCAGGATATAAGATTAATATTTAGAAGTTGCCTTTCTATACACTGACAATAAACTATCAGGATTATAAATCATGAAAACAATCCCATTTAAAATTCCATCAAAAAATAAATAAAACACTTAGGAATAATTTTAGCCAAAGAGGTGAAAGACCTATACTCTGAAAATTATAACACAACGATGAAGGCAATTGAAGTCAATATAAATAAATTGAAAGCTATCATATGTTCATGGATTGGAAGAATTAATATTGTTAAAATGTCCCAACAACTCAAAACAACCTACAAGGTTATTGCAATTCTATCAGTATACACAATTTTTCACATAACTAGAAAAATAATTTAGTACTTATATGAAATCACACACACACAAAAAAAACCGGAGGTATCATGCTCTCTGACTTCAGACTACACTACAAAGCTAGAGTTATCAAAACAGTATGGCACTGGCAGAAAAACAGATAAGTTGACCAATGGAGCAGAATAGAAGGCTGAGAAATAAACTTTTGCACACATGGTCAATTAACCTACAGTGAAGGAAGCAAGAACATACAATGAGGTCAACAAAAGTTATTGGGATAATTGGAAACTTACACATAAAAGAACAAAATTAGAACAGTGTCACACACACAACATTTTTACATACTCCCTTCCAAATTTTGAACCAGTTCATTCTTCCATGTCCAGTTCTAACTGTTGCTTCTTGACCTACACACAGGTTTCTCAGGAGACAAATAAGGTGGTCTGGTATTCCCATCTCTAAGAATTTTCCACAGTTTGTTGTGAGCCACACAGTCAAAGGCATTAGCATAGTCAATGAAGCAGAAGTAGATATTCTTGTCGAATTCTCTTGCTTTTTCTCTGATCCAACGGATGTTGGCAATTTGATCTCTGGTTCCTCTGCCTTTTCTAAATCCAGCTTGAACATCTGGAAGTTCTTGGTTCATGTACTGTTGAAGCCTAGCTTGGAGAATTTTGAGCATTACTTTGCTAGCATGTGAGATGAGTGCAATTGTGTGGTAGTTTGAACATTCTTTGGCATTGTCTTTCTCTGGGATTGGAATGAAAACTGACCTTTTCCAGACCTGTGACCACTGCTGAGTTTTCCAAATTTGCTGGTATATCAAGTGCAGCACTTTGTTACAGTATCAAATCAGTATGGTACTGGAATAATAAAGATAGATAATTGATTAGAATACATAGTCCAGAAACAAACTCTTGTATATATTGTACAATGAAATTCAGCAAGTCTACCCAATGGGGAAATGATAATCTTTTCAAACAATTTTGTTGGGCAGAGGGGTTTTGAGATAGGTAAAGGGGATTAAGCAGTACAAACATCTCCAGTTATAAAATAAACAAGCCATGGGGATACAATATACACCATAAAGAATATGATCAATAATATTGTAATAAAAATGTTGTATAGAAACAGATGATTGCCAGACTTATCATAGTGATTATTTCATTAAGTATGCAAATTTCATATCACTATTTAGTGCATCTGAAATAAACATAATATTGTCCTTCAATTATATTTCAATAAAAAATTTTTGTTATTGGAAAAAATTGGATATCCACATGCAAAATAATAAGTGAAACTGAACCCTTATCTTACACCTTATGTAAAAATTAACCCAAAATGAGGTCAAATATCTAAACATAAGACTTAAAACTATAAAGCTCTTACATGAAAGCAAAAGGGGAAAGCTTCATTATATTGAAGTGAAAGTGATAGTTGCTCAGTTGTGTCCAACTCTTTGCAATCCTATGGACTGTAGCCTGCCAGGCTCCTCTGTCCATGGGATTTTGCAGGCAAGGATAGTGGAGTGGGTGGCCATTTTCTTCTCCAGGGTATCTTCCCAACCCTGGAGATTGAACCTGGGTCTCCTGCATTGCAGACAATTCCTTACCATCTGAGCCACTAGGGAAACCCTCATTATAATGAGCTCGGCATTTGTTTCTTCAATATGACACCAAAAGACAGAAAACAAAAGTAAAATAGATAAATTGGACTACATGAAAAAAATTTTTAAATGATACAATTAATAGACTGAAAAACAACCTATAGAATAGGAAAATATTTGCATATCTTCTATGTGGTTAATATCTAGAATACATTAAGAACTACAACTCAACAGGAAAAAAATACCTGACATTTAAATGGGCAAAAGTCTTGATAGTCATTTCTCCAAGGAAAATATACAAATATTTGTAAACATACAGGAAGCATATGAAAAAGGTGTTCAACATCACTGCTGCTGCTGCTGCTAAGTTGCTTCAGTCGTGTCCGACTCTGTGCGATCCCATACACGGCAGCCCACCAGGCTCCCCCATCACTGGGATTCTCTAGGCAAGAACACTGGAGTGGGTTGCCATTTCCTTCTCCAACACATGAAAGTGAAAAGTGAAAGTAAAGTCGCTCAGTCATGTCTGACTCTTAGTGACCCCATGGACTGCAGCCTACCAGGCTCCTCCGTCCATGGGATTTTCCAGGCAAGAGTACTGGAGTGGGGTGCCATTAGCAAAATACAGACTACCATGAGATGTCACCTTAGAAGGTTTGTTATTTAAAAAAAAAAAAAAAAGAAGAAGAAGAAAAGAAAAAAACCAAGTGTTTGGCAAGCATGTGGAAAATTTAAGATTATTGTACATTGTTGGTCAGTATGAAAATGGTACAGCCATTATAGGAAATAGTTTGTCAATTCTTCAACAAATTAAAAATAGAACTACTGTATAATCCAGGAATTCCACTTCTGACTATATACCCAAAAGAATAAAAAACAGGACCTCAAAGAGATATTTATACACTCCTGTTGGTAGCAACATTATTCACAAAAAACAAAGGTGGAAGCAGCCCAAATGTCCATAGAAGGATGAATTGACTTTAAAAAAATGTAGATGCATACAATAGATCATTCGTCCTTAAAAAGGAAGGAAATTCTGACACATACCATAACATGGATGAATATTGAGAACATTATGCTAAGTGAAATAAACCAGTTACAAAAAATAAACACTGTATAATTTTACTTATATGAAGTATCCAGAGTAGTCAAATTCACAGAAACAAAAGTAGAATGGTGGTTTCCAGGGGCTGGAGAGAGGAGGCAACGAGGAATTGTTCTAAAAGTACAGACTATTCATTTTGCAACATAAAAAATTTGTGGAGACTGGTTACATAACAAGGTAAATATACTTAGGACTACTAAACTGTACACTTAAAATGGGTAGGGTGGTAAATTTTAAGTTATGTGCCTTTTATCTAAACGTAAGACCAGAAACCATAAAACTCCTAGAGGAAAACATAGGCAAAACACTCTCTGACATAAATCACAGTAGGATCCTCTATGACCCACCTCCCAGAGTAATGGAAAGAAAAGCAAAAATAAACAAATGGGACCTAATTAAACTTAAAAGCTTTTGCACAATGAAGGAAACCATAAGCAAGGTGAAAAGACAGCCTTCAGAACGGGAGAAAATAATAGCAAACAAAGAAGCTGACAAATAATTAATCTCAAAAATATACAAGCAACTCCTGAAGCTCAATTCCAGAAAAATAAGCGACTCAATCAAAAAATGAGCCAAAGAACTAAACAGATATTTCTCCAAAGAAGATATACAGATGGCTAACACACACATGAAAAGATGTTCAACATCATTCATTATCATAGAAATGCAAATCAAAATCACAATGAGGTACCATCTCACGCTGGTCAGAATGGCTGCTATCCAAAAGTCCACAAACAATAAATGCTGGAAAGGGTGTAGAGAAAAGGGAACCTTCTTACACTGTTGGTGGGAATGCAAACTAGTACAGCCACTATGGAGAACAGTAGGGAGATTCCTTAAAAAACTGGAAATAGAACTGCCATATGACCCAGCAATCCCACTGATGGGCATACACACTGAGGAAACCAGAATTGAAAGAGACACGTGTACCCCAATGTTCATTGCAGCACTGTCTATAATAGCCAGGACATGGAAGCAACCTAGATGTCCATCAACAGACGAATGGATAAGAAAGGTGTGGTACATATACACAATGGAATATTACTCAGCCATTAAAAAGAATACATTTGAATCAGTTCTAATAAGGTGGATGAAACTGGAGCCTATTATACAGAGTGAAGTAAGCCAGAAAGAAAAACAGCAATATAGTATACTAATGCATATATATGGAACTTAGAAGATGGTAACGATGACCCTATATGCAAGATATTCTATCAGTACTCTATACAGCCTTCTACCTGAGCTAAAATCAGTCCAGACAGCAGAAGTTATTGTACTTACTATAGCTTGTCAACCAATCAGACCAGAAATTAAGTATATAGTAGGTATGCTTTTGGTGTAGTATGTGACTATGGGCTGCTTTGGAAACAGATGTAGAGAACAGTCTTTTGGACTCTGTGGGAGAAGGCAAGGGTGGGATGGTTTGAGAGAAAAGCATTGAAATATGTATATTACCATATGTGAAACAGATCACCAGTCCAGGTTCAATGCATGAGACATGGTGCTCAGGGCTGGTGCACTGGGATGACCCAGAGGGATGGGATGGGGAGGGAGGTGGGAGGGGGGTTCAGGATGGGGAACACAGGTACACCCATGGCTTATTCATGTCAATGTATGACAAAACCCACTACAATATTGTAAAGTAATTAGCCTCCAATTAAAATAAATTAATTAAAAAAAAAGAATTTGGGACTTAAAAAAAAAGTTATGTGTCTTTTGTGTTGTGTTTATGTTATGTATATTACCACAATTTTATTTAAAACACATCTGAGGTTATTTCCAAGTCATATGTAATCTGTCAAAAACATGGTCCTGTAAAAACTATAAAAATGGAGAATTGGAGATAAGATTCTTAAATTCATGGGCTTTCCAGTTACCAGTCCACAGGAGGATAAGTAATGTGTCCCCAAGGAAGTGGAAAGTATGGCTTCAAAAGTTCCAGCAGGAGTACAACTGGCCAAGGGACACTTTCTTAAAGTGTTGCTAATGTTTATTTAAGGATACCATTGGTTAACCTCTCTATGAGGTTAAGCCTGGTAAGTATAGTTTTTGAGTAAGAGACAATGCCTTACAGAACTCTTTTATGATAGTTACATGCCTTGGTCACTGGTATGTTCCAAGTTGGAAACACAGTATCAAGTAGCTTTTTAGCAACTGAAAAGACTGTAGATGTTCAACCTGGAAATGATTTACCCGATCCTACAGTAATCAAAACAGTATGGTACTTGCATAAAAACCAGCATATAGACAAAAGGAAGAGAATAGATAATTCAGCAATAAACCCACACATTTATAGTCAACTGATCTTCAACAAGGGTGCAAAGAATACCCGATAGTCTTTTGCCTCATTGATAAAGTTTTATTCCTAAGTATTTTATTCTTTTTGATGTTATTGTAATGAGTTGGGTTTTTTAACAATATTTCCCCACTAATGCTGATTTAATATAGTAACCCATTTGTCTATATCATTATGAGTAGTTTCTTTATAAAATTAGTTATACATATTTGAAATCACTTTGTTCCATCTCTCTTGAGAGCACCACAGATTATTCCAATGAAAGGTACCTGATTTTTTTTTTCATTTTTCCTTTTTAGAGACCAATAGTTAATATGATAGGCTGCTTTGAATTCCTCCAGAGATTTCACAGAAACTTAATTTTGGGTAAGGTACTTGTTTGGCATATTGATCTGCTAAAGTATCTCCCTTAGCTGCCATATTGTTTCTCTCTAGATGGGGTTCAGCCTTTCCTGTAGCTACCTCAAGGAAGTGGAACTTCATCTAAAAGGTCCTTAACTTGTCCACTTTTGAGAGGATACTGGCAGAGGCAAGAAACTCCCTTTGTTTCCAAAGCAGCCCATAGTCACTTACTACACCAAAAGCATACCTGCTATATACTTAATTTCTGGTCTGATTGGTTGACAAGCTATAGTAAGTACAATAACTTCTGCTGTCTGGACTGATTTTACCTCAGGTAGAAGGCTGTATAGAGTACTGATAGAATATCTTGCTTGATAACCTCCAGTTTTAGTTTTCAGGTATGATCCATCAACAGTATTAGGTCAGTATCTCAGGAGGTTGTTGTTGTTCAGTCATTCAGTCGTGTCCTACTCTTTGTGACTCCATGGACTACACAGCATGCCAAGCTTCCCTGTCCTTCACCATCTCCCAGACCTTGCTCAAATTATGTCCATTGAATCGGTGATGCCATCCAACTATCTCACCTCCTGTAATCCCCTTCTCCTCCTGTCTTCAATCTTTCCCAGCATCAGGGTCTTTTTCCGTGAATTAGCTCTTCACATCAGGTGGCCAAAGTATTGGAGCTTCAGCTTCATTATCAGTCCTTCCAATGAATATTCAGGACTGACTTCCTTTAGGATTGACTGGTTTTATCTCTTTGCAGTCCAAGGGACTCCCAAGAGTCTTCTCCAACGCCATAGCTCAAAAGCATCAGTTCTTGGGTGCTCAAACTTCTTTATGGTCCAACTCTCACATCCACACATGACTACTGAAAAAACCATAGCTTTGACTAGAGGAACCTTTGTTGGTAAAGTAATGTCTCTGCTTTTTAATATGCTGTCTAGGTTGGTCATAGCTTTTCTTCCAAGGAGCAAGCATCTTCTAATTTCATGCCTTCAGTCCCCATCTGCAGTGATTTTGCAGCCCAAGAAAATAAAGTTTGTCATTGTTTCCATTGTTGCCCCATCTATTTGCCATGAAGTGATGGGACCAGATGTCATGATCTTCGCTTTTTGAATGTTGAATTTTTAAGCCAGTTTTTTCACTCTTCTCTTTCACCTTCATCAAGAGGCTCTTTAGTCTCAGGAGGAGTCTCTAATAAATCTGAGTGAGGTACAGAGATTTTCCTAACTAAAGTAAGACAACCATGAGGTTCCCCCTTCTTTTGATAGTGCAGGGAGAGTGGCTGGATTAAGAGTGTTGCAGTAAAGAATAGTAATGGGACAGGGTGAGAGTGATAGTATCTCAAAAGATATTAATTGGCTGATTGAAAGTGTCTGCTTTGTCATTAGTAATGTCTGTACTGAGTGAGGAGCCATGAAATCAAAAGAGGAGGCCAGAACTTATTCACCCTGGAGAAGGAAGTGGCAACCCACTCCAGTATTCTTGCCTGGAGAATCCCATGGACGGAGGAGTCTGGTGGTCTAGAGTCCATGGGGTCGCAAAGAGAGAACTTATTCAGCAGAAATATCAACAAATTTGTGTTTGTTTTGGGGTTTTTTATTTTAATTGGAAGATAATTACTTTACAATATTGTGATGGCTTTTGCCATACATTAACATGAGTCAGCCATAGGCACACATATGTTCCCTCCCTCCTGAAACCCCCTCTTACCTCCCTCCCCACCCCATCCCTCCAGATTGTTGCAGAGCACTGGTTTTGGGTGGTAATAGCTATTACTCTATGATAAGTGGGATAAACCTTTCCAACAGGGTCAAGAGTGAGAATATAGTTAGTGACTTTAAGGTTGATTGTTTTCAGAGGTTCAGTTCAGTTCAGGTCAGTTCAGTTGCTCAATCGTGTCCAACTCTTTGCGACCCCATGAATTGCAGCACGCCAGGCCTCCCTGTCCATCACCAACTCCCGGAGTTCACTCAAACTCACGTCCATCAAGTCAGTGATGCTATCCAGCCATCTCATCCTCTGTTGTCCCCTTTTCCTCTTGCCCCCAATCCCTCCCAGCATCAGAGTCTTTTCCAATGAGTCAACTCTTCACATGAGGTGGCCAAGGTACTGGAGTTTCAGCTTTAGCATCATTCCTTCCAAAGAAATCCCAGGGCTGATCTTTAGAATGGACTGGTTGGATCTCCTTGCAGTCCAAGGGACTCTCAAGAGTCTTCTCCAATACCACAGTTCAAAAGCATCAATTCTTCAGCGCTCAGCTTTCTTCACAGTCCAACTCTCACATCCATACATGACCACTGGGAAAACCATAGGTCCTTGACTAGACGGACCTTTGGTGGCAAAGTAATGTCTCTGCTTTTGAATATGCTATCTAGGTTGGTCATAACTTTCCTTCCAAGGAGTAAGCGTCTTCTAATTTCATGGCTGCAGTCACCATCTGCAGTGATTTTGGAGCCCAAAAATAAAGTCTGACACTGTTTCCACTGTTTCCCCATCTATTTCCCATGAAGCGATGGGACCAGATGCCATGATCTTCGTTTTCTGAATGTTGAGCTTTAAGCCAACTTTTTCACTCTCCTCTTTCACTTTCATCAAAAGGCTTTTTAGTTCCTCTTCACTTTCTTTTTTTTTTTAAGGCTTAAAATGTATTTTAATAAGTTCATGTTGCATTATTCATTTCTCAGAAAAACTTCAAAGGTATTAGGGACAAATCAAACATGGTACACCAATAAAAAATGCACAGCATAACTACCTAAGATAGGCAAAGCTAAGAGCTACCGTCTGACACTCAGCATACAGCAACCCTGTTCTCAAGATTGTACTAGGCCTATCAAGAAAGCTGTGAATGGCAACATCACAGACACAAAAGGGCCATTTCTGGGTTGTCCTTACCCAAGAAAAAGATGGAGGCAAGTTTAACACAAGATTTTTTAAAGATACACTAAATGAAAATCTCTAAGAGAAAATGTCTTCCTTGGGACATGAAAGGGTAATATATGGGACATAACAGAACCGTATGTATGTTGTCTGTGACCTCTGTGGACATGTGCCTGAATTCCCACCTGGGAGTGATTGGAACAGTGGGGCCAAGGTCATTGGGGGATGTTTGGTTTTCGTGGTATATGTGGCAGGATCTCTGGGGTGAGACAGTGCACTAAGTCGTGTCCGACTCTTGCGACCCCATGGACTGTAGCCTGCCAGGCTCCTCTGTCTATGGGATTCTCCAGGCAAGAATATTGGAGTGGGTTGCCATTTCCTTCTCCAGGGGATCTTCCCAACCCAGGAATCGAACCCAGGTCTCCAGCACTGCAGGGAGATTCTTTACCGACTGGGGTGGCGGGGGGGGTAAGAACAAGAAAGCAAATAGAACAGGGTGGACAAAGAGTGGAATAATTAAGATTAATGGGGGCTCTAACTGGATCCATTTTGCCATGGCTCCCTGGCCCTCGCAGGCTCTCAACAATCACATGAGATTTTAGGAATGCACCACACAGAATTGATTAGTGAAAGGATATACCACATAGAACTGATTTGTTAAATATCACCCCTCCCTTACCCTCTGCCTCCAACATACTCCCTAGAGTACTACAGGCAGGGAAGACCTAAACTATTGGGAGGAATCCCAAACACTTTTCCAGAGTAGAATTCGGCTAAGTCCAAAAAGGGTCCTTCTTTTAAGGGTTTTGGGAAACTAGACACTGCAATTTTATTAGTATCAGCGACGTTTGTTTGGAGCAAATTCAGCTCCAGGAGCTGCATGGTTGAATGCAGGAGGGGTTCCACCAATTGCCCCAATTCCTTCCATTGTAGCAGCTTGGCCAAAGCGTTCAGTTGTTGGTGGGGTCAATCCCAAGGTTCCATCTGGCATCATAGTGGCTGGTCCTGGAGGAGCTGGGGTACCAGCTGGCACAGGAGCAGGGGGCATGGCACCTCTGTTGTTTATGCCCATAGCACCTCCCATAGCCATCTGACCCATCCGTATCTCTTGCTCTCTCAAATCAGGGAAGGTTCCCTTGAATCCTTCCTGCTGTCGTCGCATCATTTCTTCTTATTGCCGCCGCATCTCTTCCTCACAGCGCCTGCGCTCCTCCTCCTGCCTGAGCTCCAGCTGCTTTCGTTTTTGCACTTCTTGATTGTGCAGCTCTTCCATCCTCCGAAGTTCTTCTTGACGCCTCATCAAATCCTGCCTCATTAGCATGACCTGGTGCTCATGGCGAGCAGCCGCCATCTCCATCTCCAGCTTCTCACGAGCTTCCTTGACGTTTCGGTCCACTTGGTCCTGCTGCTGCTTTTCCATCTCAATAAGTGCCTTCCAGCACATGGCATACTCATACTCAAAGGAGCCAGGCTGTGCAAATCTGGGTGGCTGCTCTCGCTCTTTGTGAAATAGCTGATTCTTTATAACCAGCTTCTCTGGGAGTCCCTCCTCATCATCTAACTGGTCCATGGGCTCCACAGTCACGGGTCGAGGAAATGTGGTTAGCAGGAAGGAGCCTTCACTGCATCTGTCCAGAGCTTTCCGAGCAGCTGGCTTCCCTGAGAATTCAACAATGCCTTTTCCTGAGGGCCTGCCTCGATCATCCACAATGACTACAGCCCTCTCCACCTGGCCGAACACAGAAAAGGCCTCCTCCAGCAGTTCATTGGACACATACTGAGGAAGGTTTCGGACTGTAAGGGATGCACTATGGCAGGCAAAGCGCACACGCAGCTGCTTTCCACGGAGTGGCATGTTGTCCAGTTCTACTTTGGCAATCTCCGCTAGGGTTCGTGTTTCCAAGCGGATAAAGCCAAAGCCCTTGTCCTTATGAATGAAGACTTCGCCTGCCTTCCCATATTTCTCAGTTTCCTCATTTCCTCCTCAGTGATGTCAGGAGGAAGATTGCCCACAAAGAGCCGGCTACGCTGGGTGAAGGTCTTCTCTCCTGGTTTCCTAAAATTCTTCAGGTCAATAGTCAAGCCTTCATTCTGGCTGCTGGCTTGCTGCCCATTTGCAGGCATTGGTGGAGGTGGTGGCTGCTGCTGTTGCTGCTGGTGGTGCTGCTGATGGTGATGTTGATGATGCTTCCTTGGAGTGTGGTTTTGTTTCTCCAAGTTAAAAGTTTTATTGCTCTGCATCTTTGTACCTCTCCACCGACTGTTTTCTGCTCAGAGTAACAGCGAAGCTACACGGCCTTTTTCCCTCTTTACTTTCTGCCATAAGGGTGGTGTCATCTGCATATCTGAGGTTATTGATATTTCTCCTGACAATCTTGATTCCAGCTTGTGCTTCTTCCAGCCCAACGTTTCTCATGATGTACTCTTCATATAAGTTAAATAAGCAGGGTGACAGTATACAGCCTTGCTGTACTCCTTTTCCTATTTGGAACCAGTCTGTTGTTCCATGTCCAGTTCTAACTGTTGCTTCCTGACCTGCATATAGGTTTCTCAAGAGGCAGGTCAGGTGGTCTGTCAGGTGGTCTTCCCATCTCTTTCAGAGGTTAGGGAAGCAGTTAAACACTAAGCTAACCACTTTAGTGATGTATGCAACTTGTCTCCAACAGACTTCTAACAAAATCTTCATTTTTTACATCAAGCAGGTTCTTCTTTCCTTTAGATCTTGAGGATATCAAACTTTTAAAAAATGTATATTCTTTTTTGAAGTTAACTTCTCAAATGGTTTTTCTTCCTTACCTTCTAAAAGTAATATATTTTTAGGACAATTTTATGTTACTGAAAATTGAGCAAATGGCACACAGTTCCCTATACCCCACCTCTCCCAAACACAGTTTCCCTATTACTATATCCTGGGGCAAGTCAATGAAAATCTTTGAACAGGTTTCGTTGTTCTTTGAACAAAGTAGATTATCTATACAGTGTATAGGACTAAATCACAAGGGAAAGTTAGATCTTTTAAATCATGAATGAGACCAGGGAAAAATAGGAGTGGGCTCCAGTGTACTCCAGGGGCATGACTGTCCAGGTATGTTATTATCCTCTCCAAGCGAAAGCAAAATCATATTGACTGTCTTGGTCTAGAGGCACATTGGAAAAAAGGCAAAGCAAAGACTCAATAGAATTGAAGCAAGTGGCTTCAGGTAGAAGTGATAAGAGGATTGTATTTGGGTTAATTTTTGTCAGCTAGTAAGGTATACATATTTTGTTGATGGCCTTAAGATCTTGAACAAATAAAAATCCTTGTCTGTTTGCCTTCACTTCCTGGTGGATGAGAATGTTACAAAGGCAATGTATGGGAAGACCTTTTATATAAGGCATTCAACTCTACGTTTGAGCTCTTCCTTTTGGTGTCAAGGGATATTGGGGGAAGTTTGGTAATGACTTGGTAGAATGTACCTAAATTTTAATAGGTTGAAAGTGAAAGTGTTAGTTGCTCAGTCCTGTCTGACTCTTGGTGACCCCATGGACTGTAGCCAGCCAGGCTTCTCTGTCCAAGGAATTCTCCAGGCAAGAATACAGGAGTGGGTCGCCATTCCCTTCTCCAGAGGATCTTCCTCACTGAAGGATCAAACCCAAGTCTCCTGCACTGCAGGCAACTTCTTTACTGTGTTCTGCTTCCACTATTTTACCTGTTTTTCCTTTTTCTCATTTTTTCTATGTCAGTGAAATTTCTAGCTCATAAAGGGTCAGATATGGTGTCGAGAAATTTATCTGGGGTATTTACCAATGAGAGAGTTCAGGAGAACAAGCAGAAGCTATTTAATCAGAAGTTGTTATATAGCAAAAGAGTCAGCCCCATCACTTGCATTTGAGAGCTGATAGGCAGGTAAAGGAGTGAGAGATGTTTATGGTGGAAAAAAAGGAGAACTTCAGATATGTTTGAACAGAGGTTGTTGGCAGGGGAAAGCCAGAGGCAGGCTAACTAGAAGGAGGGAATCTATGTAATTGATTTGATTTTGTGAACTCTGTAGCCTTAAGTATAATATATCTGACTTTCTTAGAATTGTCCTGAGTTAGGAGGGATGAAAATTAGGGAAGCTGGCGGTTATTGACCAAGTTCTGATTACTGGGGCCAGTTACCATAGAGGTTACAGTTTTGTTTCTGGGCTGCTTGCTGCAAAATTTGTGGGTCAGAATTCTGTTGTCATAAGTTGTCTGGTCATTGTTAGCTTGTATATTCAGTCTCTCAGATCCTATGATCCCCAGGGCTACCAAGTTTCTAGCTGCTTAATGACATCTCCTGTTAGCCAACCATGGCCCACTGAACTCAATGATGCTGATGCCTCCCCAGTACATTTCTTTTGCTTAGTTACACAGTGTCCCTCTAGGCCCTGCCACACTCCCACTAGCTGACACATTATTTAGCTTTAGGTAGTATATCCAATGTATCATCCCCATTACTCTGAACCTTTTGATCCTCTGTTGTATTATATTATACTTAACTTCAGTTATTGTCTAATGGCAAAGAGAGAAGATGGGGTAAATCTTGAAGTTGGTGCACTTTGCCTTGCCAGGCAGAGGCTTCTGCATCATCTTAGAGCAAGGTAGATGTGTAAGTTTTCATAGAGAGTGGTGGGCCACTTCTGTGGGCCAAGAGGATTAAAAAAGATCTGGGGATTCGTTATTCATATCTATCTATCCAGTTGTCTCCATCTGATGTTTCAGGGCTCAATAAATCTGTGATCTCACTATTATAGATGAATGAATACAGAAGATGAGGGGACAGCCTGATGGGCTACAGTCCATGGGGTAGCAAAGAGTTGGACATGACTGAGCGACTAAACACACACAGTACAGGGGACTTACCTGGTGGTCTAGTGGTTAAGAATCTGCCTTGCAGTACAAGGTATATGGGTTTGATCTCTGATTAGGGCACTAAGATCCCACATGTTGTGGTGCAACTAAGCCCCTGACCCACAACTACTGAGTCCATGTGCTCCAGAGACGGCCCACCACAACTACTGAGCCTGGGCGCCACAGCTGGAGAGTCCACGCGCTGCAAGGAAAGATCCCACACAACACAATGAAGGTGTCATGTGCTGCAACTAAGACCCAACGCAGACAAATCAATAAATGTATAGGTTTAAAAGGGAAAAAAAAAGATGTGAAGAATATTACTCAGTCATAAAGAGAGTGAAGTTCTGCCATTTTCAACAATGTGCATGGACCCACAGTGTATTCTGCTTAATGCAATTAGTCAGACAGAGAAAGATATATACTCTCTATGTTATCATTCATATGTGGAAACTAAAAAATAAAACAAATGCATAAAATAAAACAAAAATAGACTCACAGATAATGAGAACAAAGAAGTGGCTAACAGTGGGAAAGAGAAGGAAGGGATAAGACAGGGTATAAGGTTAAGAGATTAAACACTACACTATATAAAGTAGATAAGAAACAAGGACATATTACATAAGAAAACATGCTCATTATTTAGTAATAACTTTAAACTGAATATAATCCATAAAAGTATTGAACTATTTTTGTATACCTGAAACTAATATAAAATTATATATAACCATATTTCAAAAGAAGAGAAAGGGATAATCCTATTAACTATATCGGTCACCCTGGATTTGAAGTAATGGTCATTACTTCAATAACCAATAAAGAAGATTAAGGAAAAATTCGATGTAAAAGGCTTAGTAAAAGAAAAAGAGACAATACTCTCATTATTTGGAGATATTATCCTTATCAGTCAAGCAAGAGAATCCACAGAGAAGTGATTACTATAATTAATATTGCTGGATATCAGACCAATATAAGAACAAATTATTTCTATAAGCTAGTAACAATGTACAAACTATATTGACTCATAAAAGTATAAAAACAAAAAATCTTTAGTATTATAAATTTTCTATGATAAGAGAATTATATTAAAAACATATAAGAAGAAAAGGATGGAAATAGTAAGTTCTTTTGGAAAATGATGGTGATTTACTCTCTAAGTCGTGTCCAACTCTTGTGACCCCATGGACTGTAGCCCGCCAGGCTCCTCTGTCCATGGGATTTTCCAGGCAAGAATACTGGAGTGGGTTGCCATTTCCTTCTCCAGGGGATCTTCTGGACCCAAGAATCAAACCAGGATCTCCTGCATTGCAGGTGGATTCTTCACCGACTAAGCTATGAGAGGAGTCCATTTTTTGAAAATACTCCCACAAAAACAGCAATAGAGTTAATTTGCCAACCTAGTCATTCAAAAAAAGAGCCCAGAATCATTGTTCCCCATTCTGGCTTGTATCCAATTACATTTGTCCCATAGAACCAGTAGTGAGATCCCCACACAGGCCATCCAGAAAAGGTAAAACAGGGTAGAGGGTTGTCACATTATTAATTTAGATGGACACTAGGACCAAAACCTGTAAACAAAAGAAATTTATAAACTACTCTATTGACAGGAAAAGAAGTGAAAGGGGCGATGGTAGGATGCTTGAGAAAGATGGCTTTTAATATTTACTAGAAAAGTGCTGTGGTTTAGCTTTGAAGAAAGCTGGGGGATAGAACTGCTTGAGTGTCCACCCTAGAGAAAACCTAAGCAACAGTAAGGCTGCCTGAAACAAGGCTACATTTGAAGATGCCTTTTTTTTTGCCCAGTGAGCTCCTTTCAGGTGTTTAGGCAACCACTGGTCAAAATTAGACAGTGCACATTCTCTGCAGCATTTATTCTTTGTAGATTTTTTTATGATGGCCACTCTGACTGGTGTGAGGTGGTATTTTGTTGTAGTTTTTATCTGCATTTCTCTAATAATGAGTAATATGAAGCATCTTTTCATGTGTTTATTGGCCATTTGTATGTCTTCTTTGGAAAAATGTCTCTGTAGGTCTTCTGCCCATTTTGGATTGGGGTTGTTTGTTTTTTCTGATACTGAGCTGTATGAACTGCTTATATATTTTGGAGATTAATCCTTTTTCTATGCTTCATTGGCAATTATTTTATCCCATTCTGAGGGTTATCTTCTCATCTTGTTTATAGTTTCCTTTGCTGTGCAAAAGCTTTTATGTCTTATTAGGTCCCTAGTATTTATTTTTGTTTTTATTCCCACTACATAGAACCCTCCTGTACTTTGGTGGGAATGTAAACTGATACAGCCACTATGGAAAACACTGTGTATATTCCTTAAAAAACTAGGAATAAATCTACCACATGACCCAACTATCCCACTACTGGGCATATACACTGAGAAGACCACAATTCTAAAAGTCACTGTACCCCAGTGTTCACTGCAGCAAAATTTACAATAGCCAGGACATGGAAACAACCCATCTAGGTCCATCAACAGATGCATGGATAAAGACGTGGTATATTATACAATGGAATATGACTCAGCCGTAAAAAAGTAATAGATTTGAGTCAATTGCACTGAGGTGGATGAACCTAGAGCCCCTTACACAAAGTGAAGTAAGTCAGAAAGGGAAAAACAAGTATCCTATACTAACACATATATATGGAATCTAGAAAAATGGCAATGATTAACCTAAAGAATGGACTTGTGATCACAGTGGGGAAAGGTGAGGGTGGGACGAATTGAGAAGGTAGCATTGACACATATATGCTATCATGTATAAAATAGATAAATAGTGGGAAGTTGCTAAATAACACAGTGAGCACAGCCTGGTGAACTAGAGGGGTGGATGAGGGGAGAAAAGGGAGGCTCAGGTAGGAAGGCATGTTTATAAATATATATAAATTGTAACTGATTCACATTGTTGTATAGCAGAAACCAACACAAAATTATAAAACAATTTTCCACCAATTAAAAAATAAATTTAAAAAAATTTTTTAAGAAAAATCTGCAGCCTGTATCCAAAAAGGATCTGTTCATGTGATTCTTACAGTGTGTTCAATATATACACAATCAACATCGGAAGATTCTGTCCTGGTGCCGGCTCAGGTGTCCAGGAATTGTGGGAGGCAGTGGATTCAGGGAACAGGCATCTCCGGGCCTTGCAAGGAGGACCAGGAGGGCGACAGGGGCGCGCCTGGGGACCTGGACTCGGAGAAGGAGGTAGAGGTTGGAGTGGTGAGTCAGGAAAGGGCTCCGGAAGGTGCAAGTCCAGGTTGTCGTCGTGCTGAGGAGAGCCTCTCTCTGGACTAGGATTGGAGGCCCGAGGGGAGAGCTCTGAGACTAGGTCGAACAGGTCAAAGTGAGTCAAACTTCCAGCAGAAGAGCGGAGCCCAGCGACTGGGACTGAGGCAGCATCCATCCCGCCCAGCAGGAAGTCAGCGTCAGCATTCGCGTCCTCCCTGCTGGCCTCTCCCTGGCAGGCGATCTCTGGGACAGCGGCACAGGAGAGTCCCGGCTCCAGGGCCACGTACTCCCCGGGAGCGCTCAGGACAGCGCCCGGTTCTAGGCCCTGCCCCCACGGCCCTTCCACACCCGAGCCCAGGAGGGCCTCGGGGACCAGCATGAGGATGCGACCTCTGAAACACACTTGCCACACAGACGTTGGCTCGGGCTCCAGCAGCAGTTCGACGTCGTCCAGGAGCACGTGCAGAGCACATCCCGCCGGCAGGACAGCCATGAAGATGAGGGTGCCCGCTGTCGGGAACCAGGTCAAGTTATCCAGGCTGGGCGCCGCCTCAGGCTCGGACTTGGGGAGCGCGGGCTCCTCGGTTCGGCGGCGCTTGGCAGGGCCGGGTCCTCCGTCCTGCGGTTCCCACGTGTCCTCAGGGTAGGCGGTGGGGCTGCGCGGTCGGCAGCCCATCATGTGAATGTCGCCGCGGGCCTGGGACCTGGCAGAAGGCGACAGAGGGCTTGTGCAGGCAGTGACAGGTCGGCTTGACAGGTGAGGCCGACGAGGGGCGGTGGGGCGCAGGAACGCAGGACGAGTCTTCGGAACTCTGGGGTTGCCTCTGGGGAGTCACTCAGTCGTGGCTTCTAGGGAAGCTGCTGAGTTCAGTCCTGCGAGTCTGAAGCTTCAGCTCCTCACGTGGACGGGTTTGCACAGGAGTGGGCCAAAGGTGCCGTGAGTGAAGCGGGCGGAACCAGAGTCGCAAAGCAGCTTCACGCTAAGCAACCTCACGCTAAGCAACCTCACGCTAAGCAACCTCACGCTAAGCAACCTCACGCTAAGCAACCTCACGCTAAGCAACCTCACGCTAAGCAACCTCACGCTAAGCCCCGCCCCTTCCTAGGCTCCGCCTACAGAAATGGAGTAGTCTGGGAAGCCCTAGAGTCCTGACCCTGGTGGGTAGTTCAGTGTAGATGCTTTTATAGGCCTGAAGGGGGCGGAGCAATCGTGCCACTCCTGGGTGAAGTCTTTGGCTTTCCTCTTGTTGACCTCAGATGAGGAAAACCTTAACCGGAAAACCGATTACATTTGAAGTCTCACCATTGGAACGCTGCACCAGGACCCTGAAATGTAGTTCCTTCATCCCCTGAGACGTCGCCCTGGTAGTGACCTCTTATCTTCTTTTGGTCCGATAGTGAGGTAAGGTTTTGGATGACATCCTTAAGTCTACGCCTGTGTTCTCAATGACTGCCAGATCCTTGCAGCGGTATTGAAAGGGAAAGCGATGTTAGAATTGAGTGTCTTATTAGCAAGTGCTGCACGATCAACTCATGTATATATCAGTTTAGCAAGATGGTCATTGTTATACTTCCATCACTTATCCAAGAGTTTATTGTATTGAATTTGACCTACACTACACACCGAACTAAAAAGCCTCTTGATGAAAGTGAAAGAGGAGAGTGAAAAAGTTGGCTTAAAGCTCAACATTCAGAAAACAAAGATCATGGCACCCCATCACTTCAGGGGAAATAGATGGGGAAACAGTGGAAACAGTGTCAGACTTTATTTTTTGGGCTCCAAAATCACGGCAGATGGTGATTGCGGCCATGAAATGAAAAGACGCTTACTCCTTGGAAGGAAAGTTATGACCAACCTAGATAGCATATTCAAAAGCAGAGACATTACTTTGCCAACAAAGGTCCGTGTAGTCAAGGCTATGGTTTTTCCAGTGGTCGTGTATGGATGTGAGAGTTGGACTGTGAAGAAAGCTGAGCACCGAAGAATTGATGCTTTTGAACTGTGGTATTGGAGAAGACTCTTGAGAGTCCCTTGGACTGCAAGGAGATGCAACCAGTCCATTCTAAAGGAGATCAGTCCTGGGTATTCTTTGGAAGGAATGATACTAAAGCTGAAACTCCAGTACTTTGTACACCTCATGTGAAGAGTTGACTCATTGGAAAAGACTCTGATGCTGGGAGGGATTGGGGGCAGGAGGAGAAGGGGATGACAAAGGATGAGATGGCTGGATGGCATCACCGACTCCATGGACATGAGTTTGAGTGAACTCCGGGAGTTGGTGATGGACAGGGAGGCCGGGTGTGCTGCAATTCATGGGGTCTCAAAGAGTCGGACACGACTGAGCGACTGAACTGAACTGACACTCAGAGGTGTATCTGTTGCAGCTCAATTGTCATGCCAAAGGAAGAACCAATTGGCCAGGATCCCGGAAGTAGCAGAGGATCCTTTGACCCATCAGGCTCCCCTCCAGGTGATGCAGGCAGCAGCGCCTTTAATCTGGGTGTCACTTTAAAGGCGCACCTATGCTACAGATCCTGGTGGCCAAGGGAAGGTGTGGATCCACAACTTATCCAGAGTTAATAGAAGAAAACAAATCAATAATTACTTTGGAACACTACTACTACTACTATAGAGAATTCTTTCATATAGTTTCAGAAGAAGGTAAAATACTTCCCTTTGTGTCCTTTTACCACATGATTGCTCACTTTGTCCCTTTTTACAAAATAGCTTATATGGTCTCATTTTTAGGGCCACATAATATTCCTTCATACAGAATCCTGTTAAAATCAGGCTTCCTTTGATGGACATTCAAGCTAGTGATCTTTGAATTGGCAGACACTGCCCTTCTCTAGCCAGTTAGTGTAAAATGCAGATTCTATGCCACATCCCAGAACCACTGATCAGACTTCCGAGAGCCATGGGCATAGGAATTCTCCTTAAGCAGCTCCACAAAGCTTCTGTTTGGGGCCCGAGTTTAAGATGACAGAACTTGTTTTCATTCAGCATTTGAGGGGTTCAGGAACACTGCAGTGTATAATCGAGGCGACATCCCAGCCTGTTGATGACAAAGTCAAGAAGGAAATTCAACCTTCCTGGGCCTGCCTTCAGTGGTTTCCCCTATACTCCTTCCTGCATCCACTCTCATGGTTACATTACAGTGTCTTGCCTATGGGCTAAGAAATTCCCTATATAGATCAGGAGGCTTGCTGAGGGAACATGCAGGGGCTGTACACAGTTTTAAGGGCATGGCTACCAGGAACATGAGTTCTCATTGGGTGAACATGGATGCCACAGGCACCTACTTCTATATTCCCAGGTGATGGGAGCAGCTGCTGTTCCTCTGTTGTTTGTACAGAATGCAGGATAGGAAGATGTGAGGAGATGTTGGGGAACTTGCAGGAAACATCTGCTTTGGTCCCAGAGAATTCTTTTGACAATGCTTGAACATCCCATGGTCAGAGAACATTCAATGGGAACTCCATTCAGGGCAGTGAGTGTGGACATGCTATGTTTTAAGCGACAGATGGAGGAGCCAAAATCTTGCTAGGACAGAAGATACGGTTTGGAGCTCTTGGCATAACGAGTATTGGGACCCTGAGCAGAGTGGTTTCTGCCTCAGCTGGTGCCACCTCTTATCCACTGCTCTCCTGACATCAGTAGGCTTATTATCAGAACTTGGGCTTATTATTGTCCGGGGCCCTGTGAATCCTCACACTGAACTCTGCTTACAAGGGACTGTGGTCCTGTCCTGAAACAAAGACAGTTACTGGGGGCCTGGCACAGACACTCCCAGTTTCTTCTTCTGGTCAGCCCCTCTATAACTGTGTGATCGCAGGCAAGTCATTTCACCTTTGGTAACCTTAGCTTCCTTACATATGAGGAGGGGAGAATGCCATCTACTGTGTAGGGTGGTTGTGAGACAATGTAGGTAATATGGTAAGTGTCTGCTGCTGCTGCTAAGTCTCTTCAGTCGTGTCCAACTCTGTGCAACCCCAAGATGGCAGCCCAACAGGCTCCCCCATCCCTGGGATTCTCCAGGCAAGAATACTGGAGTGGGTTGCCATTTTCTTCTCCAATGCATGAAAGTGAAAAGTGAAAGTGAAGTCATTCAGTCGTGTCCAACGCTCAGCGACCCCATGGACTGCAGCCTACCAGGCTCCCCCATCCATGGGATTTTCCAGGCAAGAGTACTGGAGTGGGGTGCCATTGCCTTCTCCATGGCAAGTGTCTAGTAAATATTAATTATTCATTCTTTATTATGTTTATAATCTGTTTTTCTCAGTGATATCATAGCCCTGTTCTCAGTATCTTGAAGAGTGCCCAGCATGTAGCCTACATGCAGTGAATGAAATGGTAAACAGTATCCTCATCATCATCCTAAAAAGGGGCCAGATATGTTAAAAATAACTTTTCCAGGACTTCCCTGGTGGTACAGTGGAGAAGAATCTGAGTGCCAATGTAGGAGACACAGTTTGGATCCCTGGTCAGGGAATTCCTCATGCCACAAGGCGGCTAAGCTCATATGCCACAATTATTGAGCCTGTGCCCTAGAGCCCCCATTCTGCAACTACTGAGCCCAAGTGCTACAACAACTGAAGCCTGTGCACCTAGAGCCTATGCTCCACAACAAGAGAAGCCATGATGAGAAGCTCACCCACCACAACTCTAGAGTGGCCCCCATTCCCACAACTAGTGAAAAGTCCCCACAAAGCAGTGAAACCCCAGTGCAACCAAAAATAAAATGAAAAACAGTTTAAAAAGTTGTCCTGCAAATGATGCCACCAAGAAAGTGAAAAGATAACCCAGAGACTGGGAGAAGATTTTTTTTAATAAAAAAGAAATTATTTTTCTAGGTGTTTTCATGACAGAACATCTATATAATTCATAAATGACTTGCTGGGTACCAGATCAGTTGTCTCTTTTTACCTTATTTTTCTTTACTCTACGATGCTCAATGACTGGCAGAGTGGATTTTCAGGCCCACTCATTGGTCTTTCTTGGTGTCAATCAAAACAAACTATTCAATCTGTATGAACTTCTTCAACCACTATGAGGCAGAATTACCAAATAAATCCCAGTTCTGGGTAGCGTACAAGACAGGGTACAAGATGGCTACCAGTGGTCCAGTTAGGAGAAGAGTGAGGAAAGTTGAGTACAGAAGCCAAGAAAAAGATAGACACCCCGAAGTAGGACTGAGTTTTCTCAGCATTGGGCATCTGAGCATAGTGAATGCTTTCTTCCTTCATTTGGCACTCTGAGGCACAGGTCCAGAACTTTGGGACCAAGGGTGCTCTTGACATTAACATTAATGAGGGCCATTTGGTTATTCCAAAAAAATGCATAACTAGGATTTAAAAATCCTATTTATTTTTATTCACCTAAAAATAATACCTGGATATATCTTTTTAAAATATAAACACTATATACAAGACTGTAGCTGACTTCAGCTCCCACCAACTCCTAATCCAGTGTTGATGTGAGGAGATCCTTTTCAATCTATTAACATACATAACACAGGGAATTTGTCTTCTTCCTGGAATGGCCATGTATTGTGGGTCTTTCTTTGCAATGTGTAAAACCTTATTACAATTCATACTGTTACCAGCAAAGTACATTACCTATTCTGTCTTTTATTGGAGAGACATTCTCCAAAATGCACTATAGGCCTTTACAAGAAAATGTGGTATAAGAAAGGGCAGTTTCAACAATTTCTTGTATAGCAACACTGTTGTTCTTGCCTTGAAGTAGAATGACAACACTGCCCCTGAACAGTTTCTCTGTTTTAAAAAGTATTGGAAAAACTAGTCTCAGCAGACAGGCAAAATAAGAAATAAAAGGCACCCACACTGGATAAAAAAGAGGGAACCTATTAATATTTGCAGATGGCAAGAACTTTAAAAAGGAAAATACTAACATCTTGACCACAAAACAATAGGCACTAATAAATGAATTCCACAAATGTGGAGCATACAGATTAATACACAGGAAAATATAGCTTTTTTATACAGGAAGAAGATATTCACTTAAGGGAAAAGGAATGTAGGAGAAGAAGAAAGCCATCTATAATCCAGTCAATAAGAATGCCAGTACTAATCCCATAAAAAGAATTAAATACCTCAAAATAAAACTGACTCATAGGAGAAAGACCTGAATTCTGAAAACTAAAACACTGACAAAGGCAATGAAAGATGACAAGAGAAATACGAAGATATCACAAGCTCTTGAACTAGAAGACTTAATATTGTTCAAATGGCCATACTGCCTGAAGCAATCAAAAGATTGAAGGCAGACCCTAGCAAAACACCTTTTTCTCAAACAAGTACAAATATTCCTAAAATTCACAGGGAGCCACACAAGACCCAAGATGGCCAAAGCAAACATGGGGAAAAAAGAAACAAAAAACAAGGTTGAAGCTACCACCCTCCTAGACTTCAGACCAAACTGCAAAGCCACAGAAATTCAAACAGCATGGTACTGGCACAGTAACAGACATAGAGCTCAATGGAACAGAAGAGATCCCAGACATGACCCCAAAGTAAACCCAGGCACCTATAGTCAATGAATTCACAACGTAAAAGGTACCATATACAACAGCAAGAGTGTCTCTTCGACATGTGTTGCAGGCAAAACTGGACACCCACATGGACAACAAAGAGAGCTGAATATTTCTACAGGCCTTCAAGAAACATAAAGTCAAAATGGGTGACAGGCCTCCAAGTGAGACCTTAATCCATAAAACTCCTCAATGAGACACGATCTTGGACATAAATGAAGGCAACATTTGTGTCAAGGCATATGTCTCCTCAGGCAAAAGTCATCTAAGCAATTCTGAATGCGTGGGACCTAGTTGAATTTCAAAGCTTTCACAGAGCAAAGGAAACTACAGACAAATCCAAAAGGCATCCTATGGAATCGGGCACAATACCTGCAAGTGATATGACCAATCCAAACCTATAAACAGTTCCTCCAGCTCTGTAGGATAAAAACAACCAAAAAACTCAATCAGACTATTGGCAGACGTTCTGAATACACTTCTTGGTCCAAAGAAGAGAGGCAGATGAACATGACATAAGAGAAAATACTCCACATCGCTAGTCGATAGAAATGCAATTTCAAACAACCATGACATGTCACTTCACAACGTTAACAATGGATAGCATATGAAAGTCTTTTAAAAAGAAATAGACTCTATAAAGGGATGAATACGAAATCCCCAGACACTGTTGCTGGGAATAACAATTGGGGCAACCATTAGACAAAACAGAATAAAGTTTCCTCCAAACACTACAAATGGTTGGAGACACCATGTTATCCAACCATTCTATTCCTGAGTATACATCCTGAAAACAACAAAAACTCTCACTAGAAGTCAATGAGGCCCTGGATGTTTACAGCAGCAGTATTGACAATAGGCAAAACAAGGAGGCAACCCTAGTGCCTATCCACAGAATAATAGATACAGAAGAGGGCTGACAAACGCAAAAAACCATACACACAAAACAGAATAATACTGTCCCAGAAAGAAGACTGAAATTCTGCCATTTTCAGGAACTCGGATGAACTTAGCCTATAACAATCTAAGTGGCAGAAGCCCAAACAAGAATAACAAATACTGTATAATACTATGGACAGGGAATGTTAAAAAAGAATACAGACAAATGGTCAGCAACAGTGAAAGAGGCTTGAACATAGAGTAAACAAGCTTATTGTTATTGTTCAGTCACTAAGTCGTGACTGACTTTTGAGACCCCATGGACTGCAGCACCCTCAGCTTACCTGTCCTTTTCTATATCCCAAATTTGCTCAAACTCATGTTCATTGAATAGATGATGCCATCCAACCATCCCATCCTCTGTCACTACCTATTCCTGCCCAGAATCTTTACCAACATCGGGTCTTTTCCAATGAGTTGGCTCTTCACATCAGGTGTGCCAAAGTATTGGAGCTTCAGCATCAGTCCTTCCAAAGAATATTCAGGGTTAAATTCCTTTAGTGTTGACTGGTTTGATCTCCTTGCTGTCCAAGGGACTCTCAAGAGTCTTCTCCAGCACCAAAATTGAAAGTGTCAATTCTTTGGTGCTCAGCCTTCTTTACAGTCCATCTCTCACATTTGTACATGACTACTGGAAAAACCCCAGCTTTGACTATACAGACCTTTGTCAGAAAAGTGATATCTTTTTAATATGTTGTCTTTTAATATGTTGCTTTTTAATATGTTGTCTAGGTTTGTCACATCTTTCCTCCCTAGGAGCAAGCAGCTTGTAATTTTATGGCTAAAGATACTGTCTGCAGTTATTTTGGAACCCAAGAAAATAAAATCTGTCACTGCTTCTACTTTTTTCCCTTCTATTTGCCATGAAGTGATGGAACCAAATGCCATGATCTTCATTTTTTGAATGTTGAGTTTTAAGCCAGCTTTTCACTCTCCTCTTTAACCCTCATCAAGAGACTCTTTAGTTCCTCTTCACTTTCTGCCATTAGAATGGTATCACATGCATATCTGAGGTTGTCGATATTTTCTTCCAGCAATCTTGATTCCAGCTTGTGAGTCATCCAGCTCAGCATTTCGTATGATTACTCTGCAAATTAGTTAAGTAAACAGAGTGACAATATACAGACTTGTCATACTCCTTCCCCAATTTTGAGCCAGTCAGTTGGTCCATATCCAGTTCTAACTGTGGCTTCTTGACTGGCATACAGGTTTCTCAGGAGGCAGGTAAAGTGGTCTGGTATTCCCATCTCTTTAAGAGTTTTCCAGTTTGTTGTGATCCACACAGTCAAAGGCTTTAGTATATTCAGTGAAGCAGAAGTAGATGCTTTTCTGGAATTGCCTTGCTTTCTCTATGATCCAACCAATGTTGGAAATTTGATCTCTTGTTCCTCTACCTTTTCTAAACCAAGCTTGAATATCTGGAAGTTCTAGGTTCACATACTGCTGCAACCTAGCTTGAAGAATTTTGAACAACAATTTATTAGCATGTAAAATGAGCATAACTGTGGAGCAGTTTGAACATTTTTGGCATTGCCCTTCTTTGGAATTGGAATGAAAACTGAACTTTTCCAGCCCTGTGACCACTGTGGCTGAGTTTTCCAAATTTGCTGACATACTGAGTGCAGCACTTTAACAGCATCATCTTTTAGGATTTGAAATAGTTCAGCTGGAATCCATCATCTCCACAAGCTTTGTTCTCAGTAATGCTTCCTAAGGCCCAATTGACTTCACAGTCCAGGATGTATGGCTCTAGGGAGTGACCACACCATCATGGTTATCTGGGTTATTAAGACATTTTTGTACAGTTTTTCCTGTGTATTCTTGCCACCTCTTCTTAATATTTTCTGCTTCTGTTATGTCCTTACCATTTTTGTCCTTTATTGTGCCCATCCTTGCATGGAATATTCCCTTAATATCTCTGATTTTCTTAAAGAGATCTCTAGTCTTTCCCATTCATTGCTTTGCATTGTTCACTTAAGAAGGCTTTCTTAAAAAAAAAAAAAGAAGAAGGCTTTCTTATCTCTCCTTGCTATTCTTTAACACTCTGCACTCAGATGGATATATCTTTCCTTTTCTCCTTTGCCTTTTGCTTCTCTTCTTTTCTCAGTTATTTGTAAGGCCTCCTTGGTAAACTATTTTTCCCTCTTGCATTTCTTTTTCTTGGGGTGCTTTTGGTCATTGACTCCTATACAATGTTAAGAACCTCCATCCATAGTTCTTCAGGCACTCTATCAGATCTAATCCCTTGAATCTATTTGTCACCTCCACTGTATAATCATAAGGAATTTGATTTAGGTCAAACCTGAATGGCCTAGTGCTTTTCCCTACTTTCTTCACTTTAAGGCTGAATTTTGCAATAAGGAGCTCATGGTCTGAGCCACAGCTCAAATCTTGTTTTTGCTGATTGTATAGAGCTTTTCTATTTTCAGCTACAAATAATATAATCAGTCTGATTTCAGTATTGACCATTTGGTGATGTCCATGTGTAGAGTCATCGCTTGTGTTGTTGGAAGAGGGTGTTTGCTATAACCACTGCATTCTCTTGACAGAACTCTGTAAATAAGCTGCTGCTGCTGCTGCTAAGTCGCTTCAGTCATGTCCAACTCTGTGCAACCCCATAGACGGCAGCCCACCAGGCTCCCCTGTCCCTGAGATCCTCAAGGCAAGAACACTGGAGTGGGTTGCCATTTCCTTCTCCAATGCATGAAAGTGAAAAGTGAAAGTGAAGTCACTCAGTCGTGTCCCACTCTTAGCCACCTCATGGACTGCAGCCCACCAGGCTTCTCCATCCATGGGATTTTCCAGGCAAGAGTACTGGAGTGGGGTGCCATTGCCTTCTCCAGTAAACAAGCTAGTCTTTACCAAATGAGAGAGGGAAGGGGGCAAGTGCAAGAAGAGGTAGAGAATGGAGTCATATAAAATAGCAGGTATGGTTCAAAACAAGGAATGATTGCCTTAATCTTGTAATAAGTTGTACAGGAACCACTGTCTATACACCTGAATCTAATCTGAAACTGTAAATCACCTCCACTTCAATAAATAACCCAATCAACCCCATCCATCCATCCAGCAAACTGTATGAGAACCTGCTGGGATTCTTCCTCTTACACTTTTAATCCCCTACTCCTCCCAGGGGCATTCAAGGTTTTCAATCACTGAAGCCTCAAGATTGCTCTCACTGGCTCTTTAACGAGGTTTCCCCTTGTATCCCCATGACCGCAAAATTACAAGCAGTTGCTTTATGTCTGCCCACAAACTATAAAATGCCAACATTCAGAATAATTCAACAAAGTCTCTGTCTTCAACCAGAGACACACAAAACAACACTCCTATATTTTCAGGATCCAAAAAACTGCACACTAATATCTTTAGTATTAGAAGACTTACCCACAAAGCACTGACAGAAAGTTCCTACTTCATGGTAAACTTTAGGAGTACTTCAATTGACACTAGGTCGTGATGGTGAGGAGAGCCTCTCTGTGGACGAGGGTTGGTTGCCCGAAGCCAGGACTCTGGGAAGGAGCCCTGTGCATCTAGGTCTCGGAGAACAGTGCAGGCCACCAGCAGCATCCATCCCATGGGGCAGGTACTCGGCATGCAGGTCCACGTACTCCTCGTGGGCAGAAGAATCCTGGCTCCGGGACTGTGTACTTGCCAGGTGGGCTCAGGACAGCAGCCTAGTTCCAGGATCTGTACCCACGTCCGAGCCCAGTAGGGCCTCGGGCATCAGTATGAGGATGTGATCTCCGAGAGACCCTTGTACCACGGACGTGGACTCCTGCTTCAGCAGCAGGTCTACATGCTCCAGGGGCAAGAGCAAGGCACAGCCGGCGGACACACCAGCTCAGCGGTGGGTTCGCGCTCAGCCTGGGGCTTTCTCCCGTCGTCCAGTTTGGGTGCCACCTCGGACTCGGGCTCAGGCTCGGATTCGGACTCCGGGTGCTCCTGCACCTCCGTTCGACAGCGAGGAGCTCGGTCCTGCATGCTGTGACAGGTCTTGACCACAGGCGAGGCAAGCCAGAGTGGGCTGGCTGGACCCCAAGACAGAGCGCTGCTGGGGAGTCCTTAGAGGTCCCGGACCAACTCCTGGGAGACCCACAGCCCTCGCTACTAGGGGAGCCACGTTCAGCGTTTCAGCTCCCTGGTCACCGAAGCCCACTCCTCGGCGCACACACCCAGGATGGCGAAAGCTGCTGCGGTGAGGCCAGCACGTGGCACAATGAATACAACCTAGCCCCTAGGCTCCGCCCCCTCTAAGGTTCCGCGGGGTAGAACTCTCCAGACCAGAGCAGCCTGATTGACAACCCTGGCTCTGGCTGGAAGGTCACCTTAGGGATCTATGTTTGGAGAACTACCCTATGTTTACAGGGTCCCCGAATATTCCCGAGGCTCTTAAGGCTGGGTTTCCAAGTCACATGCTCTGCTTTCTCAAAGTAGACCTCAGAGACAGAAAACCTTAACCCAAAAACCCATTGCCTATAGGGGCACAAGGACCTGTAGGTCCCTATTCCCACTGACTCTCTCCACCCCCACCACCCCCACCCCACCCCCCCCAAAATTCCACCAGGCATGTCCTGGCCTCTTTTATTTGGCTCCCAAACTAACATGCTTAGTGACAGAAATGACAAATACTGTATGGCATTGCCTACATGGGCAGTGTAAAAAAACATGTGGATGAATGTATGTGCAACACTGAAACAGACTCAAATGTAAAGTAAACACACGAATATTACCAAATGGGAGAAGGAAGTGGGCAGGGGCCAAAAGAGGTAGGAGATGAAGTCCTAGGAACCAGCAGGTATTGTTCCAAAGGGGAATTATTGTCTTGACCTGGTAATAAGTTGTAGAAACCTAGGAGCAGTCAGACTGCTGAATCACTCATCTCTACACCTAAATCTAATCTGTAAGGGGAAATCATTGATAAATAACCCAATCAAATCATCAATTCATCCACCCATCCATCAAACTCTGGATGCATCCTTACTGGGACTGCTTTTCTTCTTTCACCTTCAATTTCCAAGTCCTCTGCAATGCCTGAAGCCCCCAAAATGCTCTCATTGGCCCTTCTGCCAGCTTTTTTGATGGACCCCCCCAAAGACCCCCAAATTCCAAGTACCTGCTTTTTGTGTACCCGCAAACTATGAAATGCCAACACTTGGAATAATAATTTGACCAAGTCTTTGTCATCACACAGACACACGAAACAACCTAAGATTTCAGGATCAGAAAAACTGCAAACTAAGGTTTTCAGTACTAGAAGGGATGCTGACAAACCACATACAAAAAGGTGCTACTTCATGGTAACATTTAAAAGGATTTCCCTTGACACCAGGCATGAGACTTCAAAGCCCCTATCTAACCGATAATTCCGCACTTGGCAAAGAATATCCAGTCAAAAGATGAAAGAAAGATAAGGGACAGGTAAATAAAGACAGTACTCTCATGATTTGAAAATTCTCTTGTATTTTTTGGTCAGGCAGGAGAACCTACCCATAAGCTATGACCAAAGTGAAGCTGTTTTGCAGAGTAATAGGTCAACCTAAGAACCATCTGTTTCTAGATGCCAGTCACAATGGACAAAATACACCTGGGTTCTTCTTTTCTTAGGTTTTATTTTTAATTGAAGGACAATTACAACATTATGTTTCTTTCTGCCAAACATCAACATGAATGATCCATAGGTATACATATGTCCCCTCCTTGAACCTCCTTCCCACCTCCCAACCCATCCCAGCCTTCTAGCTTGTCAAAGAACACTAGATTGGTGCTCCCTATGTCATACAGTAAATTCCCCATGTGAGGTCTTAAAACATTTAAAAAATACAGAGTCTGGAGAATTACAGACTTTTCCATGACAGCATATTTCTATTGTAAAAACATATCAGAAGAAAAGAAAGGGAAACAGTTGGCTTGGGGGGGATCACAAATTTTGTTAAAAACCAGTAACTAAGTTCAACCGTTTGCCAACCTCAGCACTCAGAAAGAGGAAGGCACATGATCTCTGAAAAATTCTGTGTTTGGTATCCAAAAAACACTTTGTCCATATTCTTCCGTGGATATTCTTCAGTGGATATCGGCTAGATTAAACACACACAAGAGCTACACTGGTGATCCAGAAAAGCTTACAATGGGCAGAGTGTTGTCATAAACTAGCATGGATAATAGAGACAAAATCCTGTCAACAAGAGATCAAGTAATTACTCTATTGGTGGGAATACAAGGGGAAGAGGCAGAGATAGGGTGCCTGGGAAAGGATGGCTTTGAGAGAAAAGTGATGGGAGTTAGGTTAGAAGGGAAATTGGGAGTGGGGGTGGGATAGAGCTGCTCAGGGTGACCTCCCTAAGCAGCTATCCAAAAGCATGCTGTATTTCAGGAGGTTTTTCTTTGCCCAGGTGATCTCTACCAGTATTCTAGCCAGCTAGATGCTAATTTTGCAACCAAGGCAAAATTCTGGAAGGCAGCAGGCATCCAAGGTCATCTGGCTCTTGTGATGATTGCCAGGAGGGCAATGTACACAGAGCCATCACCAGAAGGTTCTATCCTGGTCCTCAGGTGTGGAGATTGGGGAGCTTAGGAGGAGGAAAAGTGAGGTCCATGGGGCCAGGGACAGAGGTGAGGTGGGGTGGGATGTAGCTCCAGGGGAGCTGGTGGTGGTTTTGACAGCACCATTGGATAAAAACAAACAACCCAACCCAAACACAGGCAGAAGATCTGAATAAACTCCTTGGTCCAAAGAAGAAAGGCAGATGCCTAACATGATGTGAAAAGATGCTTCAGTTCACTAATTGTTAGAGAAAAACACTTTCAAAAACTCATGGCTTATCACCTCACAGGTGTCAGAATGGCTGACACCTGAAAGTCTTCCAAAAGAAATATTTTCTAGGATATGAGGAATAGGCAATCCCCAAACACTGTTGGGAATGACAACTGGGACAGCCACTGTGCAAAAGAGAATAAATTCTCCTCCAAGCACTACAGGTAGACTCTGTACCATCCAGACGTTCCATTCCTTAGTATACATCCAGAACACAACAAAAACTCTCCTTAAAAGTGAGCCATGAACAGGATGTTGATAGCACAACTACAGAAAATAGCCCAAACATGGAAGCAACCCTAGTACCCATCCACAGAAAGAGATACAGGAGAGGAGGGACACACAAGTAAACTCACACACACACCCAAATGGAATATTATGCGGCTAGAAGTAAGAGTGGATTTCTGTTTTCAGGAAACGGGGCAAACCTAGCATCACTAGCATGCTTAGTGACAGAAGGCTGACTGAGAATGACAAATACTGTATGACATCACCACTGTAGAGAGTATAAAGAAAGAATATGGATTAATGCAGGTGCAACAGTTAAACAGACTCAAAAGTAGAGTAAATAAATTAGTCCATATAAGCTAGGAGAGGAAAGGAAGCAGGGGCAAAAAGAGGTGAGGGGAAGGGGAAGGCCTGCAAACTAGCATGTACTGTCCAAACAGGGAATGACTGCCTTGACTTTGTAATAAGTTGTACAGCCCCAGGATCCAGAAAGATGAATTGCTAGTAGTCCATCTTAATCTAATCTAAATGGTGAATCATCTCCACTTTAATAAATAACCCAATCAAACCATCAATACATTAACCCATCCATCAAACCCTAGACCCTACCCTTCTGGAATGCTCTTCCTCATCCATCTTCAATGCCTAAGACCTACCATGGGCATTCAAGGTTTCCAATTCCTGAAGCCCCAAATTCCTCTCATTGGCTCTTCTGCTAGGTTTCTCCATGGACTCCTAAAGACTTCAAATTCCCAGTAGCTGCTTTATGTCCCCACAAATCAGGAAATGCCAACAGTTGAAATACTTTGACAAAGTCTCTATCCTCAAGCACAGAGACACAAAACAAGACTGAAATTTTCAGGATCAGAAACACTACAAACCATCATTTCAGTACTAGAACACTTACAAATCACATAGAGAGAGCTCCTGCTTCGTGATAATGCTAAAAGCACTTCCATTGACAGCAGGCATGAGACCCTGGAAGCCCCTACCCAACCCATAGTTCTGCCCTTGACAAGGAATAGCCAATCAAAAGATGAAGGAAAGATAAGAGGCAGGTAAACAATACAAAGACACAATACTCTCATGATTTGGAGATACTTTTGTCTTTATTGGTCAGGCAGGAGAATCTATGCATAAACCATGGCCAACATGAAGTTGTTTTTTTGGATACCAAGTCAATCTAAGAACCAACTGTCTCTAAGTGGCAGTCACAATGGATAACATACATGTGGGGTCTTCTTTTTTTATTTTTCGTATGAGGCTAATTACAATACGCTTTCATTCTCCCAAATATCAACATGAATCAGCCATAGGTATACATATGTCCTCTCCTTCTTGAACCTCCCTCCCACATCCCACCCATTCTACCCCTCTAGGTTGTAACACAGCATGGGATTTGTGCTCCCTGTGTCATACAGCAAATTTCCCATGTGAGTGTTTTAAAACAATTCAAAACACAGATTCTGGAGAATTATACTTTTCCATAACAGCAGATTTCTATTATAAAAACAATGGGAAACAGTGGGCTTTAGGGAAGGGAGTCACAAATTTTATGTAAAACCCACAAACCCAGTACAGAATTCAACCATTGACAACCTCAGCACTCAGAAAGAGGAGGGCACAAGATCTCTCTTCAGTTTTGTGTTTGGTGTACACCAAACACTTTGTCCACACTCTTCAGTGGATATTTCCTAGATTCAACAGACACATAAACACACAGGGAACAACAGGGGCCATCCAGAAAAGTTCACACTGCACAGAAGTTCTCATAAATTAGAATGGACATTAGGGACAAAATCTTACCAACAAGAGATTAAATATCACTCCATTGGCTGGAATATGAGGGGAACAGGCAGAGGCAGTTGCCTGAGAAAGCATGGCTTTTGAGAGAAAAAGCATTGGCACAAGGGTTTGAAGGGAAACTGGGGGTGGGGTGGGGCAGGGTAGAGATACTTCAGAGTGACCTCCCTAGAGAAAACCCTAAGCAGCTGTCTGATCTTCTGAAAGAAAGCTGTATTTCAGGAGGCTTTTCTTTGTCCTGGTGAGTTCCTTGCCAGTGTTCTAGTCAGCTAGATGCTGATTTTGCAACTGATGGAAAATTCTGCAACACAGTAAGCATCCAAAACTCATCTGGCTCTTGAGATGCTTGCCAGCAGTCAACTGCACATGAAGCCCTCATCGGAAGACTCTGATCTGGTCCCCAGCCTGGCGGTGGGTGGGGATGGGATCAGTTCATTGCAGGATCAGGCTTCTCCGTGCCTTGCAATGAGGACCCTGAGGACGCTTCGGGCGCTCCACGGGACCAGGACTAGGGGAAGGAGGTAGAGGTTGAAGTGGGGAGTCGTGGGAGGCTTCCCGCAGGTGCAAGTTCAGGTAATCGTCGTGGTGAGAAGAGCCTTTCTCTGGACTAAGGTTGATCTCTTGACGCCAGGGCTCTAGGAAGGAGCCCTGCAGCTCTGGGTCCCAGAGAACAGAGACGGGGCTGCCTGTAACATCCATCCAAGGCCGCGGGAAGTTGACGTGCAGGTCAGCGTCGTCCTCATTGGCCTCTTCTTGGAAGGTGACCTCTTGCACAGCTGGGCAGAATTCAGGCTCCAGGACCATGTACTCGCCGGGAAGGCTCAGGACAGCGGCCGGTTCCAGGATCTGTACCCTCGGCGCTTCCACGTCCGAGTCCAGGAGAGCCTCGGGGATCAGCATGAGGACTTGATCTCCGAGAGACACTTGCACCATGGACATGGAGTCCGGCTCCAGCAACAGGTCGACGTGCTCTAGAGGCAGGTGCAGGGCAAAGCCAGTGGGCACAACCAGCTGGGCCGTGGGCGGACACTCTATGGGGGGCTCCATCCAGTCGGCCAGGCTGGGTGCCACCTCGGACTCGGACTCGGACTCAGACTCAGGCTCAGGCTCAAGCTCAAATTCGGACTCGGACTCCAGAAACTCCAGCTCCTCTGTTCGGCGGCGTTTGGCTGGGTCGGGTCCGTCGGCCTGCGGTCCCCACAGATCGTCAGGGGAGGCGCTGGGGCTGAGGGGCCGGGTGCCCATCACAACGACCGAAGGACTGCACACCCGAGACTTGACAGAGGGCAACGAGGCTCTCGGTCCTGCTCTCTGCGACAGGTCTCCAAGACCTGTAAGGCAAACCGGCACGGGCTGGCTGGGGCACAGGACCCGGTGATGCTGAGCAAGTCCTCAGATATCTGGGGCCAACTCCCGGGAGACTCACTGTCCATGCACGCAGGGCAGCCGCGTTCAGCACTTTAGCTCCCTGGTCACCGAAGCTCACTCCTTGGCCCAACCACCAGCGATGGCCAATATTGCAAGTGAGGCCAGCGCGTCCCGCACCGCAATAAATACATCCCTGCCCTTAGGCTCCGCCCCCTTCCAGGTTCCGCCCTGAGAACTCGCTGGACCTAATCTGCCTGATTGACAGCCCTGACTACGACTGGTAATTCACCTTAGAGAACTACCGCTAGAGAACTACCCTAAGATTACCGGGTCCCCAAATGATTCTGCCACTCTAAGGCTAGGCGCCCAGGGTCACGTGCTTTCGTTTCAAAAAGCGGACCTCAGAAGCAGAACAACTTAACCAGAAACCCCACTCCCTATCGAGTCCCAAGGAACTCTAGGTCCCTACTTACACTGACTCGTTGCCCCAGGCACGTCCTGGGCCCTTTTATTTCAGCCCCAGCCTGGGGTTGAGTCTGGGATAGCATCCTGAAGCCTCCCTGGGCCGAACTAGTCAGGGGCGGTGAGATCCTCCAAGCGGGGTGCAAAGGGAAAGGGCTCTTGGAACAGAGAATGTTATCAGCATCTGCTGCAGGATCAACTTTTACTTCTATCCCTGGAGCAGGTCGGTGCTCTTGGAGAGAGTTCCAGCAACTGAACCAAAGTTTCACACCCTCTGCTAGGACAGAAACTACACTCAAGAGGTGGAGCTTTTAGAGCCCAAAAGACAGATGATGGAAATGTCAAGCACAAGGAAGAACCCATCTGCCCAGGATCCAGGAACCCGCACAACTGCACCTGATCAGTCAACAGGCTCAAAGGCAAAGCCTTTGATCCACATGTCACAGGAAAGGTTTGTCTATGGCACCCGTCCTCCTGCCCAAGCATAGGTGTGTGTGGCTCAACTTTCTCTCCAGCGTTCCCAGTGGGAAAACACCCCACATTGTCTTTGGAATGCAGAATACTACCGCAGGGTTGCAGACAAGAGGAAAAGACCTCCCTGCCCACTCCCTCTCCTTTCTGCACATGCTGGCTCACTTTTATCTTTTCACACCATAGCAGTTCCTATATATTCTCATTCTTAGGGTAGCATTGAATTCCTTTCCACAGAATTTTATTTATCAGGCCTCTCTCCAAGGACATTGAACCTAGTGGTCTGTGATGGGTGGGCACAGGCATCTTCTAGCCAATCAGGATAAAGCTTCAGATTCCTGGCCGGCTACCCAGGAACACAGAACAGAATTCCTGCAGTGAAGGACCCTGGAATTCAATGTAAGCCCCTCACCAAACATGTCACTGGATGCCAGTGTTGAAAGTCAAAACACTTCTTCCCTTTCAGCATTGGAGTGTTTCAGGTACCAGGGTGGTGGGTCTTCAAGGTCAGAACCCTGCTGGATGGTAACAAAGGCAACAGGGATACTCCAAAGTCCATGGCCAGCCTTCAGCGTTTGCCATGCACTACTGGTCATAATTGGGTCTCATGGCTGAAACTCCACTATCCCTGGCCAAGGGTCAACAAATTCCCCTGAGGTGATGTTTCAGGTGTAAGTGCTGGAAGGTGCATGGGCGCTGGGTTCCCGGAGGCTCTGGTGGGATCCCGAGTTCCCATGGGATGAACCTGAACACAAGAGGCACCAAACTATAATTCCAGGAGATGAAAGCAGACCGATGCTTGTATTTTTTAGAAAGAGGTTACTGAGAGCTAGATGTGGGAGCTTTAAGCAAGGGAAAGTAGGGCCCATGGGGCCGGAAGCTGGGACCAGAGTCTGGTTATAGTTCCAAGGAGCAGGGAGGGAACATCTGCCTTAAAGCTGAAGCATATTACAAGCAACCTTTGAAAGTCCCATGCCTCTCACCTCTCCTTCCTTCAGAAATAGGGTTTCCATTCAGGAGACTGGAGGGTGCAAAAGACACAAAGATGCCAAAGCTCCCCAGGACACACACAAGGGTTCAGAGCCTGTGATCTGGTGAGGAACAGGGCCCTCAACTCGGTTGCTCCTGTCCGTGCTTGGTGCCATCTCAGGTGGGCTCTTCTCTCAACCTTAGCACTTTCACATCTGGGCTCATCATTGTCCTGGACCTGGGGAATCCTCACAGTGACTTCCCTCCAGAGGGAAGGTGGCCCTGTCCTGAGACAAGGACAGGCAGCAGGAGGGGAGAGGAAGCAACTACCTTGTGGAATAAAGGCCCCTGAGGACAAACATACACCTAACTTCGCACTCAAAGGGAACAACTCAATCCTTTATTCCCACCTCCCAAAACCACACAAGGATGCCCCTCACCCCTTCTATTACACAGAGTATTGCAAGCTTTAACCCCAGCAATTGGCCAAAAATAAGAAGGAAAAGGTACCCACTATGGATGGGAAGTACTAAAACTGCCAATATTAGTACATGGTATGATTCCTTAAAGAAAAAACTCACAAGTCTCCACCCCAAAATGACAAGTGCTAGCTAATGAATCCACAAAATTAAAGACAGAAAGTTGCTGCTTTTCTATACATTAGGAAGGAATTGTCTGAAATGGAAAAAAAAATAGAGGAGAAGAATCCCATCTCTGACTACCTCTAGAAAAATTCAACACCTTGGATACAACTAACCAAGGAGTTGAAAGACTATATTCTAAAACCTTGAAAACACTGACCAAGGCAATGGAAGATGACACAAAGATATCGAAAGACATCCCTAGCTCTGGGATTGTAAGGATTGCTATTGTTCAAATGACCATACTATCTGAAGAAGAGATTGAAGGAAATGCCTAGAAAACACCCAAGATGTTTTTCTGAGAACTAGTACAAATATTCCAAATGTGATAGGGAGCTACACAGGACCCAACCTGACAAAGCAAGTCAGGAAAGAATAAACAATGAAAAAGAAGGCTGGAGCTACAACACTCCTAGACTTCAGACCAAATTGCAAAGCTACAGAAATTAAAACAGCATGGTACTGGCACAGAAACACATATGGAGGTCAACAGAACAGAATACAGATCCAAGACATGAGCCCAGAGTATATACAGGCAGCTACAGCCAATGAGTTTGCTGTCTAAAAGGCATGAATACACAACAGGCAAGAGACAGTCTCTTCAGCACTTGTTGCAGGCAAAACTGGACACTTACATGGACAACAATGGGACTAGAACACTATCATACACCTTCAACAAACATAAACTCAAAATGAGTTACAGGCCTATGAGAGAGTTCTGAATCTGTTAAAATCTTCAATGAGATATTGGCTCTTAGACATAAACCAGGGCAATATCTTTGTAAATGGATCTGTCCCCTAAGACAAAAGTCATCTAAGCAAACCTAAACATATGGGACCTAGGTGAACTTCAAAGCTTTCACACAACATAGGAAACCAGAGACAAACCCAAGACATCCTATGGAATGGGACACAAGATCTGCAAGTGATATGATGACTCCAAACCTATAAACAGCTACTATATATCCATAGAATAAAAATAAACAAACAGCCCAATCCAAACATAGACAGAAGATCCAAATATACTTTTTGGTCCAAAGAAGAGAGGCAGATGCCTAAAAGCCCTGTTAAAAGATGTCCCAAATCAATAATAATTAGAGGAATGCAATTTCAAAACAACATATCACCTCACAACTGTCACAATGGCTAGAATCTGAAAGTCTTCAAAAAAGAAATATTCTCTAGGATGTGAGCAATAGAGAATCCCCAGACACTGTTGCTAGAAATGATTATTGGGACAACCACTATGCAAAGCAGCATAATTGTTCCTCCAAGAACTACAGGAGAGACACTGTGTCACCCAGACATTCCATTCCTGAGTATACATCCAGAAAACAACAAAAACTCCTTAGAAGTGAGCCATGAACCCGGATGTTGATAGTACCGGTACAGACAATAGGCAAACATGGAAGCAACCCTAGTACTCATCCACAGAAAATAGATACAGAAGAGGAGGAACATACACACACACACATACCCACCAAATGGAATATTACACTGCCAAGAATAAGAGTGAATTTCTGCCATCTGCAGGAACCTGGACGAACCTAGCACCACTAACATGCTTAGTGATACAAGGCTGACTGAGAATGACAAATATTGTATGATATCATCAACATGGAATGTATAAAAAAGAATATGGATGAATGCAGGTGCAACTGTGAAACAGACTGAAAGATAAACAAACTAGTCCATAGCAACTAGGACAGGAAAGGGGGCAGGGACACAAATAAGTATGTAATAAAGATCTGCACTAGGTATTGTTCCAAACAGGAAATGACTGCCCTGACTTTGTAATAAGTTGTAAAGGCCCAGGATTGGGAAAGATGATGAATCACTTGTAGTCTATCTTAATCTAATCTAAAAAGGTGAATCACCTCCACTTTAATAAATAACCCAATCAAACCATCAATACACTAACCCATCCATCAAACCCTAGACCCTACCCTTCTGGAATGCTCTTCTTCATCCATCTTCAATTCCTAAGACCTACCATGGGCATTCAAGGTTTCCAGTTCCTGAAGCCCCAAATTCCTCTCATTGGCTCTTCTGCTAGGTTTCTCCATGGACTCCTAAAGACCCTCAAATTCCCAGTAGCTGCTGTATGCTCCCACAAACCATGAAATGCCAACATTTGGAATAATTTGACTAAGTCTCTGTCCTCAAGCACAAAGACACAAAATAAGACTCTGAAGGTTTCAGGATCACAAAGAATACAAACTACAAACTATCATTTCAGTACTAGAACACTTACAAATCACGTAGAGAAAGGTCCTGCTTCATGGTAATCCTAGAGCATTCCCAATGACACCAGGCATGAGACCCAGAAGCCCCTACCTAACCCACAGTTCTGCCCTTGGCAAGGAATATCCAATCAAAGAAAGGAGGAAGGATAAGAGGCAGGTAAACAATACAAAGATACAACACTCATGATTTAGAGATACTTTTGTCTTTATCAGTCAGGCAGGAGAATCTATCCATAAGTCATGGCCAACATGAAGCTGTTTTGCAGGATACTATTTCAACCTAGGGCTTTCCTGGTAGCTCAGCTGATAAAGAATCTGCCTGCAATGCAGGAGACCTCTGTTCAATCCCTGGGTCAGGTAGATCCCCTGGAGAAGGAATAGGCTACCCACTCCAACATTCTTGCTTGGAGAATCCCCGTGGACAGAGGAGCAAGGTGGGCTACAGTCCATGGAGTCACAAAGAGTCAGACATGACTGAAGGATTAAGTAAAGGTCAACCTAAGAACCAACTGTTTCTAAGTGCCAGTCACAATGGACAGAACACATGTGAAGTCTTCTTTTTTACTTTTTATTGGAGGCTAATTACTTTACAACAGTCTGGTTTTGTTTTGTTTTGTTTTGTTTTTCCTGCCAAACATCAACATGAATCAGCCACAGGTAAACATATGTTCCCTCTCTCTTGAACCTGCCTCCCACCTCTCACCTGATCCCACCCTCTAGATTATAACAGAGCACTGGATTTGTGTTCCCTGTGTCATACTGAAAATCCCCCATTGGGGTCTTAAAATTATTAAAAACACAGAATCTGGAGAATCACAGACTTTACATGAGGACAGATTTCTATTTTAAATATATATCAGAATAAAACAATGGGAAACAATTGGCTTCAGAGAGATGGGGTCACAAATTTTATGAAAAACCCACAAACCCAGTAACAGAGTTCAACCATTTGCCAACCTCAGCATTCACAAAGAGGAGGGCATGTGATCGTGCTTCACAATTTTGTGTTTGGTATCCACCAAATACTTTGCCCACACTCTTCAGTGGATATTGGCTACATTCAACACACACACACACATTAGGAACTATAGCAGTCATCCAGAGAAGCTCACACTGGACTGCGGTTGTCATAAACTAGCATGGACACTAGGGACAAAATCTTGTAAACAAGAGATTAAATATTACTCTATTGGCGGTAATATGAGGGGAAGGGGCAGAGGTAAAGTGCCTGGGAAAGGACAGCTTTTCAGAGAAAAGTTCTGGGACTTGGGCTGAAGGGACATTAGGAATGAGAGTGGGGTAGAGCTACTTCAGGGTGACCTCCCTAGAGAAAAACCTAAGCAGCTGTCTGTCTGAAAGCAGGCTGTATTTCAGGAGGTTTTTCTTTGCCCAGATGAGCTTCCTTACCAGCGTTCTAGTCAGCTAAATGCTGATTTTGCAACTGATGCAAAACCCTGCAATGTAGCATGCTTCCAAAAGTCATCTGGCCTCGTGATGTTTGTTGGTGAGCTATGTACAGAGAGCTATAATCAGAAGACTCAAATCTGGTCCCCAACCCTGTAGGGGGTGTAATTTGAGAGGTCAGTTCATTTCAGGGTTAGGCTTCTCCGTGCCTTGGGCGGAGAATCTTGAGGGTACTGGAGGTTCTCCACGGGACCCAGAGTATGAAAGGGAGGTAGAGGTTGGAGTGCGGAGTCGTGGAAGACCTCCTGCAGGTGCAAGTCCAGGTGGTCATCATGGTGAGAAGAGCCTCTCTCTGGACTAAGGTTGGTCAGCCGAGGCCAGGACTCTAGGAACGAGCCCTGTGGGTCTGGGTCACAGAGAACAGAAATGAGGCCTCCTGCAGCATCCATTCCAGACCACAGGAAGTCCCATGCAGGTCCATGACATCTTCACTGCTACCTTCCTGGCTGGGAGTTCACTTTAGAGAACTACCTTTAGAGAATTACCTTACATTTACTGGGTTCCCAAATGATACTGCCACTCTAAGGCTAGGCATCCAGGTTCACATGCTCTGGTTTCCCAAAGTGGACCTCAGAGGCAGAAAAACTTTACCAGAAACTTTACCAGAAAACCCATTCCCCATTAAGCCCCAAGGACCTGTAGATCACTATTCACACTGACACCCCAGGAGCGACCAGGCCTCTTTTATTTCTACCCCAGTCTGAGGTGAGTCCATCATGGCAACCTGAAGTCTCCCTGGGCCGAAACAGTCAATGATGGTCAGATCCTCTGAGCAGGGTGCAAAGGAAAAGGGCTCTTGGCACAGAGGATCTTATCAGCAGCCACTGCAGCATCAGCTTTTGCTTCTATCCCTGGAGCAGGCCAATGCTCATGGAGATAGTGCCATCAACTGAACGAAAAGTTCACTTTCTCCACTTGAAACAAAACTATACCCAAGAGCAGAGCTGTCAGAGCCCAGTGGACTGATGATGGAAATGTCATGCACAAGGATGAACCCAGCAGCCCAGGAACACAGAACACATAGAGCTGAGTCAGACCAGCCAGGATCCCTTCCAGGTCATGCAGACCGCAGCACCTTTGATCTAAGTGTCACTGGAAAGGCACATCTATGCCCCCAATCTTGTGGCCAGAGGAAGGTGTGGCTCAGCTTTCTTTCCAGTGTTCATGGGGGAAACTCCCCATATTGACTTTGAAATTGGAAATACTTGTGCATGGTTGCCGACGACAGTGAAACCACTCTGTTTCCACCCCATCCTTTCAGCCCACACTGGCTCGCTTTGTCCCTTTTCACACCACTGAGTCATGTATACTCTTATTCTTAGGGCAGGATCGAATTCTTTTCCAGAGTTCCATTTCCATGAGGCCTCTCTCCATGGCCTTTGAACGTAGTGCTCTGTGATTGGCCGACAGTGGCATCCTATGACCAATTGTGGTAAAGCTTCAGATTCTTAGCCCACATCCCAGGAAAATGCCTCAGAATTCCTTCAGCGAAAAACCTGGGAATTCAATGTAAGCATCTATCAAAGATTTCATTGGATAGGAGTGGAAGATCATGCCACTTGTTTTCACTCATATTTGGAAGCATTCAGGTACAAGGGCAGTGGGTGATCAAGGTCGGAACCCACATGGTTGGTGACAAAGGAAACAGGGGAATTCAAATTTTCATGGCCAGCATTCAGGGGTTTGCCCTGCACTACTGGTCAAAATGAGTAGTTTTGCCACAGGGGCTTCCCTTGTGGCTCAGCTGGTAAAGAATCTGCCTGCAATGTGGGAGAACTGGGTTTGATTCCTGGTTTGGGAAATTCCCCTGGAGAAGGGAACGGCTACCCACTCCAGTATTCTGGCCTGGAGAATTCCATGGGGTCACAAAGAGTTGGACACGACTGAGTGACTTTCACTTTCACTGGTCAAAACTGGTTTGCATGGATGGAACTTCTGTGTTCCTGGCCAAGGGCAAACAAGTTCCCTTGAGGTGGTAATTTAGGTGTGGTGGCGGTGGTTTGGTTGCTAAGTCATGTCTGACCCTTGCGACCCCATGGACTGTAGCCTACCAGGCTCCTCTGCCCATGGGATTCTCCAGGCAAGAATATTAGAGTGGGTCGCCATTTCCTTCTCCAGGGTATCTTCCCAACACAGGAATCGAACCCAGGTCTCCTGTTTTGCGGGCAGATTCTTTTCTGACTGAGCTATGAGGAAAGCCCAAGGTGCTAATAAAGTATACAGGAGCTGGGGCACTCAGGCTCAGCTGGGAGCCTGAGTTTCCACAGGGTGAACATGGACACCAAAGGCACCAACCTCTGTAAATTCCAGGTGATGGAAGCAGATACCCTGTTCGTGTTCTTGAGAAAGAGGGTACTGAGAGGTGGGGGAGTGGAGCTTAAAGCCAGAGAAAGTAGGGACCATGGTGCCAGGGGTGGGGTCTGGGGTAGGGGAGGCTGATGGTGGTTCCAAAAAATGGGAAGGAACACTTGCTTTAACACAAAGCATACTGCAAGCCATCTTGAATGTCTCACCTCTCTCACCTCTGGCTCAGGGAGTAACAAGGATTCCATTCAGGAGACTGAAGGTGCATGTGCCAGGTTGCAAAAGACACAAGGACAAACCTACAGCTTTCCAGAACACAGGCAGACATTCGGAGCTCCTGGCCTGGCCAGAATGGGGCCCTCCACCTGGTGGCTCCTGTCCCTGCTTGTGCCATCTCAGTTGGGCTGTTCTCACAAACTCAGCACTTTCATATCTGAGCTCATCATCATCGCCCTGGACTCAGGGAATCCTCACCGCCAGTATCCCTCCCAAGGGAATGTGGTCCTCTCCTGAGACAAAGACAGGAGAAGAAGAGAGGAAACAAATACCTCTGTGGAAAAAAGGTCATTGAGAACAAACACACAGCTCACATCAGACTCAAAGGAGAACACCTCAAAGGAGATCCTGCCTGCAGGGTACAAAAGAAGGGCTCTTGGTACAGAGGATCTTAGCAACAGCTGCTGTGGGATCAACTTCTACATCGATCCCTGGAGCAGGTCAGCACTCATGGAGAGAGTTCCATCAACTGAACCAAAGGTTCACTTTCTCCGCTGGGACCAAACTACACCCGAGAGGTTGAGCTGTTAATAGAGGGGTCACAATTTGGAGTAACTGTTACTGAATCATGTTCATTTGCCTTACAAGCAGGAAGTCAAACTCTGAGACACGGGAGATTTGCAGCAGAGAAAGGGTTTATTTTCAAGTCATTCAAGCAAGGAGACAGGAGAATAAACCTCAAATCCATCTTACCAAAGGCCAGGGGTTTGTAACATATATGGGATAAAGATTAGGGTGACCTGAGGCATACAGAGCATGGGAAAAGGTGACTAGAAATAAGAAAAAGATGAGATATCGTCATTCTGGGCAGGTGCAACTAAGCTACATGCTGTTTCATAGGATTCATGTTCAGAAAATTATGGCATTAGTATTTTCTGAGGGTGGAATTTTGGCCCTCTGATCTCAAAAGGTCACTGATCAAACACTCTCCCAAGCCAGGAGGAGAATTGGTAGTCCCAACCAGTCTTAATCAGCTGGAGTTCAAACAGGACAATAGCTGACTCCATTTTCCAGAAAAAGAACATGGGGAAACATCTTAACAACTTATTCTTATAGGCTACATGATGCTTGGAGGATATGCAAGTTCTGTACAAACAGTTAAGGTGAGCTTGACCAGTGAAGGCAGATTACAGTTTACTATTAAGTTATAGTCTTATGCAGTGGTCCCCAATCTTTTTGCCACCAGGAACAGTTTTTAAATTTTATTTATTTATTTTAATTGGAGGCTAATTACTTTACAATATTGTGATGGTTTTTGCCATACATTGACATGACTCAGCCACAGGCATATATATGACCCCCATCCCAAACCCCTTTCCCACCTCCCTCCCCATCCTGTGCCTCTGGGTCATCCCAGTGCACTGGCTTTGAGTGCCCTATCTCATGCATCAAACTTGGACTGGTCATCTATTTCACATATGGTTAATACGCATGTTTCAATGCTATTCTATCAAACCATCCCACCCTCACCTTCTCCCACAGAGTCCAAAAGTCTGTTCTTTACATCTATGTCTCTTTTGTTGTTTTGCACATAACGTCATCACTACCTTCTTTCTAAATTCCATATATATGCGTTAATATACTGTATTGGTTTTTTTTCTTTCTGACTTACTTCACTCTGTATAATAGGCTCCAATTTCATTCACCTCATTAGAACTGACTCAGATACATTCTTTTTAATAGCTGAGTAATATTCCATTGTGTATATGTACCATAACTTTCTTATTCATTTGTCTGCTGATGGACATCTAGGTTGCTTCCATGTCCTAGCTTTTGTAAACAGTGCTGCAAGGAACCAGTTTTGTGAAAGACAATTTATCCATGAGACGAGGTTGGTGGATGGTTTGGGGATGATTCAAGTGCATTACATTTATTGTGCACTTTATTTATATTATTATCATATCAGATCATCAGGCATTGGATCTCAGAGGTTGGGGACCTATGGAATGGATCTAACTGATGACTGCAAAATAGGTTTCATAATGACAATGTCAAGAGTTTGAGTCAATGAAGTAGGAAGGAGGACAAAAGCACTGAAGGGGAAGAGAACTAAGAAGCCAAGACTGGGGGAGAGGGGGTGGTAAGGGGCGAGATCCATGAGAATATTAAACTCACCACAAATTACAACAGATGTGGGATGAGTGAGAATTACAGTGAATCTAGTGTTAAAATATTTGAAGACTCTGATACAGACACTTGTTACACTCACATTTGATAAGTGACTGGTATGTAGTATGGGAGAAGGCAATGGCACCCCACTCCAGTACTTTTGCCTAGAGAATCCCATGGACAGAGGAGCCTGGTGGGCTGCAGTCCATGGGGTCGCTAAGAGTCAGACACAACTGAGCGACTTGACTTTCACTTTTCACTTTCATGCACTGGAGAAGGAAATGGCAACCCACTCCAGTGTTCTTGCCTGGAGAATCCCAGGGACGGGGGAGCCTGGTGGGCTGCTGTCTATTGGGGTCCCACAGAGTCAGACACGACTGAAGCGACTTAGCAGCAGCAGCAGCATGTAGTATGACTGAACCTCAATTTTTTAAACAATATTTTGTTTATTTACAGATTATGATAATACTATGAAGGCTATAGAGAGAAAGATGATATAAGGAGTAAGTCAAGAATGCCATTTCAAATAAAATGGCCAGAAATGCCCTTTTCAAGAAAGTGCTGTCTGAATTGGTCTTTGAAGAAGAAAGAATCAGCACTGCATAAAGCTGGAGGAAGAGTTGAATCCTAATTTTTTAAAGGTTAAAAAAAATAGAAGATAGGAATACTTCAAAGAATTAGATATAATATTGGCTAATAATCATGTGGAAAAATGATCCACCTTCATTTGCAATCATAAATGCAAAATGAAAACACAGTGAGATAACATTTTACTGTACTAGGTTGGAAAACAGGTAAGAGTCTATAAATAAGAAATGTTCACAAGGATGCAGTGAAATGGAAACATACTCTGCTCACAGGAATGCAAACTGTGAAAAATATTTTGGGGAAAAAAGAAGAAAGTCATTACCTATTAGCTTGAAAAGGCACACAGAGAATCAATTAGTACTGCAGTCCTAGGTGTATGTGATAAATACATGAGTTAAGAGTTCACGATTTAAAACCAGATAAGTGTGCATTGGACGCCTACATCTAACATAAACTTGGTACATAATAACTTTTTTTTTTTTACTCTGAACTTCAGGTGTTGTGGATACCAAAACAAAAAAAAAAATCACTTTTTTCCAAAGACGGCAGGAAGACACTTCCGCAGTTCATAGATATATGCTGTGCTGTGCTAAGTCTCTCAGTCTCCTTGGACTTTTTGCGACCCCAATGAATTGCAGCCCGCCAGGTTCTTCTGTGGGGATTATCCTGGCAAGAATACTGGAGTGGGTTGCCATGCCCTCCTCCAGGGGATCTTCCCAAACCAGGGATCGAACCCAAGTCTCCCGCATTATGAGCAGATTCTTTACCGACCGCACCACCAGAGAAGCCCGTTCGTTTATGGCTTAGATTGTGGTGATAGTTTCACCAGTGTATACTTATACACAAACTCAAGTTGTATATATTTGAAATGTATAGCTTTCTGTATGTCAATCATACCTCAACAAAGTATTGGCTCAATCGAGAAAACGATTGTTTTTCAAAACTCAGTAAAATGAGTGATACATAATAAATACTCAATAAAACAATTTAATTATCCCAAGATAGTTTTATTTTTTAACAGCCTTTTACCTTTAGGAAGAAACTGCCACAAATATTTTATTTAATATTAAGACGGAATTTTACCTAAACAGATATGAGTATTTTCTATTTACTCTTCAGAAACCAAGCTTTAAAGGATTTTCATGGAGCATTTAGATAGGTCTGTTTTATGCTGCCAAGGGGGTGGTCTATTTGAGCGGTTGTCTTTCTCTGTGTGTGTGTTAGTCACTCAGTCATGTCCGACTCTTCACAACTCCATGAACTGTAGCCCTCCAGTCTCCGCTGTCCATGGGATTTTCTAGGCAAGAATACTGGAGGAGATAGCCATGCCCTGCTCCAAAGGATCTTCCCTACCCAGGGATCGAACCCGGGTCTCCTGCATTGCAAGCCATACTTCACTGAGTTACCAAGGAAGCCGACCATGGTTTCTTTCTCTACCATGCCTGAAATCAAAGGAAAACATTAATTTAAAGGTAACTAATATTTACAGTTCTGTTATTGGTGTATCTTTTTTTTTTCCTAAAAATGAGGCACACAAATATTCTGTCCCCTGGAGGACTATAAAAGTAGTTCCCTACTGTGACCTATCAACTACAGCCCTGACTATTGGGCGGCACAGATACCGCGAGTTCTGTGGGGCGGGGCCTCCGAGGGGGCGGGGCCTCCGAGGGGCGGGGCTTAGCGTGACATTTTACGACGAGGATTCCACTGGCGTCGCGTGCCATATCTTTGGCCGTCTGGTGCACTGACTAATCGGTGTGAGGTGCTGAAGACTAGAAGGCGAGAGGCTCAGCCCAGCGCCCGACGCCGATCCCCTTGAAGCCTGGACTGCAAGACCACAGGGAGGCAGTCCCGGAGCTCTGAGGACTCGCCCACCATCGCGCCGTCCTGCGCCCCAGCTGGCCCGCACCGCGTCACAGCGTGCAGCACTGAGCGCCTCTTTGCCCTCTGCCAGGCCCCAGAAGTGCCGTCCTTCTGTCGAACTGATGGGCAGCAGGCCTCGAAGCCCCGGTGCCTACGCCTCAGACCGATGGGGAAACCAGGCCGGAGAAACCAGCCCTGCCAAGCGCCGCCGAACGGAGGAGCGCGCGCGCCCCGAGTCCGAGTCCGAGACGGCGCCCAGCGTGGACAACCTGACAGGACCTACGGCTGCGGGCGCTCTCACACGCGTGCTGGTTCTGCCCGCTGGCTGTGCCCTGCATCTGCCCCTGGACGACGTAGATCTGGTGCTGGAGCCCGAGCCCACGTCCGTGCTGCAAGTGGCTCTCGGAGATTTCATCCTCACACTGGTCCCCGAGGCCCTCTTGAGCTCGAGGGTGGAAGGCCCGTCGGGACAGGTCCTTGAACGGGCCGCTCTCCTGAGCCCTCCCAGGGAGTACACGGCTCTGGAACCGGGATTCTGCGCAGCTGTGCCAGAGGTCGCTTGCGAAGAAGAGACCAACGGGGACGACGCCGACTCGGGCTCTGACTTCCTGTCACCAGAGATGGATCCGGCAGGCGGCCTCATCGCTGGGCTCCGCAGCCCAGACGCCAGGGTGTGGCGCTCCGACGCACAGGGCTTCTTCCCAGAGTTCTGGCCTCGGGCGCCTAACCCTAGTCCAGAGAGATGCTCTCCTCACCACGACAACCACCTAGACATGCACCTTCTGGAGCCCTTCCCTGACTCACCACTCCAGTCTCTACCGCCCTCTCCAAGTCCGAGCCCTCACGAGCGCCCCCCGCGCCCTCACGGTCCTGCGCCCAAGGCTCGGAGATGTCTGTTTCCAGAATGAACTACACTCTGGGCCACAAGGACACAATTGTAGCTACCATCCTGGCGGCCCAATGGACTTCCCAGTGTCCTTGACATTCAAAGTCCTACAACCTGGAAATTAAGCATCTCATGTGCCTTGTACCAACAATTTCTTTTTCACTCCAGACTGGCTATAGTGGCAGGAGAAGACGTCAAGAAGAGAAAGCAGATTCTAGACCTCATCTTTGAAATGGAAAATCTGTCCAGGGATACCGGACAATGTGTTTTCAGACGTTTGGACTTTTTTACGCATCATTCTCAGGCCTCTCCATTCCCCTTCCTTTCGCATCAGTTATTTTCTCTCAAATTGTACTCTCTCTTGCACCGTACGGTTACTACCCTATAGCTTCTCCAAACAGGAAATTGCTGGGGATTTCTCATGTTGTTAATTTCCTTCCTTATATGTTTTCTCATGAATTTATAAAGATATTTAGCCAGAGCCTTTCTCTTTCTTGGTGTTTGGAGCTGCTCCCTTGGAAAACTGCAAAATAGTATGATGGCTGTCAAACATAATAGCATGATGTTTGTTCTTAGTTTCCTCTTAACCTGAGGAAGTTCTCTTCCATTTAGAATTCTACCTCGAATTTTTTCTTATATCAAACTTGTTTTAAAACATTAATTTATTACATTTACTTCACATTTTTATAAAAGAAATAAAATCTAATGGTATTTATATATATATTACTATTTATATAAACCAACATGCTTTACCATTTCTTCTCTACTATTTTATTCTTACATTCCACTCTCAAAGTCTAGCCTCAGTTTTCTTGGTGAAGAATATCCTTTAAAAATTGTTCTTTCCACTATATCACATTATAGTAAACTATCTTGGTTTTGTAAATCTCAACATGTTTGTTTTTAATATTTTAATAGATACAAAAATAGCAAAATGTTTTATTGAAATATAGTTGATTTACAGTGTTGTATTAATTTCTGTTCTACAAAGTGTTTCAGTTATATAAACATATATTTCCATATTCTTTTCCATTATGGTTTATGACAGATATGGATATCCTGTGTTGTACATTATGGGCTTCCCTTGTGGCTCACCTGGTAAAGCATCCACCTGCAATGGGGGAGATCTGGGTTTGACCCCTGGCTCAACATGTTTTTAATGCAGCATACTCTCCTAAGTCTCTTATTACTGAAAATGTTTTATTATATATTATTCCTAATTTTAATGTGACATTAAAGTACTTTAAAGCTATTACTCCATTGTTCTTTCATTTTTTATTGTTGTTGCAGGCAAGAGGTCTCTGCCAATTAAGTTGTTACTCCTTTTCTATTTGATTCAGTTGTTCATTTTAGCATTTTTAAAAATTTTGTTATTTTTATTGAAGTACAGTTCATTTACATTGTTGTGTTAGTTTCTGGTGTATAGCAAAGTGATTCAGATATATATGTTATTTTTCATATTCTTTTCCATTATGGTTTGGGGCTTTCCTGATAGTTCAGTTGGTAAAGAATCATCCTGCAATGCAGGAGACCCCGGTTTGATTCCTGGGTCAGGAAGATCTGCTGGAGAAGGGATAGGCTACCCACTCCAGTCTTCTTGGGCTTCCCTAGTGGATCAGCTGGTAAAGAGTCTGCCCAGAACCCAGGAGACCTGGGTTCAATTCCTGGGTTGGAAAGATCCCCTGGAGAAGGGAAATGCTACCCACTCCAGTATTCTGGCCTGGAGAATTCCATGGGGTTGCAAAGAACTGGACAGGACTGAGTGACTTTCATTTTCCATTATGGTTTATTACAGAATATTGAACATAGTTCCCCATGCTATACAGTAGGACTTTATTGTTCATCTACTTTATATATATAGTAGTTTGTATCTGCTAGTCCCAAATTCCTAATTTATCCCTCCCCCACCCACTGTCCCCTTTGGTAAGCATAAGATTGTTTTCTATGTCTCTGATTCTGCTTCTGTTTTGTAAATCATTCATTTGTATCAGTTTAGATTCTACATATAAGTGATATCATGATATTTGTCTTCCTCTGACTTATTTCACTTCGTATGATACTCTCAAGGTCCATCCATATTGCTGCAAATGGCATTACTTCATTCTTTTTATGGTTGAGTAGTATTCCATTGTATACATATACCATATCTCTTTTATCCATTCATCTGTGGATGGACATTTAGACTGTTTCCATGTTTTGGCTATTTTAAATAGTGTTACCATGAACATTAGGGTGCATGTGTCTCTTCAAATCAGAGTTTTCTCTGGATATTTGTCCAGGAGTGAGATTGCTGGACCATATGGCAACGGGTTTTAGTTTCTTAAGAAACCTCCTGGGCTTCCCTTGGGGTCCAGTGGTAAAGAATCTGCCTGCCAATACAGCAGACATGGATTCAATCCCTGGTCTGGGAAGACCCCACATGCAGCACAGCAACTAAGCCCTTGTACCATAATTACTGAGTGTGTGCTCCAGGGCCCAGGAACCACAACTACTGAGCCACGAGCCACAACTACTGAAGACCCTGCACCCAGAGCCTGTACTCCACAACAAGAGAAGCCACCCAAATGAGAAGCCCACTCACCCCAACTAGAGAAAAGTCTGAGCAGCAACAAAGACCCAGCACTGCCAATAAATAAATAAATAAAATTTTTAAAAAGGAACCTCCATACTGTTATTCATAATAGCTGTACCAGTTTACATTCATTTCAACACTGTAGGAGGGTTCCCTTTTCTCCACACCCTCTTCAGCATTTATTATATGTAGACTTTTTAATAATGGTCATTTTCACTGGTATGAGGTGATACACCATTGTAGTTTTGATTTGCATTTGTCTAATAAGTAGTGACGTTGAGCATCTTTTCATGTGCTTTTTGGCCTTCTGTATGTGTTCTTTGGAGAAATGTCTTTTTAGGTCTTCTGCCCATTTTTTGATTGGGTTGTTTGGGTTTTTGTTATTGAGTTGTACAATATGTTTCTACAGTTTGGAAATTAAGCCCTTGTCAGTGACATAAGTTGCAAATATTTTCTCGCACTTTGTAGGCTTTCTTTTCATTTTCTTTTTTTTTTAATCCAAAACGTGTTTATTGGGATGGTTTCCCGTTCACCTTGATACAGGGGACTTTCAGTGCTGCTTCCATCTGAAAGAGCCTCCTTCTGTAAGCCTTGCTTTCCTCCTGTAGGCTGGCAGAGGACAGTAGAGCAGCCAACACAAAAAACTACTGTTTGTGCATGGCTAAAGATGGTGATTTTATAGCATTCTGGGCATTTTACATCCATGAAATAGGAATTGGGGCTCTGCACCAGGAGCTTCTTCTTGTGTTTCCTCTACTCCTCCTCTGGAGAGGGATGAAGAAGATCCTTTGCGAGAGGCATATTCTCGTGAGGAGGTCATCACCGCCGGAAAGCTCTTTTCATTTTCTTTATGGTTTCTTTTACTATGCAAAAGCTTATAAGTTTAATTAGGTCCCATTTGTCTATTTTTGCTTTCATTTCTATTGCCTTGAGAGATTGACCTATGAAAACACTGCTATGATTTATGTCAGAGAATATTTTGTCTATGTTCTTTTGTAGGAGTTTTATGGTGTCATATCTTAAAGTTAAATCTGTAAGCCATTTTGAGTTTGTGTATGGTGTGAGGGGCTTTTCCAACACTGATTTACATACAGGTATCCTGCTTTCCCTAAGTCACTGGCTGCAGAAACCGTCTTTTCTCTATTATATATGCTTGCCTCCTTTGTCAAAGAGTAACTGACCATAGGTATCTAGGTTTATTTCTAGGCTCTCTATTCTGTTCCATTGATCCATATGTCTGTTTGCCAATACCATGCTATTATGATTACTGTAGTTCTGTGTTACTGCCTGAAGTCTGGGATGGTTATGCCTCCAACTTTGTTCTTTTTCCTCAGGATTGCTTTGGCAATGCTGGGTTTTTTATGGATCCAAATAAATTTTAGGGTCATGTGTTCTAGTTCTGTAAAAAATGTCATGGATCATTTGATAGGGCTCCCATTAAATCTGTACATTGCTTGGTAGTATGGCTGGTTTAACAATATGAATTCTTCCAGTCCAAGAACATGGGCTATCTTTCCATTTCTGTGAATCATCTTCAATTTCCTTTGTCAACATTTTATAGTTCTCAGCATGTAAGTCTTTCACCTCCTTGGCCAGGCTTATTCCTAAGGTTTTGGTTTTTTTTTTACATTTTAGCCCACTTTAAAATGTTTTTTTCCCCTTTGGCATCCTGTAGTTTGACTGTAACATATCTAGAGGTAGATGCTATTTTTATTTGGCTTGATAGGTTTAGTTAACCATCAATACGAGAAATTATCTTGCCTGAACTTCCACAAAATCTTAGGCTCTGTCTCTTGTAATAACCCACATATACCCATATCTGGCTGAGCACCAAAGAATTGATGCTTCTGAACTGTGGTGTTGGAGAAGACTCTTGAGAGTCCCTTGGACTGCAAGGAGATCCAACCAGTCCATTCTAAAGGAGATCAGTCCTGGATGTTCTTTGGAAGGAATGATGCTAGAGCTGAAACTCCAGTACTTGCCTACCTCATGCAAAGAGTTGACTCATTGGAAAAGACTCTGATGCTGGGAGGGATTGGGGGCAGGAGGAGAAGGGGACGACAGAGGATGAGATGGCTGGATGGCATCACCGACTCGATGGACGTGAATTTAAGTGAACTCCGGGAGTTGGTGATGGACAGGGAGGCCTGGTGTGCTGCAATTCATGGGGTTGCAAAGAGTTGGACACGACTGAGCGACTGAACTGAACTGAACCCATATCTGGAAATCCAATCAGACAAATAATAGCACTGCTCTATCTCCCATGAGTCTTAACATCTTAAGATCATGTGCTGTATGCCTTATCAATTCCAACTTTCTATTTTTAAATCCAATTAATCCTTTCATCAAGTTTTCAGTATTCTGTTTATACTTCCACAAGAACATTTATTTCAAAAAATTTTGTCAAGATTTTAATTCCTTTATTCTTTTTCAAAACTTTCCCATTTAGTATTATAACTCCTATTTTTGTTTCATGGATATTATTCTACCCTTTATGTTTTGAAATTTTTAAAACATTAATAAACGGCTCCCTTAATTCAATTTCCTCACAGGTAAAATCTCCTATTATTTTTTGTTTCACTACTTAATTGCCCCCATGTACTTGGTAATTTGACTGGTGGATGCATTTTGAGTAAGAATTCATTTTCTACATCCCAGTTATATTTTTTTATAGTTTCCACTTTCTAGTGGACCACAACTCATAGTCAAGGCTTTTGGAATTCTAGAAAGTCACAGGTTTAATCCCCAAGCAATTATGTGTCACAAATCACAACTGGCATCCAAAGTTTCAGTTATCTTTCCTGATCAACCACAGGTACAACCTTGAAATACTCATCACTGCCTCTTCAACCTCTCGTGATTGGCAATGGGCTGATTTTCAGCCCCTTCGAAGGAACAGAAATCCCAGTTCCCATTATATGTTTTAGTCTCAGTGCCACAAATACATCAGAATATCAGCTGTCCATTCAGAGATTGGATTTTCTATTCTATTTCTGGTCCCTGAAAGCTTGTGTCTTTCTTTTTAGAGTAGACATCTCTATTTAATATGCTTTAATATTTCCTATCATTGCTCTCTGCCTCCAGCAGATGAAATCTTCTGTACTACTATCTTGTCCACAGTTCAACAATCCATCCTTCTTATGCACTATAAGATAGCAGCTAATCAGACTCAAGTCCCAGCCTAATTATCTGATTATTGTAAAGAGGGAAGATGGCACTCTTTGCAAAACTATATCTTCTATTGCAAGAGCCTCATAATCTACATTGGAAATAACTGAGGGCATCCATTTTTAGCAACATGTGGGCCAATGAGTCCAAAATGTCCTCAAGAACACTCTTGAAACTGATGGATAAAACTTATTTTAATATTTTTATTCTTTATGATTTTTTAAAATATGACCTTTTAAAAATTTTTTTCAGTTGCACTGGGTCTTCGTTGGGGCATGTGGGCTATTTGTTGTGGTGCACAGGCTTTCTCTAGTTGCAGCACATGGGGGGCTTCTCTTGTTGCACAGGCTTGGTTGCCCTGCAGCATGTGGGGTCCTGTGCACAGGCTTAGTTGCGCTGCAGCATGTGGGATGTTAGTTCCCCAACCAGGGATCAAATCTGCATCCCCTGTATTGGAGGGTGGATTTTTAACCACTGGGCCAACAGAAAGTCCCAGAAAAAAATGTTTTAATATTTTTAAAGGCATAATACAGCTAGTAATAATGTAAGATGGCTTAAAACTCAACATTCAAAAAACTAAGATCATGGTATCTGGTCCCATCACTTCATGGCAAATAGATGGGGAAACATTGGAAACAGTGACAGACTTTGTTTTCTTGGGTTTCAAAATCACTGCAGATAGTGACTGCAGTCATGAAATTAAAAGATGCTTGCTCCTTGGAAGAAAAGCTATGACCAACCTTGACAGCATATTAAAAAGCAGAGATATTACTTTGCCAACAAAGGTCTGTCTAGTCAAAGCTATGGTTTTTCCAGTAGTCATGTTGGATGTGAGAGCTGGACTATAAAGAAGGCTGAGTGCCGAAGAACTGATGATTTGAACTGTGGTGTTGGAGAAGTCTCTTGAGAGTCCCTTGGACAGCAAGGAGATCAAACCAGTCCATCCTAAAGGAAATCAGTCCTGAATATTCATTGGAAGGACTGATGCTGAAGCTGAAACTCCAGTACTTTGGCTACTTGATGAAGAACTGACACATTTGAAAAGACCCTGATGCTGGGAAGGATTGAAGGCAGGAGGAGAAGGGGATCACAGAGAACGAGATGGTTGGATAGCATCACCAACTGGATGGACATGAGTTTGAGCAAAGTCCAGGAGATGGTGAAGGACAGTGAAGCTTGGCGTGCTGCAGTCCATGGAGTCACAAAGAGTCACTCACAACTGAGTGACTGAACAACAACAAAAATGTAAGACAAATCTTCCAAGGCCAAAAATGATGACATATCTGAAACCCAGGCAGGAAAGTAGATGCTAAAACAAGAAGGTACACAGGGAACACCTATCATTTATGATGACCTAGAGCTTTGGTTTTAATGGCCAATTAATGAGGGAGAGAAAATAAAAGTCAGTGGTTAAAAAGCCCTGAAAAAAAAATCCCAGGCTTCAAAAAAAAAAAAAAAATACCTCCAGTAGGTAATCTAACAAGCAAAAGGAAAAAAAAGAAAAAACCTCATAATACAAAAGGAGATGGGACATAAATGTATCTGTCTCCGTCTTGGATCAAGGTAGAATGAAACAGAATAGCAGGTAAGGGAAGCTGACAGTTTATTAATAGTTGAAGATATTCTCTGGTAGATGGTTAACCTGGCAAATGTAAAACTAATTTTCTCAGAGAGTATACCTTATACTCATGTCTAAGTATATTCTCAGAGATGACCTTCCAGTGATTCTAAACTCATAATCCAAAATCAAAGAACACTTAATGAAATAAACTACCATAAGTAAGAAAAAATGAGAAATAATCCAAAACAAAGAAAAGGAAAACCAGTTTCTCAAATGACTGAGATTGATGAATTATCATATATAAAATATGTTAAATAAAATGGATATGTTTTGAGGACACAAAAGAGAGCAACATAAGTGTAGCTGAGACAAAATATCAAAGATATGGCAACTCTAAAAGGAAACTAAAGAAAATTCAGTTCAGTTCAGTTGCTCAGTCGTGTCTAACTCTGCAACCCCATGAACCACAGCACGCCAGGCCTCCCTTTCCATCACCAACTCCCAACGTCCACCCAAATCTATGTCCATTGAGTCGGTGATGCCATCCAACCATCTTGTCCTCTGTCATCCCCTTCGTCTCCTGCCTTCAATCCTTCCCAGCATCAGGGTCTTTTCCAATGAGCTCTTTGCATCAGGTAACCACAGTATTGGAGTTTCAGCTTCAACACCATTCCTTCCAAAGAACACCCAGGACTGATCTCCTTTAGGATGGACTGGTTGGATCTCCTTGAAGTCCAAGAGACTCTCAAGACCACAGTTCAAAATCATCAATTCTTCAGCACTCAGCTTTCTTTATAGTCCAACTCTCACATCCATACATGACCACTGGAAAAACCATAGCCTTGACTAGACAGACCTTTGTTGGCAAAGTAATATTTCTCCTTTTTAATATGCTGTCTAGGTTGGTCATAACTTTCCTTCCAAGGAGCAACTGTATTTTAATTTCATGGCTGCGATCACCATCTGCAGTGATTTTGGAGCCCCCCAAAATAAAGTCAGCCACTGTTTCCACTGTTTCCTCATCTATTTCCCATGAAGTGATGGGACCAGATGCCATGATCTTAGTTTTCTGAATGTTGAGCTTTAAGCCAACTTTTTCACTCTCCTCTTTCACTTTCATCAAGAGGCTCTTTAGTTCTTCTTCATTTTCTGCCATAAGGGTGGTGTCATCTGCATATCTGAGGTTATTGATATTTCTTCCAGCAATCTTGATTCCAGCTTGTGCTTACTCCAGCCCAACATTTCTCATTATGTTCTCTGCATATAAGTTAAATAAGTAGGGTGACAATATACAGCCTTGACATACTCCTTTTCCTATTTGGAACCAGTCTGTTGTTCCATGTCCAGTTCTAACTGTTGCTTCCTGACCTGCATACAGATTTCTCAAGAGGCAGGTCTGATGGTCTGGTATTCCCATCTCTTTTCTAGGGATTAAATATGTAAACATGGAAGTGAGAAATACAATGAATGGGTTAAACAATTTTAGACAGAATTGAAAATGGAAACACTAAACTAGATAAATCATCCATAAAGCTTTTGCACAGTAAAGGAAACCATACACAAAATGAAAAGACAACCCACAGAATAGGAAAAAATATTTTCAAACAAAGTGATTAACAAGGGGTTAATCTCCAAAATACAAATAGCTCATGCAGCTCAATTCCAAAAAACAAACAATCCAATCAAAAAATGGGCATAACACCTAAACAGATATTTCTCCAAAGAAAAAATAACAGCCAAAAAACAAATGAAAAAATGCTCAATATCACTAATTATTAGAAAATGCAAATCAAAACTATGATGAGGTATCACTTCATATGGGTCAGAATGATCAGCATTCAAAAGTCTACAAATAATAAAAGCTGGAGAGGGTGTGGAGAAAGGGGAACTCTCTTCTGGTTGGTGAGAATGTAAATTAGTACTGCCACTATGGAGAGCAGTATGGAGGTTCCTTTAAAAAAATAAAAATAGAACTACCAAATGATCCAGCAATCCCACTCCTAGGCATATATCTGGAGAAAACTAATTCAAAAAGATACATGCCCCCCAATGTTCATTGCGGCACTATTTACAAAAGCCAAGACATTGGAAGCAAACTAAATGTTTATTAACTGAGGAACAAAGATGTGGTACACATACAAAATGGGATGAAAGTGAAAAGTGTTAGTCACCCAGTCGTGTCCAACTCTCTGTAGACTTTTAAATGATGGTCATTCTGACCTGTGTGAGATGATACCTCATTGTAGTTTTGATTTGCATTTCTTTAATAATTATAGTGTGATTTGAGCATCTTTTCATTTACTTTTTGGCCATGTTTATTTTTTCTTTGGAGAAATATCTGTTTAGGTGTTATGCCCATTTTTTGATTGGGTTGTTTGTTTTTTGGTATTGAGCTGCATGTGCTATTTGTATTTTGGAAATTAATCCCTTGTTAATCACATGTAGCCCTCCAGGTCCCTCTGTCCATGGGATTTCCCAGACAAGAATACTGGGGTGGGTAGCCATTCCCTTCTCCAGGGAATCTTCCCGACACCGGGATTGAATCCAGGTCTCCCACATTGTAGGCAGATTCTTTACAGTCTGAGCCACAAAGGAAGTCAGTAAAGTAACAATGGAATATTACTCAGCCATTTAAAAATGAAATAATGTCATTTGCAGCAACATGGATGACCTAGAGATTACCATACTAAGTAAATCAGATAAAGACAAATATCATATGATGTCACTTAAATATGGAATCTAAAAAGAAGATACAAATGAACTTATGTGCAAAGCAGAAACAGACACACAAACTTATGTTTAGAAAACAAATTTATGGTTACCAAACAGAAAGGAGGAAGAAAGAAATTAGGATTAACATATACACATTGCTGCTGCTGCTGCTGCTGCTGTCAAGTCACTTCAGTCATGTCTGACTCTGTGCAATCCCATAGACGGCAGCCCACCAGGCTCCCCTGTCCCTGGGATTCTCCAGGCAAGAACACTGGAGTGGGTTGCCATTTCCTTCCCCAGTGCACGAAAGTGAAAAGTCAAAGTGAAGTCGCTCAGTCGTGTCCAACTCTTCACGACCCCATGGACTGCAGCCTACCAGGCTCCTCTGCCCGTGGGATTTTCCAGGCAAGAGTACTGGAGTGGGTTGCCATATACACATTACTATGTATAAAATAGATATTCAGCAAGGACCTACTGTATAACACAGGGAGCTCTACTCAATATTCTCCAATAATCTATATGGGAAAAGAATCTGAAAAAGGATGGATATAGGCATATGTATGATTGAAACATTTTCCTGTACACTGCAAAATAATACAATATTGTAAATCACCTATACCCCAATATAAAATTTTTAAAAATTTTAAAAGAAAATGGAAACATTGAGATAGAGAAATCATCCATAAAGGTAAGAAAGTCAAAAACATAAAATATGAAAGAAAGACTAAGAGACATTATCAGAGAGGGAGCAGTTCTACTATATGACTGTTGGAGATAGGGGGAACACTGAAAGAACAGAAAGCCCCGTTATTCACAGAGATAATGAATGAGAAGTTCTCCAGAAATGACAGAAAAAATTTAGTTACTCATCGTTCATTCAACAAACATGTATTAAGTGCTGACTATGTATCAGGCACCTTCCAAACTCCAGGAATTCAGTCAAGAACAAATAGTTAAAAATCACTGCATTCATGGGGTACAGTAATTTATACAAGAAATAACGGTACCTTACATTAAAGTAAAGCAAGATATGAAGTGGCACATAGTTGGATACATTCTGAAGACAGAAAACAGGATTTCTTCATGTAACAGGTAAGAAGATTCTATCATAACCTGAGGGTTTGGGATGTGGGTTGGGGGGGAAATGGAATTGTTACTTTCTGAAATTGGAAAGACCCTGAGGATAGTAACTATAGAAAAAATATGTTCAATTTTGGACATATGTCCTTTGAACTGCCTGTTACATATTCCGTGGAGATATTTACTAGGAAGTGAGCTATGGGTGTCTAGTTGGTAGAGGAGTGGTGCAGGATAGAGATACATCCATGTTTTGGAAGAACTGCCTATGTGCATTTTGAAATCACCAAAAATTGTGACTCCTTAAAAATTTAAGGAGTGAGGGAGAGGAATCTCAGAGTTTGAAACTAAGCCAGATTAGAGAGTGGTTATACTCTGATGATGTGCAATTCAGGAAGAATGGAGAAATGATTGGAAAACATCAATGAAGAGCAAGAACACACACTATATCTCCAGCTACGGATACTAGGCATGGGTGAGGAGGAAAAGCCTCCACTTGTGAAGACTCCAGGGAAAAATGAGGTACTCAGAAGAAACAGGTTTCAGTTATAATAGAAAGTTAAAGGGAATATCAGGGAAGTTGAAGATCTTTTTAGTTTTGTGATTGAGTTTGACTTCCAGAGGGGCTTCCCAGGTGGCGTAAGCAGTGAAGATTGTGCTGCCAATGCAGGAGACGCAAGAGACGTGAGTTCAATCCCTGGGTTGGGAAGATCCCTTGGAGTAGGAAATGGCAACCCACTCCAGTATTCTTGCCTGGAAAATTCCATGGACAGAGGGACCTGGTGGGCTACGGTCCATGAGGCCACAAAGAGTCAGACATAGCTGAGCACAACATGAGTTCCAGAAGGAGAAGGATATAAGGTAGTGAGAAAAGGCCATGTCCTGGGTATCTGAAGATTTTTAATCTGAGATATTAGGGATGAACAGCTTCCTACAATTAACAGGAGTAAAAGGCATGCTGAGAAGATTCTTCATGACTTTAGCATGGAAGAAAGGGAAAAGAAGCCTGTTTGTGAGAATATACATAGTTCTGGAACACAGTCCAGCGTCCTCGTTCTGGAAGCACAACGACTTTCAAGATTGATAAATTTTTTAAAAATACACATTTAGACAGAGTATTGTAAACCCACAAAATACCAATCCAAAGACAGTATTTTTTATAGGCAGAAAGAAAAGATGACTACAATAAAAAAACAATCAGACAACCAACGTCTCAGAAACAGCAATGGGAGGCAGTAAACAGTGGAATAAAATAGCAGTATTGCTAGAAAACAAGTGTTTTGACCTGGAATTCTTTGCTTAATAAACCCATTTTTTCAAAAATGATCATAAACAAATATTTTGTCTACCAAAAACTTATTATGAAAATATACTAATTTAATTAGTATTGTATTATTATGTATTAAATGTCTTGCATCAAACAATGTATTAAAAGTACTATGTGAAATTCCTTCTGGTGAGACAATTAAATCAATGCAACAAAAGAAATCAAAAACATATCCACACATAAACAAAGAAGTATACCCAGGAAATGATTCACTTCAAAGGAAAGAACTTTTTCTGGGGTCCAAACTGCACAGTTTGTAAGCTCTTAGTTTCCTGACCAGGGATCAGACCCATGTCCCCAGCAATGGAAACATGGAGTCTTTTTTTTTAATTGGAGGATAATTACTTTACAATATTGTGATGGCTTTTGCCATCCATCAACATAAATTGGCCATAGATATGCGTGTCCCCTCCTTCTTGACTAACCCTCCCACCTCCTTCCCCACTTCATCCCTCTAGGTTGTCACAGAGCACCAGACTTGAGCTCCCTGTATCATATATCAAACTACCACTGGCTATCTATTTTACGTTTGGTAATGTATATGGGAAACAGAGCCTTACTGCTGGACCACCAGGCAAATCTCAGAAAGGAACCTTCCAATAAAAGCACCAGGCTGACGTGTTTTACACAATGAGGAAAAAACTGAAATTGAATCACTGTCCTATCCATAGAGAACAGTCTTTTACAAATCTGGATTAGGATAAAGAGTTTAAATTTTGAAAAGTAAAGACTTAAATACTTTGAAGATACAAAAATTATCTTGGAATAGGGAGTATTTCCTAAACAATACACAAAATTTACAAAGCATAAAGAACAAAACTAATATATCTGAAACTACATTAAAGTTAAGAAAATCTGTTTATCAAAAGGCACTATAAAGAATGTGAATACAAACAAGCCACAAAATGGGAAAAGATTATATCAAAACACATAAATTAAAAAAAAGCCCCCTCAAAAAAAGTCCCAAAACTCAGTAACATCCAAAAAACGGGCAAGACATAAACACACAGCACATAGATGTTACATGAGAGACCAATACATATATGAAAACATGATCAACCTTATAAGTAATCAGAGAAAGTGAAAGTGAGAGCCACTCAGTCCTGTCCAGTTCTTTGCAACCCCACTGACTGTAGCCCACCAGGCTCTTCTGTCCGTGGAATTCTCCAGGCAAGAATACTAGAGTGGGTAGCCATTGCTCTCTCCAGGGAGTCTTCCCAACCCAGGGATCAAACCCAGGTCTCCTGCATTGCAGGCACAGAAGGGGGAAAAATGGAAGCAGTGACAGATTTTCTCTTCTTGGGCTCTAAAATCACTGCAGACGGTGACTGAAGCCATAAAATTAGCTTGCTTTTTGGAAGGAAATCTATGACAAACCTACATAGCGTATTAAAAAGCAAAGACATCACTTTGCCAGCAAAGGTCCGTATAGTCAAAGCTATGGTATTTTCAGTAGTCATGGACAGATGTGAGAGTTGAACTATATGGAAGACTGAGCGCTGAAAAACTGATGCTTCAAAATTGTTGTGCTAGAGAAGATTCTTGAGAGTTTCTTGGACTGCAAGGAGATCAAACCAGTCCATCCTAAAGGAAATCAACCCTGAATATTCAATGGAAGGACTGATGCTGAAGCTGAAGCTCCAATACTTTGTTCCCCTGATGTGAAGAGTTGACTCATTAGAAAAGACCCAGATGGTGGGAAATATTGAAGGCAAAAGGAGAAGAGGGTGGCAGAGGATGAAATGGTTGGATTGCATCACTGACTCAATGGACATGAGTTTGAGCAACTGTGGGAGACAGTGAGTGACAGGGAGGATGGATGTTCTGCAGTCCACGGGGTCACAAAGAGTCAAACACAACATAGCAACTGAACAATAACACAAAGGGTAAGAATCTGAAAAGGAATACACACAAACACACATATAACTGAGTCATTATGCTATACAAATGAAACAATATTGTAAATCAACTATACTTCAATTTAAAAAACATGAAATATACACACGTACACATATATATGGAATATCATTCAGTCATTTAAGAAAAGAAAGAAATTCTTCCATTTGTGACATGAATGGATTTCAAGGACATTATGATAATTGAAATGTTAGATAAAGACAAATATTATATGATTGTACTTGTATGCTTAATATAAGGAAAAAAAATAGTAACCCAGATACACAGAGAAGGTTGGTGATTGCCAGGGGTAGGCAAGCAGGGAAGGGTTTTTGGAAAGAGACATCCAAAGGTACAAATTTCTGTTGTGGTTGTTGTTCAGTCACTCAGTCATTTCTGACTCTTTCTGACCCCATGGACTGTATGGCACACGAGTCTTCCTGATCCTTCACCACTTCCCAGAGTTTGCTCAAACTCATGTCCATTGACTAGGTGATGCCATCCAACCATCTCATCCTCTATTATCCCCTTCTCCTCCTGCCTTCAATCTTTCCCAGCATCAGGGTCTTTTCCAGTGAGTTGGCTCTTCGCATCAGGTGGCCAAAGTATTGCACCTTCAGCCTCAGCACCAGTCCCTCCAATGAATATTCAAGATTCATTTCCTTTAGGATTGAATGGTTTGATCTTCTTGCTGTCCAAGAGACTCTCAAGAGTCTTCTCCAACACCACAGTTCAAAAGCATCAGTTCTTTAGCACTCAGTCTTCTTTCTGGTCCAACTCTCACATCCGTACATGACTACTGGAAAAACCATAACTTTGACTATATGGACCTTTGTTGGCAAAGTAACATCTGCTTTAATATGCTGCTTAGGTTTGTCATAGCTTTTCTTCTAAGGAGCAACCGTCTTTTAATTTCATGGCTTCAGTCACCATCTGCAGTGATTTTACAGACCAAGAAAAGAAAGTCTGTCACTGTTTCCATTGTTTCCCCATCTATTTGCTATGAAGTGATGGGACCAGATCCCATGATCTTAGTTTTTTTAATATTGAGTTTTAAGCATCAGGAAGCTTCCACAAGCTTCTTATCTTCATCAATCACAGGGCAGACAGAATGAAAACCACAATCAGAGAAAACTAACCAAACTGATCACATGGATCACAGCCTTATCTAACTCAATGAAACTATGAGCCATGCTATGTAGGGCCACCCCAAATGGATGTGTCATGGTGGAGAATTCTGACAAAACATGGTCCACTGGAGAAGGGAATGGCAAACCACTTCAGCATTCTTACCTTGAAAACTGCATGAACAGTATGAAAAGGCAAAAAGATGTGACACTGAAAGATGAACTCCCCAGATCAGTAGGTGCCCAATATGCTACTGGAGAAGAGTGAAGAAATAGCTCCAGGAGAAATGAAGAGGCTAAGCCAAAGCAGAAGCAATGCCCAGTTGTGGATGTGTCTGGTGGTGAAAGTAAAGTCCGATGCTGTAAATAATGATATTGCACAGGAACCTGGAATGTTAGGTCCATGAACCAAGGTAAATTGGAAGTGGTCAAACAGGAGATGGCAAGAGAGAACATCAACATTTTAGGAATCAGGGAACTAAAACTAATGGGAACGGGAGAATTTAATTCAGATGACCATTATATCTGCTACTGTGGGCAAGAATCCCTTAGAAGAAATGGAATAGCCCTCATAGCCAATAAAAGAGACAGAACTGCACTTGGATGCAATCTCAAAAATGACAGAATGATCTAGGTTCATTTCCAAGGCAAACCATTCAATATCACAGTAATCCAAGTCTATGCCCAACCACTAATGCTGAAGAAACTGAAACTGAATGGTTCTATGAAGACCTACAAGACCTTCTAGAACTAACACCAAAAAAGCTGTCCTTTTCATCATAGGTGACTGGAATGCAAAAGTAGGAAGTCAAGAGATACCTGGAGTAACAGGCAAGTTTGGCCTTGGAGTACAAAATGAAGCAGGACGAAGGCTTAACAGAGTTCTGCCAAGAGAATGCACTGGTCATAGCAAGCACCCTCTTTCAACAACACAAGAGATGACTCTACACAGGGACATCACCATGAACTCTAAACATGGACAATACTGAAATCAGATTGATTATATTCTTTGCAGCCAAAGATGGAGAAGCTCTATACAGTCAGCAAAAACAAGACCGGGAGCTGACTGTGGCTCAGATCATGAACTCCTTATTGCCAAATTCAGACTTAAAGAAAGTAGGGAAAACCACCAGGCCATTCAGGTATGACCTAAATCAAATCCCTTACGATTATACAGAGGAAGTGATAAATAGATTCAAGGCATTAGATCTGATAGACAGAGTGCCAGAAGAACTATGGACGGAGGTTCATGACACTGTACAGGAGGCAGTGATCAAAACCATCCCTAAGAAAAAGAAATGCAGAAAGGCAAAATGGTTGTCTGAGGAGGCCTTACAAACAGCTGGGAAAAGAAGAGAAGCAAAAGGCGAAGAAGAAAAGGAAAAATATACCCATCTGAATGCAGACTTCCAAAGAATAGCAAGGAAAAATAAGAAAGCCTTCCGAAGTGAACAAATTTCTAGTTATACAATAAGTAAGTCCTGGGGATGTGGTGTAAAGCATGATGTCTATAGTTAAAAATACTGTAGTATATATTTGAAAGTTGCTAAGAAGTAACTCAAAAGTTCTCCAGCACAAGAAAAAAAAAGTGTAACTCTGGGTAGTGACAGATGTTAATTAGACTTATTGTAATAATCATTTTGCAATATATACATATATTGAATAATAATGTTGCACACATACACAGAAAAAGATACAAAAATGAACAAATAAAGTATTCGTTTTATTTTTAGTTTTTTCTTCCAGTTTTATTGATATATAATGACACAGCACTGTACAAATTTAAGGCATACAGCGTAATGGTTTGACTTACATACATCATGAAACGACTGCCACAATAAGTCTGGTGAATATCTATCATCTTACACACAAAATTATAGAAAAAGACAAAACAGTTTTTGTTGTGGTAAGAATTCTTAAAATTTCCTCTTTTAACAACTTTCGTATATAACAACATAATTGCATTAATCATGCTGTACATTATATTTCTAGTACTGATTTGTCTTATAACTGAAAGTTTGTCCTTTTGACCACCTTCATCCAAATACCCTTGCCTGCACCCCCTACTTCTGAAATGAAAAGTGAAAGTGTTAGCTGCTCAGCAGTATACAACTCTGCGACTCCATGGACTGTCACCCACCAGGCTACTCTGTCCAAGGGACTTCCCAGGCAAGAATACTGGAGTGAGTAGCCATTCCCTTCTCTAGGAGATCTTCCCCACCCAGTGATCAAACCTGGGTCTCCCACACTTCGGGCAGATTCTTTATTATCTGAGTGTACTTCTGATAACCACAAATCCGATCTCTTTTTCTATGAGTTTGTTTGCTTTGGAAGTGTTACTGACCTATAACACTATGTTAGTTCCTGATGCACATCATAGTGACTGGATATTTATATACATTTCAAAACTGATGACCATGGTAAGTCTAGTTACCATCTATCACCATACAGATATTACATTATTAATGACTATATTCCCCACACCGTACACTTCATCCGTGTTACATTTATTTAACTGGAAGTTTGTACCTCTTAATTTCCCTTACCTGTTTTACACATCTCTCCAAGTTCCTCCCCTCTAAAACCACTTCTCTGGTCTCTGTATGATTCTGTTTTGTTATTGTGTTTGATTTTTCAGATTCTACATATAAATGAAGTCATACAATATTTTTCTCTTTCTTTGTCTTATTTCACTTAGTAAAATATCCTCTAGGTCTATCCATGTTGTAGCAATGACAAGATTTACTTCTTTTTATGGCTGAGTAATATTTCAATGAAGAACAGAAATGGTATGGACCTTAACAGAAGCAGAAGATATTAAGAAGAGGTGGCAAGAATACACAGAAAAACTATACAAAAAAGATCTTCATGACCCAGATAATCACAATGGTGTGATCACTCACCTGGAATGATCCTGAGTGATCATTCCAGGATCACTCATCCTGGAATGCAAAGTCAAGTGGACCTTAGGAAGCTTCACTACAAACAAAGCTAGTGGAGTTGATGGAATTCGAGGTGAACTATTTCAAATCCTAAAAGATGATGCTGTCAAAGTGCTGCACTCAATACGCCAGCAAATTTGAAAAACTCAGCAGTGGCTACAGGACTGGAACAGGTCAGTTTTCATTCCAATTCCAAAGAAAGGCAATGCCAAAGAATGCTCAAACTGCTGCACAATTGCACTCATCTCACATACTAGCAAAGTAATGCTCAAAATTCTTCAAGCCAGATGTCAACAGTACATGAACCACAAACTTCCAGATATTCAAGCTGGTTTTAGAAAAGGAACCAGAGATCAAATTGCTAATATCCACTGAATTGTGGAAAAAGCAAGAGAGTTCCAGAAAAATATCTACTTCTGGTTTATTGACTATGCCAAAGCCTTTGACTGTGTGGAACACAATAAACTGTGGAAAATTCTTAAAGACATAGGAACACCAGATCACCTGACCTGCCTCCTGAGAAATCTGTATGCAGGTCAAGAAGCAACAGTTAGAATTGGACATGGAACAACAGACTGGTTCCAAATAGGAAAAGGAGTACATCAAGGCTGGATACTGTCACACTGCTTATTTAACTTATATGCAGAATACATCATGAGAAATTCTGGGCTGGAGGAAGCACAAGCTGGAATCAAGATTGCTGGGAGAAATATCAATAACCTCAGATATGCAGATGACACCACCCTTATGGCAGAAAGTGAAGAGGAACTAAAGAGCCTCTTGATGAAAGTGAAAGAGGAGAGTGAAAAAGCTGGCTTAAAACTCAACATTCAGAAAATGAAGATCATGGCATGTAGTCCCATCATTTCATGGCAAATAGATGGGGAAACGATGGAAACAGTGACAGACTTTATTTTGGGGGGCTCCAAAATCACTGCAGATGGTGACTGAAGCCATGAAATTAAAAGATGCTTGCTCCTTGGAAGAAAAGTTATGACCAACCTAGACAGCATATTCAAAAGCAGAGACATTACTTTGCCAACAAAGGTCTGTCTAGTCAAAGCTATGGTTTTTCCAGTAGTCATTGTATGGATGTTAGAGTTGGACTATAAAGAAAGCTGAGCACAGAAGAATTGATGCTTTTGAACCGTGGTGTTGGAGAAGACTCTTAAGAGTCCCTTGGACAGCAAGGAGATTCAACCAGTCCATGCTAAAGGAAATCAGTCCTGAATATTCATTGGAAGGACTGATGCTGAACCTGAAATTCTAATACTTTGGCCACCTGATGTGAAGAACTGACTCATTTGAAAAGACTCTGATGCTGGGAAGTATTGAAGGCAGGAGAAGGAGATGACAGTGGATGAGATGGTTGGATGGCATCACCGACTCGATGGACATGAGTTTGAGTAAACACCAGGAGTTGGTGATGGACAGGGAGACCTGGTGTGCTGCAGTCCATGGGGTCACAAAGAGTCAGACACGACTGAGGGACTGAGCTGAACTGAATATTCCGTTTTTATATATATATATATATATATATATATATATATATATATACATGCATACATGTATACACATACATACACACATGCATGCACACACACATACACACAAATCTTCTTTATCTATTCATCTACTGATGGACACTTAAGATGTTTCCATATCTTGGCTATTGTGAACAATGCTTCAGTGAACATACGGGTGTATGTATCTTTTCAAACTAGTGTCTTTATTTACTTTGGGGGAAAAAACAGAAGTGAAATTGCTGGATTATATGATAGTTTCATTTTTAGTTTTTTCAGGAACTACCATACTGTTTTCCATAGTAGCTGCACCGATGTTTATTCCCAGCGACAGTGCGTGAAGATTCCCTTCTCTCCACATTCTTACCATTGATCTACATGTTGTTTTTATGCCAGTACCACATTGTTTCAACTACTGTTGCCTTGTAGTATAGTTTGAATCAGGGCGTGTGATACTTACTTTGCTCTTCTTTTTCAAGACTGTGTTGGCTTTTCAGGGTCTTTTGTGTTTCCATACAAATTTTAGAATTATTTGTTCTGGTTCTGTGAAAATTGCTATGGGTAGGATAATAAGGATTGCATTAAATCTGTAGATTGCCTTGGCTATATGGACATTTTAACAACGTTAATTCTTCTAATCCATGACATTATATCTTTCCATTTCTGTCATCTTCACTTTCTTTCTTTGACTGTCTTTTCTTTCAGTGTCTTATAGTCTTCCAAGTACAGGTCTTTCACCTCCTTGATTAGATTTATGTTTAAACAGCTTTTGATGCAACTGTAAATGGGATATTTTTCTTAATTTCTCTTTCTGATAATTCACTGTTAATGTATAGAAATGCAACAGACATCTTTTAAAATTTATTTTATTGAAGTATAGCTTATTCACAATGTTATGTTAATTTATGCATGTAACACAGTTCAGCAAATTCAGTTTTATACATATATAACTGGAAAACAGTATGGTAGTTCCCAAAAAAATTAAAAATGAAATTATCATACAATCTGGCATTTTGACTTTTGGCTTTTTTTCCCAAAGTAAATATATAGATATAGATACAGATATAGATATAGATATAGATATAGATTGGAGAAGGCAATGGCACCCCATTCCAGTACTCTTGCCTGGAAAATCCCATGGATGGAGGAGCCTGGTAGGCTGCAGTCCATGGGGTCGCTAAGAGTCAGATAGGACTGAGCGACTTCACTTTCACTTTTCACTTTCACGCATCGGAGAAGGAAATGGCAACCCACTCCAGTGTTCTTGCCTGGAGAATCCCAGGGATAGGGGAGCTTGGTGGGCTGCCATGTATGGGGTCGCACAGAGTCGGACATGACTGAAGTGACTTAGCAGTATATATATATATATATATATCCATAAGTGTGTGTATCTATCTATATATATCTATATATATAGATATATAAATACATACATAACTGAATCACTGTGCCGTGATTATATACATATGTGCTTTATATATGTGTGTGTGTATATATGTAATTGAATCATTATTTATACATATATAAATATATCATTATTATGTTTATATCACATATAAATATATATTCACATCTATATACAAGTAATCATATATATGGGCTTTCATGGTGACTCAGCAGTAAAGAATCCCCTGCAATGCAGTAGCTTCAGGAGATATGGATTTGATCCCTGGGTGGGGAAGATTCCCTGGAGTGGGGCATGGGAACCCAGTTTAGTATTCTTGCCTGGAGAATCCCATGGACAGAGTAGCTTGGCAGGCTATAGTCCACAGGGTCACAAAGAGTCGGACATGACTGAAGCAACTTAGCACACACATACAATCATATATATATTCATATTTTTATATATTCATATATATGTATATTCTTTAGGTGATGGTGTCATTGTTCAGTTGCTCAGTTACATCTGACTCTGTGACCCCATGTGATATAGCACACCAGGCTTCCCTGTCCTTCACCATCTCCCAGAGCTTGCTCAAACTCATGTCCATTGAGTCAGTGATGCCATTCAACCATCTCATCCTCTGTTGTCCCTTTCTCCTGCCTTCAATCTTTTCAGCATCAGGGTCTTTTCTAAGAAGTTGGCTCTTTGCATCAGGTGGCCAAAGTACTGGAGCTTCAGCTTCAGCATCAGTCCTTCCAATGAATATTCAGGACTGATTTCCTTTAGGATGGACTGGTTTGATCTCTTTGCAGTACAAGGGACTCTCAAGAGTTTTCTCCAACACCTGTTCAAAAGCATCAATTCTTTGGCCCTCAGCCTTCTTTATGGTCCAACTCTCACATCCACACATGACTACTGGATAAACCATAGCTTTGACTAGACAGACTTTTGTTGGCAAAGTAATGTCTCTGCTTTTTAATACACTGTCTAGGTTTGTCATAGGTTTTCTTCCAAGGAGTGTCTTTTAATTTCACAGCTGCAATCACCATCTGCAGTGATTTTGGAGCCCAAAAAATAAAGTATGTCACTGTTTCCATTGTTTCCCCATCTGTTTGCCATGAAGTGATGGAACCAAATGCCATGATCTTTGTTTTTTGAAGGTTGAGTTTTAAACCAGCTTTTTCACTCTTCTCTTTCACCTTCATCCAAAGGCTCTTTAGTTCCTCTTTGCCTTCTGCCATAAGGGTGGTGTCATCTGTATACCTGAGGTTGTTAATATTTCTCTCTGCAATCTTGATTCTGGCTGTGCTTCATCAAGCCTGGCATTTCGTATGATGTACTCTGCATATAAGTTAAATAAGCAGGGTGACAATATACAGCTTTGACAAACTCTTTTCCTAATTTGGAACCAGTCCACTGTTCCATGTTCAGTTCTAACTGCTGCTTCTGTTGTGGGTTATTTTAGGTTTTTCTTGTTCCCTGAGATAGGTATATCACTATAAACTTCCTTATTATAAGTTTTTGTTTTTGCTATGTCCCATAGATTCTGGATTTTTGCACTTGCATTTCATTTTTTCCTTTGTCTCCAGGTAGTTTTTTGTTTCCTCTTAGAGTTTTTAATTTTAATCCAACATTTTTAACCCTTTTGGGTGGGATTTGTTTCTCTCCATGTTAAATTATAATCTAAAGATAGTTCTTTTGAAACACTAGATCATGATTTACTTTCCTTACTCTATATAATAATGTCATGTTATATATATAAGTACATAATTCTATATATAATGTTGTAGTTTGAGGTTACCACATCTATTTGTGCTAGTTGTTGAGAAAGAAAACAGATTCTTCAAATTTGTTCTTTTTAAAAAGGATTATTTTCTGACTTGTTTTCCTTTGGCCAGAGTGAGGGAGCAGTAAGACCGATGCGACTGGGCAGGGGCCGGGAGTGGAGATACTGTAGGCCAGGATAACCATGCAGTGGAGAAGCTGACAATCAGGACTACAGTAGCACACAGTCAATGTTAGCAATAAAGAAAGACTATTGTGCTGGATGGACAATCCTGTTGGGACTTTTAGTTCTGACGTCAGTCATAAGTACCTTGTCTCCAAAACTCTTATGTACCAAGAACCTATAGTACTTCACTTCCACAAAGAATGCTTTCTGAGCATGACAATTACACACACACAACACTGTTAAAATAGTGTTTTTTAAAAGGACTCAACAATCCATTTTATGGCCTTCTTCAAATTAGTTTTTAAAATCTAAGAGCATATAACAGTTAAAAAGGATTTAACTCTTTTAAATAGTTGTGCCCTTTATCTTACCTACTTTTGTTTTTCTTTAAGAATAATTTGCTTCAGAGAGGAAGAAATATAGGTTTTTCTGACCTGGGGAAATGCAAGATGATGGGAATAGAAATGCAAAGCAAGGTTTCTATCTTAAAAAAAAAAAATTGGCCCCACCCTCGCCCCCTGCAATGGAAGTGTGGAGTCTTAACCACTGGACTGCCAAGGAAGCCCCTCTATCTAAACATTTTTAATTGAAAAAGTATTTTAAATGATTTCCTTATCAAGCAAATAGTCTTAGAAAAATGTGGTAAGCGTCACAAAAAGTTCATTGTTTCATTGAGGGGTATGAGAAGGAATGGCCAAGGAAATGGCAACCCACTCCAGTATTCTTACCTGGGAAATCCCATGGACAGAGAAGCCTGGCGGGCTACACTCCATGGAGCCGCTAAAGAGTCAGACAGGACTAGGCAACTACACAACAAACAACAGGAGACACAAACTCCATTTTGTAAGAAAAATGAAAAAAAGAAAAAGACGGCTTTAGAGAATTCTAATTCAGTCAAAGAAAAAATAAAGGGTATTTTATGTTATGTGAATTATATTTCAATAAAGCTATTTTAATGTAAATTATATCATCTTACTCTCCAGCTTATAAATAATCGTTTCTCAGCTTTTAAGTTAAAAATCAAATTCCTTACCAAGAAAAAAAAGGAGGCGGGGAGAAAAGATGAATCCATAAACTCAGATTCTAGTCCAAGCTGCTCAACTAACAGATCAAGGGTCACTCAGGGTCTCTGTGCTCAGATTCCCCTGCTACCATGCGACACTTTATGAGTATGTGCTTCTCCAGTAGGCTCATCTGCTGGGGGGTGGATGTGCTCAAAGAATACAGCCAGGGAATCATTTGTCACCCTGTTTCCCTGAGACCTGGTTCTAACATGAACTTTATTCGGAGCTGGAGTCTTTCTAAATCCACTCATTAAGCTGAAGCTGTCACGGGCTTAAAGCCCTGCAATCTAAGCCTATATGGAGACCACTGAAAACACAGCCAGGACCAATGACTGAACCACCAGCTCCTGTCATGCTCATTAGAAAGGAAGGGCCTTTGGACACTTCTTGGAGTTTTCTCCCTTTTCCCATCAAATTGGCAAAGAATCCAGGACATTATTGCTTATCAACCTGTGGTCCACTAATTCCACTCCCATCTTTCCACCAACCTGTCCATCAAAATCAGGTAGGAGAGAGAAGACTCCCTTTTTCAGAGGCCTTGTCAAAGAGCTCACTTTGACTCTGGAACAATACAAGTATCTAGCCATCATGTTTCCTTGAGCTGCATGACTCTGTGCTAATCCCTCCCCCATACAGACCTCACTATCCCCATTTGTCAAATGGGCAGGTATCAGACTAGATTTCTAAGGGTCCTCTTAGTTCTATTCCTTAAGGCTAAAGCTGGGAAATATCCATGAAAGGCCAGAGTAGAGGCTGAAGAACACTTGGGAAAGAGTGAGCAAACGGGGTAAGAGAAGGGGAAAGAAGAGCAACACCCCCTGACAAATTCCTTCCCAGCCTGACTCTCCCAGGAAGCTCTCCCTGAACCCTACCTGCATGGCTTTCTTTCAGACTGCCCTTTAGCCCTCAGCCCGGGCCCAGAGCAAGGCCTGGTCCTGGCTGAGTGTGTGTGGTGAGCTGAAGAAGCAAACTTCTGAGAGAATCTGTGAACAAAGTGAGCTGCCTCCCCTGTAGTGCCAGCAGGTGCTGGGAAAGCTCCGTGGAATCAAGCTGACATGGTGTGTGAATCAAAGACGTGTGAGTACATAAGCCAGTGAGTTGGTGAAAGAAGGACCAGGACTAGGCAGCTGCATCCCCAGAAGGGGGCTTGGGAAGGCACAGACCAGCTGGTTAGTTCTGGGGGTAACACCAGGGGCTGAGGTCCACAAGCAGTTTGCAGAAATGGAGTTTTGAACACACACTAAATGCCCCTGATGCCTGAGTCAGGAGCTGAGGTTTGGAGGGAGTCAGGAAGACGGTGAAAAGTCAAAGAGAGTGGAGGAATTTATGAAGACGCTCCTGGACTCCCCAGCTCGGCACCTTGCTAACTCCTGCTCATCCTTCAATGGTCAGCTTACCAGCCTCTGACTGCCAGCACTAACTGCATTCTCCCCTTACAAACTCCCAAACCCCCAGTGTGGCCCCTTGCCCTCCTTCCATCATAACTTTAGTTAAATGACTATTCAGCATCTGACTGATCTCTCCACAGGGTCTACTAGTTCTTTAAGGGCAGGGATGATGCCCTGTTCATCACTGAATGGACAGCGCCAGCCCTGGACCTGGCACCACAGAGGTACACAGGAAATATTTGTTGAAAATAAGAATGAATGAAAGAGACAGGAGCTCCCTGTGTTAAGGGCTCTGCCTTCTCACTGCCGAGGGCCTGGGTTTGATACCTGATCAGGGTACTAAGATCCCACAAGCCACACAGCCAAAACAAAAACAAGAATAACCTAAAAAGGCAAAGAGAAAAGAATGAGTGTGAGAGATGGAGGAGGGGTGCAGGTCTGCAAGACCTCCAGAGACTAGGCAGTCCTCCCAGGGTCCCAGTGGGAGTCAGCCTGCTCAGGACAGATGGGTGAGCAGTAGTATACAGGCTGGCACTCTCTGCCACACTGTGTGTGTAGTTTAGCCCCAGATCCTTTGAGAAAGGGTGAAACCAGGCTGACAGACAGCTATCTGGAACCACTCCATGTGTCACTGATTCTGTGCCCTGGCTTGAGGGCCACATTGAAGGAAGCTTGGGAAACTGTTTCAACCAGCTTGCCTTGCTGGGATCTGACATCATGCTGCCCTCTGCTGTGGTCTGGTGATTAAGGAGTTTGCCTGTGGCTCACTCTCCACCATACAAGCCCAAATGAGGCACGTTCTTACTCCAGTTCACACATGGAACCAAAACATCCTGGCCCTGGTTTTTCTTTCCCTTGTAAGCCCTTGTGCTTCCCTGACTCAGGATCCTTCTGAAATCCTAGAAGTTTGTTCCCAAGCGGTGTATTCCATACACAGCCTGCAGTGGGATTACAGTAGAGATAAATAAAAGATTAGTTTCCAAGTTTCGGGACTAAATAAAGGATCAGATTCTTAGTGATTGGGAGATAAAAGGAATTTTTGGGTTTGTTCATGGATGAACCAATTCAGAAGCAGTTTGGGGCAGTGGGTGGAACCTAGAGCTCAGTTTTCCCTGGGGTTTTTCTTTTGTGGGTCTCCCTCACTACCCACCCTGGCCATCTGGTTTCACTTCTGAGACAAGCTGAGCAAGCTAGGGCAGCAGTGAGCCCAACGAGGAGGCTGAGTAGAGCCTCTGACTGGGCTGGGTGTTGCATGAGGAATGGAGGAACACAACTGGACCTTATGCTGGATTGGGAGGGTCTCTCCGGTCACACTGGAGCATCATGTCCAGGCAACACTTGGCTTCTCTGGAAGGCATTTTGCATGACAAGCATAACTCTCCAGAACATCACTAACAATCTATGATATTCCTCAGGCATTGGATATACTTATGCTTATCTGTCTTGCTTGTTCGTCTTTACGACCTGACAGATTTGGCACAGCAAGTTAGCAGGGAACGTAAAATAAGATTCCTGGAAGCAGAGACAAATGAATATCTGAATGGGGAAGGGGCACCACAAAAAATGAAGGGAGAGAAAAAGGGCAACTTGTAGGGGACTGGAATGCAAAAGTAGGAAGTCAGGAAATACCTGGAGTAACAGGCAAATTTGGCCTTGGAGTACAAAATGAAGCAGGGCAAACGCTAACAGAATTTTGCCAGGAGAACACACTGGTCATAGCAAACACCTTCTTCCAACAACAAAAGAGACAACTCTACACATGGACATCACCAGATGGTCAATACTGAAATCAGATTGATTATATTCTTTGCAGCCAAAGGCAGAGAAGCTCCAAATAGTCAGCAAAAACAAGACCAGGAGCTGACTGTGGCTCAGATCATGAACTCCTTATTGCCAAATTCAGACTTAAACTGAAGAAAGTAGGGAAAACCACTAGACCATTCAGGTATGGCCTAAATCAAATCCCTTACAATTATACAGTAGAAACGAAAAATAGATTCAAGGGATTAGGTCTGATAGACAGAATGCCTGAAGAACTATGAACAGAGGTTTGTGACATTGTACAGAAGGCAGTGATCAAGGCCATCTTTAAGAAAAAGAAATGCAAAAAGGCCAAATGGTTGTCTGAGGAGGCCTTACAAATAGCTGTGAAAAGAAGAGAAGTGAAAAGCAAAGGAGAAAAGGAAAGATATTCCCATTTGAATGCAGACTTCCAAAGAATAGCAAGGAGAGATAAGAAAGGCTTCCTCAGTAATTGGTGCAAAGAAATAGAGGAAAACAATGAAGTGGGAAAGATATCTCTTCAAGAAAATTAGAGATACCAAGGAAACATTTCATGCAAAGATAGGCACAATAAAGCACAGAAATGGTATGGACCTAACAGAAGCAGAAGATATTAAGAAGAGGTGGCAAGAATACACAGAAGAACTATACAAAAAAGATCTTCATGACCCAGATAATCATGATGGCATGATCACTCACCTAGAGCCAGACATCCTGGAATGCAAAGTCAAGTGAGCCTTAGGAAGCATCACTACAAACAAAGCTAGTGGAGTTGATGGAATTCAAGTTGAGCCATTTCAAATCCTAAAAGATCATACTGTGAAAGTGCTGCACTCAATAATTGCACTCATCTCACACATGAGCAAAGTAATGTTCAAAATTCTTCAAGCCAGGCTTCGATAGTACATGAACCACAAACTTCCAGATGTTCAAGCTGGATTTAGAAAAGGCAGAGGAACCAGAGATCAAATTGCCAACATCCATTGGATTGTGGAAAAAGCAAGAGAGTTCGAGAAAAACATCTATTTCTGCTTTATTGACTATGCCAAAGCTTTTGACTGTGTGGATCACAACAAACTGTGGAAAATTCTTAAGGAGATGGGAATACCAGACCACCTGACCTGCCCCCTGAGAAATCTGTATGTAGGTCAAGAAGCAACAGTTAGAACTGATCACAGAACAACAGACTGGTCTCAAATAGGGAGAGGAGTATGTCAAGGCTGTATACTGTCATCCTGCTTATTTAACTTATATGCAGTATACATCATGAGAAATGCTGGGCTGGAGTAAGCACAAGCTGGAATCAAGATTGCTGGAAGAAATATCAATAACCTCAGATATGCAGATGACACCACCCTTATGGCAGAAAGTGAAGAAGAACTAAAGAGCCTCTTGATGAAAGTGAAAGAGGAGAGTGAAAAAGCTGGCTTAAAACTTAACATTCAGAAAACTAAGATCATGTCATCTATTCCCATCAGTTCAGTTCAGTTCAGTTCAGTCACTCAGTCATGTCCGACTCTTTGTGACCCCATGAATTGCAGCATGCCAGGCCTCCTGTCCACCACCAACTCCCAGAGTTCACTCAAACTCACATCCATTGAGTCGGTGATGACATCCAGCCATCTCATCCTCTGTCATCCCCTTCTCCTCCTGCCCCCAATTCCTCCCAGCATCAGAGTCTTTTCCAATGAGTCAACTCTTCGCATCAGGTGGCCAAAGTACTGAAGTTTCAGCTCTAGCATCAGTCCTTCCAAAGAACACCCAGGACTGATCTCCTTTAGAATGGACTGGTTGGATCTCCTTGCAGTCCAAGGGACTCTCAAGAGTCTTCTCCAACACCACACTTCAAAAGCATCAATTCTTTGGCACTCAGCTTTCTTTATAGTCCAACTCTCACATCCATACATGACCACTGGAAAAACCATAGCCTTGACTAGACAGACCTTTGTTGGCAAAGTAATGTTTATGCTTTTGAATATGCTATCTAGGTTGGTCATAACTTTCCTTGCAAGGAGTAAATGTCTTTTAATTTCATGGCTGCAATCACCATCTGCAGTGATTTTGGAGCCCCAAAAATAAAGTCTGACACTTTTTCCACTGTTTCCCCATCTATTTCCCATGAAGTGATGGGACCGGATGCCATGATCTTCGTTTTCTGAATGTTGAGCTTTAAGCCAACTTTTTCTCTCTCCTCTTTCACTTTCATCAAGAGGCTTTTTAGTTCCTCTTCACTTTCTGCCATAAGGGTGGTGTCATCTGCATATCTGAGGTTATTGATATTTCTCCCGGCAATCTTGATTCCAGCTTGTGCTTCTTCCAGCCCAGTGTTTCTCATGATGTACTCTGCATATAAGTTAAATAAGCAGGGTGACAATCTACAGCCTTGACATACTCCTTTTCCTATTTGGAACCAGTCTGTTTTTCCATGTCCAGTTCTAACTGTTGCTTCCTGACCTGCATATAGGTTTCTCAAGAGGCAGGTCAGGTGGTCTGGTATTCCCATCTCTTGAAGAATTTTCCACAGTTTATTGTGATGCACATAGTCAAAGGCTTTGGCATAGTCAATAAAGCAGAAATAGATGTTTTTCTGGAACTTTCTTCCTTTTTCCATGATCCAGCAGATGTTGGCAATTTGATCTCTGGTTCCTCTGCCTTTTCTAAAACTAGTCCCATCACTTCATGATAAATAGATGGGGAAACAGTGGAAAGAGTTACAGACTTTATTTTTTTGAGCTCCAAAATCACTGCAGATGGTGACTGCAGCCATGAAATTAAAAGACAGTTGCTCCTTGGAAGAAAAGTTATGACCAACCTAGACAGCATATTAAAAAGCAGAGACATTACTTTGCCAAAAGGTCCATATAGTCAAAGCTATGGTTTTTCCAGTAGTCATGTATGGATGTGAGAGTTGGACTATAAAGAAAGCTGAGCGCAGAAGAATTGATGCTTTTGAACCGTGGTGTTGGAGAAGACTCTTGAGAGTCCCTTGGACAGCAAGGAGATCCAACCAGTCCAACCTAAAGGAGATCAGTCCTGGGTGTTCATTGGAGGGACTAATGTTGGAGTTGAAACTCCAATACTTTGGCCACCTGATGCGGAGAGCTGACTCATTTGCAAAAACCCTGATGCTGGGAAAGATTGAGGGCAGGAGGAGAAGGGGATGACAGAGGATGAGATGGTCGGATAGCATCACTAACTCAATGGACATGAGTTTGAATAAGTTCTGGGAGTTAGTGATAGGCATGGAAGCCTGGTGTAATGCAGCCCATGGGGTCACAAAGAGTTGGATATGACTGAGCGACTGAACTGAACTGAACTGAATAAGCACTTGCCCTGTGCCATGCTGTGTCCTAACAATCACTAGCTGTTGTTCAGAACTCTGAGTCCAGGAGACCACAGGAAAAACAAGGACATATCCACCAAATTTTATTTATAAAGACAAGGGAATCCAGCATGACCTCCATGTTCCAATGGCTAAAGTTACCAAGATCTCCTCTTTTAAAGCATGAGAATTCAGTTGGCTGAGAATTTAATGACTGTGGACAAACAATTCCCCATTGGCTTGAAATAACTAAAGGTTGCTCTGGATGGATTTATGCTAACAGGATACATCTAGAGTGGTAGTAGTAGTTGTTGTAGTTGTTTTTGTTTAGTCGCTAAGTCGTGTCCAACTCTTTGTGACCCATGAACTGTAGCCTGTCAGGCTCCTCTATTCATGGGATTTCCCAGTCAAGAATACTGGAATGGGCTGGCATTCCTTCTTCAGGGAATCTTCCTGACCCAGGGATCAAACTCACATCTCCTATATTGACAGGCTGATTCTTTACCACTGAACCACCAGGGAAGCCCTGTAGTAGCAGTAGTAGTAGTAATAGCCATAGCAGTGGTGGTGTGTAGTAAAGAAAGATGAACATCATTTTGTGAGAATTTATCAGGCACAGTTTTAAGTACATTTCATGTGTTAACTTTTCTAATCCTTATAAGAAGCATGTGAAGTTAGTAGATCTTATGGACTGTGGGAAGAAGGCCCTGGGAGGAAGAGGAAAGGACCATAATTTTTTAACTGGATTTTCTTTGAATCTTTAAGAAGAGCTCAAGGACGTCCCTGTTGGTCCAGTGCTTAAGAATCCACCTTGCAGTGCAGGGGACATGTGTTTGATCCCTGGTTGGGAAGCTAATATGCCACATGCCACAGAGTAGCTAAGCCTGCGTGCCGCAACTAGAGAGTCCATGCACACAAAGGTCCCACATGACACAATGAAGATCCTGTGTGCCACAACTAAGACCCAACACAATCAACTCAGTAAGGGTTTTTAAAAAGGAGAGCTCAAAATCTTATCTAATTCATGAATTTGGCCTGAATGATGATGATGACAGGGATGAACTGTGACTGTGAAGTAAAGTAGGATGATCCAAAGATAAGTTGTAACCAATCATCTACTTGCAAGCTTCATTACCACATCCCAAAACATCAGGATGAAATATTTTAATTTCCATCTAATACATGAACGTTTGCAAAGACCTCTATGTTTAGCAACATGCAGAGAAAAATTCCAAACATTTGACTGTTCTTCACTTTCCACTCAGTTGTTTGGGGAACCACGTAGTGTCTCTCTCTCTTTCTCTTTCTCTCTCTCTCACACACACACCCACACATCCCACCACTATCTCAACCAGAGTATCCTGCCTGAGCCCCAGCCAACCTGACTCCTGGTTGCCCTTCCTCAAGGATCCTGGCCTGAGGTTTATGGAAGGAGTTGGGCAAAGTGACTTAGAATCTGCACCAGGATAATTGGTGATGAGCAGCCTTGGCAACCTAGACTCCCCCAACATTCCCATTATACTTGAGATGAAAGGGGAAATGCTCCTGACCTGGCTGCTTTCTACATGGGCCTCACAGGTCAGAGCGTTGACACCGAAGAGCATCAACCAGATGAGGACTGGGCCTCTCATTTGTTGTTGTTGTTCAGTCACTCAGTCGTGTCCGACTCTTTGCAACCCCATGGACTGCAGCACGCCAGGCTTCCCTGTCCTTCACCAACTCCCAGAGCTTGCTCAAACTCAAACCCATCGAGTCAGTGATGCCATCCAACCATCTCATCCTCTGTTGTCTCCTTCTTCTCCTGCCCTCAATCTTTCCTAGCATCAAGGTCCTTCCTAATGTGCTGGCTCTTTGCATCAGGTGGCCAAAGTATTGGAGCTTCAGCTTCAGCACCTGTCCTACCAATGAATATTCAAGACTGATTTCCTTTAGGATGGACTGATTGGATCTCCTTACACTCCAAGGGACTCTCAAGAGTCTTCTCCAACACCAGTTCAAAAGCATCAATTTTTCAGCACTCAGCTTTCTTTATAGTCCAACTCTCACATCCATACATAACTCCTGGAAAACCCATAGCTTTGACTATATGGACCTTTGTCAGCAAAATAATGTCTGCTTTTTAATACACTGTCTAAGTTTGTCATAGCTTTCCTTCCAAGAAGTAAATGTCTTTCAATTTCATGGCTGCAATCACCATCTGCAGTGATTTTGCAGACCAAGAAAATAAAGTCTGTCACTGTTTCCATTGTTTCCCCATCTATTTATCATGAAGTGATGGGACCAGATGCCATGACCTTCATTTTTTGAATGTTGAGTTTTAAGCCAGCTTTTTCTCTCCTCTTTCACCTTCATCAAGAAGCTCTTAGTTCCTCTTCACTTTCTGCCATAGGGTGGTATTATCTGCATATCTGAGGTTATTGATATTTCTCTTAGCAATCTTGATTTCAGCTTGTGCTCCATGCAGCCTGGCATTTCTCATGATATACACTGCATTTAAGTTAAATAAGCAGAGTGACAAGATATAGCTTTAACAAACTCCTTTCCCAATTTTGAACCAGTCCATTGTTCCATGTCTGGTTCAAACTGTTGCTTTTTGACCTGCACACAGGTTTCTTAAGAGGTAGGTAAAGTGGTCTGGTATTCTTTTTAAGAATTTTCCACAGTTTGTTGTGATCCACACAAAGGCTTTAGTGTAGTTAATGAAGCAGAAGTAGATGTCTTTCTGGAATTCTCTTGCTTTTTCTATGATCCATCAGATACTGGCAATTTGATCTCTGGTTTCCCTGCCTTTTCTAAATCCAGCTCGAACATATGGAAGTTCTCGGTTCACGTACTGTTGAAGCCTAGCTTGGAGAATTTTGAGCATTATTCTGCTAGCGAGCAGAGAGACTTAAGAGCATCAACCAAATGTGGATTGGGCCTCTCATAGTGGCAGTCAATAAGGAGAGGAGGGACCTGTCCTTCCAGATGACCCCTACACAGATGCCCCGGCTCTGGGAACTCCAAAGTGGGAACTCAACTCCTAGAAAACAACTGGCAACAAGGTAAGGCCTCTCTATTTACTTTGAACTTCTCAATTCTGGAGATATATTTCCCAGAGTGGGCGCTGGACCACCCAGCAGAATTACCAGGAAAGCTTTTTGAACCTATGGATTCCTAAGCCCCATCTCAGACACCCTAGGTCAGCTCCCTGCACTAGGGTCCAGGAATCTGCATGTTGAAAGGGCTCCATGATCAGCCTTATGCTCCATTAAGACTGAGAACCGCTTTTTTTTTTTGGCTGCCCTGTGTCTTCGTTCTGCACCCAGGTTTCTTTGTTGCAGCGCACAGGTTTTCTCTAGTTGCAGCACATGGAGGCTTCTCCAGTTGTGGAGTACAGGCTCTAGAGCACACTGTCTCAGTAGCTGCAGTGTGCAGGCTCTTCAGTTGCAGTGCTCAAACTTAGCTGCTCCACGACATATGAGAACATAGAGTTCCCCGACCTGGGATGGAACCTGTACCCCCTGCATTGGAAGGCAGATTCTTAACCACCAGACCACCAGGGAAGTTCCTGGGAACCACTTCTTCAGAGATGTATTTCACCAAGTTGTAGTTTCGTCCATTTCTACAGGTTTCATGTTTCACTCTGCTTCAGTTCAACAAAAATTCATGGAGAGCCTGCTCCGGACCAGACGCTGTTCCAGGCACAGAGGGGGCAGCACTGGCAGGGACCCAGGTCCTGCCTTCATGGAGGCTGCAGTGATTTCAGTTTCATGACAATGCCAACAGCCACAGCATGCTAGGACTCTTTTTTTTTTTTTAACAAGTAGAAAACAGCACTTAGCATGTAAGCAACTTACACAGACTGCTAAGTGATGTTTCTAGAGCTAGAATCTACTCCCCTCATTTCAGACCCACATTCTTTGCACTGCCCCTCAGAGCATTAAAGGCTCAGCTGGTGGAGTGAGACCTGCAAAGACCCTTAGCAGACAACCAACTGGAATGTCCAAGAGGTTTTAATTGTCATTTCAACTCTAACCAGTTGCCCCTACATGTGAGGGAAGGCTCTGCAACTAACCTAAGATCGTGGCATCCAGTCATGGAAGAGCCAACTCATTAGAAAAGACCCTGATGCTGGGAAAGATTGAAGGCAGGAGAAGAAGGAGACAACAGAGGACAAGATGGTTGGACAGCATCACTGACTTGATGGACATGAGTTTGCGTAAGCTCCAGGAGTTGGTGATGGACAGGGAAGCCTGGTGTGCTGCAGTCCATGGGGTCACAGAGTCAGAGATGACTGAGCGACTGAACAATAATAACTGAACTACCAATACAACCAGGATCAATGAAAAAGTTGCTGCAATTGGTTAATGATGTCTACAGGGGGTATAGAACCAGGGAGTGGCTGCACGGACTGCATATGAACACTGGTCCTGTATATGCACAAACCCTCCCTTCTTATGTATGTATGTATGTATGTATATTTGGTTGTGCTGGGTCTTTGTTGCTGTGCACAGGCTTTCTCAAGTTGTGGTGAGGCGGGCTACTCTCTAGTTGCAGTGTGCGGGCTTATCATTACAGTGGCTTCTCTTGTGCAGCGCAGGCTCTAGGCACTCATGCTTCAGCAGTTGCAGCACGCAGTCTCAGTAGCTGCGGCTCCTGGGCTTAGTTGCTCTGAGGCATGTGGAATCATCCCAGGCCAGGGATCCAACCCATGTCCTCTGCATTGGCAGGTGGACTCTCATCCACTGTACCACCAGGGAAGTCCAAACCCTCTATTTTATAGATGAGGAAACCGAGGTCCAGAGAGAAATAAGTTATCCAGGTCTCAGACCTGGGACTGGACTTGAACCAAGGCCTCTAAAATTATAGTCACGGGCTCTTTATACTATCCAGTGCTGTCTTTCCCATGCAGCCAAGATAATTAAACTGAGAAATGGATCAAAGCGTCAGGAATCAAAGACTTTCTGGTAGTGGTGCCAAGGGTCCTGTGGAGGCCAGAAGACGGAGGAGAGGCTGAAATGGTGGGAGGTCCCAACAGGACCAGCAGGGAGCCTGCTGCTGCTGCAGCTCTTTAGTCTCTCAGTCGTGTCCGACTCTGTATGACCCCATGGACTGTAGCCCGCCAGGCTCCTCTTTCCATGGGATTCTCCAAGCAAGAATACCAGAGTGGGTTGCCATTTCCTTCTCCAGGGGATCTTCCTGACCCAGGAATTCAATCCGTGCCCCCTGTTTGGCAGGTGGATTCTTTACTGCTGAGCCACCAGGGAGCCTAACTAGGGAGGCAGTCCCTCCCACTTCTGCCCTCCCAGGGAGGGAAGGAAGAAACCCACATTACTGAGCCCTCACCTGTGTGAAGCACTGTGCGAACTACATCAATCATGCCCTTTAATCCTTTCAATCACCACATGAGGAAGCTCCAGCCAGAGGAGGAAACAGAGTTGGGGAAGCGGGGGGTGTTAAGTGACTGAGCCAAGCTCACATAACCCAAACCAGGGCAGGCTCCCAGGTATTGGTGGCTCTACACCCCACCTATGACCACACAGCGGGGCTTAGAGCACATGCTTTGGGTCCAAAAGACCTTATTTTGCGTCCCAACTCTACCACACGCTGGCTCTATAACTTTGGCAAGTGCCTTGACCTCTCAGTCTTTGCATCTGTCAAATGGAGAGAGAGCAAGCCTTAGCTCAGAAGGTTGCTGCTATAGTATTAAAAGAAATAACATATAGGAAGCACTAAGCCATAGAATATAGTAAGTGCTCATTAAATGGCAGCCCTTACTGTTGCCCTCACCACTGCCTTGGGCATGTCACCTGAACACCTGGCACCCAGTGCTGGCTGGGATGTCTTTCTTGGAGGAGGTCTCATCTTAAGATCATCTTGTTCCTACAGCTGGAGTTAGCAGCCCCACTTGCAAATGTTTTCAAGTATCATGTAAATCACAAGGGAGTGAGTCTGTGGAGAAGTTAGGAAGCGCATTACCCACAGACAGACTCACCTCAGAACAACTGCCACAAGATGGCAGCCTAAGAAGTGGCCATAAATCAGCAGAGATCTTCCAAGTCAGGCCACACCCTGTCAGATGGGGTCTCCCCCAGCTCTGTTCACACTGACTACGGTGAGCAAGGACCTCTTTAGGGCACTTCCTGAGGTGGTCGCTGCTTTTCTGACCTCACTAGGGACTATTAGGGCATCAAAGAAGGGAGTTTGGAGTTTTAACCTAAGAGAGTGAAGCGTGGAGCTTCTATTTACTAAGAGTAAATAAAAGTGATGTGTTTCTTTTAGATGACTCTTCCAATAAATGTATAGTTACCATGGGAGAAAGCAGGATGGGGTGAGGGGTAAACTGGGAGATTGGGATTGACATATACACACTACTATGTATAAAATAGATAATTAATCAGGAACTACTGTACAGCAAAGGGAATCTACTCAATCTGTAACGGCCTATATGGAAAAAAGAATCTAAAAAAGAAGAGACATATGTATATGTATAACTGATTCACTTTTCTGTACACCTGAAACTAACACAACACTGTAAATCAATTACACTCCAATTTAAAAAATTTTAAGAAATAAATAAACAATAAAATGCATTTTTTGAATTAAGGTCCCCAATAATATACCTAAGTAAAAAGTGTTACTAAAAGGCAGTAGTTTCCATTTTGTTTTTGGAAATCAGACCCAAAGAAGTAGTAAACTTAGAAGGCCTGAGATGCACCCCCCCACACACACACACACACAATGGGTCCCAGTACGTGCCACATCTCCTCTGATCCCGATTCAAGGAGGAGGAGCACCCTCAGCCTCATTCATTGCACAACCTAACATTTATTGTATTTTATATGCATTATCTCATTGACTCCTCCTCACAAAACCTTATACAAGTAAGATAACATTATTATAGTCCCCATGTTAGAGGTGAGAAAATAGGCTCAGTGATATTAAGTAACTTGCACACAAAGTTCTCAGTCACAAGTGGTAGGTCCAGAAGGCAGGCTTAGTTCCTCCTACTCCAGTACTTGATTTCTAACACCTTCAAGATCAGACATCTCCTGCTGCTCAAAGAATTCCTCAGTCAGTTCAGTCACTCAGTCATGTACAACTCTTTGTGACTCCATGGACTGCAGCACTCCAGGCTTCCCTGTCCATCACCAACTCGCGGAGCTTACTCAAACTCATGTCCATTGAGTCAGTGATGCCATCCAACCATCTCATCCTCTGTCATCCCCTTCTCCTCCCACTTGCAATCTTTCCCAGCATCAGGGTCTTTTCAAATGAGTCAGTTCTTCACATCAGGTGGCCAAAGTATTGGAGTTTCAGCTTCAGCATCAGTCCTTCCAATGAATATTCAGGACTGATTTCCTTTAGCATGGACTGGTTGGATCTCCTTGCTGTCCAAGGGACTCTCAAGAGTCTTCTCCAACACCACGGCTCAAAAGCATCAATTCTTCTGTGCTCAGCTTTCTTTATAGTCCAACTCTCACATCCATACATGACCACTGGAAAAACCATAGCTTTGACTAGACAGACCTTTGTTGGCAAAGTAATGTCTCTGATTTTTAATATGCTGTCTAGATTGGTCATAACTTTTCTTCCAAGGAGCAAGCATCTTTGAATTTCATGGCTGCAGTCACCATCTGCAGTGATTTTGGAGCCCCCCAAAATAAAGTCTGTCACTGTTTCCCCATCTATTTGCCATGAAGTGATGGGACCAGATGCCATGATCTTAGTTTTCTGAATGTTGAGTTTTAAACCAACTTTTTCCCTCTCCTCTTTCACTTTCATCAAGAGGCTCTTTAGTTCTTCATTTTCTGCCATAAGGATGGTGTCATCTGCATATCTTAAGCATGCATAAAGCCCTAGACAATGAAGGTAGGAAGTGGAAAAATGCATGGTCTCAGACCTTGCATGCTAAGTCACTTCAGTCGTGTGGGACTTTTTGTGACCCTATGGACTGGAGCCCACCAGGCTCCTGTGTCCACGGGATTCTCCAAGCAAGAATCCTGCAGTGGGCTTCTACGCCCTTCTCCAGAGGATTTTCCTGACCCAGTGATCAAACCCAGGTCTCCCACATTGCAGGTGGATTCTTTACCATCTGAGCCACCAAGGAAGCCCCTCTCTGCCCTCAAGGGCCTTCAATCTACTGAAGGCAAGAACAACAGTCAGAATTGCCACCATGTGGCTGGGATAGTTTTCTTGGAGAAGAATCTTAGCAGAAGTTCTGAAACAAAAGCTTTCACCAAAACCCCAGGGCCTAGGGCTTCTTCATGAACATGGCCCACTTCCTCCAGAATCCCAGAAACCCTTCATTTTGGCTTGTGCTTAACTGGAATAGGCAATGGGGGAGGGCTGGGCCATGCTCTGATGACCAAGCTGTCATGATGTAACCTTGACTTGACCTTGCTGTCTACCCACAGATGTCCTGGTCTGGAGGAAACACAATCTGTCATTTAGGCAGGAGCCAATACCAAGAATGGGGCTGGAATCATCGTGTTTATCCCTGTGAACTGCTGTCACATAGAAGCACTTTCAAAGGGCAGCTGATAAAATTGCTGTTTTGACCCTCCTTTTAGCTGAAAACCAGACACCGTCAAAATAGCTTTTCTTTTTATTAGCTACATTATTGGAGAAATGGTGAGGGATTGATTTCATAATTGATTCTCCAAATAAAGATAATGTCTGTAGAGTAAACAGGCAAGAGCTGACCAAGGAAGGATACGTGTGTGTGTGTGTGTGTGTGTGTGTGTGTATCTGCCTGTCCTAACGTGCGGCTATGTCTCATCTCAGAACATGTAGTCTGCTCAGACTTTGTTCATCCTCCGTAGACAAGACCTCTTTGCCCCCAGACCTCATGGAGTGCAGTCAACCAGGCTGCCTGGAACCATCCCTGATTTCAGTCTGAAAAGTAGCAAGCTCTAATGGAACAGCCATTATATCAACAGTCTCTAGAATGAATTAAAAGCTTAGAATAAAGTTATTCATTTAAGTGTTCAACCAATATTCACTGAGGCCAAGTTTCAGGGGATACAAAAGTCATCAAAAAAGCTAGTTCCTGCCCCTGGATAAGCTAGTAAGGAAGGCAGACATAAAACAAATAATTCTGTAAGCAAATATAAAGTACCACTAAATTAAAAATAAAAAGAATAAAGTATCAGAGATGGTAGTAGCTTGGCTGAAGGGGTGGGAACGGAGATGGACAGGATGGACAGACACAGAGAAGCTGAGACTAAGAGTGCTGACTGTAAAGGCAGTTCTCCCGTCCCTGACCTAGAACTGCAATATTCTGTGGTTTACATCTTCCTTGTCGGTCCGTTGTTTATTCAGATTATTTTAAAATCATAGAATCTTAAAGACCTGCAATCTTTAAAGTCATGGAATCTTAGTTTTTTTGTTTGGGTTGTTTCTTTTTTTCTTGTGGGATCTTAGTTTCCTGACCAGGGATGGAACCCAGACCCTGGCAGTGAAAGCACCAACTCCTAACCACTGGACTGTCAGGGAATTCCCAAGGAATCTTAACTGTTAAACTGTGGGCCATAGGGCCTTAGGTTTCTATGGGATACCCTGATATGCTCTGGGGATCTGAGACCTGTAGTCCCCACTTTTAACCAGTGCAGTCCCACTCTCATCTATTGGGAAAATCACCAATTTTACAGATGAGAAAACTTCCAGTTCCTTGGGGGCTGAAACCTCCTCTCTTCCTAGAAGGCACATTACTTTTCCAGTTCAGGGCACACTCCATCTTCCTAAGCCACCATTTTTGCAACCGCAGGGCCCTTCCTCTGCCTGGTGGGCTGCCATTAGGACCCGGGGAGCAAGCCCACCCCACAGGCCATGAGGCCTCACTGCGCCGTTTGTAGTCGCTCCTCGGGTCATCCCTGTCAAGCCCGTGGTGTCAGAAAGCACAGACCTGCACTGAGAGCCAGGTCACCCTGAGCTGTGGGGCCGCCGGCCGGAGCCCCTGTTTATTTTCCTTCCTGGACACACCGGTGACGCGGTGTTTGAAAATCTCCAATGAGACTGGAATGAGAGTCCACAGGAGAATGGACGGTCACCTCACAGAGGCCTGCTGGTGATTTGGAATGTCCTTCAGAAGGCTTTTTAATAAACTTTGTTTGTGGTCTGCCTTGATGAGGAACACATTTGCCTGGGATCGGCAGGGATGTTTGGTTTCTAGGCTTCCCTTTCTTGGCCTTAGAAGTTCTTGGTGGCAGTGGCTGCCTGCAGGCCCTGGGGACTCCCCTGTGGAGGGCTGACCTGCCTCCAGCTTTGTCCCCGTAACTTTAGTCCTGCTACACTCCTGGCCCCTGGTGTCCCTGATAAACTCCAGAGCTCAAAGTGCAGGGTCAGAAAGGTTTGAAAGTTCAACAGGAAAAAAAGGTCCCATTACCTTTTCTAAGAAGCTTCCAGGCTCAGCGCTGGAATTTGTTTTTTTTTAATCCATCAAATAATGTCTCTTTGCCTCCCGGCTCTCCCTGTTCCCTGCTTTCCCAGCCTACATCAACTGTGAGAATTTGTTTCAGTAGCTTACACACATAACAGTTTCTGGCCAAGAATCCCCACTAGAAAGAGGAAAACATTTACAGGCCTGCTCCTCCAACTGGGTTTATCTCCCAGGCAGGAGTAGGCAACAACCAGCTGCTTTTCTGGTTGTTTCCTACCTGTGTCCTGGTAGACACCCCACGTGTGGTAAGTGACCTGAAACTCTGTGCTGAACTATTTGTCCAAAAAGGGATGAGCACTCAGCCCATGTGCCCTGTGGCCTGAGATACACGCATATAGATGAACCTCCTGGAGAAGGGGTACTTCTTATTCCCGTTTGACTCGGGGGTGCACAAAGCAAAAAATGGTCCAGGGAAGACAGGTCTGCAGTAATCTGAGGTCAGGGGACAGGAAGGAGGCAGCAGAGCCATGATCCTGCTCCATTTTTTCAGGGTGACCTCCACACGGCCCAATGGAACAAATGCCCACGCTGAGTGAAACATTTGCCAAAAACTGTAACAGCATGGAATAGGGGTGGCAAGAAAGAGAGCTGGTAAGAAGCACACTACAGTTGACTAACAGCAAAGTCTGCGACCTGCTAGGGGTCAGGGCGGTGCCCAGGATAAGAGTTTCCTGCTGCTCCCTGGAGTCACACAAACTGCCAACAGTGGATTTAAAACCCACTCTGCTGTGTGCCCTTGAGCAAGTTGCTTAGCCTCTCGTCTTTTCTCCTCTGTGCAATGGGGATGACAGTACTTTCCTTGAAGAGCTGTTTTTGTTCATTTTTTTAATTTAGCTGCCCCGGGTCTCAGTTGCAGTATGTGGGATCATCAGTCTTCACTGTGACATGTGGGATTTGTAGTTGCAGCATGTGAACTCAGCTGTGGCATGTGGGATCTGGCTCCCTGACCAGGAATTGATCCCAGGCCCCCTGCATTGGGAGCACAAAGTTTTAGCCACTGGACCACCAGGGAGGTCCCAAAGAGCTGTTTTTATGGTTAGAAAATAATATATGATGTATGTATGTATACAAATGCATAGAAAGAAAACTGAAAGGATAAATCCCAAAGTTAGGAGACAGGCAAGAGAGTGGGGAGGGAACTGAAGGTGGGAGAGAAGGAGGGGCTTCGGCTTTCTTTCGCCAGGCAGATAAAGACAGTGTTGGGGGACAGAGAGAGAAGAAAAACTGTGATTCGTTTAATACTACGCTTCGCGCATTGCACACAGTAAATCCTTAGTAAACAGTAACTCTTGGTACTCACCTTTTTCTCTGAAGTCTTAGATACCTATGTGGTAAAGGACCTGTCACCATGAAAAGTCCCTTGTAGTAGTCCCTTTGGATTCTGACCTGGGGCAGAGGAAGGAGTGGTGGTCAAAGGGCCCCTGATCCTTTATTTTGGTTCAAAACCACCAACAGGAGAGGAAGCTGGATGTGTGGACACCCCGTGGGTTACTTTCTTGTTATGAAATCCGAGCGGGAGCAGTTCCCGCCTGGCTAGAAAACGTGTGGCCTCCCTTCCGGCCTCGGCTGGAGCCCCTCTCAGGCTGTGCTCTTGCCAGACCCAGGCGGCCCCCCTCACAATACCATCCTGGAGGGGCAGCCCAGATATGCGGTACAAAAACACCCCCGCAGCAGCCCATTTCATAACATCACGTGTCCAAATAAATGGAGCTGTTGACTCAGGCTAATTCGATGAGGGGCCTTTCCTAAAGAGCAATCTGTGTGAAGCTAAGAAAAACAGGATTCTTGGGGACTTAGGCTCCTAATCCCCAGCTTCCCCAGCAGAGCCATGGCCTGGAAGAGCTGGGGGGCCTCCCAGAGATGCCCTGTGACGAGTGGGCCAGAAGGCTGCATTCTTGTTCTGCAGCCTGCCTCGAGGCTTGCTCATCCCTCCAGGCTAGTTCATTCTGCCAGGGCAGGAGGATGGGGGCCTCCGGGCTGCAGTGGGGCCAGGACCCAGGCTGAGGGCTTCCCTGGGGCTGCACACCTGAGCTGTGGGCGACTGGGCCCAGTGAAGGTGCCCCACAAGCCCCTCACTGTTACCTCACATAGGCTTACTTTAACCCCAAGAGTTGGGTACCATTCAAGCTGTGATTATCCAGGCTTACTTTCCAAGGGGAAATTAAAGGGAGAGGTGGGTTTATGGGGAACCCCCCACCTCCACACACACACACACACCCCAGCATACAAAAGAAAAAGGAGGAAGACAAGAGGCGCTGTGTTATAAACATCTGCAGAGGGGCTGGCCCCCTGGCCAGGCCCACACTATCTTGCATCCACATCTCTTCTGTGAGTGCCTGTGAGCAGGGACCCTGTTCAAGACCTCTTTCCAAGTCACCTGGGGGTCAGTCAAGATCCAGGGCTTGTTTTGAGGAATAAATCTGGAAACTTGTGCCAAGGGCTTGGCCCCTTGCCCAGCCTGCAGCAAATGCTTCATCAGTGGTCTAGCCCTGTCCATGAGTCTTACAGGGCCAGCAAACAGGGGTTGGAACTGTGGCTCCTGCCAGAACATGGGGAGTTTATAAATAGGGTAAACAAGACAGACATTAGAAAAGGGCCTCGGACCTTCAGCTAAGAACTAGGAGAACTGGAGTTCAGAGCATAGAGCAAGATTACAGAAAGACCCAGAAAGGGCTTCCTGAAGGAGCTGAAATTCCCAGAGGGGCCATGAAGGGACAGGCAGGATTTGGGCCCATGGAGACGAGAGAGGATGACATTCAAGTGCAGAAAAGGCAAACACAAAGGTGGGAAACCAGAAAGGAGTCCAGCAGGAGCAGAATGTCTGCAGGGGGCCAGCGGGAGAAGAGGTTAACATTTCAGAGGAGACGCTGGACCTCAAGTGGCCAAACAAGACCCTTAATGCAGGGATGGAGCCCAAACAGGAAGTGCTGCAGGTAAAACAGGAAGCTGCACCTTACTAACTGCCCTGTACAGCCAGCCAGGTCTGCCCCCTCGCCTCTACTCATGCACTTCCCTCACCTCTCTCACCTCCTGGACTTATCCTCCCATCTGCCCTCATACACACTCAAAACTAGCCCTCCCCAAGAAGCCTTCTGTAAGGGTTTGGGAGTCAGACTGGGCTTGAGCAAGTCACTCAACTTCAACAGACCTCCTCTTTATACTCACACTTGCTTAGCTGTGAAATGGGAAAAGTACCTACTTCTGTGGCTATACTGAGATGAAATTAGATAACATACGTAAAGTGCCTCATAAGTGTCTGACACATAGTAAGGAGGTTCTCAGTAAACACTTGGGGTCTGAATGGATTTCAAGCCATGTAACCTCCAACCTTTCCACCCTGTGAAGCCCTCTCTAATCTTTCCTTTTCTCCTCACACTTGTTGGCATAGGCTCCCCACTGGAACGCCTTCCCTACTCAGCCTAACACAGCACCCCACAGAGGCCCAGCTCAGCATCCTCAGGCCTGACATCACATGGTCCTAATTATGTACACCACATTATTCACTGTTCCCTCAGAGGTCAGGCCTAGTTGTCCACTCCTTGGAGGCAGAGAACAGTCCACCTTCCCTCCACAGTAACCAGGATAAAGCTAGGTACGTGCTGTGCGCTGGGCAGGGACTGCAGCTCAAATATCTTCAAAGACCAGGCAGGTCACACAAATGAGGGATGCAAGCCTGGTGACGTACTTAGGGCGTGGTGGGGCCTGTGGCAACCTGGCCAGCCTTGCTGTGTGTTGACTGGTTGACCAAGTTGCACAGGGAAGAGGCTCTTTAGAGACAGAAGTCCTGGATCCCTTGGTGGACAGGTGACTATAAGCCAAGAGGCTTCCCTCTCTCTGGACCACAGGGACACTATCTGTCCAGAGAAGCCAATAAACCCTTTCAGGCAGTTCCTAAGCCATGAAAAAGATCAAATGAGTTGGTGTTTCCAAGAACACTTTGAAAGCCTGAGGCCCTGTGGGACCTGAGGGACCATGTGCCGAAGTCTTAACATTTTCCCCAAACCAGGCCCCATATCCCAGATGATCAGGAATGGGTGTACTGTTAGGGGAGCTTAAAAGGCCCCTGCTGCCCAGCTGGGAGCCGCCTCCTATCTCCCCAAGATCTCTGGTGGCCCTGGCTCCACAAGAGGGTGGTAATTGGGTCCCTCTGGAAAACAGCAGAAGTGGCTTAAGGCAGCTGGAGGCGGCAGAAACCCTATCCCCTCCAGAACCCTGACATTCTCATCAGCTCCCTTCCCACCCACCAGCCACGGCTGCAGCTTCCTGGGACCACCTGGCTTCCTGCTTGCCTCTGTTCCCATGGCTCCCTGCAGCTCCTCTCCACTGCCTTGGCTGAGGCCAGTGACTGGAGCTGCTCCAGGGCTGTCTTCACTCCAAGGTCTTGGTGGCAGCTGCCAAATGGCACAGTGACCTCCTCAACCCCAGTTCCAACGTCGCTCACTTCCTGAGGCAGGGGGACACTGAGCCCCAATCTTTAGCCCAGCTTGACCCCAGACACTGAGGCCAGCTGTCACTGGCCACAAGGAGCACAAGCTGCCCATGAACAAGTGCGTTCCTGGCTTTGCATCAGAGATGTACTATGATATTAGGTTGGTGCAACCTTAATTATGGTTTTGAACTGTGAATTTTAAATCATTATAAGTAGGCAGAAACACATCTTTATTTATTAAAATAGGAGCCATTACAACTAACACACTTTTTATGAATAAGAAATGTTTGTTTATTCTTGTAGCATAAAAATCTGTGCTTCAGAATTTGAAAAACTCTTGGAAAGCATTTTCTGCCTCCTGCTGGCTGTGGAAGTGTTTTCCCTGCAAAAAGTTGTCAAGATGTTTGAAAAAGTGGTGTCGGTTGGCAAGAGGTCAGGCAAATGAGGCAAAACATCCAACCCAATTCATTCAACTTCTGAAATGTTGGTTGTGCGATATGGTCGGGCATTGTTGTAGAGAAGAACTGGGCCCTTTCTGTTGATCAATACTGGCTGCAGGAATTGCAGTTTTCGGAGCAGCTCATTGATTTGCTGAGCATACTTCTCAGATGTAATGCTTTCTCCAGGATTCAGAAAGCTGTAATGGATCAGATGGGCAGCAGACCACCAAACAGTGGTTATGACATTTTTATGGTACAAGTTTGGCTTTAGGAAATGCTTTGGAGCTTCTCAGTCCAATCACTGAGTTGGTCTTTGCCAGTGGTCATATAAGATCACTTTTCATTGCACGTCACAATCCGATTGAGAAATGGTTCACTGTTGTTGCATAGAATAAGAGAAGACAACACTTCAAAACAACAATTTTTTTTCCAGTCAGCTCATGAGGCACTCACTTACCAAGCTTTTTCACCTTTCCATTTGCTTCAAATGCCAAATGACCATAGAATGGTCAATGCTGAGTTCTTCAGCAACTTATGTAGTTGTAAGAGGATCAGCTTTGATGATGGCTCTCAATTGTCACTGTCAACTTGCGACAGCTGGCCACTCCACTCCTCATCTTCAATGCTCTCATCTCCTTTGCAAATGTCTTGAACCACCACTGTACTATTCTTTGTTAGCAATTCCTGGGCCAAATGCGTTGTTGAAGTTGCTAGTTTTCTCTACTGATTTACAACCCATTTTGAACTCAAATAAGAAAATCGCTCAAATTTGCTTTCTGTCTAACACAAATTCCATAATCTAAAATAAATATAAAATAAACAGCAAGTAATAAATTAGCCAAAAAAAACATAAAGCAAGAAATAAACATTAAAATGATGTATAACATAACCACATTTATTTAGAATGTATTCCAATACTGAATGGCAAATTTCAACAATGCAAAAACTGTGATTACTTTTACACCAACCTAATAGTTTCCAGGGCTCATGTATGCATGCTAAGTTGCTTCAGTCATGTCCAACTCTTTGCGACCCTATGGACTGTAACCTGCCAGGCTCCTCTGTCCGCAGGATTCTCCAAGCAAGAATACTGGAGTGGGTTGCCATGCCCTCCTCCTCCAGGGAATCTTCCTGACCCAGGGATCGAACCTGCATCTCTTACGTCTCCTGAATTAGCAGGCAGGTTCTTTACCACTAACGCCACCTGGGAAGCCCTGCCAGGCCTCAAGCACCAGCTATTTACCCAGCACTTTCCATATCCTTTCAACAGCCCCAAGAGGCGGTATTATTACACCCATTTTTCAGAAGGGAGAACTTCAGTTTGGAGAGGTTAGGTAACTTGCCAAGATACAGATATAGAATTTAACCCCAGTTCTCACTAAAAGCTATTGTGTGTGTGTGTGTGTGTGTATGGTGTGTGTATACATATACATATACACACACACCATCCCTCACCCATGAACATCCCCCTAGTTACTGCTCTTTCTCTCCCCACTTTTTATCTATTAATCTTAAGAAAATTATCTGGGGAATGCTCTGGTGATCCAGGACTTGGTGCTTTCACTGCCATGGCCCGGGTTCAATCCCTAGTTACTAACTAAGATCCTGCAAGCCACACAGTGTGACCAAGACAAAGAAAATTTTCTGTGCTCATTCTCTGCACTTCTTCATCTCCCTCAAATAACTTCAATCTGGCTGCTATACTATTTGCCTCACTCTCATGTCATAAAATAATATTTGTAAAATGTTCCTAGCAGGAGTAATATAACAGTAGGGGATTCAGAGGTAAAAACTATTCTATATAAAATAAGCTACAAGGATATATTATATAACACACAGCATATAACCAGTGTTTTATATAACTGTAAGTGGAGTACATGGGCTTCCCAGGTGGCTCAGTTGGTAAAGAATCCACCTGCTGATACAGACAGAGAAGGCAATGGCAACCCACTCCAGTACTCTTGCCTGGAAAATCCCATGGACGGAGGAGCCTGGTAGGCTGCCATCCATGGAGTCACACAGAGTTGGACACAACAGAAGTGACTTAGCAGCAGCTGATGCAGAAGACGCCAAGTTCAATCCCTGGGTCAGGAAGATCCCCTGGAGAAGGAAATAGAAACCCACTCCAATATTCTTGCCTGGGAAATCCCATGGACTGAGGAGCCTGGTGGGCTACAGTCCCAAGGGTTACAAAAAGTCAGACATGACTGAGTGAGTAAGCATAGCATGTAAGTGGAGTACAAACTTTAAAAATTGTGGATCACTCTATTGCACACCTGTAACTTATATAATAGTGTATATCAGCTATACTTCAAAAATAATAAGTAAATAAATACATATAATCATTTTTAAATGTTCATATTAGTTTTATTAGGGCTTACCAGGTGGCTTAGTGGTAAAGAATCCATCTGCCAAGCAGGAAACGCAAGTTCGATCCCTGGATAAGGAAGATCTCCTGGAGAAGGAAATGGCAACCCACTTCAGTATTCTTGTTTGGAAAATCCCAGACAGAGGAGCCTGGAGGGCTACAGTCCATGGGGTCACAAGAGTCAGACACAAATGAGCGGGTAAACAACAACAAACTCATCAACTTTATTATGGTATCTAAAAACTGTATGCAGCTCAGGTGTCTAACAATAGGAGAATGGATAAAGTAACTGTGTTATAGTCAAACAATGAAATATTACCCAGTAATAAAAATGAACAAAATACGGTACACATACCCACAAAATATGAGTGAATCTCAAGATTCTTTTCCTGAATGAAAGAATAATTACCCGAAAAAATAAACCTGGTAAGAATTTCTAAACCAGGCAAAACCAGTCCATGAAGGAAACAACAAAAGCGTTGCCTCTGTGTGGGGGCAGGGACTGACTGGGAGTGGGCAGGAGGGAACTTTCCTGCAGAGATGATGATACTCTATATCTTCATATTATACAGGTGGATACATCAGTCAAGACTCATGTGTGGTAGAGTTAATACTAGCTCATTTGTACATAGGGGGAAGAACCATAAATAAATATTTAACTCTGGTTAATCATATGTATGGGCTTTCCTGCTAGCTCAGACGGTAAAGAATCCACCTGCAATGCAGGAGACTGGGATTCAATCCCTGGGTTGGGAAGATTCCCTGGAAAAGGGAATGGCTATCCACTCCAGTATTCCTGCCTGGAGAATTCCATGGACAGAGGAGCCTGGCAGGGTATAGTCATGGGGTTGCAAAGAGTTGGACACGACTGAGCAACCAACATTTTTACTTTCAATAATATGTATGCCAAGTAATTCCCTGGTGGTCCAGTGGCTAGGACTCAGCATTCTCACTGCCAGGGGCCCACGTTCCACCCCTGGTTGAAGAAATAAGATCCCAGAAGCAACAAGGCACAGCCAAAAATATATATGTGTGTGTGTGTGTGTGTGTATGCTGAACAGGCTTCCTTGGTGGTTCAGACTGTAAAGAATCCACCTGCAATGGGGAAGACCTGGGTTTGATTCCTGGGTTGGGAAGATCCCCTGGAGGAGGATGGCAACCCACTGCAGTATTCTGGCCTGTAGAAACCCCATGGACAGAGGAGCCTGGTGGGTTACAGTCCATGGGGTCGCAAAGAGTCAGACATGACTGAGCGACTAAGCACAGCACATGCATGCTGAACTGTTTAGAGATGAAGTATACTGATGTCTGCAACTTATTTTGAAACTTATCAAAATACAAAAGGAATAGATGGATGACTAGAAGGATGGATAAATGGATAGACACATAATAAAGCAAATACAGCAAAACAACAATTGTAAACTCTGGGTAGATAGTATGTATATGTATTATGCTTGAAGATTTTTATAATGAAGTTGAAGATTTTTATAATGGAGGAAGGAGATCATTACCAATAACTTCCTAAAGGCTACATTAAATGAAATCAGAAAAACTGGGTTCAAAATCTTGACAAAGCCATTTCCTACCTGTCTGATCTAGGACAGGACTTAAATTTGCCAAGTCTCAACACAGTACTGCATAAAAAGAAGCTGATAAATAAGGTCTGTGCCACATAGTACTCGTGAGGATGACGTGAGAGAACATATATGAAGATCCTGGAGAGGTTCATCGTGACCTGAAGCTATAAGAGGAAGAAGGAGGAGAAGGAGGGAGTGGGGGAGGGGAGGGAGGGGAGGGAAAAAGAGAAAAAGGAGAGTCTTCTACTACAAACTTACAGAAACTCTAGATTTTAAAATAACTAATAAAAAAGATCATTTTTTTCAACTTCTTGCTCTCAAGAAAGAAAAATCCCTAGAACCAGAAATAGAGGGAACTGAAAGCCAGAAGAGCCGCACGAGAGAAGACACTGCGGAAGCCCCAGGCAAGGGGCAGAGGGCTTGCAGACTGCAAAATCTCCTTAAAGGCAGGGTGCTGCAATTTGAACTTTCTTATGGACACAAGAGACAGAGCTTTGGGATCACTCAAGTTAAATTAGGAATGAGAGTCCTACAGAAAGTCAGGACTTGTGAAGAGCTGCACCCTTAGTATAAAGCAGCTTAGAAAAACTTCCCCACCAGCCCAGAGACATAGCAATAAAACTTGTCTCTTCCTGATCGCCCATAAGAAATCAAAACACCATCCTTTCACCACGTGTTGGTTTAGAGGTGGACTTCTACCACCCACATTGTATAGCAATCCCAAGTCAAAAAATTAACAAATAAATTAAAAATAGTTTCCAAGCTGCTGATGCCTCCAGGGTACCTGGCAAAACCAAAATGAAACCTCTTTTTGAGGTCATTCCTACAACTCAGGCAGTCAGTATAGGATTCTCACCAGTAAAGAAATCACTAATGAAAATGGCAGACAACACAAAGAAAAGCTTACCATGAGCAACTTTTCAGACACAAAAAAAACAAGATAAATAGCATCCCAAGAGCTTCTCATAGATGAACATTCTGAAAGACTGTAAAATAAGTATGTTTAAAATAATAAAAGAGAAAAAGAGAAGAAACCAGAAACCATAATGAAATACCAGGCAGTTGTTTAAAGAACCAAACAAAATTTGTATAAATGAAAAAATAGTCATCAAAATTAAAATTTACTGGATGAGTAAAATCATATTTTAGATGGAGCTGAAAAGAAAATTACTGACTTAGAAAATAGCTATGAGGTGGTCACCCATAATATTGTACAAAGAGATAAAGCAATGGAAAGTATAAAAGATAATTATGTGAAAAAGAAAATTTTATAATAAAAAAGAACAAATAATGGGAGAAAAGATAATATTAAAAGATATAACAGCCAGAAATTCTCAAAAATGATGAACACTATGAATCTTCATGAAGAAGCAGCACTCCAGTCCTCAAACAAAATATACAAAAATAATTCCATGCCTAAACATACCATATTAAAACTGCAAAACATCAAGATAAAATCTTAAAACAGCTAGAGAGAACAGACACATTACCACAAAGGAACAATTAGGCTTAACTCAACTTCTCAGCAGACACCACAGATGCCAGAAAGTAACAGAACATTCCAAGTATCTTCCTTCCATGTGCTGAGGAAAAGTAACTGTCACCTGCAGTGTTCTATATCCAGTGATATTAACATTTAAGACAGAGAATGAAATTTCTTAATTTCACCAGGATTTTCTACTCACAAACTTTTGGTGAAAGCACCATGAAACTATATACATCGGGAAGAAGGAAATTAAACTCAAAAGGAAGAAATGGGTGAACAAAGAAAATGCAAACATGTAAGTGACTCTAAAATAAGCATTAACTGTAAAAACACACAGATAATTGTGACAAAGTCTTAGCACATAACAAGTGCTTGACTGCTGTTTATTGGTTGGTGGTGATTCTTGACTGCATATACCTCTCCTGAGACATAATGCTACGTGTATTTTGGGCACAAACTCAAAAGCACTTCAGCTTATGGTTGTCATACCCTATTCACTTCTTCATTCCAGGAGTATTTTATCACTTCTGATCTGCATTTATTTTTTTTTTTTCCATCTTCTGTTGATGAGGGAGGGAATTCCAGTTTGAGTTCAGTCTAGTATTTTGAAACACCACTCGTTAAATTTTTAATGAACTGAAAAAATTATTCCCACCCCTCTGATACTGCACCCGACAAGAACAATCCCCACTGCCTGCCAAACTTCAGAAGAGTTAGATTCTTACATGGCGACTTGGGGCTCCAAGTACAGGTCTGTCTTTACTTACAATGGAGTTACCTCTCAATAAACCCTTCATAAGTTGAAAATATCGTCAGTCGAAAATGCATCTCATATACCTAATCTACTAAATATCATAGCTTAGCCTAGCCTGCCTTAAACACACTCAGAAGACTATAGTTGGGTAAAGCCTGTTTTATAATAAAGGGTTGAATATCCCATGCAGTTTATTGAACACTATATAGAAACTGAAAAACGGAGTGGCTGTATGGGTACAGAATGGTTGTTAGTATATCAGTTAGTTAATCTCATGGTCTCATAGCTGAGAGCTGCAGCTTGCTACCACTGCCCAGTATCACAAGAGTGTTATACCACATTATCACCAGGAAAAGATCAAACTGTGAAGTTCAGTTTTTACTGAATTTGTATCACTTCCACACCACTGTAAAGGCTAAAAATCAGAATTCAGGGACCGTGCGTATAAGTGTTCCAGCAACCAAAACAAAGTCACACAATGTCACTTCCACTGTACCGTACTGGTCAAGGTAATCACACAAACATCCAGATTCAAAGGGAGGGGACACAGACCCTACCCCTTAAAGCGAGGAATGCCACCGAATTTGGAGCTCTTATTTTAAAACTATCACCTGCAATGAGAACACAGCTGAAATTCGGTGCAATTAAAAGTAGGAGGCAGGCTTTACAGGTGGCTCTAGTGGTAAAGAACCCACCTGCCAACACAGCAGACGTAAGAGGCATGGGTTCAATCCCTGGGTTGCAAAGATCTCCTGGAGGAGGGCTTGACAACCCCTTCCAGTATTCTTGCCTGGAGAATCCCATGGACAGAAGAGCCTGGAAGGCTACAATCCATAGGGTCGCAGAGTTGGACACGAATGAAGCGACTTAGCGTGCACTCACACAAAAGTGAAAGGTAAATAACCAGTAACAACAATGAGATCTGTAAGTTACTGAGCACATCCCATGTTCCAGACACTTTCATATTTCACTTACCTTTATGCTGAACCTGTGATATAGGTAGGACTAATACACCCCATCTTACAGAGGAGGATGTGCACTCATAGGGTCAATGCGAATGCCCAAGGTCCTAGAACTAAAGAGTAGCCAGATTCAAATCCAGGACAGCCACAGGGCAAGGCCATCCTTTTACCCACCCTGCTATGCTAATTCTTAAAGTAACTGAGCAGGGATAGCATACTCCAGTCCTGGCTGCCTATGAGGAATCTGAGCTTGGAGCCAGCCATCAGGAGAGGGAGGTGGCACCCCAGAGCAGGGGCTTCCTGTATAAACAGGAGGCGCATGGGAAGCGGCACTGTGGTGCAGGGACAATGGGCAGTGAGCAGGCAGGGCCTCCTGTCTCCGGTGGGCGCTCAGGGCTGCGGGCGGCAGGGCAGGAACAGCTGGGGCCCTGACTCCCTGACGCCTGGCCCAGGAGAGGAACTGCCCCTCTCATGGCTTTCCCAGGAGGAAGTTCCCTACTGATTCTCGGGAAGCCCTTCCCATCCCAGGCCTCGGCTGTGCCTAGACCTCCTCTTTCTTCTTCAGGAGCATGTTGTCTTTAGGGCTAATCTGGGATACAGGCCTCCTCTGAAGTCCCCGTGGGCTGGAGGCTTGGAGGGTGTGGGCAAGCCAGGCCAGGCTCAGATGCCAGTCTAGGAGGCAGCCACCTGTGAAACGTGTGCTAAGGGAAAGAGCATAGGGCAATTAAAGGAAAAAAAAATTGGAATATGTAAAGTAAAAAGACCTGACTCCACATCGCAGCTACAGTTCTTACAGCTGTGTGACCTTGGGCAAGACACTTAACCTCTCTGAGCCAGTTTCCTCACTTGTCAACTCTGAAGAGTCGTTTGAAGGTTAAATGAGATAATTGGTGTAAAGTTACCAACACATAGTGAGAGTTACATAAACAGTACCTATGAGTATTTAAAGCACATAGAAGCTCCTCCAACCTCTGCCCAACAACCAGTTTACTGTAGCATCTAAACTTTCACCATCAGAGAGACTGTGTCACCACTAAAATCACCTCCTAAGAGGCAAGGCACCCCAAGTCTGGGAAGCCAGAGAAAGTGGGCTTGAGGGAGGGTCCCAAGCAGCCCCTCATCACTGCCTTCCCAAGGCTCCCCTTACACCACACTCTCCTGGTCACCCCCTCTTCTCTGTCAACTCCTGCTTTTTACTAACTCCTCAACTCTACCCATCTCTTTTTTTTTTTTCTCTCTCCACCCTCCTTGGGTGTATTCATCCTGTCCCATCTATAGGTTGGTGACTCCCAAACCTCTCTCATGAGTCCATACCTGCACGTCCAACTGCCTCCCAAACATCTCTAGCTGGATGCCCCTTGGGCAGCTCAAATGCAACTTGTTCCTCACAGATAATCATCTCACGCAAGAAACCAGTGGGCCCTTCTCACCATCTTCCTGCTCCTTCCTTAGCAGGCCTATCACCTCTCCCCCCGTGTGCCCCTCACGTCCTTCCATCCTCTAAGCCACAGTCAGAATAGGCTTTCTAACAGACAAACCCTCCCTTTCACTCCTATTTGACATCCAAATGGCCTCAGGATAAAGTCCAAGTCCCTCAGGAAGGCACCCTTGGCCCTCAGTGATGGGTCAACGGGTAGAGCCTCATGGTTCACTGCCTGCCACCTCTCCCCAATACTGGGCACTGCCAAACCCAGCCGCAGGTGGTTCCCTAAGAACATCATTCCCTTCCTCTTAAGACTTAACCCCAGTATCACCTCCTCCAAGAAGACTTCCTCCTCCTTCCCCTATCAGAACTTATCACACTATACTGTATATGCCTGTTGACCTACACAGCTCACAAAACTGTACTTTCTAAGGGCAAGAACAAGGCCTTCCTCTCTAGATCCCCAGGTCCAGCACAGGACCAGTATGAAGGTAGTGTCTGGATATGTTCATTTGAATGAATGAATGAATGAATGACAAATTCTGCCCAACAAGGAATGGTACCTAAAGGCAATCTTTGTGGGACAGCCAGTCTCAAGCAAACCCACATATATGATAGAAGCTTCCTCCTCCCAGATGAGTCATGTAGTTTATTTTTATTTAATTTTTGGCCACGCAGCAGGGCATCTTAGTTTTCAGACCAGTGGAACGGAAGCATGGAGTCTTAACCACTGGACCACCAGGGAAGTCCCAGCTCATGTAGTTTAAAGCTTGAAAACAATTTTGAGCCACAGCCCCAGAAGTCACGGAAATGATAGACATTCTGTAATGGCACTTTTTTAAAGACTCAAACCGGAGAGAAAAGGGGTGGGTGTGGGGGAGTGTGCGTGTTTGCACACACCAGTGAGGACACACGTGAACAACTGAATGTGAATGTGTGGGCACACCTGTGCAGAATATATGTGGAATGGTGGGCACACACTCACCATCTGTGATTTGTTCTCCATTCATCACTCTACAGATGAAAGAAGGACCACCCCGTGACATAGAAATAATGCCCCGGAACTTGCGAGCACCCATTTCTCAGGGAAAATTAGAGCCAAGGCAGCTCCGCCCGGCCCGCAGGAAGCTCCAGCTTCCCCGCACAGGGGTTCCCTCGTCTGGACTTTACCTCGTCTCCAATGTCGCCCCTGCCTAGAGACCGTCTTAGCTACGCCTTCTTGCGGCCACAGGAAGCTGCAGCGGGTCCCGCCGTCTCGGGGCGGATCCTCTCTTCCCTTCCAGGACAGGCCTTCGAGGAAGGGCTTAGCAGAGGCAGACAGTGAGGGGCCAGAGTCTCCAAGGACTCGAGGAGACAGGGAGATGGCCGGGCGACCGCAGGGCAGGCCCCAGCCGGCCCGGCCGCTCTAGGCGCGCGCGTCTGCGCTGAGAGCCGAGGGCCACGCACCACGCCCGGCGGAGGCCCCGCGCCCCAGGCTTCGGTGCGCTCCACACCGGCTTCCTGCGCCGCCGCGGGCAAGGATGACACGGTCGGAACGGCCCTGGCCCAGACCGCCGCCGGCCGCCGCTTCCGGCGCTGCAAAGCGAGGAAGCCCCCCGGCGGCGTCGGGCCAGCCGGCTTCCGGCCCGTGGGACGTGCAACGCGGGGTCAGCGTCCTGCACCCTCGGCACGCGGCGTGCCTGGCACACCCGGAAGCTGCCCCTTCCTTCCTCCACCCGAGGGCCTGGCAAGACGGCCCACACAGCCTTTGCCTTCTAGTCCTCCGGGAACCTCTCCCATCCAGAATTCCCTCCTCTTCATCCTGGCATCTCACCATCTTTGAACATACACGTTCGGACCCCAGCTGTTGGCCTAGCGTCCCTCCCATTCCCAGTTTCTACCTCTCTCAGAACTATCATGAAATCCTGGATTGAATCATACTAAAGTATCAATGACTAAAAACATTTGAAGGCCTCATCTTTCCCCAGACTAAATCTGCACCTAGGAGAAAGAAGCGCTAAACTTGGAATCTCAGACATTCATTCAACAAACATTTTCTGCACTGCAGGGACATCAGTAACTAAGAATACAAAGATAAGAACGCAGTCACCACCCTCAGGGAGTTCACACTCTAGGAGGAGATAAACAAATTAAGAAATAATTGACAGCAGAGGGTAATAATTGCTGAGATAGAAGGAAGCACCAACAAAGTGCCATAGGAGCCCAAACACCCAGCCCAGCCTGCAGATGTAGATTATTGCAATGGTTCCCAGCCTTTCTGGAACCAGAGACCAGTTTTGTGGAAGACAGCTTTTGCATGGCCCGGAAGTGGTGGGGATGGTTTCGGGACAATTCAAGCAGGTTACATTTATTGTGCACTGCACTTCTAATCTAATGCCTCCACTGATCTGACAGAAGGTACCAGTTTGCGGCCTGGAGGTTGGGTACCCCTGGATTACTAAGCCAGGGAATACCTCCCAAGAGAAGCCTATGCTTGAGCACACTTAAAGGATGAAGAGCAAGCAGCTGAGAGGATGAGCAAGTCACTTTTACCAAGACCCACATGACCAAGGATGCACACCTCATTTGGAGTGAGAGGAGGGGTGGACAGGAACACAGAGCACCCAAAACGTGGACATGCTGAGAAGCCCCCACAGCCGGTTGAAGGCAGGGGGGATGTCCAACTCACCTTCAGAGCCCTCTTTCTGGCATAACATAAACACTTAAAAAACGTTTGTTGAATCACAACCAACAAGCTGATCTACTGTGGAGTGAGTGTGCATTGTCTTTCTTCCCAATCAGACTGAAGAAAACTCTTCATGCGTAGAAACTAGATCTTTTCCATGTCCACCATACCACTTGGCACATACTTTGGCACCTGACAGGCACAAAGCTGAAAAGCACCCCTTGATTAAGGCAGTAACATGCTGTTTTCTGGCCCCCAGCACCGGCAGTGGCAGGGGGTGGGGAGGGCAACACAGCCTCTCCTGGGGGCATGACCTTTACCTGCCAGGCCTGCTCAGATTACCCAGCCAGAAATCTCCCCTTTCTTCCTCTTGTCACCTATGGCATTTGCATCTTGGACTGGGGGGATGTGTACAGGCTGTGTACCTGTCACCTGGAACTCCCTGTGGGCAGAGATCACACGTGGCTCCTCTTTGCATCCCCACACCTAGAACAGCCACTGCACAGAAAAGGGTCCAACACGTGTGTGAAGAAGCAAATTAAGTGATTGGGGAGTTTGTGAATTTGTTCATTCTTTCTTTTCTTCCTTTCTTCTTTTGGATGGAAGACACTCCTGATACCATTCAAGATGCACAAAAGCAGCTGTTTCCTAAATGATCACTTAGCGTCCCTTGTCATTGTCATTAAATATAAGAAAAATCCATTATTCATCCTGCCTGTCCTTCACAGACACTACCTCAGGGCAACCAAATGGTTGATAAGGAGTTTCTCTTTATGGAAGAGTCCAGTTAATTAATGAAGAAGGAACGACAAGATTAGAATATCACCATTTTGCTAATGAATCCTAATGAATAAAGCCTCTAGACAGTGATCATCAATGGCTGTTAAAATCCAAAAGAGGAAAAATTAAACATTAGTGTGTCCTGATTGAACTATGGACTTCCCTGGCAGTTCAGACAGTAAAGAATCTGCCTGTAATGTGGGAAACCTGGGTTCGATTTCTGGGTTAGAAAGATCCCCTGGAGGAGGAAATGGCAACCCATTCCAGTATTCTTGTCTGGAAAATCTCATGGAGAGGGGAGTCTGGAGGGTTATGAACTATGCAACACTATTGGTGAAGTGTTCTTGCCAAAATATCAAACCTGATCTAACCAAGCCTCTAGATCTACCTGCACACAGGAAATACAGAGGACAGAGGAGCATGTTAAAGGATGCCACAGGGATGCAATCAGCAAAATCCAGGCTGGGAGAAGCCCTGTCCTACAGGACGAGTGGTCCACTATTGTAGAGAAATAAAGCATGGAGAAAGAAAAGAGATGTTGGGCAAAAAGACTTAAGAGACATATTAACCAAATGCAATAGTTCGTCTAGTCAAAGCTATGGTTTTTTTCAGTAGTCATGTATGGATGTGAGAGTTGGACTGTAAAGAAAGCTGAGAGCTGAAGAATTGGTGCGTTTGAACTGTGGTGTTGACAAAGACTTTTGAGAGTCCCTTGGACTGCAAGGAGATCCAACCACTCCATCCTAAAGGAAATCAGTCCTGAATATTCATTGGAAGGACTGAGGCTGAAGCTGAAACTCCAATACTTTGGCCAGCTGACTTGAAGAACTAACTAACTGGAAAAGACCCTGATGCTGGGAAAGATTGAAGGCGGGAGGAGAAGGGGATGACAGAGGATGAGATGGTTTATGGCATCACTGACTCGATGGACATGAGTTTGAGTAAGCTTTGGGAGTTGGTAATAGACAGGGAAGTTTGGCATGCTGCAGTCCATGGGGTTGCAAAGAGTCGGACACAACTGAACTGAACTGAGTATATGGATAGGGCTTCCCTGATGGCTCAGCAAGTAAAAAATTTGCCTGCCAATGCAGGAAATACAGGAGACCCAGGTTTGATCCCTGGGACGTGAAGATTCCCTGGAGGAGGAAAATGGTGACCTCCTCCAATATTCCTGCCTGAAATATCACATGAACAGAGGAGCCTGGTGGCCTACAGTCCAAAATGTCACAGAGTCGAATACAACTGAGTGATTAAGCACACACAAAAAAATATGGATATATGGATCTTATTTGGGTCTTGGCTCACATCAACTTTAAAATCCTTTTGAGATATTTAAGAAAATCTGAACATTAACTGTGTATTTGATATACTAAAAAAAAAATCACCCTCAATTTTTAGATATGATGATGGTAGTATGGCTATTTTTTTAAGTGCTAATATTTTAGGGATATTGACTCTCATATATACAAGTAAAGTAATAGATACGATGTCTCTATTTGGTTTCAAAAGAATGGTGGGGAAAGGGTAAAGAAATGGGTGGGGATATAGAGAAAAGCAGATGGAGGTTCACTGTACTATTCTCTCTTCTATTTTATAGACTTGAAATGTGCCACAATAACAGGCTAAAAACAAAGAGATCAGACACATTGTTATTACCGGTATTATTACTATTACTACTGTATATTGTCACTCTGCTTATTTAACTTATATGCAGAGTACATCATGAGAAATGCTGGACTGGAAGAAACACAAGCTGGAATCAAGATTGCCGGAAGAAACATCAATAACCTCAGATATGCAGATGACACCACCCTTATGGCAGAAAGTGAAGAGGAACTAAAAAGCCTCTTGATGAAAGTGAAAGTGGAGAGTGAAAAAGTTGGCTTAAAGCTCAACATTCAGAAAACTAAGATCATGGCATCTGGTCCCATCACTTCATGGCAAATAGATGGGGAAACAGCGGAAACAATGTTAGACTTTATTTTTTTGGGTTCCAAAATCACTGCAGATGGTGATTGCAGCCACGAAATTAAGACACTTACTCCTTGGAAGGAAAGTTATGACCAACCTAGATAGCATATTCAAAAGCAGAGACATTACTTTGCCAACAAAGGTCCGTCTAGTCAAGGCTATGGTTTTTCCAGTGGTCATGTATGGATGTGAGAGTTGGGCTGTGAAGAAAGCTGAGCACCAAAGAATTGATACTTTTGAACTGTGGTGTTGGAGAAGTCCCTTGGAGTGCAAGGAGATCCAACCAGCCCATTCTAAAGGAGGTCAGTCCTGGGTGTTCTTTGGAAGGAATGATGCTAAAGTTGAAACTCCAGTACCTTGGCCACCTCATGCAAAGAGTTGACTCATTGGAAAAGACTCTGATGCTGGGAGGGATTGGGGGCAGGAGGAGAAGGGGACAACAGAGGATGAGATGGCTGGATGGCATCACCGACTCGATGGACGTGAGTCTGAGTGAACTCTGGGAGTTGGTGATGGACAGGGAGGCCTGGCGTGATTGGATTCATGGGGTTGTTAAGAGTCGGACACGACTGAGCAACTGAACTGGCTGACTGACTACTACTACTATTATTATTACTGGGTTTTTTAGTGTTTCTTCTTTAACAGATCCTGTGCTAAATACTTTTCATACAGTATATTATTTAATCTTCTCAAGAAGACTATACCTGAATACTATTATTTCTGTTTGCAGATAAGGGAACTGAAGCACAGAGAGATTGGATAATAGCCCAAAGTCACACAGCAAGTAGATCGTGGAGCCAGGATTTAAGTATAAATCTACTGAAATCCAAGCCCACTCTCTCCCATTCCACCATCTCACTTACCAACACTGGCTTCCCAGGGACCAGGCATCACTCTCTCTGTTTGACAGATGAAGAAGCTGAGGCTCTGTTCAGTAATAACTAGCAAAGTTGAAGACACTTGAATCCTTTGATCCAGCAGTCTCACTTCTTGGTAAACTGTAGCACATGAGCACTGGCAGACATATACATGGACATCCATAGCAGGCTAGTTGGTAACCTTAAAGAACAGGAAATAACCCAATGTCCCCCAACAAGAACATTGATAAATAAACTGTGCTGTGTCCGTACAATGGAATGGTACAACCCAGTGAAAATGAATGGAGTTTGTCTTGTTTCAATCGGGAACTTTTCTCAAACATAAAGTTGAATGAAAAAGCAAACAGGCATCTTTCTGCAATAGCAGGATACCATTTAAATAAAGTTAGGAAACACAGCAATACTAAGTATCACTTAGAAATGCATACATGTCAAACAAGTATTAAAATAGCTGTGGGAATATTTAGCACCAAATTTATTGTAATCACTTCAGGAGAGAGGGACAGAGAAGGATCAGAGAGGATTCAGGGGAGTCTTTGACTATATCATCAAGATTTCTTGAAAAAGGTTGTGGAGAAGCAGGAATCCCATTTGGGAGTGCACACTGCTTCATTCTATAAGGAGGGTAATTTGGCAACATCTATCAAGGTTACAAATGCACATATTCTTAGATACAACTCTGCATATTTAGAAATTTTTGTACAGATACATGCACACACCTACAAATTAGATATATATAAGATTGCACATTAAAGTATTTTTTTCCTTTAATGAACCATCATAGGCTTTTGGTATTTTGTTTTTAATTTTTATGGGAATATAGTTGCTTTACAATGTTGTGTTAGTATCTATTGTACAGCCAACTGAGTCAATCATACTTTTATATATGCGTTTGTATGTGTGTGTGCATGCTCAGTTCTGTCCGGCTCTCTGTGATCCCATGGACTGTAGCCCACCAGGCTAATCTCTCCGTGGGATTTCCCAAGCAAGAATACTGGAGTGGGGTGCCATTTTCTACTGTAGGGGATCTTCCCGACTGAGCAATCAGACCATGTCTCCTGCATTGGCAGGCAAATTCTTTACCTGCTGAGCCATAGAGGAAGCCCATATTTACATATATCTCCTCTTTTTTTGGATTTCCTTCCCATTTACATCACCACAGAGCACTAAGTAGAGTTCCCTGAGCTATACAGTATGTTCTTATTAGTTACCTACTTTATGCTGTGCTGTGCTTAGTCACACAGCCATGTCCAGCTCTTTGTGACCCCATGCAGGCTGCCAGGTTCCTCTGTCCATGGGGATTCTCCAGGCAAGAATACTGGAGTGGGTTGCCATGCCCTCCTCTAGGGGATCGTTCCAACCCAGGGATCAAACCCAGGTCTCCCACATGGCAGGCAGATTCTTTACCAGCTGAGCTACCAGGGAAGCCCTACCTATTTTATACACAGTATCAGTAGTGTATATATATATTCAATCCCAATCTCCCAATTCATCCCATCTCCCTTTTCCCCCTTGGTATCTATATGTTTGTTCTCTACATCTATGTCTCTATTTCTGCTTTGTAAATAAGATCGTCTATACCAATTTTTTCAGACTTTAACAGTATGGTTTACAAAAGCAAAGTATTTGAAACAAGCTAATATTCAGTTCAGTTCAGTTCAGTCGCTCAGTCATGTCCGACTCTTTGCAACCCAATGAATCACAGCACGCCAGGCCTCCCTGTCCATCACCAACTCCCGGAGTTCACTCAGACTCACGTCCATCGAGTCGGTGATGCCATCCAGCCATCTCATCCTCTGTCGTCCCCTTCTCCTCCTGCTCCCAATCCCTCCCAGCATCAGAGTCTTTTCCAATGAGTCAACTCTTCACATCAGGTGGCCAAAGTATTGGAGTTTCAGCTTTAGCATCATTCCTTCCAAAGAACACCCAGGACTGATCTCCTTCAGAATGGACTGGTTGGATCTCCTTGCAGTCCAAGGGACTCTCAAGAGTCTTCTCCAACACCACAGTTCAAAAGCATCAATTCTTCGGCGCTCAGCCTTCTTCACAGTCCAACTCTCACATCCATACATGACCACTGGAAAAACCTTAGCCTTGACTAGACGGACCTTTGTTGGCAAAGTAATGTCTCTGCTTTTGAATATGCTATCTAGGTTGGTCATAACTTTCCTTCCAAGGAGTAAGCGTCTTTTAATTTCATGGCTGCAGTCACCATCTGCAGTGATTTTGGAACCCAAAAAAATAAAGTCTGACACTGTTTCCACTGTTTCCCCATCTATTTCCCATGAAGTGATGGGACCAGATGCCATGATCTTCATTTTCTGAATGTTGAGCTTTAAGCCAACTTTTTCACTCTCCACTTTCACTTTCATCAAGAGGCTTTTTTTAGTTCCTCTTCACTTTCTGCCATAAGGGTGGTGTCATCTGCATATCTGAGGTTATTGACATTTCTACCAGCATTCTTGATTCCAGCTTGTGTTTCTTCCAGTCCAGCGTTTCTCAGGATGTACTCTGCATATAAGTTAAATAAGCAGGGTGACAATCTACAGCCTTGACGTACTCCTTTTCCTATTTGGAACCAGTCTGTTGTTCCATGTCCAGTTCTAACTGTTGCTTCCTGACCTGTATACAGATTTCTCAAGAGGCAGGTCAGGTGGTCTGGTATTCCCATCTCTTTCAGAATTTTCCACAGTTTATTGTGATCCACACAGTCAAAGTCTTTGGCATAGTCAACAAAGCAGAAATAGATGTTTTTCTGGAACTCTCTTTTCCATGATCCAGCAGATGTTGGCAATTTGATCTCTGGTTCCTCTGCCTTTTCTAAAACCAGCTTGAACATCAGGAAGTTCACAGTTCGTGTAGTGCTGAAGCCTGGCTTGGAGAATTTTGAGCATTACTAGGGAATGCATTGATATGGAAAGATTTCTAAAGTGCAGAACACTGTGCACTCAATGCTTCCATGTGCAAAACAGTGAGGGAGGACCAGAGAATGTATGTAGTATGTTGCATATGTCCCAGAAGGCTACACCCTAAACTAGGGTCACTTGCTGCCTGTGAGATGGGTGACAGGGACAGAATTGAGAGACTTTTCATTGTAAGCCTTCTATTTTTTTTTTAATTTTGGTATATGTAAAGATATTGCCTGTTCAAAGAATGATAAAAATGTGAAAAGTCTGAACCTAAGCAAGGTTTCATAATCTCTGAGGCTGATGTCAATAAGAATTAGGACAGAGGGGAATTCCCTAGTGGTCCAGTAGCTAAGACTCCTCGCTCCCGATGCAGGACCCCAGTTCGATCCCTGGTCAGGGAACTAGATCCCACATATCGCAGTACAGCCAAATAAATAAATAAATAACAATTAAAAAAAAGAATTAGTACAGAGGTCTGTGTTAACCACTCCACTACAGCACCTCCCAGCCTGCAGTGGGTGTGCATAGGCGACAATACCATGCACCAGGACCTTCCTTCCATCTACACTACTTTTGGGGCCTACATTGTGTACTTCTAGATCTTTGTTCCCATCACCCTTTTGAGGGGGGCCTTTCTTGTTCAGACATGCTACCAGTTCCCATTCCTTAGAAGTACTGCTTCCTAGCGAAAGGTTAAGGCCAAGAGGTACCTGGATAGAGCACACAAGAATCCTGGACTGTTCCCACCCAAAGCCCCAAAATCCTGACCACGGTTTCCCCCAACAAAAGCCTCTTGTACCACCACCACAGCAGCCTGCCAGCAATTACCCCCAATTACAAACCCAGAGCCCAGCAAGGCCTCAATTAGTCTAAAAAGGGGCCTGAGGAGGGGCCAGCCACACAGTGTAGTGCCCACGTATCACCTCCACCCACAGGGCAGCACATTCCTCTCTGTGAAGCCCAAGGCCTTGGTTACTTGGTAAGCAAGTCCTCAGGATATAATCCTGAGAAGGCATTTGGCTCTTCTCCGAGTGACCATTCCCTGCAGGGCTCAGTCAAGCACTCTGTCCTAAAGTGCAGCCCCTCCCTGCACAGACTGCTCACATCCTTCCCACTCCCCACTATCCCAGGCAGCGTGTGACATTTCCGGGTTATCATCCTCATCAACCCCAGATGAACATCCCTGGATGAATCTGCAGACAGAGGGATGCCCAGGGCTGATGCCTCTAAATCACCATGGTTAGGGATTTGGCTCAATGTGTTGGGAGGAGGACCAAATGCCCACCTCTTCCCAGGAAAGGATGGCCTCTGAATTCTTCTCGGAAGCATCCAGAAACAAACTTGTCCCTGGTCTAATTTTTTCCTGCCAGTTCCCTGAGAGGAACACCATCAGGTTGCAGAGCCCTGGGCTTGGCAAACTTTGAGGTTTTCATGAATTAGCCCCCATGCCTGTCTTCTTCACAGTGGCTGTGCATGGCTGTGAGAATGTGTGCATATGTGTGTAAACGTAGATCTCAAGCTTAAGTGTGACTTTGTATTTAGGGAGGACCAGAGGTTACAGGAAATAGGTCTCATAAATAATAGCTAGATTTGGTCAGATGGAAGGAAGGACTGTCTGACCTGGCAGGGACAGAGCTCCCACGTCAAACTGCCACTTAGTGACTGGGGGCCTCCAGCAACTTACTTAACTTCTCTGAGCCTCAGTTTCTTCATCTATCAAATGCGAATAGTACCAACATTTCAGTTTGTCACAAAAATGAAATGAGAGAGAGAGACGGTTTGGGAAAGATCCCTGGTGTTCTCCTACTTGCTGCAAGTAATAAATCCTTCCTTCTCTGGGGGAAAAAAAAATTAAATGAGAAAATGCATGTCAAGTCCCTGGTTCAAAATAAGTGTTTAATAAAAGACAGCTACTTTAACTCTTTATTATGAGGACAACAATAGCTGGAGGTACAAAGAGGTCTTCAGAGAATGCTTTCTAGAAGGAAATGTTTTCTAGAAGGCCCTGTTACAGCATGTCTCTCTGTCTGTGTAACACTGTAATTTGTTCTTCCACTTTGGAAAACTGGCAATTTCTACTAAAACTAAACAGATGCCCACTGTCCTACATAGCCATTCGAGTGACTATGAAATGTCCTTCACAAAAAGACATGTAAAAAAACATTGACAGCCGCTTTATTTATGACATCCCAAGACTGGAAACAACACCATCGATAGGTGAATGGATAAGCAAATTATGGAATATTACACAGCAATAAAGAGAATGAATGTCTGATACATGCAACAAGATGGGTGAATCACAAAAATATTTTATGCAAAAGAAACCAGACCCAAAGAGTACATATTATATACCCCACTTATGAAGCGGAAAGTTAATTTATGATGGTAGAAATCAGAATACATGTTACCTTTGGGAGTACGTATTGATGAGGCTGGAATTTCTAAGAAAGGGACTACACGTGAAGAAGAGTGGCTCAGATCTTGAGCTGGCCCTGTGTGGTCCAGCCACTCTTCTTCACCTGTAGTCCCTTTCTTAGAAATTCCAGTTATTCCCTCATAACTAGGGAAATGGCATTTCTCAATTCTCTGTGGAGCACAGCCATGTTCCAATTCCACTCTAATGCATTAAACCCATGCTGGTGGGAAACACTGAGTGAGAAGTAGAGGACAGAGTTTCTGTCCATCGAGGTTTACAGTTTGGACATGGACAAAAGCAACTTTGGGTTTCCCTGGTAAGCTCAGTCAGTAAAGAATCTGCCTGCAATGCAGGAGATGAGGATCAATGCCTGGGGTCAGGAAGATGCCCTGGAGAAGGAAATGGCAACCCACTCCAGTATTCCTGCCTGGAGAATTCCATGAACAGAGGAGCCTGGTGGGCTACAGTCCATGGGGTCTCAAGAGTTGAACATAACTTAGTGACTAAACCACCACCACCACCAAAAGCAACTTTAAACAACACATCAGCTCCCTCCTCCCTAGACTTCTCTCTCTGGGGAGCATTCCAGAGGTTTTTGGAAGAGAAAGGTCCTGACATGGCCCAGGAACCAGACCCCCTCTGCCTTTTCAACCCTGAACTAGGCTCAACCAGGGAAAAGGTCTACAATTGCTCTGCAGTCTGCCTGGTACAGGGGAGGCTATACACTCCTTGGGGCAAAGAGGGGCTGGTGGACTTGAGGCTCAACATCAGTAAGGTAAGGAGGGACCCAGAACTCTGGCCTGCTGCCACCCAGCTCAGCTATCCACAGGGTAGGGTAGGGCGGGCAGGGGGGTGGAGGTGGGGAGATTCAGCAAGACACTTACCAACTGGGAACAACTCTCAGCTCTGTTTGTAAGTTCTTCCCCAGAATGGGTAATGGCTTCTTCTCTCTCCCTTTCTCTCTCTCTCTCTCCCCCTCCCTCCTTACTCTTTCTCGCTCACTCTCCCAAGCACTTATTTGGATAAGTGACTCTGCTAATCCTAACCAGGCAGAATAATACCAGCTGGCCTGGAGCCTGGTGCTGGGTGAATGTATGCACAAGAGAGAACCACGCAACCTTCTCTGCAGCCTGTCGCAGTAAGTTCAGCTACAGAACAGAGATGAAGCCTATGTGAGGAGTCTGCATGTATTAAAGTGTGTCAGGGGTCTGTTCTGTACCTGAGCTTCTCTAAAGAACTCTAAACAGTGATCTCACCATGGGAACATCCAGGTGGCAACCCAGTCACGTTAAACATAGGCCAAGGACATCAGAGAATCAGCAGGCTTCTGGGAATGTCAGACTTGCAGACACGGAGCCAAGAGATCAGCCACGGGATAGCTGGGTGTGGGAGTGTGTGAAGAGGCTTAGAGTGCCTGCCTCAGATTAGCAGGTTTTCCACCAAAATGTGCAAGATCCGAACTAGTATATGTGACAGGTGAGTGTGAGAGAGTAGTGGGGAAAGGGGGAACTGAGCGGGCGCAGGGAGGATACAGAAGCTGACAAAGAGATGGATAGGGGCATGTGAGCTGGGTTGAGGGCCCTGGAGTCCGGGGCGGGAGGGACCTGGGTAGCTCTAACAGCTGCTGAGGCGTAGAGTCGCGTGGGGATGTGTTAACCAATACGGATATTCAGGCTTCTCTTTTCCCGCCGGCGAGGCACAGCAGAGCTCCCTCTTGCCCCGCAGTAGTAGGGAGCGGAAGGTGTTGGAGAACCCCGCTGGTTGTGGCGCGGGACCCGCTGAGCCGCGCGGGGTTAGCTCTGCCGCCTCGGGCCGCCGCGCCGCTCGCGCGACTGTGGCAGGATTCCCTGCCGTGGGGAGAGGAGCGCCTCGCCCCTTGAAAGCCGAGGGCGCCGCTCGCGCCGGCTGTCTGGGCCTCCACCGCGCGGCACGGGCGCTGGGCCCGCAGCCGTGTTCGGTCAGCGGTCTCTTCACCGCTCCGACAGCACTGCTCGGGCGGGAAGACCGGAGGCGCAGCGGCGGGCCCCTGGGAAAACGGGACAGGAGAGGTTGGGAGCTCCGCCCAGCCCCTGGACGTGGGCACCGCCCCAGGGTCACCGAGCCGTAGCCCTGAGTCGCTGCGACGCCCTGGGGCCCCACACAAGCCTCGGCGCGGTCCGCCCTGCCGGCGGGATCCCGACCTCGCTCGGAAGCGGGGCCCTCCCCAGCCTGGCCAAGAGGGTCAGAAGGGAACCGAGGCGCGCCCCACGGCTTCCTGGAGAGATCAATACCTGCAGGCAGGACTCCTCTTCCTGCCACTCAGAAAATCCTTTAGAGGAACCCCTTCCTTTAACCCCAGCCCCTACACACACACACACACACACTCTCTCTCTCTCTCTCTCTCTCTCTCTCCTCAAAGGCTGAAAGGGAGCTGAGTTTGGAATTCGGGGAAGTGATGACACACACAACAATGCTGTCACACCTGGCTGCTGCAGGCCAGCAGCGGAAATGCCTGCAAGGGGGAGAGAGACAGAGAAAGAGGACACCAGCCTGGGTGGTCAGAAAGAAATAGAGGACAGAGCACCCACCCCCAGGTAGGGACAGACCCAGCTGTTTTTGCCTCTGTCAAAGCCCTGGGGGAGGATGGGCAGTGGGGTCCATCTGTAGCAGCTCTAAGCCCAACTCACACCATTCCTACCCAGAGCCTGGCCACAAATGGGAGTAAGGAAGGAAAAAACAGCTTCACTCCAGCTCAGGAAACAACAACAAAAGTTCTGAAGAAGAGCCACTTGCCTCCCGTGTATGCTGGAAGCAGTGAAAAAAACAAGACACCTTGGGATCTTTTCAGTATTTAGTGAGGTGAGTTTAGGAGAGCCCTGCTTCCTCTTACTGTGGTGCTCAGGCCACACTGCCCTGCTGACCTCTCTGGAGTCGTCTTCAAGGTGCTGAATTCCAGAGAGCCCGATCACCCTGTCCTCTGTTCTTTTAATTGCAGAATGAAGATCAGGATCCTAAGTGGGAAGAAGCAGCTCCTGAGGGTGGCCTGTGGATGCTGGGGAAAAGGCCCAGAGGCCACCAGTGGCTCTTCCCCAGAGACTGGGCAGCTTGGGAGGAAGAGGTAGCAACAGGCATTGGGCCAGTCAATCCAGACATGCCAACTAGTACACACGAAATTGCATGCCATCCATTCAGTTCACCTTCCTGCACAAAGGACCCTGGCTCCGACAGTGACAGGAGTTTGGGGCATGAGGACTCAAAACACCGGCCATCTATCTCACACTTTATGTGACTGCAGACTTTTTGTTAAGGCCGAGTTAACCATTAAAAGGCACACTTGAGTATTTTTCCAGCACTGATTTCCCCCAAGACGACCTCCATGCATGCAACTGGGTCCCAATCAGTTTCTGCTGAACGTAGGTGAGAACTCACCCCTCAGCACTGGAGAAAGATCAGAACAAAGGTCTTGTCCGGAGAGAGATTTAAACAAATGCCTCCCTCACCGCCTGTTGTTTTTCTTCCTAGGCTGTGACAGAATATGTACACTGGCAGGCAGGCGGGCAGGATGAATTGAGAAAGAAAAGAAAAGGAGGAGAAGAGAGAAGGAGTGAAGAAATAAAGGAGGGGAGGAGAAAAGAGAAGATGAAAAAGAAGATGCAATATTCATGCGTCACATTTACCCTGATACATGACATACAAATGTCATTATGCATCTATAAAGTATAAACGTGTTTTACCCCATAAATATAAATCTCACATCTTGTATCTGTGCATACCTGTGTTTCTGCACACGCACATCCGAACAGCTATCTCACGTGTCACAAGGACAGACCCTGCCCATGATTTCTATTTGTAATACGAAGCACAGACGTAAACTATCCCCCAAAGCCCCACGACAACGTTCGCGCCTGTGTCGGAGCAGAAGCAGAGTGGGGTCTACTTGGTGTTTTAAAGCGTACGTCCAACCCGCAGGATTAAGACGCGGATACTGAGTAGGTATCATAGGTCCAGGAGCAGCGCGAGGAAGAGCGGGAGCTTCAGGCGGAGCCCCTGGGCGCCTCCTCCCAGCGATCCTCTTCTCCGGCTCCGTCCCGGCCCAGACAGGCCAGGCCAAGGTTTCTTCGTTCAGTGACACGCGTTTCTGGGCTGATTTTCCCAAAGCCACCGCTCAGCCCTCTCCACTCCACCCCTGTCCGGCCCCCTCGCCGTCCCGCCCCTCCCCCGGGCCCGAGCTAGTTTAGCCCCGAGCCAGCAGCTAAGGGCAGAGCCCAGGAGCCGTTTTCTTTCACCTGGACGCTGCGAGGAGGCTTGGCGCGCCTCTCCGCGCTAGGGCCCAAGTTCCTTGCGCGCGCGGGCCGAGGGCGGACGGACCTCGCCGGGGCCCTCGGCATCTCCCGGCCCAGTCCGCAGAGCGAGCGCCGGCAGATTCAAGGGCTTGTGAAAGCGTGAGCGCGGCTGTCCGCCGGGCTCCCTAAGCTCGCTGGGAGGGCAAACCGGTCCGGGCTGTGCGGGGCGTTTACAAAAAAGTGACTTGGAGATGAACTCTCCCGTGCGCGACTGGCCGCCCCGCTATAGGGGCGAAGGCGCCTGACGCAAGCGGAACTCCGCGGAGCCCATACGAATCAGAACAGAGCGAGGCTCCTGGCGCTCTGGAAACTCCAGGAGGCAGCTCCGCCAGAGACGCGGGTCGTGTCTCGGGAAACCGGAGGGTGGGGGGAGGGGAAGAGCGCAGAAAAGAAAACCCACCGAGGCGGGGACTGGCCTGGGCGGGGAGGGGCGGCGGAGCCGGAGCCCCTCTCTGTTGGGCGGACTCCCCATGGCCAGAGGCTAAGCTCCACTCCCGCCGGCCGCTCCCTTGGGGAAGGGAAAGACGAGGAGAGAGGAGCGAGAGGCCGCCAGCAAGAACGCGGGCGGCATCCGCGAGTCTGCAGAAGTTTGAGACTCGGCCGTGAACGGACTTGTGCGCCCGGATTCTTTGCCGCGCCAGCGCCAGCGGAAAAGAGCAGGGTCTGCCCGGCCGCGGCGCGCCGGCTTTGTCATGATGGCCAGCTACCCCGAGCCCGAGAACGCCTCGGGGGCCCTGCTGGCCCCGGAGACCGGCCGCGCAGCCAAGGAGCCCGAGGCGCCGCCGCCGCCCAGCCCGAGCAAGGGCGGCGGCGGCGGTACGGGGACAGCCCCGGAGAAGCCGGACCCGGCGCAGAAGCCCCCATACTCTTATGTAGCGCTCATCGCCATGGCGATCCGCGAGAGCGCAGAGAAGAGGCTCACGCTGTCCGGCATCTACCAGTACATTATAGCCAAGTTCCCGTTCTACGAGAAGAACAAGAAGGGCTGGCAGAATAGCATCCGCCACAACCTCAGCCTCAACGAGTGCTTCATCAAGGTGCCGCGCGAGGGCGGCGGCGAGCGCAAGGGCAACTACTGGACGCTGGACCCGGCCTGCGAGGACATGTTCGAGAAGGGCAACTACCGGCGCCGCCGCCGCATGAAGCGGCCCTTCCGGCCGCCGCCCGCGCACTTCCAGCCCGGCAAAGGGCTCTTTGGGGCCGGAGGCGCTGCGGGTGGCTGCGGCGTGGCGGGAGCAGGGGCAGACGGCTACGGCTACCTGGCGCCCCCCAAGTACCTGCAGTCCGGCTTCCTCAACAACTCGTGGCCGCTACCGCAGCCGCCTTCGCCCATGCCCTACGCCTCCTGCCAGATGGCGGCGGCCGCCGCGGCGGCGGCTGCAGCGGCCGCGGCGGCCGCGGGCCCGGGCAGCCCGGCGCGGCCGCGGTGGTCAAGGGGCTGGCGGGCCCGGCCGCCTCGTACGGGCCGTACTCGCGCGTGCAAAGCATGGCGCTGCCTCCCGGCGTAGTGAACTCGTACAACGGTCTGGGAGGCCCTCCCGCCGCGCCTCCGCCGCCGCCGCACCCCCACTCACACCCGCACGCACACCATCTGCACGCGGCCGCCGCACCCCCGCCGGCCCCGCCGCACCACGGGGCCGCCGCGCCACCCCCGGGCCAGCTCAGCCCAGCCAGTCCGGCCACTGCCGCGCCCCCGGCGCCCGCGCCCACCAACGCACCCGGCCTGCAGTTCGCCTGCGCCCGGCAGCCCGAGCTCGCCATGATGCATTGCTCTTACTGGGACCACGACAGCAAGACCGGCGCGCTGCACTCGCGCCTCGATCTCTGAGAGTCCAGCGCACGAAGGCTGCGAGGATGCAGGGACGCGCGACGCCCGCCTTGGCCGCAGCAGCCGGCCAGACCGCGCGCCGGCTGGGGCCCCCTGAGCCAGCGCCCACCGCCCCTCTGCGCCTCCTCGCTCTCCTGGGCTCCTCTTGCTCCTCTTTGTCTCCGCTTCTCCCTCTGTGTTCGCCTCCCTGCCCTCTTTGCCCTTTCGCTCCTCTGGCCTGCAGGCCGCCTCTCCACGCGTTTTCCGCAGGCCTAGCCTTCTCCGGGTACCCCAGCGTCGGGGCTGGACACCCGTCGCCAAAATTCAAGGCGGAGAGGAAGTGCCCGGGGCCGAGGTGCAACCGGGCCTCGGCAACGCAGGCCTCCTGGCCTTTTTTCACAGGTCGGTGCACTCGCACTCGGCTCTCCGCCGGGCTGCCGCGCCATCCTTGGCTAGAAGCGCCGGCATAGGCCAGCAACAAGACCCGCGCCGCCCGAGAAAGGGACAAACGGGTGTTTGCTCCGCGTACGCTTTTGGAGCTATTCAGAAGCCCCTTCCTGGGGCCCACTGGGCAGGGCGGGGGTTGGGCTGGATCAGGGAGCCGGGTCTGCCTCGCTTGGCGGCCTGTGCCCGGGTTTACACAGCATCCCGGTTCGGAGAGAGACTGCGTTTCCTCCGCTCTCCATCCCGGCGTTTGGGGCCCCTTCAGGCTCGGGCGGCTGGCTCATGTTTTGCTAAAAAGATCACGAGGGCTATTTTGGATAATATCAAAAAGTATTTTTTAAAGGAAAAAAATTCACCGGAAAACCGGCGAAGTATTGTGGCCTTGGAGTTTGCTAAAGCAAAACATGAAAATCTTTTGCAGGAGATTTGAAGAATTCCTGTCGGGCCTTCAAAAAGCTATGTCCAGAGAGGTAGGAGTATATGCCCAGTATCGGATGGTTTCCTTTACAAATTAGAGTATTTCACCCCTCAACCTATCTTTTCTAAAAAAGTCGAAAACAAATTTCCCCCTATCTTCCGATGCCAGCCCTGAGCGCGGGGAGATCACTGTCCGCCTGGCGGAAGCTGCAGGGTCGACTCATCGCCTCCCTGATTTTTGTTTTTCAAACGTCTTGCTTCTCCCACTTTGGGCAAGAGAAATGTGAAACCCGGCAGCAGTCGGACCAGGCGGGCTTGTGGCTCCGAGCCTGCCGGCCCACAGCTCTAGACCTGGTTGTTTTGTAGTGTGTCGTTCGGAGGACCAAATTTTCCTAGAAAGAACTAGAGCACTTTTGTTGTTTTGTTGTTTGTTTGTTGTTGTTTTGTCTTGTCAATTCTCGAATAAATTTTGTGTTTCTTTCTTTTAACACGGACTTACATTATTTACATGGCGCCTAAGTTTGTTCCGAAGCTCCGTTAAAACAGGGAGATTTTCAGCAAAAATGTATCCTTTCTCAGATAAACGAGGGTTGAGGACGGCCAGAGTGGGGGGCCTTTGTGGTTGTGCTGCTGCTTTGTTTTCCCGGAATAGTTTGTTTCGTGTGTCATCGCTGGCTTGTTGCGGCTGTTTCACGTCATGGGAGAGACTTTATCTGCCGTGATTCTTTCACAAGGCCCACTGTAGGTAGGATTTGTTCTATTTTTACATCCATGCAAGTTTGAACTTTACCTCTTACACAGCCATGCTAGGCGTATGGGTCATATTTGTATTATATTGTCTTTATGCTATTCAGTTTTTCCAGCTATATCTAACAGAAGAATTTATTCCAAATAGATAAAATCTTCGTTGTGGTCATGCTCTATAAGCTGCAAACCTCTGTACAAATGTAACGAGTGACTGGTTGCCTTATTTTTAATAGTCAGAATTCATTTACCTTGACATATGTGTGAGAGATTTGGGGATCAGAGAGAGGTGGCTATAGAAATTTAATCTTTTCTCTCTCTTTTTCTTTACTGAGACTCTTCATCGAATTAAGACTGGCGCTTTTGTGCAGGCACACAGGCAGGCGTTTGACTGGATTGCAGGCTGCTAGGGGTATTATGCATTGGAGAAGGAAATGGCAACCCACTCCAGTGTTCTTGCCTGGAGAATCCCAGGGACAGGGGAGCCTGGTGGGCTGCCATTTATGGGGTCGCACAGAGTCGGACACGACTGAAGTGACTTAGCAGCAGCAGGGGGATTAGAGGTGGTCAGTGTTGAGTCCTCTGGTGGGATGACAAGTATTATCCAGCTCTCGCCCCCTCTGCAGTTCAGCTTGAGCAGGACCGGGTGCCCAGCCACGTGTTGCTCTCTGCCCCTCACTTAGCCTGTATAGCAGTGGCCACAGATCTAGGCCAACCAGTAACCTGGGAGGGGCTGCCGGCATCTTCCTTGGGCATCCTGGGGAGGCCGGAAGGTGGAGGATGAAGCTGTGGGGCTTCTGAAAGGCATCACGCTGAAACCAGGACTGGAGCCTGCCAGGGCCAGGAGAACCAGAGCACACTGCAAATACGACTCAGCCAGCTGGGGCAGGCAAGAAGCCCAAGAGGCTGATCAGGCTTGGCGTCTGAGGGTTTCTGGCAACCTGTTGCAATTTTGTCTGGCTGACTAAGGTGAGTAGCGGAAAAGAAAGTGGACTGCTGCATACTTGTCTTTGCTTTCTGTGGTGTGAACAACTATCTCATGGGCAGTTGTATAGTCTATACCTCCTGTAAATGAATGTGTGTACGGTGTAAGTTGTGTCCTGGTTACAGGGAGGGCGGTGTCCATGTCTGTCACTCACCTTGGGAGAAGGCATGTATTTTAGGCATTGTACTAATCGTATCACTAATTCAGGGAATGCTTCCTGGGACCAGACATGTGCAGTTATGTTCTGGGTATGTAATCTTGGTTTGCTGAATGAAAACAGAGTACACACAGCGCCTTTGCTTCAGCTGGTTGAGGCTCTCTGTTCCAAGGCTGACTCCCAGCACCCCACAACTGCTACTCCAAGCAGAGAAAACAGAGGAGGGAAATCTGGGTAGAGCCCCTGGTGAGGTGGGAAAGTTGTCCTAGGCCAGCACTGGAGGACAGACCCTCTCTCTGTTCCCCAAGAACTGAAAGGTGAGAGGCACCCACAACTGGGGAAAGAGCAGTAGCCTCTCCCAGTTTGGAGGATGAGATGAAGGAATCTGGGAGGGATTCCTGGTCTACACAGAGATTGGAGGAGTTGAGAGAAGGAAGCCAAATCATACCCCGCTTCCCCATGGATGCCCACAGGAAGACATCTGTCTCTAATTCCAGCCCCAGGAGTTTCTGCAAAACTCTATAGTTTGGTCATTTCCCCCTAGTGTTACAAGTTCGGGGCAATGGTTGACTTTCTTCATCTCTCATTTCCTTTCTTTCCTCTCCCTCTTTGCACTTTTGAGTTTCTGTTACAGAAGATGATCTAAGGAATTCCCTAAGCAAGGACAAAAGTATTTAAGAGAGTTCTTGGTACGTAGCAATTATGCCTTAGCATTTACAGTCTGGTCTAGATGGCCAGACCACGTGGGTATATGTATATGTCTGCCAGAGTATATTGTAAATACTACGTAAATAGTTTGATACAAATACACTGCCAATTTCAGCATGTCCTAGATAATGAGTTGCTACACATGGCATTGAATGAGGAGTACGTGTGTACTTATATGCATGTAAATATCCTCACACTCAGCACTGACAAGATGAGCCCCGCCCCCTCACATTTACACACAAATTCTTGGTCAACCCCACACCCTAGAACTGCTCAGCCAGAGTACTTGGGTTCTGGTGGGGAGCGTCCTGTTCTCAGAGGGATCTGGGAGAAATCTTTCCCAGTGCAGTATATGTACCAAGGGACTGTAAGGTGAGGACCTAGGGGGTTCCCTGAGATGGCCCTGCATCCTACTCTAGAGGCTGTTCTGGACCTGTTTCCTCCTTTCCTAAATAAAGCATTCACTGCTGTGCATCCTGGGTTTAGGTGGGCAGGAGGCCCAACACCTTTCACCTTAGGGTTAGGTGCCCTCTGGTCCTTGTCTGGGCCTCTCACCTTCCGAGGCTGGAGCTACAGATTGGGAAGAGCCCCCTGGTGGTGGGTGGAAACCAGGGGCAGACCAGGGCTTCTTGCAGCCACAGGGGCAGTAGAGGATGGGCCAGGAAATTGGGTCAGACCCAACACCATCTGCCTGTGAATAAGCTCTTCCCTTAATGGAGCTTTGGAGCACTGGAACTGCTGAGCCAGGCTCGTGGTCTCCAGGAGCAGGTCAGGGGCCAGGAAGTGGCTTGGTCAGGCTCAGGAGTCCTGCAGTGCTCCCACTCTGTAAGCCAATGGTGACTATGTCTTGCTGCCTCCACAGGTCAGCCCCTACTTCTGGGAGTAGCCTGTGGAACCTGTAGGAAGAGATGGGCCCAGGAGCCCTCACCTCTCCTCTGTGGTGGGGACCAGAGGCCTGGAGTGGTTGGAAATGGTCTTCATGCCCCAAGTCTGTGTTAGGGAGTACCAGAAGTGAAGGATTCTTAAAACCAAGTGGTCTGATTGGCTTTCTGCTTTCTGGAGAGTGGGCTCCACTGTGTCACAAGAGTGTCTGGGCCCCAGAACCCCCAAATCTTGTTTACATTTAAGGAATCTGGGGTCCTGAGAAGAGAAGGGGCCAGCCAGAGGTCACCCAGCTAGCTGTCTGTGGGACAAACAGCCTCAGAAATTTTAAGGAGAGACCTGAGAGTTTCGAGCCCAGTTCAGCCCTGCTGACTGTGTTGGAGAGCTAAGTGGGTAAAGGGGAAGGCAGCCAGAGGAGAAGGAAGCACAGGGTTGGATCTGAGCCGTGGACTGACTGTACTCTGGAAACTTCTGTTGTGCCAGCTGTTTGCTGCCCAGGCTCCAGCTCAGTGGTAAGCTCTCACAAACCTGTCCTGGGACCAGGTCACTCCAGGGAGGTGCAGGATGGGGCAATGACAGAGGCTGTTCAGCCTGGAAGGACTAGTGTGGAGGCCACTGACCTTTAATAACTGTGGGATGTTGGTAAAAAAAATAATAATAATTCTGAATTTCAGTTTTCTCATCTGTAAAATAGAATATATATATACCTTGCAGGGTTATTAAAATAATTAAATGTTCTACTGTCAAAACGCCCAGTTTACAGTAGATGGTCAATATGGTTTTCCTTCCCCTACTCAAAGAGGAATGTAACAAAGAAAGAGAATGGATGGAGAAAAGGAAGAAAAGGGGAGGGGAGGAGGGGGAAGGGAGGAAGAAAGAAAAAACCTTAGGTAGTAACTCTGTGGGGTCTGACCTTCAAACGCAGCGGCTATGGCCACCCAAACGAGCCCCAAGAGCCCGGGCCACCGATCACCTTCCCGCGGCGGTGCGCCGCCGACTGCTTCCACCCTGACCCAGCCCTGGGGCTGAGCCGCGTGCTGTTACAGAAATACCCAAGTCTTGAGGGCACAGACCGAGAGCCCAGTTCAGGGCTTCCCCAACCTCCCTCTCGTTTCTCCTAAGGCTCTCTTCGATAAGGTTTTCTCTGAGAAAGGCCCGCTAACCTGCGAAATGACACTGACTCAGGCGCTTGGGGCCGGACACAGCCGCGACTCTCAAGCTCTGGGGCAGACCCTTCCCGCCCTCAGGCACCTCCCTCTAGAACGCGAGGCTGTTAGAAATTTTCTCCTTTTTTTCAGAAAAACAATAGGTAGCCACCTGGCGGGAGCTGGCGAAGATCAGCTTGCGGGAGAGGCTGCCCTCGGTCTTTGCGGACAAACGGGAAACCTGAGGGTAAACGCAGGAAGCGGGTTGGTCGAGCTTCAGCAGGCAGACACGCTGCCCGCAGGTGGCAGCGAGGACCGCATGGTGCCGCGGCTCCGCACACCCGCCCGGGCGCCGGAGCCTCCTGTTTGCGGGCCTGGTGGCGGCGCTGCAAGCGCGGATAGTCAGGAGCGAATCCGGCTCCACCTAGCAGTTCTAAACCAAATTCGGGGAGAAGGGCTAGGCCTGTCCGATCTCAGGGTGCTACCGACGGCAGAGCCGGCAGGGGAAGCCCAAAAGGCCCTGATGGTCCCCGGAGGTGGCGAAGCGCACCCGTCATTGGCCGCCAGAGTCCCCACCACGTCGGGAGACCGACTCCGCTTCTTCACGTTAGAAGCACAACCTGACCCCTCGTCCTTAATAATGGCCCTATCAAACCGAATAAAATAAAACCTTTCCCAAATTCTCCACGGAAAGTTTTCTTTAGGCAGACAAAAAAGGACAGGATCCCGGGAATATTAATGGACGAACAGGAAAGGGGAATGTGCTTCTTGCTTTTTTGTTTGTTTCTAGGGAGAAAGAAGGAAATTCGACACATATTTTTAAAAGTCTCCCCGCAACAAGCCCTAAAAGTCTGAGTGTGAGCAGAGAGTCAGGAAACCGAGCCCCCGCCCGCAGTGACACCGGGCCTTTGTCTTCTTTCCTGAAGCCCCCATGACTGCTGACCGCGCCAAGATAAAGGCCGGGTCAGAGCCCTGTGGAATCCCGAGGGAGGGGGCCGCGGGGCCGTCCACTGGCCACTTCCAACAGGCCGGCCTTGCTGGAATGGGGCTACTCGGCCAGGGGCTGCTCCCCAACCCCCAGGCCCAACTGAGGCACGGACCTGCATTTCTCAACTTGCCCTGCGTCTTCAGCCACTAAATTTCCTCGACCCAGCCCCACCAGCATTACATTTTCCTACTTAAGGACTCCAGGAGAGAGGTGAGGGCCATGCCCGCTCCCCAGCCCGACGGACTTTTCCTGACTTGATCCTTTGGAGTGGACTTGTGAGCAACTTCTGCTGCATCTCTGGCGCTTGCGGCCGCTGGGCTCTGTTGACCAACAGGATCCGAACCCGTGCCCTGCTTTCGCGGCGGAGCCTCTGTGCTACTGTCTCAGGTCTGTGCAGACCTGAGGCTCCTCTAGCTCTTGGCCTCAAAATTTCTGCGTCATGCCCTCCTGTCGGTGGAACGGGTCTGCGGTGGTGACGGGAGAGCGTTTGTGACCTTATTCTGCTGCTCTCTCTGTGATCTGAAATGTGGGTCGCAGCGGAGCTCAAGCCGCGGCGATACTGACTTTGCAAGGCAGCAGCCTCTGGCTTTCCAGGGTACTTGCTTGGGGCCCTTTCTCCGCAGACACACGCAGGTGATGGGAGTGCCTCGCAGCTTAGAACTATTCCTAAGAAAGAAGGGGAAGACGGGCCCGGCGACTGCATGAGCAGATGGCGGGGTCTCCAGCAGCCACGCTGCGCGCCTCCCACGAACACCAGGTTGTGCTCTGGGGCCCCCGGCCAGCGCTGCAGCCGCACGTTTTCCCAAGCTGATGAGGAATCTTCGGTTCCCCTCCCTTCGTGATGGCTTGTGGAGTAGGGGCCTGGGCCGCCTTTCCAGAGCCGAATGGAAGATCCGGGCCCCACTTTTATCTTCCACAGAGACGCGACCTGGAGAGGAAAAAGAAAGGCGACAGACCAGGGAAGTGAGGTCCCCAGGCTTCACGTGCCGAAGTGCCCTCCACCTCTTCCTTCTCTCCACCCTTGCTCCCTCCAGCCGACTCGGGGATCCTGGTCCCTATTGAAACTAGAGCTGGCCAGCGGCCATCTGATGAGAGATAAAGGAGCTCGGCGGCGCCGAAACGCTGACCGGATCCGGGAGCAGCACCTGAGATCCTACTTCCCCAGGTGGCACTGACTCAGTTTGAGAGAAACGGTCAGCTGAACGGTGTGCACATTCTGCCTCCAGACACAAACAGTAGCGTCCGCATTCGGAATGTGCATAGACACATCTACACGAGAGAATCCCGTATCTGTGTGCATATACATGCACACGTGTGTGCATCTGAGCCTAGAGAGACAGACACATCTACACACGTGTGATATACCTGTGCATATATCTGAACACTCATCTTGCCTCTGTCCTGTTCGTGGGCTGTGCAGACGCTGACGGAGCCGGCTGCTGGTGAGTGGCAATTATGCCTCACATTTACACAGGCTTTGACAGTTTCTAATCAGGATTTTTACAACTCACGCGGAGAATACTGCCCTTCTGAATTTTCAATGGGGAAACAAGCCCAGGCAAGTTAATGGGTGCCGTTTTCACACAGACCCGGAGAGACCCGGGCCAGCCAAAGACCTGGCCAGTTTGTTAAAGGTGGATGTGTTTGCTAGACGCGCACCAAGGTTGGCCTGTTTAGCTCACTAAGCTACCTCCAGGCCCGGTTGGCCTTGGCCCTTGGCCAGGCTTCCTGGGAAACCCACCGCGCCGGGTGTCTGGTCTCAATTCGTTTGATGATAAGCGCGCTCTGCCGGAGCTCGGTGACCCCGGTGTCCAGGGCAGGGGAGCTTAGGGCTTGCAGGAGTACCGAGGAAGAGCGCCGAAGATTCCAGGGCTGTGACCGCCCACGCCCAGCTGGGTCCCCAAAGCCTAGCGGGCCTGCGTCCTCACGACAGCCACGACAGGCAAATGCGCGATCCTTTCACCCCAGCCGCAAGCCCAGGAGCCCTGAGTTGTGCCAGAGCAGGAACAGTAACGAACGAATTCTGCTGTCTCATATCTCGAATGGCCCTGCAAAGCCCGGAGCCCACCGTGCCCATTTTACAGACGTGGTTAGTCGGAGGCAAGAAAGGTACAGTAAGTTGCCCCAGATTCAACAGCCGAGAAGTGACCGGGGTCGGGGCAGGAATCCCCAGTTAGCCGAGTCTGGATCTTAAAGCGCGGCTCCTCTGCTTCCAACCCGGATCGCCAAGTCCCTCCTTGCGCCAAGTCTCCTGCGCGCAGTTCGGAGTCGCCCGGCTCCTAGCCTCTGACTTCCCTCACCAAGGACGCAAAGACTATTCTAGCTCTCACCCACATCACTAAAAAGGTTCCTACACGCTTGTAACATGTTGCTTATATAGCAACATCCCTGTGTGTGTTGGGCTTTGCTTCTTCTGGGTTATCTGGTTTCCCGGCCCCAAGCCTTCGCACTCCTGAGACTGGGGTTGTCCGAGGGCTGCAGCTTGACCACATCTCGCCGGGTGCCCTTGGGCCCCGGAGCCCGGCTCCGGCAGGCTGAGGTCGCTGGGCTCCGGGCTCCAAGGCCGCCCGCACCCGGCCGAGCCGGGGCGCTGGAAGAGAGCCTGCGGCGTGGCGGGGTCGCCCGGCGGCCTCACAGCCTCGAGGCTGCCATCTGCTGGCCTTAAACGACATCATCGCCGCCTGCCTCAGCTGCCCCGGAGCTTAGCCGACAAGAGGGGCTCGAGCAAGGCAAGACAACCCCACACAGCGCCGAGTGGGTGACACCACTCTCGCGGGATCCCGGGAGTGGCCGACGCGCCTTCAACCACTGCCGGTACTCTCTGATGCCTCTCAGTTTCTGGTCCCTGCTCCCCGCTGGCACCGGACACTCCACGTGCTCCAATCCGGAGCCGCTCAGAAAGCCAAAGCTCTGTGCTGGCAATCTAACTGACCTGGGGTTTCTGCCCGGATCCCGAACTCACCGACCCTCCGGGAAAGCGGGCTGGGGTTCGGGGCGGGGGGGACGCCACAACCTACAGGCGCCCAGCAGGCGCGTCACAGCAGGCCATTGGCGGACTCAGAAGAGAACCCCAGACTGTGCTCAGGCTCTTTGATTTTCCGCATCATGGCATTCATTGGCACCCCTGGGTCAAGACCCATAAAACACTGCCCCCCCCCCACTCCGCTCGACTTCCATCTCTACTGGATAGTCGCCCTGGCGCCTGGCTACCTCTATTTCTCGCAGTGCACTTGTCTCCTCAACCAAATTAGGGGTGCTTCAAAGAACCGAAAGGACCGGTCTCCAGCCTATACCGCGCGGCCTTGCCCGGAGTCTGCCGAGCGGAGCCGGAGCAACCATCCTTATTCTTGAAAATAAGCCCTGGGCAGTGCGGTACGAAGACTCTGGCCTGCTGAAATCCAAGGTGGGATAAAAATTATTCAGTAATCATACCTGTGCCCTTCCAGTGCTACATGTTAGGACTTTGCATGTTTTCACTTTTTCTCTCATTTATAAAGCTAACCCAGATTAAAGAAAATTGAGAAAAAGAGAACAAAATTTACAGTGATCGCACCCTTCCTCCGCTGTGCAACCACAGTTAATATTTTGATGACTTTCCTCTGATCTTCCATCTATTTTAATAAATCTAATTTACATAATTAAAAGAATATATTTTATATGGAATTTGCCATTTTGTATACTACTTCTTTTTACCTTTCACCACGAGGGTTTCTCCACGTCTGATCCTTTGAAAGATGATTTTCAATGAATAAATAATCCATCCAATAATAAATAAAGCCCTAGAATGGTTTAATAATCCATCAAATAGGTAAGCCATAATTTTTTAATATAACAGCACTAATCCACTTTGTTTCAGATCTAGGAAACACACTCTCTTGGTCATTAAATATAGAATCAATAGTTGATAAAAAAAAATCTTGAGTCCTTTGCTAGCCCAAAAAGGAGTGTTGTGGTCCCACTGTCAGGGCACAAAGGATCCACCCAGAAATTTGAAATTGCGGTTGAGCTGGGAGAGAGCCTTCCACAGCCTGCTGACAGCTATTTCCCTCTGCTGGAGACCAGTGGAGCTGGGGTGCTGGTTGAAATGTTCTGAAAGAAAACAGGGATAAGGAATGTGCCTGAAAAGCTGCCCTGGACTGCTTCTAGGACCAAAGCTCTGAATCCCCAGCTAGCACTCAAGAAGGTAGCTTAGACCTGGGTTTCTGTGTGCAGTATCTTATAACAGGGGTCAAACATGCATTTATCTGGATCCTGGATCTTCCCTTAGAAGCTGTGTGACCTCATAAAAACTGCTCAACCTTTCTGAACCTCATTCAAAAAATTGCAGTAATAATGCCACCACACTGAGATTTTTTTTTAAGTATTCCACTAAATGATTACATCATTTAGCCTGGTACCTGAACCAAGAAATTCTCAATACACAGTAGCTACTGCCTCTGCAGCTGCTGCTGCTATTGCTTCTGGCATTTACTTTGGTCTCAGGGATCACTGCAGTTGCCCTCTCCCTCAACTCCTGACCCCACTGCTACTGTTAAACACAAGGCTGAATCCTGGCAGTAAGCCGGGTCCAGGTTCTCAGGGCTGGAGTCGTTTCCAGCACTCTGGTTGGGCTGCTCAGGACCTACTGACAATCAGGCCTGGGCTTGGGCTGTTTATACTAGAACCGTTAAAACAGGAAAATATGCAAACCCTTCATTCACAAGGATCCGGCTATTGTTGGGTCAGAAATGATATTTTTGTTTCTAAAATAAAAAGTACATTTGCTGCTTTACTCACACATACAAACGTGTGTGTGTGTGTGTGTGTGTGTCTGTGTGTGTGTGTGTTGGTGGGGAGGGAGTTGTGTCTACAGGCAAAGTAAATGATCTAATTCATTTGACCAGTTCAACAAGCCTGAACTTCACTGGGCTCTATTCTATCCGTATAGGATCTTATCCATCCCTCAAACAAAATGACTTCAAAAGCCATCTCCCAGACATGATAGGGGGATACCACCTCCAATTAGAAAAGAGGTTAAAAGGGAATTTCATAAATTACATTAATTCAGCCAGCCTGATCCCAGTAGATGCAAATACATATCAAAATCTCACCAAGAAAGATTTTCAAGGGCAGATTTCATGATCCTCTTCATACTGGGCATCTTTTGCTTCTCTGAGGCTGGTGCCTGGTGATCTATGTATGTGCATCTCTCAGTCAGTTTCTCCAGGTGATTCTGATGAAGCCCATGGAGCCACATTGTGGAACCACTGCTGTTCCCAATTGAATTGAAAGCTGAGGTTTCTCCTAGTGGACGCCGGAAAATACAGATTCCAAAGAATCTTCCATTGGGACCACATGGAGTTACAAAGAGCCTGATTCAAACACCGGATGTGTGTGTGTGTGTGTGTGTGTGGTGGGGTGGGGTGTGAATACATGTTTGTTTTTGTGTGCTTTCGTTGTACTGTTGCCTGTGCATGTGTCGGGCCTCTTTGGTCATAAGTAACATAAACCCACTAGAGCTGGCTTAAACCAGAGGGGGTGGGGTGAGATTGTTGAAAAAGAGGCTGAGGTGATGGCAAGAACCCAGGTAGATTTCCTCTACAGACTGACTTTTCTTGTTGCTCTGAACAGGCTTCTCCTCTGCTGTGTTCTAGAGAGGAGCCTAGTCATAGCTCAAATCTCTGCATCCCAATTCTCTTTTCCTTTGAAAGAGAGAGAAACTGGCCTACCAGGGTTGGGTCCTGTCAACTGGAACTGTTGCTGAGGGACGGCGTAGGGGATGGGGACGTCTTATAGTTTTGGATGGTTCCTCCCTGCAGGGAGAGAGCAGTCATGGTGCTCACTGTAGGCTAAGCAGACACCCCCAAAAGCCTAACTTGTTTCAGCTTGGCCCCTCCAACCACTCAATCAGTAGCTCAGAGCTTCTTGATGCTAGCTGCACTCCAAAAATTACCCGGGGAGCCTTAAAAAACATTGTGTCCAGGCCCCATATATGGGATGTAAGCAGGGCATCAGGATTTTTCAAAGCGACCCTGGTGATTCCAACACACAATAGCGATAACTTAATAGGGAACCTAGAGCCAATTTAGCCATTTCCTAAATCCACAGTTTCAAAGTACAACTAATTAAGAGGAAAAGTATGAAAACCTAATGGGTTGCTGCTGCTGCTGCTGCTGCTAAGTCACTTCAGTCATGTCCTACTCTGCGCGACCCGATAGATGGCAGCCCACCAGGCTCCCCCGTCCCTGGGATTCTCCAGGCAAGAACACTAGAGTGGGTTGCCATTTCCTTCTCCAACGCATGAAAGTGAAATGTGAAAGTGAGGTCGCTCAGTCATGTCCGACTCCTAGCGACCCCGTGGACTGCAGCCTACCAGGCTCCTCTGTCCATGGGATTTGCCAGGCAAGAGTACTGGAGTGGGTTGCCATTGCTTATTTTCATCTAAATTGGAGACTGATGTCCTAATCCCAATGTTAAATGCCATGATTATTCACATTTGACATTCTCTAAACCTCTTGGTGCAAATGTTGTTACATTCCTAAAGAAACTTGCCTTTTCTGGAGATCCTGAGCAACAAAAACCAAAGGATGCCTCCCTGTGGCTTTGGTTGATCCCCGCCCCGCAAGGACTACCTACCCTTTCTTTTCCAAGGTCTCCAGCTTGCTGGGGCAGTCCCAAAGCTCCCAGCACCGAAGCACACTGACCTTGCTGGCTCCCACCCCACATCTGTGCTTCAGGGTTCCCACCCAGGAGCCTCTGACACAGGAGACTAAAAAGGAGAGACCTTGCCTCCTTAGCCAAGCTGAAGGATGCTGATCAAAACCTTGTCCTACGGAATTCCCTGGTGGGCCAGCGGTTAAGACTTGGCGCTTTCACTGCAGTGGGCCTGGGTTCAAATCCCTGGTCCAGAAACTAAAATCCCACAAGATGTGCAAAGTGGCCAAAAAAATACGAAACACCTTGTCCTAGTCCATGGAAAACTTGAGGAAGGTCTTCATTTTCTTTTGTTTCCCCTTCTGCTAAGTTTCCCTAAACAGTTAATCAGCTGAACAGCAAATATTTCATAAATTGCTATAATGTACAAAGCAGGGGAGGGGAAGGTGTCACTCCCCAGACATTCTGTTGCTGGCAGAAGAGCAACAGCGACCCCTCTAGGCCTGGCCTTGCATGGATCCAAAGGAGTACATTAAAGGGCCCTTTCCAGCCCTGGACTCAAGCACACCTAAAGGGTGAGGGATAGCAAGAAGGAGAAGGGAGCTGTCGTACCTGGTTGTGTGCAAGAATGGGAGTGGGAAATGCTGCTTTCCCATGCCTGAATCACCCTGACAACTGTTCCCTGCCCCAAGAACCAGACAGCACAGAAAGCAAGACCAAACTGCTTCTGAAAGCTGGAAAGGCAGTCAACACAAAGGCCAGTGACTGATAAAGGATGTACAGAGGGTGGGGCTGAGCACACATACCGTTACCATTTTGCAGCTACACTAAGGGCTTTGTTGCTATTATTGTTTAGTCGATGTCACATCCAACTTTTTTGCAACCCCATGGACATGTAGCCTGCCTGGCTCCTCTGTCCATGGAATTTCCCAGGCAAGAATACTGGAGTGGGTTGCCATTTCCTTCTCCAGGAGATCTCTACCCAGGATTGAACCTGTGTCTCCTGCATTGGCAGGTGGATTCTTTACCACTGAACCACCTGGAAATAAAGCCTAGGGTAATGGTTTCCAAACTGTGGAACCCAGATCATCAGCATCACCTAGGATCTTATTGAAAAAACCCATTGAATTAGCAACTCAGGGGTGGGGGTGGGGTGGGGTGGGGTGGGAAGCAATCCAAGTCCTCCGGGTGACTGTGGTGCACTGGAGTTGGAGAATCAGTTGGGGTACAGGCACTCATTGCAGACTTAGTAAGTCTAACTCTTCCAGGTCTCTCAATGGTTTCCATGAAGCGATGCAGGACCTCAGAGATATCACCCCAGCAAGAATTACTGCTCCTGTCCTCTCCAGTATCCACCTGATCACCCCACATACTCCACTCCCTTCCCCCCTCCACACACTCCCTACTAGGAATCTCTGGCCCAGGCAGGACAACACAGAGCCCAGGAGCTTCTCTAGAGGCCGAGAAGCTGGAACAGAAGCATCACCCAGAGAAGCTGCCTAGAATCCTAGAGCTGGCATCAGTTTTTTTCAAAGGGCTTTGGCAATTGCCCACTTACCCTTACAGGCTGCTGGGAAATTCCAGCCAGGGAGCTTTGGAGCAGGACTTTTGGTTGGTTCACTTTTGGACAGATGCCCTTTGAGCAGTTCCTGGATAGTTGACCCCCTGTAGACCTCTGTGGGACTCAGCCATCTGAATGCCATATTTGTCCGATGGTTCTCAGAGTGGTGTATCTGGTCGAGCAGCACCAGCATTATCTGGGACGTGCAAATTCTCAGACCCTGCCCTACCTGAAATTGTCAGATCCCTACCTGAAATTGTCAGATCCCTATCTGAAATTGTCAGACCCCACCCTATCTGAAATTGTGCGGTAGGGCTCAGCAATGTGCTTAACAAGCCCTCTGGAAGATTCTGGGACTCCCTAGCCCAAGTTTGAGGACCACTGGCCTGAGGGCGATTTCGGCTCAACCGGCAGCCCACCCAGAAGCAGGGTGCTCAAATGACAGGAAGGATTCGGAGCCCCGCGGGCCAGGACTTCCCTACCCACCTCCCCGCCGCGGTGCTGGGGGCGAGTACCTCCCCCCTCGCCGCAGGGCACTGTCCCTGCGAAGCTTTGCGGGGTCGTCCGGCCCCGCGGCCGCCGGCAGAGGCCTTGCGGGTTGGAATGACGGCCGTGAGACTCCACTCTGATTTGTTTTGTTCCGTTCCGGGAGGAATAATTTGTTTCGTATTGGAATCAAAGCGCCTCTTGCGGCGCTTCCGTTTTATCTCAGAGGCTCTCGGCCGGGGTGAGGCGGCTGCTTCCCATTAGGTCTGGCATGGTCCCCATTACGCGCTGAGCCCGTCCCGCCGAGGGTACTGACGCTGACCCACCCCTGCGCCGCGGCATCCAGAGACCCACCCTCTACCCCGTTACAGATGAAGAAGAGAAGCCGGAGCCGCCCTTGGCTGTCCCAAGAGCTGGCCTCCGCTGCTTGGCTGCCCCGCGCCTGCAGCTACATCGTTAGGGCACTCTTGGGCTCAGGCTGTGTGTTTAGTCGCTTAGTCTTGTCCGACTCTTTGCGACCCCGTGGACTGTAGCCCGCCAGGCTCTCCGTCCATGGGGATTCTACAGGCCAGAATACTGGAGTGGGTTGCCATTCCCTTCTCCAGGGGATCTTCCCAACCCAGGGATTGAACCTAGGTGTCCTGCATTCTGGGCGAATTCTTTACCTTCTGAGCCACCAGGGCTCAGGTAGCGGTCCAAAACTGCAGATACAGGCCCCTAGCTCTTCAGTGGAAGTAAGTTCAAAGGGCTCTCAGATTTCGGACATGGGCCTACGGAAAGTATCCCCTGAGGGGGAGAGCATCACAGGGATTCCCTAGGTGGAGAGGAAAAGGTTTCCAGTTTACCTGTTTTCACAGCACCTAAGCCCAGACCCTACACAACTGCTCAGGGAAAACAGGTCGACTTAGTTTTCTCCTACATTGGGATTCATTTTTCCCTGGTGGCTCAGCTGGTAAAGAATCCGCCTGCAATGCCAGAGACCTGGGTTCGATCCCTGGGTTGGGAAGATCCCCTGGAGAAAGGAAGAGCTACCCACTCCAGTATTTCAGCCTGAAGAATTCCATGGACTATCCATGGGGCCTCAGAGTCGGACATGACTGAGCGACTTTCACTTTACAAACAGTATAGAACCTCACTGAGATGAGACGATTAAGAAAGAAAAGCCACAGTCAGTCCCCCTGCTTTAATATCCTCTGCAGACAAGGGGGAAGCTTACCACCACCTGTTTAAGAAGGGATGGTAGCCAAATGAAGCGGTTGTGCCTGCCACGTACTGGTGTCCCCAAGGTGACAAAGGGTCTGTGCTGGGGACCTGCCAGTGCTTGGAAAAGAGCCAGACACCCCGACAACCACCAAAGTGTAACAAATGGCCCTCACAGTCCTGTTCAACCTCACACTTATTTTCTTTGATCTCATTTCTTTTTTTATTGCACGAACAATATTCTAATAATCATGACAACTTTAAAATAGGATGGAAAGCCAACAGTTATCCAACGTCTGACCACTAACAAAGCAATTCTTTTCATTTTTCCATTTTGCTACACATTTCACAACTATTTAACAAGTGTGTGATATTCAGCCATGTGGATGTGGTATAAATTATTTTACTCTGCCATTTATGATGGGCCCAAGTTTTTCACCATTATAAAAAGAAAACACTGGTTGAAGAATAATAAAATAAAATAATAAAATGTATAGTGTATTTTAATAATGTTTATGCAATTAGGCAATGGATTTTTTACAGGGAATTTGAAAAGTTCAGAACATTATAAAAATCAACTATTGGGAGTTCCCTGGTGGCCTAGTAGTTAGGATTCCAAGCTTTCACTGTCATGACCTGGGTTCAATCCCTGGTCAAGGAACTGAGATCCCAAAAGATGGGCAGCTCAGCCAAAAAAAAAAAAAAAAGTTGCAATTCCAACTCCCATTTTGTTCATCAAGTTTTTCTCACCACTGAGCACATGTCCCTGTACTCCTACAACTTCACGCCCTTTCATTTGTCAGGTCTTGCTTTGTATTTAATGGCTGTTTGTCTTTTCCATAGTCTTTGATTGTAATGCTACTGAAGCAAAGATTATACCATTTTCATCTCAATAATAATCATAAGAGCTAGTTTTTACTGAGTGCCTAGTCTGAGCCAGGAAGGCTGAACCCTAAAGAATTGATGCTTTTGAATTGTGGTGCTGAAGAAGACTCTTGAGAGTCCCTTGGACTGCTAGGAGTTCAAGCCAGTCAATCCTAAAGGGAATCAACCCTGAATATGTACTGGAAGGGCTGATGCTGAAACTGAAGCTCCAATACTTTGGCCACCTGATATGAGAAGCCGACTCATTGGAAAAGACCCTGATGCTGGAAAAGATTGAAGGCAAAAGGAGAAAGGGGAAGCAGAGGGTGAGATGGTAAGATAGCATCACCAACTCAATGGACATGATTTTAGCAAACTCTGGGAGACAGTGGAGGACAGAGGACCTGGTGTGCTACAGTCCACAGGGTCACAAAGAGCTGGACATGACTTAGTAAGTGAACAACAGCAGCAGTCTGTGCCAGACATAATACAACATTATCATACTGAATTCCCACTCCTATATTTTATTTCCTTTTACTCTATGAGGAAAGTGAGGCTGAGCAAGATTAAATAATTTATGCAGGGTCACCCAGCTTGTAAATAGCCCTGGGAGAGAAACTGACTTCACATTCATGCCCTTTCCATTGTGTGAACTTAAGAGCAGAATTGTATTGGGAGACAGCTTCTAAAATCTTTACTGGTTCAGGATTATAGTAATCTGGTTATTATTAATAATAACCTGTTGTATCTTTGCATCAATTACAATGTTTTTGGATTAAAAAAAAAAAAAAGAACTTTAACGATGAGGTCTTTATTATCTCATGAAAGAGAAGACTCAGAGATTAGTGGCTCCTGGCTATGAGTAGCCACTCAAAGATTTGGGTATGAGTCCTGCTCCTTGTCATCTTTCCCCTTTGTAGACTGTAGCTGGTCCAAGCATCACGTTATTTTTAAATGTCCGTGGGAAAAGGAACCATTTCTTCCAGGTTCTTTCTCAGGAATCTGGACCACTTACCCAGAAACCCTCAGTAGACTCCCCACTCATCTCACGGGCCAGGACTGATCCACATGCTTGTTCCTATTTGCTGACAAAAAGATGAGAGCACTATGTCAGCTAACTGTGGTCTGCCCAGGAGTGGGGCCAGGGTCTCAGCAGTATCTGAGTTACCTGCATCACTGAAGAAAATTAGGATTCTCTGAAGAAGGAAGAGAGGGAGAGATGGCTGTTAGAGGGGCAGCTAACACAATAATCTGAAAGGGAAATGTAGGGCTTTCCTGGTGTTATAGTGGATAAGTATCCACGTGTGAATGCAGGGGATACGGGTTCAATCCCTAGCTCGGGAAGACCCCACACTCCGTAGAGCAACTAAAGCCCCTGTGCCACAACTACTGAAGCCTGTGGGCCTAGAGCTAGTGCTCGATAACAAGAGAAGCCATTGCAATGAGAAGCCTGTGTACCACAAAGAGGAGTAACCCCCACCTGTCGCAACTAGAGAAAACCCGCATGATGCAGTGAAGATCCAGTGCAACCAAATAAAAAACTAATTTTTAAAAAAGAAAACACTGAAGGGAGGACTTCATCTTCCTCATTGTTTAAAAAAGGGAGAAATATACATTAATATAAATTAATGTATCTGAGCTAAAGTGAAATTAATTTGAAAATTTCCTTCCTCCACTTGGAATATTATTATCTGTTTTTAAATTTGTAAGTATTAACAAAGCAGTTAAATATAAATTGTCAAATGACTGTGTTTTAGTTAGACTGTGAAGTGACTGGGGAAAGAAAAGGGGTTCAGTTGTGTTGTCTTGAGACTGAACTGCTGTCTGGATCAGAGGTTCCTCTGCTCTCTGGTCCTGTCTCTCTCCTCAACTGCCTAGTCTCTCCCAGCATCCCCACCATCACCACTCTGGCTTCCCTTGCAAGTCCCCCATCCCTCTGCTTTATCAACTGCTCCCTTGGGCCACTGGTTCGCCTCCTGGATTTGGTGGCCACTCCCACTGCAAATTAACAGCCTCTCTTGAAAATTCCCACTCCCAATCTCCAAGAGAGTGACTGTTTGGGCTGCTCATCCTGTCAAGACAGCTACCTCAGAGGTTGCTGACCTGGCCAGCATCTGGAGTGACCACCGTGGGGTCACAAGCTACCCCTGGGTCCATCTGGCTGACCAAGGAAGGAAGCAGGGTCACTTGTTACAAAAACTGATTGCTAAGATCAGCACCTATGGGAAGGCCTCAGCTGTGGGGATGCAGGTGTGATGAGGTGGGGGTGGGATGGTGAGGCTGGGCACATTCCATTAGAAGGTCTGACCCTTGGAGTTCATTTTGCTTTTCTGTGGCCAAACCTACACTCCTAGTATGTCAGGAGCCGCATTAGGCATTACTGACAAAATGGAGGCACAGTCCCAACACTTTCTCCTCATCTCGCAGGCACAGTCCCGGGATGGATGAAGGAGTTAGGCCTTATGATTCTAACTTGTTCTTTCTTTTCTTTGGTTGAGTTGGCTGGAAAGAATGTTAAGGTGCTTGAGAGAAACATGAGAAAGCAAAAAGCCTTCTGCAGTTGTGCCCAGAAAAATATCTATAAAATAACCATTGACATTTGTTCAAGGATCTTTACAAAGAATGTCCCAGGATCAGCACGTAGGCTGCAGCTTGAGGCCATGGGAAGGATTGTTTTCTGAGACCTGTTTGTGAGGGAAATATTTATGGCAAAAGTAGTTTTCTGAGTTTAGGGTTTAGGAATAATTAAGAATAGCTCGAAGCTTTTTTAGGAGATAGCGATCTTAAGATGCTAGGGGCAAACAGGATTTAGAAAGATAAGAAATAAACTGAGGAATGTGGCATGAGTTACAATGTAATCACAAGTATAGGACACACAAGAGAAAGTAGATAATAGTAAAGCTGATTCTGAGAGAATTGCTGGAGCAGGAACTCTGTTTGTAGGTCAACAATGATTTCTGGAGACAATAAATCTGGGTGGGGGAAACTAAAAATGTCAAACCTCTGACCTAATGCTTTTGTCAAAGTATAAAAGAAAACCTGAAGCTTGAAATAAACATATAGTTCCCTACTATGAGTCAGAGGCTACATCATTGTCCGCCAACACCGCTCACCCCTTCAGGCTGATTCCCTGGCTGCTGGAGCTGGACTCCGGCACTGGTAAGTCAGCTCCTTAATCTCATTCAAATCTGAGCACACAGTAGGTGCTCAATAAATGCAAGTTGGCTGGTGTCCTCATCCTAAAGGGCTGTTATGTGCTGTGCTTAGTTGCTCAGTCATGTCCAATTCTTTGGCACCCCATGGATTGTAGCCCACCAGGTTCCTCTGCCCATGGGGATTCTCCAGGCAAGAATACTGGAGTGGGTTGCCATGCCCTCCTCCAGGGGATCTTCCCAACTCAGGGATCGAACCCAGGTCTCCCACATTGCAGGCAGATTCTTTACCATCTAAGCCACCAGGGAAGCCCAGAGCACTGGAGTGTAACCTATCCCTTCTCGGGGAATCTTCTTGACCCAGGAATTGAATCGGGGTCTCCTGCATTACAGGCAGATTCTTTACCAGCTGAGCTACCAGGGAAGGGGCTGTTATAGGCCACTCTGTATCCAACTTTCATGTGCATGCAAATGACCTGGGATTGTTTAAAAAAAAATGCAGATTTTAACTCAGAACAGCTGGGGTGGGGCCTGAGCACTGCATTTCTTACAGTCTCTTCTTCAGGCTCACAGGAGGCAGCTCCAGCATATCTAGGGCACAAGGTTGTAGATGACCTCAGGATTTCCTTTCAGCCCAGATATCTATAGTTTTAGGGTTCTGTCAGCATGCACCCCCACCTCCTGCCAGGCTGCCTATGACCTGCCCCCACTGACCAGATACTTTCTCCTGCAGAACATTCGCTTGGGCACATCCTATGCTAGGAATGCCCTCCCATGGTTCCATGAGCTCCACTCTACCTCAGCACTACTGACATTCTGGACCACGTAATTCTTGGCTGTGAGGGGCTGCCCTATCTGCTGGAGGGTGTTGAGCAGCAGCCCTGGTCTGCACCGATTAGATGCCAAGAGTCCCCTTCTTCAGTTGTGACAACCAAAAATGTCTCCGGACACTGCCAAAGTCACCCCTGGCTGAGAACCACTGACCTAAGACCTTGAATCAGAATCTACATTTTAACAGGGTCCCAAGTGATTCACATGTATGTTCACTCTGTCCTCTGAGCTCTCAAGAGTCCTCACTCTCTGTGCCTCTCACTTGAGGGGTCCTCACCCCTCATCTCTACTAGTATTTAGTGGGAGCTGGGACCCCAGCATGACCCTCAATTGCTCTCAATGCAGGGATGAAGGTGGGCCTGGGTGTAGAACACACCTGAAATTTCAGTCCTTCCTGGCATTTGTTCTCCTTTCTCCTTCTAAGAGAACTTTGATTTTTCTGGGGGAACCACCTCTCCCTCACTCTCACTCCAGTAGTTCAGATGGAGCCATATACACTCCCACCTCCACTCTCATGGGAGGGGATGTATATTTCACACACACCCCCATCTCCCACAGGGATTGCTTCAATGGCAGACAAGTGATTTAAGGCAAGGAGACCCAATTCCAGAAATTTGTAGGCACTGAGGGCAAAGAGAAGCTTTCTTTCCACCAAGACTGATAGCTCTAGAGAAGACATAAACCTGGAACTTATGCAGATACCCAGTTGGAAAAAGTCTGCCTGAGAGTGAAGCCAACACAATGGAAAGCAGATAAACAGAAGAGACTGAATTCCAACCACATTATTTGAGTTCCTGGTTCAAACCATACCTGAAGACTTGCAATGAGTTTTCAGTGACATAAACCAATAAATTTCCTTTAAAAACCAAGGAGGCAGCTTGAGTTGAGTTTCCATCAATTGTAAACAGCAGGTTCATGCCTAATATGTGACTAACAGCAGTTCAGTTCAGTTCAGTCACTCAGTCTTGTCCGACTCTTTGTGACCCCATGAACCACAGCACGCCAGGCCTCCCTGTCCATCACCAAGTCCCAGAGCCCACCCAAACCCATGTCCATTGAGTCAGTGATGCCATCCAACCATCTCATCCTCTGTCATCCCCTTCTCCTCCTGCCCTCAATCTTTCCCAGCATCAGGGTCTTTTCAAATGAGTCTAACTTTCTTAGGAGTTAGGTCATCATGAATGTATGGCAGGGTCCTATGGAACCATAGACTGAGGCAGAAGAGTCCTCCTCAGGAGGGTCCTAAGAACCCAGGACAACAGGCAGCAGTACATCCATGCCCAGGTCACCAGGTGCAATGCAGAGCAAGTGAGGGGGCAACCTCCCATCTCTGCTGAGGTCGCTGCCTGGCTGAAAGGAGACCAGAACTATGTGGACCCCAGGATCCTCAAGGTCTGCAGCTTTGAGAAGCTGTTTGATGCCCCCTGGACAGGAGAAGAGCCTCCCAGTCATCGCAGACTTGGGCAGCAATGGCAGTGAAGAGTTGCCATCCTGAAGTGGTTTCTCAGGCAAATTCCACCAGGGGGTGGGGCAGACCTGAGTATAAGGTGAGAGCAATGTGTGAGCTTTCCTGAAATGTTGCCTGGCAACCCCAGCAGCAAGAAAAACCAGCAGTTTTTCAGTAAGTCAAGGTCTTGCATCCTGCAGATGGAGAATGTAGCCGAGTACTCTTAGCTCCCACACATAGGAAAGGCTCCATGGCGCTAAGTTTCAGTAAGTTTCCCTGAAGATGCCCTGAGGAGGCAGCAGATGACCTCCTCAGAGGGGATGACCACAGGCTACATCTGTGACCTGGGAACTGAGGTTCCCAGCTTCACCAACATGGCACCGACAAAGCAGAGATGCCAGGCCCAAACGGACCGTTCAGCCTGGGAGAGCAAGCAATTTGGCGGTAACTTCTGAGAACTGATGTACCAAGACCCCGGACATCAGGCAAGGTAAGGGATTAGATGGAACTGAAAAGGACCACAGGTTGTGCTGTTTCTTTCACACCTGAATTTGTGGAAGAGCATTCAGTTCTTTCTGTGTGGTCTCTGCCTGTTCAGGGCAAGCTGTCAGGGAAAGAAAGGTCCCTGAGCACCTGAGCAGACTTGGGATGGGGATCCCAGCAGGAGAGACCCCTAGAAGTCCAGCTTTCCCTTATGCCAGGGCCCCTGTCCTTAGAAGCCTGGGTGTGAGATCTGAAGCATCCTTTTTAGCCAGGATGGGGTAGCCATGATTCAGTCCCTCGGGCTCTCTCCTGAGCAAAAGGGCAAGTGCCCCAACCTGCAAACAATGAGGAAGCAGAAACCATACTCCAGTAATAAGTGAACAGAGTGGTGGGAAGCCTGCTCTGCACATGGAAGCATCAGAGGAAATTCTAGATTCAGAGGCTCTGAGATGGAAACCTTCTCACGCATCACCAAGCCCAACCCACTTAGGAAGCTAAAAGCCAAAGAAGGCAAGGGACTTGCCTAAGATCACACAGTGAGTTGGTGGCACAGCCAGGAGCCAAGACCAGGCCTCCCAGCCCCAGACCTGGGGCTCTGTGCCCCATGTTTCAGGACACCCCCTCCCCACACCAGGGAATCTCCATGTTTCAGAAGAAGAAAGAGACAACGCAATCTAACTGAGTTCTGGCTAAGGCTGGTTTCAGGCAATAAATAGCCAGAATTCAGTTATGTGGTAACAACAGCACCTTTCATTCATTGAGTACTAGTATTAGTCAGGATACTTCAGCAAAATAGAACCAACAGGGAGAAAGAAGGAGAGGGAGGGAGAGGGACTGATTTTAAGGAATTCAGTTCAGTTCAGTTCAGTCAGTTGTGTCCAACTCTTCGCGACCCCATGAATCGCAGCACACCAGGCCTCCCTGTCCATCACCAACTCCCGGAGTTCACTCAAACTCATGTCCATTGAGTCGGTGATGCCATCCAGCCATCTCATCTCTGTCATCCCCTTCTCCTCCTGCCCCCAATCCCTCCCAGCATCAGAGTCTTTTCCAATGAGTCAATTCTTCGCATGAGGTGGCCAAAATATTGGAGTTTCAGCTTTAGCATCAGTCCTTCCAATGAACACCCAGGACTGATCTCCTTTAAAATGGACTGGTTGGATCTCCTTGCAGTCCAAAGGACTCTCAAGAGTCTTCTCCAACACCACAGTTCAAAAGCATCAATTCTTTGGCACTCAGCTTTCTTCACAGTCCAACTCTCACATCCATACATGACCACTGGAAAAACCATAGCCCTGACTAGATGGACCTTTGTTGACAAAGTAATGTCTCTGCTTTTGAATACGCTATCTAGGTGGGTCATAACTTTCCTTCCAAGGAGTAAGTGTCTTCTATAGATTTCATGGCTTTCATGGATTTCATGGATGCAATCACCATCTGCAGTGATTTTGGAGCCCCCAAAAATAAAGTCTGACACTGTTTCCACTGTTTCCCCATCTATTCCTCATGAAGTAATGGGACCAGATGCCATGATCTTAGTTTTCTGAATGTTGAGCTCTAAGCCAACTTTTTCAGTCTCCACTTTCACTTTCATCAAGAGGCTTTTTAGTTCTTCACTTTCTGCCATAAGGGTGGTGTCATCTGTGTATCTGAGGTTATTGATATTTCTCCCAGCAACTTTATTCCAGCTTGTGCTTCTTCCAGCCCAGCGTTTCTCATGATGTACTCTGCACATAAGTTAAATAAGCAGGGTGACAATATACAGCCTTGGGGGCTGGCAAATCTGAAATCCTGATATGCCCAAATCATGACAGCTGGCTGGAAATTTCAGCAGGAATCCACATTGCAGTCTTCAGTCCAAAGACAGAATTGCTTCCTCTCAGGAGGACTTAATTCATTGCTCCCCAAGGCCTTCAACTGTTTCAAGGCCAGTCAGACAAAGAGGTAATCTGCTTTACACAACTCTACTGATTTAAATGTTGACCACATCTAAAAAATAATTTCATATCAACATCTAGACTGGTGTTGAACCAAAAAATCACCTAGACCATGACACAGAAAACCACCACCTAGACCATGACACAGAAAACCAACCATCACAAGCACTTACTCTGTGCCAGGCACTCAGATATTTCAAACAACCCTATGAGACAGCCAACATCATCCCCATCTCACAGAAGAAAAGCTAAGGGAGAAGCCCACAGGAAACTGTGGACCATGCCTGGAACCCCAGTCTCCCTTCCTTGTTCACAACTTCCCTCTACCTCATCGTTTCCTCTCACTCAGTTGCTAGAGCACAAAAAGGTGCTTCTAGGCTTCAGGCTCTCAGTCACTGATGCATTTTAGAATCACTGGGGAAAACCACTTTAAAAACCAAAGATAACACACTACTGTATGGAAAGCAGATAATGACAAGGACCTACTGTACAGCACAGGGAACTACATTCAACATCTGATAATAACCTATGGTGGAAAAGAATCTGAAAAATAATTGATATATATATCATACATGTATATCACTAAATAATAATTGAATCACTTTGCTGTACAGCTGCTGCTGCTGCTGCTGCTGCTGCGTCACTTCAGTCGTGTCCGACTCTGTGCGAACCCATAGATGGCAGCCCACCAGGCTCCCCCATCCCTGGGATTCTCCAGGCAAGAACACTGGAGTGGGTTGCCATTTCCTTCTCCAATGCATGAAAGTGAAAAGTGAAAGGGAAGTCGCTCAGTCGGGTCGACTCTTAGCGACCCCATGGACTGCAGCCTTCCAGGCTCCTCCATCCATGGGATTTTCCAGGCAAGAGTACTGGAGTGGGGTGCCATTGCCTTCTCCTGAAACACTGTAAATCAACTATACTTCAATTTTAAAAAAGAAAGATACAACACTGTAAATTAACTATACACCAATAAAAAATTAATTAAGAAAGAGTTTTAGGGATTTCCCTGGTGGTGCAGTGGTTAAGAATCCAACTTACAGTGAAGGGGATGCAGGTTCAGTCCCTGATCAGGGAGCTACAATCCCACATGGCAGACCCTGAAAATACTGAGCCTGTGCTCCACAACTTGAGAGTCTGTGTGTTGCAATGAAAGAGCTCACATGATGCAGTAGAGATCCTGTGTCCTCCAACTAAGATCTAGTGCAGCAAAATAAAATTTTTAAAGACAAAATTTTTGATTTTTAAATTATTTTTAAAAATTAGAAAAATTTCTTTAAAAAATTAGAAAAAAGAAACTGTGAGGCTACACTTATATTCCAGATTTCCTCTTCTGTTTCCCTGTTATGTTATTTCTTAATACCTCTGAGAGCTAATCATAAAAAAAAAGTAAAAATAAATAATTTTTTAAAATTCAAAACAAATTAAACAAAACCAGGGGGAAAAAAAGTCAATGCTTAGATCCCATTCTGGTTCCACCGGTCAGAAGTGAGCCCAAGAACCAGTATTTTAACTCCTTCCTGTTGGTTCTAATGTGCAGCAAGGCTGAGAATCCCTGCTCTAAAAGGCGTCACAGTGAAAGGCATGAGTTCCTCTTGTTTTTGGAGTGTAGGTGGCCCAACAGAAAATATACAGCCTAAAAGGAAATCAAGTAGCTATAAAATAGCCTGTGGGGAAAACTAGCAACTATATTTCCTCTCTCAGCATGAAATTAGCCATTTCCCCTCTGATTTTGAAGTAGCTTACAGTGAGGACTTCCTTAATTATTTAATTGGAAATACAAAAGAGTGAAATGGAGTCTAACTCAATCGGGCAATAAGCATTTGGTGAGCACCTGCTGAGAGCTGGGCACAGCGCCTGGCAGCCAGCAGCCAGATCTAATGCAGCTCCTGTCTTTAGCCAGCAAGCCCTTGGGGGGCCGTCAGAACAGCAAAGCAGTGCGGGGAGGGCAGTGACAGACACCTGTCCCGAAGGTCCCAGAGTCCAGAGATGGTGGAACACCGCATTTTATTCAGTGGTGTCTGTGTTCTCAGAGACGTACACCCTGGATGGATATCCCTTCTAGATCAGCAAGCCCGCAGGGCTCACGGCAGCCAGCCCCTATGAATGTAGTCAGCCTGGGCTCCCAGATGCCCGAGAGGACTCTTGCTGTCCTTTTCTGTTTCACTGGTTCTTGGTGAAATGAGAAACACTTCATGTTTTGAGTTTTTTCAAAACTCTTGGGGTTAAAATATCCTTTCTTTTCTAAACTGATCATAGAATTTAGTTTTGACAATATCAAAAGCACAACATGGAAGTTGTGAGTTAAGTTTTATTTGGGGCAAAATGAGGACTGCAGCCCAGGAGACAGCACCTCAGATACCTCTGAGAAACTGCTCCAAAGAGGCAAGGGAGACAGTTTAGTATAGATATACGATTTTTGTGAAGGGGGAATACATGCAATAAAGCACTCATTTTTCCAAAAGTTTTTTCACTAGTCTCATGAGGCTTTTGCTAGTCACGAGGAACAGTCATCACCATGAACAATTTTAGTGGTTTTCTAGATATGAGGAGATACAAGAATTGGGCTCATAAAATCAGCTCCTGAAAATATCTAACTATCTGAAGACCTGTTTTGCCAGTTTTTCCCTGAGCACAGAGTGCCTCATTTCTGCTGTCCACCCTTCAGAGTGTGTTGAAAATCAGCAGCTGCAGCAGCATATGATTTAATCCTTATAGAGGCAGATGGCAACTGACACTTGTAGTTGACACTAATGTCTTGATGTACCAAACCACAGGCTTCCCAGGTGGCACTAATGGTAAAGAATTCACCTGCTAATGCAGGAGACACAAGAGACACGAATTCCACCCCTAGGTCAGGAAGATCCCCTGGAAGTGGCAACCCGCTCCAGTTTTCATGCCTGGGAAATTCCAAAGACAGTCAAATCTATATTGTTTCCCCAATAACTTTGGGGGATATTTCACTGGTTTCCAAAACCTGGGAACAATCACTCTAGGACAATGACCTAGGGCCACATATGAGCAGGAATCTCTGGAAATGTCACCTTCTGCACCCAGACTTTTCCACCCACAGGCTCCTGAATGAACTGCGTGACACACATAAGTTGTCAGCTCTTTGAAAGAGGATATCTATGTTTTGGAGCATTGTTGTTGTTCAGTCGCTTTGCAGCCCCTGGACTGCAGCACACCAGGCTTCCCTGACCCTTCACTATCTCCTAGAGTTTGCTCAAACTCATGTCCATTGAGTCGGTGATACCATCCAACCATCTCATCCTCTGCTGCCCCCTTCTCCTTCTGCCCTCAATCTTTCCCAGCATCAGGGTCTTTTCCAATGAATCAGCTCTTTACGTCAGGTGACCAAAGTATTAGAGCTTTTGCTTTAGCATTAGTCCCATCAATTAATATTCAGGACTAATTTCCTTTAGGACTGACTGGTTGGATCTCCTTGCAATCCAAGGGACACTCAAGAGTCTCCTCCAACACTACAGCACAGTTCGAAGCATCAGCGTCTTTATGGTCCAACTCTCACATCCACACCTGACTGCTGGAAAAAACCATAGCTTTGACTAGACGGAACTTTATCGGCAAAGTGATGCTTTTTAATACATTGTCTAGGTTGGTCATAGCTTTTCTTCCAAGGAGCAAGCGTCTTTTAATTTCATGGCTGCAGTCACTGTCAGCAGTGATTTTGAAGCCCAAAAAATAAAGTCCATTGCTGTTTCCATTTTTTTCTCCACCTATTTGCCATGAAGTGATGGGATCAGATGTCATGATCTTAGGTTTTTGAATGTTGTGAGTTTTAAGTCAGCTTTTTTACTCTCCTCTTTCACCTTCATCAAGAAGCTCTTTAGTTCCTCTTCCCTTTCTGCCACTATTTGTTCAGAATTGCTGAACTGGGTATTTTCAGGTGTTTATTGGAAACAAATAAATACAATTTTGTACTATGTAAAGTAGAAAATGAGCATAATTTTGCTACTAATGGAACCTGGACTTCTGGGACTGGACACCCTTGACCAAACCAGGAGAGAGGGCTACAGAGTTGGCCTTTGCCAGCCCACATATGCAATGCTGTCCCATCGCGGAGGTGGCCCTTTGTAAGCAATTCAGATCAACTGAGAAAGGGGCTCACCCATGGCATTAGTGGCTACTAGTATATCAAAGTAACACTACTTCAATAAAAAAAATTGTCCTTGAGTAGATAAGAACCTGACAAGGACAAAAAAATTATAATCAAGTTATGAAAAACGAGAACAGTAAGAAACCCTAAGAGATGCCCCTGCCTTTTCTCTGACTGCCACCAGGCTCTTCCAGTTCTACCCCCTTTTTTCTGTGGCCACTTCTCTAGTTCCACAGCTGCCTCCAGTGTAGTTTCCAGCCCTGGGGGCAGATGGACCAGCCCTACCAACATCTGGAAGGAAATGTAAACCCTGGATTAACAATCCTGGAGTTAACAAGCCACAGATGGAGTCTTCATACCATCCATGAAGGCAGAAAATTTGAGTACCAGCACCAAAAGGAACCATCCACTCAGCAATTCAACGCTCAGTTGTAGATGTGTCTTGTGGCAAAAGTAAAGTCTGATGCTGTAAAGAACAATATTGTATAGGAACCTGGAATGTTAGGTCCATGAATGAAGGTTAACTGGACATGGTCAAGCAGGAGATGGCAAGAGTGAACATCGACATCTTAGGAATCAGTGAACTAAAATGGACAGGATTGGGTGAATTTAATTCAGATGACCATTATATCTACTACTGTGGGCAAGAATTCCTTACAAGTAGAAATGGAGTTGCAAAAGTCAACAAAAGAGTCCAAAATACAGAACTTAGGTACAATCTCAAAAACAACAGAATGATCTTGCTTCATTTTTAAGGCAAACCATTCAACATCACAGTAATCCAAGTCTACACCCTAACCACTAATGCCAAAGAAGCTGGTGTTGAATAGTTCTAGGAAGACCTGGGAACTTCCCTGGTGGCTCAGAGGTTAAAGCGTCTGCCTCCAATGCAGGAGACCTAGGTTCAATCCCTGGGTCGGGAAGATCCCCTGGAGAAGGAAATGGCAACCCACTCCAGTATTCTTGCCTGGAGAATCCCATGGATGGAGAAGCCTGGTAGGCTACAGTCCATGGGGTTGCAAAGAGTTGGACACGACTGAGCGACTTCACTTTCACTTTCAGTTTCAGGAAGACCTACAAGACCTTCTAGAACTAAAACTAAAAAAAGATGTCATTTTCATCAAAGAGGATTGGAATGCAAAAGTAGGAAGTCAAGAGACACCTAGAGTAACAGGCAAGTTTGGCCTTGGAGTACAAAGTGAAGCAGGGCAAAGGCTAACAGAGTTTTGTCAAGAGAACACACTGGCCATAGCATACACCCTTCTTCCAACAAGACAAGAGACAACTCTACACATGGACACCACCAGATGGTCAATACTGAAATCAGATTGATTATATTCTTTGCAGTGTGTTCTCTTGACAAAACTCTGTTAGCCTTTGCAGCCGAAGATGAAGAAACTCTATACAGTCAGCAAAAACAAGACCTGGAGCTGACTGTGGCTCAGATCATGAGCTCCTTATTTTAAAATTTGGCCTTAAATTGAAGAAAGTAGGGAAAACCACTAGGCCATTCAGGAATGAGCTAAATCAAATCCCTTATGATTATACAGTGGAAGTGACAAATAGATCTGTTAGACAGAGTGCCTGAAGAACTATGGACAGAGGTTCATAACATAATACGAGAGGCAGTGACCAAAATCATTCCAAAGAAGAAGAAGTGCAAGGAGGCAAAGTGGTTGTCTGAGGAAACTTTACAAATAGCTGAGAAAGAAGAGAAGCAAAAAGCAAGGAAGAAAGAGAAAGATAAAATTGGAGATATCACAGGAACATTTCATGCAAAGATGGGCATGACAAAGACAGAATCAGTAAGGATCTAACAGAAACAGAAAAGATTGAGAAGAAGTGGCAAGAATACAGAGAGAAACTATACAAAAAAAGGCCATAATGACCCAAATAACCACATTGGTATGGTCACTCACTTAGAGCCAGACATCTGGGAGTATGAAGTCAAGTGGGTCTTAGGAAGCATTACTACGAATAAAGCTAGTGGAGGTGATGGAATTCCAGCTGAGCTTTTTCAAATCCTAAAAGATGATGCCGTTAAAGTTATATACTCAATATGTCAACAAATTTGGAAAACTCAGAAGTGGCCACAGGACTGGTCAGGTTTCATTACAATCCCAAAGAAGGACGATGCCACAGAACGTTCAAACTACTGTACAACTGAACTCTTTTCACATGGTAGCAAGGTAATGTTCAAAGTCCTCCAAGCTAGGCTTCAGAAGGACATGAACTGAAAACTTCCAGATGTACAAACTGGGTTTAGAAAAGGCAGAGGAACCAGAGATCAAATTGCCAACCTCCGCTGGATCATAGAGAAAAGAAGGGAATTCCAGAAAAACATCTGCTTCATTGACTACGTGAAAGCTTTTGACTGTGGATCACAACAAACCTTTGAAAATTCTTAACAAGATGAGAATACAGACCACCTTACCTGTCCCCTGAGAAACCTGTATGCAAGTCAAGAAGAAATAGTTAGGGACCTCCCTGGCAGTCTAGTGGTTAAGACTTTACCTTCCAATACAGGGGGTGCATGTTCGATCCCTGGTTGGGGAGCTAAGATCCCACATGTCTCATGGCCAAAAAAACAAAACATAGACCAGAAACAATATTGTTAACAAATTCAATAAAGACTTTGAAAATGGTTCGCGCACACACACACACAAAATATTTTTAAAAAAAGAAGAAATCGTTAGAACTGGATATAGAACAATGGACTGGTTCAAAATTGGGAAAGGAGTATGTCAAGGCTGTATATTGTCCCCCTGCTTATTTAATTTACATGCAGAGTACATCATGCGTAATGCCAGGCTGGATGAATCACAAGCTGGAATCATGATTGCCAGGAAAATATCAACAACCTCAGATGAAACCACTTTAATGGAAGAAAATGAAGAGGAACTAAAGAGCCTCTTGAGGGCGAAAGAGGAGAGTAAAAAAAGCTGGCTTAAAACCCAACATTCAAAAAACAAAGATCATGGCATCTGATCCCATCACTTTATGGCAAATAGGTGGGAAACAGTGGAAACAGTGACAGATTTTCTTTCCTTGGGCTCCAAAATCACTGCAGACAGTGACTATAGCCGTGACTACAGTGACTGTAGCTTGCTCCTTGGAAGGAAAGGTATGACAAACTCAGACATACTAAAAGCAGAGACATCATTTTGTAACAAAGACCTGTCTAGTAAAAAAAGCTATAGTTTTTCCAGTATTCATGTATGGATGTGAGAGTTGGACCATAAAGGAGACTAAGTGCTGAAGAACTGATGCTTTCAAATTGCTAGAAAAGACTCTTGAGAGACCCTTGGACTGCAAGGAGATCAATATAGTCAAGCCTGAAGGAAATCAACTCTAAATACTCATTGGAAGGAATGATGCTGAAGCTGAAGCTCCAATACTTTGGCCACCAGACATGAAGAGGTGACTCATTGGAAAAGACCCTGAAAAGACCCTTTCCCAGAAAGACTGAGGGCAGGAGGAGAAGAGGGTGACAGAGGATGAGATGGCTTGATGTCATCACCGACTCAATGGACATGAGTTTGAGCAAACTCCAGGAAATAGTGTAGGGCAAGGAAGCCTGGCGTGCTGCAGTCCATGGGGTCGCAAAGAGTCAGACACGACCTAGCAATAACAACAGCACCTAATACCTCCTTAACATGCCTATTCCAAATGATCCAATCACGAAGTGAAATAGACCCAGGGATCCTGTGTTAAGGGCAGGAGGGCAGAGCCTGGGAAGTGACCCCAACACCGGGATCCCTGTGCTCAAGGAGCTCCTAAAGGCGGTGGTGGCGCCAGTGGTAAAGAACCCGGCTGCCAATGCAGGAGAGGTAAGAGACATCCCTGGCTGGGGAAGATGCCCTGGAGGAGGGCATGGCAACCCACTCCAGTATGCTTGCCTGGGGAATCAAGTCAAAGACTGAAGCGACTTAGCATGCACGTACAAGGCGCACCTGGGCTGCGGGACGCGGGCTTCGGCCGCCAGGTGGCGTCCTGACCTCGGCTCGGGCAGGCTCTTCCCTCCCAGTAGGTCGTAGGGCAGGGCTTCCACCAAACCAAGCCCAAGGGACGCCCCCAGTGCCCGCCGACCGTGGAGCCTGAACGTAAACACGGAAGCCCCGCCTGCCTGATCTCAAAGCCCAGGACAATGCAGAGGGACTTCGTGTCCCGGGAGGACATAAGCACGGCACTCGTCTCCGCCTTCTGACCTCGCTCCTCGCCTCGGGAGGTGTGGGAGGAAGGGAACGAAGATAAGACTCGAAGGGGTCCGGAGGAAAAGCAAGGATGTCCCGAAATGAGGGGACCTCGAAACTGAATAAACAGGTCTTGCGGATGACGCGGAGGAAGAACGCGTCAAGATTCTGACCTCCCTCCCAATTCCCTGTCGGCCCCGCCCCTCACTTCGCCCTTCCCCAGCCCTCCTTCCTCTTTCCGCCCCGGCCGAAAACAGAAGTATCTGAAAGTCGGGAAAAAGCGGCAGGAGAGCTCGCCGGGTCTCCAGAGCGCAAGCAAGAGGAAGGTCCCTCCGCCGCGCCGCGCGGCTCCTGCTCCGCCCGCAGGGAGGCCGCCAGGAGGCGCTGTGGGGCGGGCGGGCCGCGTCTCTGAGAGGACTTACTGCCTCCTCTAATTTCCTTAAGAGATGCAAGAGACCTTCAGCCCCGCGCAGAGAGCATCTCCAGGCTCCTAGGCCCAGGCAGGTTTCCTGTCGGGCCTTGAGGGCAGGTCCTCTGTCCCACTGGCTGCTGCAGCTCCAGCTCCTGGAACAGAGAAGAATAAGCGCCATCTTCACCAAATATTGTCTGAACTTCTGGTAAGGCCAGGAAATGTCCTTGGCACTGATGATAAATGAGTGATCAAAACAGACAAAGCCACTACCTTTGTGAAGCTTATATTCTGTTGTGGAAGAGAGAAGAGGAGACCAAGGAGATAAGCAATAAAATAGAAGTGGTAAAAGTAGTAAATAGGTGTCAGAAAGGGATAGGTGCTATGGAGAAAAAGCAGAGTAAGAGGAATATGGAGTTGTAGGGTGATGTGGGAATTCTTGTTTTATACAGGATGGTCACAGAAGGCCTTTCTTATCAGAAGGAAACACTTCATCAGGGGCGGAGAGCAGCCACTCCGAGGTAAGAAGAGAAAAATAAGGAAAATAAGGAACACTTCCCACTTGTATTAAATGAATTAATATTCAAGGCAGGATTCCCTGGTGGGTCAGTGGGTAAGATTTCCCCTTTCAGTGCAGGGGGTACGGGTTCAATCCCTGATCCGGGAGCTAAGATCTCCCATGCCTCCTGCCAAAAAGCCATGAGGCAAAACAGAAGCAATATTGTAACAAATTCAATAAAGACTTTAAAAATGATCCACATCAAGGCAAGACCCCACACTGGGCACTGGCACTCCTGATGTGATGTAGGTCACACCTGTCTGCCCCACTTCATCCATCCAATCATTTTATTTTTTAAAATTGATTTATTTGGAAGCATTGGGGATCTTAGTTCCCCAACCAGGTACCAAACCTCCGCATTGCAAGGCGGATTCTTAACCACTGGACCACCAGGGAAGTCCCAACTATTCCTTTGGTCAGCTGCCCTCAGTCACCTACCTTCTTTATGGTGGACCTTATGCTGGGTGTATTGCATTTCTATATACCCAAACCCAGGATATGAAAATGAAGAAAACATACTCCTTGGAGGGGAAAGAGACCTTCACACTCACCCTGGTAGGATCAGAGAATGACACAGCCTTCTTGGGAAGTGATTTAACAGCATCTCACTTTTAAACGTGGGCACACTTTGAACCAAATCCTCAGTCTGGGACTCCAAGCCAGGCCTCTCAACATGGTGGTCAGGACCACTGACTGGGTTTTAACTCCAGCAGCATCTCATATCAGCTTCCCAGGTGGCTCACTGGTAAAGAATCTGTCTGCCAATGCAGAAGACACAGAAGACACGGGTTCAACCCCTGGGTCAGGAAGATCCCCTGGAGAAGGAAATGGCAACCCACTCCGGTATTCTTGCCCAGGAAAATCCCATAGACAGAGGAGCCAGGTGGGATACAGTCCATGGGGTCGCAAAGAGTTGGCCACAACTAAGCTCTACACACGAACGTCTCTTATCAGCCCTGGGACCCTGAAAATATTATTCACCTGTGCTTGAGTTTTCACATCTGTGCTGCTGCTAAGTCACTTCAGTCGTGTCTGACTCTGTGTGACCCCAGAGATGGCAGCCCACCAGGCTCCCCATCCCTGGGATTCTCCAGGCAAGAACACTGGAGTGGGTTGCCATTTCCTTCTCCAGTACATGAAAGTGAAAAGTCAAAGTGAAGTCGCTCAGTCGTGTCCGACTTTTAGCGACCCCATGGACTGCAGCCCACCAGGCTCCTCCGTCCATGGGATTTTCCAGGCAAGAACACTGGAGTGGGGTGCCATTGCCTTCTCCTTTCACATCTGTAACACTAAGCTAATAATAATATTAGTTAGCCTTTAGTAGTTTTGAGAAAATACATTACAAAGGGCTTAGAGCACCTGTCTCATTGCAAGTGTTCAATAAATGTTAGCCATTATTATTTGCTCAAGCAACTGTTGGCACAGAAGTGCAGGTTTGTTTTTTTTCAAAAGTCTTTATTGAATTTGTTGCAATGTTGCTTGTGTTCCATGCCTTGGTTTTCTGCCCAAGAGGTATCTTAGCTCCTTGATCAGGGATCGAACACTCATCACCTGCATTGGGAGATGAGTCTTAACTGCTGGACCACCAGGGAAGTCCCAAAAGTGCAAGGTGACTTGTTCACCACAATCCTCTCTGCAGTGAGCTCCAGATTAGAGCAACCTCAGTGAATATCCCGGAGAAGGCAATGGCACCCCACTGCAGTATTCTTACCTGGAAAATCCCATGGACGGAGTAGCCTGGTAGGCTGCAGTCCATGGGGTCACTAAGAGTTGGACTTGACTAAGCAACTTCCCTTTCACTTTTCACTTTGATGCATTGGAGAAGGAAATGGCAACCCACTCCAGTGTTCTTGCCTGGAGAGTCCCAGGGACGGTGGAGCCTGGTAGGCTTCCGTCTCTGGGGTCGCACAGAGTCGGACACGACTGAAGTGACTTAGCAGCGCAGCAGCAGCAGTGAATATCGAACCGTAGGGAGATGACTAAGCAGATTATAGTACATCCATTCTATAGAAGAAAATGTAATTTTAGAAAGATTGTGTCAAAGGGAGACATCATATCAGATCAAATGTCAAAAAGTGTTGAGTCTCCTGGAACGCTGGGATGTGTATCATGGGAGGCCTGGGGAAGACTTGGCTCTGAGGACCTTAGTTCCTCTGATAAGAGCTAATTTGATCTGTTACATGAATAGTCCATCAATATTAATCCAAAATTTTAAGTGCAAATATCTTTTGATCCAGAAATTCTACTTCCAGGAGCTTATCCTGGAAGGTATACTTTAGGTGTATCCTAATGGCAACCCACTCCAGTACTCTTGCCTGGAGAGTCCCAGGGACAGGGGAGCCTTGGTGGGCTGCCGTCTCTGGGGTCGCACAGAGTCGGACACGACTGAAGCGACTTAGCAGCAGCAGTAGCAACAGCAAAGGTATACTTGCACATTTGCACAGACTCATCAACAAGAAGGTTTGTGGCAGCATTTCAAAGACGGAAACAACCTCATTGTCCATCAACAGAGGATTAGTTAAATAAATGATGATGCATCCATCCTGTGAGAGATTGAGCAGCCATTAAAGTTAATGAAGCAGATCTATATGTGCTGAAGTGGAAAAATCTCCAAGATGCACTAATTTAAACACACAGCATGACAACAATGAGATACCACTTCATACCCATTTAAATGGCTGAAATTTTAAAAACTGACTACACCAAACATTTATAAAACTGTGGTGCAAGTAGAACTTACACACTCTGCCAGTGTTGTATAAAATGACACAACCATTTTAGAAAACAGGTTGTGTTGTGTTTGTTTGTTCTTAAATAAAGTTAAACATACATGTAAGCAGCTCTAGCAAATTCACTCCTAGGTATTATCGAAGAGAAATAAAAATTTATACATATATTGTACACAAATGTTGATAGCAAGTTTATTTGTAATAGCCCCAAACTAGAAACAACTCAAAAGATCATCAGGAGATAAGTAGGTAAATGGACTGTGTTAAAACTACTCAACTATAAAAATCGTATTCTGCCTCCAGAACTTCACCGCTGTGAACTTACAGCTCCCAGTCAAAAAAAAAAAAAGACCTGCTCATAAGCAACTGCATGCAAATATTTGTCGCTCAGTTGTATTCAACTTTCTGAGACCCCGTGGACTGCAGTCTGCCAGGCTCCTCGATCTGTGGAATCCTCCAGGCAAGAATGCTGGAGTGGGTAGCCATTCCCTTCTCCAGGGGATCTTCCTGACCCAGAGATTGAATCCAGGTCTCTTGTATTACAGGCAGATTTTTTACTGTCTGAGCCACCAGGAAAGCCCATGCAAATGAATCTCAAAATCATTATTCTGAGTAAAAGAAGCTAGCACAAAAACAATTCCATTTTTTGAAGTTCTATAACAGGCAAAACTAAGCTAAGGTGATAGAAAGCTGACCAGTGAATTGAAGTTGGGGATGTTTAACTGGGCTTCCCTGGTAGATCAAATGGTAAAGAATCTGCCTGCAATGTGGGAGACCGGGTTCGATCCCTGGGTCAGGGAGATTCTCTGGAGAAGAGAATGACAACCCACTCTAGTATTCTTGCCTAGAGAATGACAACCCACTCCAGTATTCTGCCTGGAGAATCCCATGGACAAGGGAAGCTAGTGGGCTACAATCCACCAGAGTTCACAGAGTAGGACATGACTGAGTGACTAAGCAGCAGAGCATGTTTAACTGGAAAATCAACTGAGAACTTTCTGTGGAATTTGGATTATAAGGGTGTACACGTTATCAAAAGTCAGAAAACTCTCAAGATTTGTTCATTTTATTGAATGTAAAATTATTCCTCACTTTGAGAAAAAGAAAAGAAAAAATAGCCTAGGCCCTCACAATGACAATAATGAAGAATTTGAGGGGAACGGGGCTGCCCTGGGGACCCCTAGAGGTGGTGTGCTCTCCTAGTGCTGAGCTCCTGGGGGCAGAACCCATCAAGTTCTGCTTTATTGTTCTCTCCACCCTCAGTGCCCAGAACAGAACCGAGCAGGACAGGTATTTACTGAGCACCCCAGGAAAGGGGGCAGCATGAGACAGGCTGCAGGTCTTCTGAGCCTCACAATAAGCAGACAGGACAGAATCTGACAGGGCACCCCTTGGAGTGATGCCAAGGTGAGCTCTGTGAGCCTGAGAGCTGGCTGGGGGTGCAGACCCCAGGGCTCCTGTTCCTTGTCCCTGCTGGTGCTCGGGGCTGGGCTGCAGCAACTAGTTCTGGTAGATTTGGAGCAAACACAAGAGCTTAGAGGTGGCCTAGTAAGACACACTGATCCATTCTCTCATGGCTAGCCCAACCCTAGGGTTTCTAGGCTTTCTCACCACACATATGCTTTGGAGCTTCTTTTTGTCGTTCAGTCTCTTAAGTTATGTCTGACTCTTTGCAACCCATGGACTGCAGGCTTCCCTGTCCTTCACCATCTCCTGGAGTTTGCTCAGACTCATGTCCAGTGAGTCATTGATGCCATCCAACCATCTCATCCTCTGTCACCCCCTTCTCCTTCTTAACTGGTTCCTATAAGTTGGCCTCCAGCTCATAGACTGGCAGAGGGCCATTTCAGTTCCAAACACTCAGAACTTTCCCCCTCGATATCCTGAAGTCCATGAACTTTAAATGAAGTGAGGCAGATCCCTTGCTGCTGCAGTTTCCAGTCCCAGAGCAGTGGTTCCTGAAATGACTGACTTTACCCAGGATACCTGCCCCAGTATGAGAAAAAATCACAACAAAATTCCCATATGATCTTGGAGGAGAAAACGAAAAGCATTGCTAATGCTGACTAAAAAATAAAGTAACAACCTGAAAGTAGAGAGTTATTTTATTTGGCGGGAATGTTTAGGACTCCAGGCCCGGGAGAGGGAATCTCAGTAGCTCTGAGAAAACTGCTCCAAGGAGGCAGAGGGAAGTCAGGCTATGTACAAGTTTGCAACAAAGGGAGCAGGCAGTCTGAACATGAAAGATCAGGTATCAAGTTAAGGAATTTAACATTCTCTGTATGGGAAGATGCAAGCCTCTGGGCTCACTGAATCCATTCCTCTCTTACGCACCTCAGCTGCCTGGGGCCGATCCCGTTTCCTGGCTCACCTTGCTTCTTGCATGCCCCTCGAACCTCAGCAGTCACCGTGGGGGTGGCAGCATCTGCTGGATCACAGTTTTGGGAGCCCTCATTCACACTGGCAGGCCAGAAATCACTGATGGCTGTGACATTTCTTGTTGATTAATATGACAGGAGATATTTTCATTTCACACTAACTATGATTTGAATTCAGAATCCATAAAACAGAAGACTGATAAATTCAACGAAAATGTTAAAAAAATTTTAATTCTTGATTGTAAAACCTCTGTAAACAAATTCGGAAGACAAATAGCAAACTGGGAAAATATTTTTTAATTCATATAACAGAAGAAGAGCTTAATTTCTCTAATATAAAATGAGATCCTCTAAATTGGTAAAGGTCAACCCCTGAATTTTAAAATGGCAAAAGTTCTGAAAAAAGGTAGATAGATAAGTCATAGATAAATGACTTATTTAAAAATTGGGATATAGTTGCTCTATAATGTCGTGTTAGTTTCTGCCATACAACAGAGTAAATCAGCTGTACATATACATATATCCCCTTTTTTTTTTTAAATTTCCTTTCCATTAGGTCACCACAGACCACTGAGTAGAGTTCCCTGTGTTATACAGTAGGTTCTCATTACATACCTATTTTACATGTGGTGGTGGTGGTGGTGATTTAGTTGCTAAGTCATATCCAACTCTTTGCAACCCCATGGACTGTGTAGCTCACCAGGCTTCTCTATTTCCCAGGAAAGACTACTGGAATGGGTTGCCATTTCCTTCCCTGAGGGATTCTCCCAACCCAGGGATTGAACTCCCATCTCCTGCATTGGCAGGCAGATTCTTTACTGCTAAGCCCCCAGGGAAGCCCTTTTTATACACAGCAGTACATATATGTCAATCGCCATCTCCCAATCCATTCCATCCCCCATAAATAACTCAAAGATTAAAATATTCTCAATCTTACATTGAGAGAAATAAAACCACATAAAATTGCCAAGAGTCAACAAATATTTTTACCTAAAGATCACAACAATTTCATACAGCTAATATTAATACAAATTAAAACAAGATAGAGATACGGTTTTATCCTTTCAGTTTGACAAAGATGAAAAAGATTTGTAAACACCTTATGTTGGCAAAACTCTGAAATAACATGGACTTTGAAGGCAGAAGGCTACTTGTACAGTCTCTATGGAAGCAACTATCTCCCAAATGACAAATGTAAATACCCTTTAACGCAGCTATTGCTCCACTAGGAAATTATTCTACACGTACCTGAAATGTACAGTTATTCACCACACTCTTTGCAATCTCAAATGATTAGAAAACAACTAAATGCCCATCAATTGGTAGCCTAGGTAAATAAATTATGGTACATTCACACACACAAAAACAAAGCATCCTAAATATACAATGAAATGATCCCTAAAATACAGTGATAGATTTTTAAAACCGTACACACAAGGTTCAGAACAATGGGTATAGTATATTACCATCTTGGTTAACAAATATAAATGTGTGCATTACAGTCTCTGGAAAAACTGAAGGCATTTGTTCTGCCTGGAAAGGGGAACTTGGGTGGTTGAAAAACAGAGGTAGTAGGGAAACATTTCACTGGATATTGTTTTGTAGCGTTTGGATTTTGAACCCTGTGAATAATTACCTATTCAAAACAAACAACAAACATAATAAGCAGCCCTGGCAGGGTTCTCAGTGTATTTCTATCAAATACCTCACCCTAACCAAAGTATTAACATAACAAGACTCAGATAGATAGATAATCTCAGCAATGGGGGGTCCCTTCTCCCAAAGTCTGCTCTATTCTTGTTTTGTGTATTGTCCCAGGACATTGTGACTGGCAAAGTTTGGGGAGCCACTGGGTGACACTAGGCTTAAGGTCTTAAACAGGTGCTAGTCTGAGCTTCCTGAGCTCCTGCTGGGCTGGAGTTCCCCTTTCCAGGCGGGCTGGCATCAGTGAGGCAGGAAGCCAGGGACCTGGTGGCAGGAGCTTAGAGGCAACCTGAGGAATCGAAACTGATCGAGGGGACACTGAGTTAACAGGCAGGGTGAGACTAGGGTGCACAGACCAGCCAAGCTGGAGAAAGTGGTCTGTGGTGAACCAGGGAGTTCTGGGTCTGGGCCCCAAAGAGGGGAAGCAAGAGTGGTCCTCCCTACTCACCATCACTCCCAGGCCCCACATTTGTGCTTCTCATGCCTGCAACTCTGGGCTCCAGAGGTTCTGACCCCGAGAGGCTGCACTCTTGCCAGGGTACATGACCAGGGTCTCACTGAACTACAAGCTACAGTTCCTCCTCCTGCAGTTCCCATGAGAGCGGGAGTCACCATTCTGGCAAGAGACACTGACCCTGATGAGCAGGAGGTAGAATTGCCTTTATACCATAATAGGCAGGTGGGGTGGGGAGGTGACACTTGGAACCCACATGATTCACATCAGTGCCCCTTGGTACTCCCTATGAATGGACACATATAGCAACCCCAGCCTGAGATGGTTATGATTATATCGACTGGGGAAAAAAAATGCAAAAAATCTTCAGGCCCAAAGTTGAGACTTATGTATTATTTGGTAAACTTTGAGGACTTCAAGCCCGGGAGGCAGCTTCTCAGACAGCTCTGAGGGACTGCTCAGAAGAGGGAGGGGAGGAGCCAGGGCATATAGGGGTTTTGCAACAGAAACCAGATAATCAGAACACCAAAAGATCACTATTCGTTAAAGAAAACCAGACATCAAGTTAATGAATTTAGTGCTTTTATTTGTAAGGGAAGATGCAAGAGTCAGGACTCTGAAATCATTCCTTTAATATGCACCTTATCTATCTAGGGCTTGTATCCTGTTTTTCCCATCCTGGTTTCCCCGAGGGTGCAGCTTTGAGGGCTGCTGCAGTTGTTGATGGCTTGCTTGATGATTCTGTGTCCACCCTGAGTTCCTTCAGGGCTCACCTTTGGGGGTGGGAGTACGTGTGGCAGCTGTGGTGACTGGGGGCTTGATGGAGCAACAACCTTTGTTGACCGATATGGCAAGTGGCATTCTTTGTCCATAGTTAACAAAAATCATACAACCAGGTAAGCTACAACCTGCAGAGATGACCAATGAAAGTGAGTGAAAGTTAGAGGAAGTAGTGGAGCAGAGAGAAGATAAGTACCAGTTGTAAACCAGAAATCAGCTCCATGAATGGGGCTGTAGTTGTCAGATAAGCTCCCTCTGTTTCCCCTCAGAAAGAGAGGCCTGAAGGAGCCATGCAGGAGCTGCCCCCTGGACCTCTGGGAAAGCATATTTGTGCAGTGCAAGGAGGTAGACTGAAGCAGCAAGGAGACAGTGCCTCTCAGGTCTCCACCTGCAGGAGTATGTTTGACCATAATGACTTCCCTCAGGCTGTCACAATCAGTGACTAAGCACAACAGGGACCTCCAGGCAGGGCTGTACCCTGGAGACAGGGGACTCTTCTGACGGGCAACTTTGGCTCAAGGACTCCTCAGCAGCAGAGCTAAAACTTTTTTAGAAGTGCACTGCAGTCTAAGACTTCCTGTCTACCCTTCCCTCCCCTTCCCCTCTCCTCCTCAAGGCCTGAGGCTTTCTCAACCTCCTCTGGCTTCCTCACCATTTCCCTCTCAGGTCTTTTCCTGGCAAATCTCTTGGGATCTAACCTCATCTTAGCCTCTACTTGGAAGACCTGAACTAACACAAATGCAATCAGCATTGTGTGTAAAACATTGTTCTGAAAATTCTCTGCAACCAAAGGAAAAAGCCTGTGTTATTGTGCGATAGTCACTAGTGTTTTTCATCAAATAATGTTTTTCATCCACTTCCCCTACCTCAGGGCACATTGGTAAGATTGCTTCCTTGAACTAAGCTGCTCCAAGTCAATAAGGTTCAAGGAATCCTTTTTAGAACCCTAACAATTTCCTGACTAATACACTTTGATTCTTTTACCTAATTCAGTGTTTGCCAATAGCCACACTGTTGCCACTGTGGATCAGATCACTGTCTGCTGTGAGAGACAGAACTTTGCTTACAGGAAGTTTAGCAAGATCACTGGTCTTCACATATTGGATGTCACAGTTGTAATGACCAAAAATGTTGCCAGCCACTGTCAGAGGTCACCTAGGGAGCAAACTCACCGTCAATTGAGAATCACTAATGGAACTAATAGCAGCAAAGCTTTTCTTCAAAAAGGGATAAAATTTAAAATGGAATTATATAAAATGCTCAGTTAAAACCAGACAGCAGAGACTTCCCTGGTGGTCCGGTGGTTAAGACTCTGACCTGCTACCTGGGGGTATGGGTTTGATCCCTGGTTGGGTACCTAAGATCCCAGATGCCACATGGCAGTTAAGCCCCCATGCTGCAGCTACAAAGCCCGAGTGCCTAAAGCCTGTGCTCTGTAACAAGAGAAGTCACCGCAATGAGAAGCCCTCAGACTGTAAAATGAAGAGTAGCCCCCACTTGCTACAACTAGAGAAAGCCCACACACAGCAAAGAAGACCCAGTGCAGTCATAAATAAAATTAACAAAAAGAAAATCCCAAAACAACTTCTGGAGCTACTAAACAGGTATAGCAAGATGTCAGTTCATACTGATATAGATAAATGATTAAATAAATAAACATGGATGGGCCTAGAGATGATCACACTAAATGAATTAAGTCAAACGTAGAAAGACAAATACCGTTCGATGTTACTTATATGTTAAATCTAAAATATGATGCAAATGAACTTATTTACAAAACAGCAACAGACACACAGACTTAGAAAATAAATTTATGGTTACCAAAGGGGAAAGTTGGGAGTTGGGATAAATTAGGAGTTGGGATTAACATATACACACTACCATACATAAAATGGGGCTTCCCTGATGGCTCAGACACTGAGGAATCCATCTGCGATGCAGGAGACCTGGGTTCAATCCCTGGATTGGGAAGATCCCCTGGAGAAGGGAGTGGCTACCCACTCCAGTATTCTCAGCTGGAGAATCCCATGGACAGAGAAGCCAAGTGGGCTACAGTCATGGGGTCACAAAGAGTTGGACATGACTAAGTGACTAACACTTTCACGTACATGAAATTGATAATCAACAAGGACCTACTATATAGCACAAGAAATCCACTCAATATTCTGTAATAACCTATATGTGAAAATAACCAGAAAAAGAATGAATATATGTATAACTGAATCACTTTGATGTACACCAGAAACTAGCACAACATTGTATTTATAGTCAATAAAATTGAATTTATATTCAATAAAAATAAAATAAATACTTAATAATTAGGAAAGAAGTGATAAATCTTCTATGCAGAAGAATTCCAGATAATTTATATATAATAGATATTCCCCTGTCGTTATGAGTTGAATTCTGTCCCTCAAAAAATTATGTTTAAGTCCTAAAGCCCAGTACTTGTGACTGTGATTATTTGGAAACAGTGTTGCGGATGCAGTCCAGCTAAGATGAGGTCATTAGGGTGGGCCCCCATCCAGTAACTGGTGTTCTTGTAAGAAGAGAGGGACACAAAGACAGCGTGGGTGGGGGAGAGCACGGTGTGCCGATGGAAGAGACGTTGGAGCAATGTGTCTACAAGCCCGGCAGCGTCAAGGCTGCCGGCAGCGCCAGACGCAAGGACAGAAGCTTGAGCAAATTCTCCCTTAGAAGCTTCAAAGAGATCATAGTTTGGCTGACAACTTGATATCAAACTTCTAACCTCCAGAACTGTGGGAGAATAAGTTTCTGTCACTTAAAGCCACCCATTTGTGGTACTTTGTTATACAAATCCAGGAAACTAAGGCATTCCTCAAGGAGCTCCAGCATAATTCCCCAGTCCTTAAGTGTGCTTTAGGCACAGTGATTTCCTTCCAAGGAGCACTGGGGAGAGGCGGGAAAAAGAGTAACTTTCCAATGGAGAAACCTGACAGACACAACCTCATGATCAAGGTCTTGTCGGTAGAGATCACTCAGGTTGGTAGTGTACACACTGTTATGATACAATGAATATAGGACTTTATGTTTGTGGTCTTCTCAAAAACCTATAACTCCTGTCTAACCTTGAGAAAAAAAGACAGACAAATTCCAATAGAGGAACATTGTATGAAGGGAACAGATGCTCCTCAAAACTGTCAAGGTCGTCAAAACCAAGGAGAGTCTCAGAAACTCTCACAGCCAACGAGAGCCTTAAGGAGATATGACACCACATTACTCAATGTAATGTGGTGTTTTGAATGGGATCCTGAATCAGAAAAAGGACATTAGGTAAAAATTAAGAAAATCCACCATTAACAGAGGAATGGATAAAGAAGATGTGGTACAAATATATGGTGGATTATTACTCAGCCATTAGAAGGGAAAAAATAGTGTCATTTTCAAAGACACGGATAGACCTAGAGATAGTCGTACGGAGTGAAGTGACAAAAATATATATAATAGTGCTTATATGTGAAATCTAGCAAAAGGATACAGATGAACTTATTTGCAAAGCAGAAATAGAATTACAGATGTAGAGAACAAACTTATAGTTATCAAGGGGGAAGGGGGATGGGGTGAACTGGGAGACTAGAATTGACATATACACACTGCTGCTGCTGCTAAGTTGCTTCAGTCATGTCTGACTCTGTGCGACCCCATAGACGGCAGCCCACCAGGCTCCCCCGTCCCTGGGGTTCTCCAGGCGAGAACACTGGAGTGGTTGCCATTTCCTTCTCCAGTGCATGAAAGTGAAGAGTGAAAGAGAAGTCGCTCAGTCGTGTCCGACTCTTCACGACCCCATGGACTGCAGCCCACCAGGCTCCTCCGTCCATGGGATTTCCCAGGCAAGAGTACTGGAGTGGGATGCCATTGCCTTCTCCACATATACACACTACTATGTATAAAATAGATAACTAATAAGAACCTATTGTGTCGCACAGGGAACTCTACTCAGTGATCTATGATAACTGGAATGGGAAGGAAATCTAAAAAAGAGGAGATATAAGTATACATATAATTGATTCATTTTGCTGTACAGCAAAAACTAACACAACATTGTAAAGCAACTAGACTCCAATAAAAAATTTTTAAGAAAATATGAATAAAGCATAGTTAATGATTAATGATTATTTATCAATATTGGTTCATTAATTGGCACAAATGTAGCATATTAATACAAAATGTTAATAATAGAGGAAACTGGGGGTTTGGGCTGTATGGGAACTCTCTATACCATCTCCAATTTTTATATAAATCCACAACTGCTATTAAAAAAATGTCTTTTTTTTTTAATTTAATGACAAAAAAGTCAATGCTGCAAATATGTCAGTGTTCTCCAAAATTATAAAAGTTGACAGATTTCTTTTTTAAAAGAGATCAAATTTATTCTGGCGCTTACACCCAAAAAGTTTAGCATTGGCTCTTTATGCCAGTGGTGGTGGATGCTGTAAGAGGCCATTTGTTTCCTATGGAAGTTTTGTGATTTTGGGCACAGGATTGTTCCCTGTGTGACTGCCTCTCTTGATGACTGCAGATGAAAGATAAGGGTCAGAAAACCAGTCTGGACTTGTGATCTCTTAGGACTATACAGAAATAATAAGCAATCCTAGCTAATACATAGCACTTGCTATGTAAGCATTTTGAGGCATCCCTGGTGGCTCAGCAGAAAAGAATCCACCTACAATGCTGCAGACACTGGTTTGATCCCTGGGTAGGGAAGATCCCCTGGATGAGGGAATGGCAAGTCACTCCAGTATTCTTGCCTGGGAAATCTCTTGGACAGAGGAACCTTCCAAGCTACAACTCATGGGGTCACAAAGAGACCTGAAACATGACTCAGACATGACTGAGAGTGTAAACATTTTAATTATAATGACTTTATCCTCACAACATACTTATAGAATAAATATCATTAATTTTCCACATTATATTATGAAAATTAGGGCACAGAGAACTTTAATAATGAGCCCAAATCATGCAGCAAGTAAATGACTTAATCCAGCTAGCTCCAGACTCGATCTAGATAAGCTAGCATACTGTGGGAAGTCAAACTGCAATAGCGAATTTCATGATAACTTATGAAATCAGGGGAAGAGGGTATCTGCAGGGATTGTGCAAGTCATAATAAACTATTCCAAGCCTGTTACTTAGTACATTTGCATAGGAAGTATAATACATAGGGATCAAATTAACTATATTTCAGTAAAAAATAAAAAGCAAAACATACAAATTTAAAATGTAGGCCCTGGAATCAGTCTTCCAGAGTCTAAATCCTATCTCTGCTTCTTGCTAACTGTGTGATGAAAGTTACTCACCTTCTAGGGTAGCAAAAATGAGGGCCTGTCCAAAGGTGTCCATGCCCTAATTTCCAGATACTGTGAGTATATTAGGTTATATAGCAAAGGAGAATTAAGGTTGCAAGTGGAGTTAAGGTAACTAATCAACTGGTGTTGAAACAGGGAGGTTTTCTGGGTTATGCAGGTAGGTCCAATGTAATCCCAAGGGTCCTCAACAATGGATGAAGGAGGGACTTCCCTCGTGGTCCAGTGGCTCTGACTCTGCTCCCAATGCAGGGATCCAGGTTCTATCCCTTGTCAGGGAACTAGATCCCACATGCTGCAATTAAGAGTTTGTGTGCCACAGCTAAAAATCCCCCATACTGCAAGTAAAAAGATCCCATATGCTGCAATGAAGATCAAAGAGTCCAGGTGCTGCTATAAATATATATAATGGACGAGGGAAACTGAAGGAGATTCAGTCAAACTCAGAAAAGATGTGATAATAAAAGCAAGCTCAGAGTGCTACTATATGAGAACTCAACCCATCACTGCTGGCTTTGAAGCTGGAAGGGGACCATAGGCCAAGCATTGTAGACCCTTAGAAGAGAGCCTAGTACATAGTAAGTTGCTCAATAAATACTAAATATAAACAGTTGAGGGAAGGCACTACAGTGGATGCTGAAAATATTGGGTGAAATGTTATTCAGGAACAGGATGTCAGGATAGTGACCAAGAGTTACTCCACAGTTTACATACTCATTGTGAAAGCGGGAAGTGCCTTTACAGTGGAGACATCTGCAGCCACCATCTGAGCTCAGTCTTCAAACATAGGATCACGGGAGGTGGGAGCCTGGGCGTTGATGTCCCTCTGATTGGATGCAGTATAAAGTATGACATCATGTTTGAAAAACTGCTTACCAAAAAAGTTAACCTGAATGGAACCACGCTACAGACCTGGGTTTCCATTTGCAGAAAACACAAGGAATCGAGGAGGAAGTTAAACAACATGAAGAAACACTGAGACAAATCCTGAATGTGGTGATATTCTACGACTGTCCTGGTCTCTTCAGAACTGCTGTGTCATGAATTTAAAAAGGTTATGAAGAGGTGGTTCTCTATTCTACTTGTCATGCAGGAACCCAGGCCTCTCTCATTCGTGATGCTGCCATGGTTCACACGCCTCCTATAAGGAAGGGAAAGAGGATATGCAGGATCTTGCGGATTGGCTTTTAATCCATGCCTGACATTGGTATACAGCTTCACCTGGCCCCTACCCAATTGCAAGAGAGTTGGGAGATGAGCCTGGAAGCCTGGGAGGAACAAGAAAGGAGTATGGTGAGCATCCAACTAGGCTTGGCACACACATAACACCCCTTACCCCTCTAATAATGCAAGGCTCAGCGTGGCCTCTGCGAGGCAACCCTAAGCCATGAATACCCCCGGTTTCATGCAGTTCCTCGCTTTGAGACAGACCAGCAATCCAGTGTCCTCCCTTCTCCCCTTATCCCCTGTGTGCATGTTCAATCACTCAGTCTTGTACGACTCTTTGCGACCCTTTGGACTGTAGCCTGCTAGGCTCCTCTGTCCATAAGATTTCTCAGACAAGAATACAGTCATGTTCGACTATTGGCAACCCCATGAACTCTAGCCCCCCAGATTCCTCTGTCCATGGGATTCTCTAGGCAAGAATACTGGAGTGGGTTGCCATTTCCTTTTCCAGGGGATTTTCCTGACCCAGGGGTCGAACCCATGTCTCCTGCATTGGCAGGTGGATTTTTTACTGCTGAACCACCAGGGAAGCCCCCTCATCCCCTACATCCTCAATCAAAAATACCAATGTCTTCACCTCTACATATCTTGAAATAGTCTTTACCTCTCCGACTGCATGTGTCAGAGCCTAATTCAACAGCCTCTGGTCTGGCATCCCTTCATGCAAGGATCCTGTTCTTCGGTGGGAGAGGTGGGGGCTATATTCTTGTAATAGGCTGCACATGAGCCAACAATGGGCAAAATAACTTACTGTGCTATGAAGTCACCAGAGACTGCAATGGTAAAGAACGACTATTTGGGGTGAGGAGGAGGAGCTAATTTATATAGGACTGTCAGAGAAGGCTGCACTGAGGAGGTAACAGCAGATAGAATCATCCAGAAAAGCGATATTCCTATTGCTGTGTTCTGTTGCAGAACTCTGCCACTCCCTCTTCAAGTAGTAGAGTCTGTTTTCTCCACTTGAACTTGTACAGATGTTTCAGTTTGCATAACTAATAACCAAGTACAATGTTAGTGATGCTGTGTGACTTCTTAGTCTGTCATAAAAAGACAGCACAGCTTCCACCTGACTTCTTTGGGACCCAACCAAGATGCCTTGCCCTCAACCCTGGTTTAATTAACAGGTGACTGCCAGTCCCAGTGGGCCAGCCATGGAAGTGAGCCACTTTAGAAGCAGTTCCTCGGTTGATTTGCCCCCGCTGATGCTGAGTGGAACAAAAATGCATCTTCCTCCTGAAGCCCTGCCTGAATTACAGAGAGATGGTAAATGAAATAGATAGCTGCTCTTCTGAAGCCATTGAGTTCAGAGGTATTTCATTAGGGATCTCTAGTGCTGAGCTAAGTTCTAAATACTAAGGAGCCACTCAAGAAGAAATCTTCACAAAGCATTTTAAGCATTGCCAGCAACGATGGCAATAGATCCCATGGGTCTAAGCACACTGAAGGAGCAGGCAAGGCCACGAGGCTGAGGAAGGGAGCAGTAAGATGGGTGGCTACAGAGGAAGGCTGGAGACTCATCTTGCAGCTCCTCCTGCACCATGGTAAGAAGTTTGAAATGTGTCAAAAGTTCTGTGGGAGCCTCTGGAGGGTTCTGAGCAGAATAGTGGGAGTGGCTTGTCCCTGAAAGATGGCTCTTGCTGCTCTGGAGAGGGTGATCTGGAGCAAGACGTGTAGAAGCAGGAAGACTGGTTAGCACATCACTGCAGCTGTTCAACTTGAATGCGAAGGTCACTAAGTGGTGAGGAGAAGAAAGTAGATTCTGGGCATGTTTTGTAGACAATAGGTCTTGTTTTTGTTTTTGTTTGTTTGTTTGTTTTTAATCAATTTTTTAATGGAAGTATAGTTGATTTACAATGTTACGTTAATTACTGCTATTCAGCAAAGTGATTTAGTTATACATATATATATACGTTTCTTTTTTATATACTTTTTTCTGTTATTGCGTATCATAGGATACTGAAAGTAGTACTCTATGTTATACAGTTGAACCTTGTTGTTTCTGCATTCTATATATAACCGCTTACATCTGCTGGCCCCAGCCTCCCACTCCACCCCTCCCCAGCCCCCTTCCCCTGGGCAATCACCAGTCTGTTCTTTACATTCCTGATTCTGTTTGTTTCATAGACAGGTTCTTTTGTGCACATTTTATTTTATTTTTGGCTGTGCTGGGTCTTTGTTGCTGCACGCAGGCTTTCTCTAGTTGCAGTGAGTGAGGGCTACTCTCGTTGCGGAGCATGGGCTCTAGAGCACACGGGCTTCAGTAGTTGCTCCTCAGCATGTGAGATCTTCTCAGACCAGGGATTGAACTCGTGTTCCCTGAATTAGCAGGTGGATTCTTGACCACTAGACCACTAGGGAAGTCCTGGGCCATATTTTATATTCCACATATAAGTGATATCATATGGTGCTTGTCTTTTTCTCTCTGACTTACTCACTTAGTGTGATAATCTCTAGTTGCATACACAATAGGCCTGTTGATAGAGAGGATGAGAGGTGAGGGATAAGGAAGAATGAAAGTAAGCTTTTAGGCTTTTCTCTCAGGCGGGTGAATAATAGTGTTACTGGCTGGGAGGGGAAGGCTTGGGGAGGAGCAGGGTTGGGGTGGGAAACTTCCCTTTCCCTCAGGATATCCTACTTCAATGTGGTTGTAGAAAGAATTTCAAGCTGCTTAAATAAGCCTCACCAAGCAGTTATTGGCAGGTGAGTACAAAGCTTCTGGGTCTGGTGGAGTTGGAGATTCTGACAACTACTTGACTTTCCTTAAGAATTCCTTTCTGGGGACTTTGCTGGTAGTCAAATGGCTTAGACTCCATGCTCCTAAGGCAAGGGGGTCGGGTTTGATCCCTGATCAGGGAACTAGATCCCATATGTCATAATTAAAGATCTCCCATGCCACAACTAAGACCTGATACAGCCAAATAAATAAATATAAAAAAAAAAAAAAGGATCCCTTTATGTTCGTTTGCCTACATAGCTTTAAGATCCTCTATGCAGAGTGTGGTTGTTATAATTACTATGGCAAAGATCCCAGTTGGAAACTAAAACGCACCCAAGGGAGGAAATGGAACTCACATCTAGGGGACCAAGCCAAGCACTTTCCCTGAAGCATAATCCATTAGCCATTAGTCTGGAGACGAGTCTCTGAGTGACCAAGAGGACAGACCACACCTTAGCTGCCTACTGGAAGAATGACTAAGAAGAGTTAAGGGAAAGAAGGATGAACTTCTGGAAGGACTCAACATAGGCAGAAGACCTAGACTGCTGGAAGCAGCTGCTGGATCTCCTACAGGAACGGGGAGAAGAAAGGGTCATAGGGCTCCCCAGGAGGAGAGGAAGCAATCCCAGGTGAAGCCATACCAAGATGTCTCCCTTACCTTTCTCTCCAGCCCCAGTTTTGAGATCTTGCTTGATTCACTCAATTCCCTCCCTCTAGAGAATGCGTCTCTGAAGCTCAGACGGAAACTCGCTCTTCACCTGATCTTCAGTGAGAGTCATTCACTTGTCCAGGCTTCATGGAGATCACCTCACAGACCCCAGGTTGGATGGGTCAGCAGGCAGAAACCAGTATCCAGTCAGGCTCTCTATACATGCAAAGAATAGGCAATCACAACAGCAGGGACAGGGACACTCAGTGACCTGGATTGTCTTTGCTGGTTCCCACTCAGACTCCCAATTCCACTGACTCCTCTCTCCTGTATTTTTTTTTAATAAATTTATTCATTTTAATTGGATGCTATTTACTTTACAATATTGTAGTGGTTTTGCCATACATTGCCATGAATCAGTCTCCTGTATTTTTCATGCTTGCTTCAACTGTCCTCCCTGTTGTCTCCTCCATGGGCCCACAGTACTCGCAGCCCAAATATACTTCTTCCTATTCTCTCTCCAAAATATGGCAAAGGGTCTCAAAAGTAACCGTGAGCCATCAAACCACCAAAGATAACTCATATCTAGGAATTGCTTCACTTATTCATTCAACAATTATTTGCTCAGGTCCTACCATGGGTGATTGTTAGGGAGGTTATTGCAGTAATCCAAGTAAGACATGATGGAGGGTTTCCCTGGTGGCTCAGTGGTAAAGAATCTGCCTACCAAGCAGGAGACATGGGTACAAGCCCACTCCAGGAAGACCCCACATGCCTCAGAGCAAGTAAGCCTGTGTGCCACGGCTGTTGAGCCTGTGTTCTAGAGCCCAGGAACTGCAACTGGTGAGCCCACGTGCCCCAAGTACTGAAGCCCATGCACCTAGAGCCCATGCTTCACACCAAGAGAAACCACTGCAGTGAGAAGCCCACACACTGCCACTAGAGAAGAGCCCTTGCTCTCTATAACTAGAGAAGAGCCCTTGCAGCAACCAAGACCCAGCGCAGCCAAAAAAAAAAAAAGACTTGGACGAGTATGATCATAGTGGAGATGATGAGAAGTGGGTGGACTCTGGATGTATTTTGAAAGATAGAGCCAACAGAATTCCCTGAAGCAGTGGACATAAGGTATGAGAGATGAAAGAAGAGAAAACTGCTTCCAAGTTTTGGGCCTCAGTATCTGAAAGGGTGGTGTTGCCATTTTCTGAGAGGAAAAACAGCAAGACAAGCAAGTTGAAAGTGTTAAATCAAGGGCTTGATATTTGGGCATATTAAATTTGAGATGCTTCTTTAGACATTCTAATGGAAGTATTCAATTAGCAGTCTGGGGTTTCTGAGAAAAGTCCAAACTGCAGATAAAAAATTTCAAAACCTTATCCTACCTTGCTCTGCTCACAAGCAAAAAGAAATGTTGGAAACATAGGGAATCTGCAAATTTTCAAGCAATACATATCAGATAGTATAGACCAACCAAGATATCTAGAAAGATTGTGATTGGCATTGTCTGACAGAGTTGGTGAACAACTTCTCTCAGAGATGATCATGTACCTAGAGTTCTAAGCTCCCATAAACAGGCACCATCGTTGTAACTATCTGCAGTGGTCCCCTGCCCCATGGAGGCTGAAGTAGGATGAATTTTACCCCCCTAAATGAAAATAGACCAATGGCCTTTCTGGATCTCTTCTCTCCCAAGGTCAATATCACTATTTAAAACCAAACACCCTTTCCTCCTTGAATAAACTTTCTCCTCTCTTCCTGTACCTTGGCCTATTCCTTCTTCTACTTACAAAATAAAAGCTATCATCCACATTAATGAAGACAAACAGAGGGTAGGAGGAAGGGAATAGGGCATGACCTTACCTAGCAATAACCAACGTTTTTAATGTGTATTAAAATTTTTTAAATTTCTTTTTAATGTGTATTAAAATTTTTTTCACAGCTTTTCAAATTTAGATAATAAACATACTTGCTTCTTCTTTTAATTTATGAAGTAGAGTTGATTTACACTGTTGGGTTAATTTCTGCTTTTCAGCAAAGTGATTCAGTTATACATATATAAATTCTTTTTCTTATTCTTTTCCATTATGGTTTATCACAAGATATTGAATATAGTTCCCTATGCTATACAGTAGGACCTTGTTGTTCATCCATTCCGTATACAATAGTTTGCATCTGCTAGTCCCAAACTCCCAATATATCCCTCTCCCACCCTTCCCCGCCTTGGCAACTTCAAGTCTGTTTATGAGAAAAATTTTTTTTGTCATGTCCTGTACGCAATCTTAGTTCCCCCAGCCAGGGATCAAACATTCGCCCCCTGCAGCAGAAGTGGAAGTGCTGAGTCAACCCCTGGACTTCCAGGGAAGTCTGATAGCTCATTTCTTTGAGCACTAAGTATTTCGTGCACTGATGCACAATGTGCCCATTGTATGATGTGCCGCTGCCCTGTTTACCCGTTTACCTACTGCCCTCGCTAGTTGGTCATTCACCTGGGTAGCTCTCAAGATACTTTCAGTATAGTCTCCCTGACTTCAATATTCTGTAGTTTCCCTATGAGAAGTGTAGATGTAGATTTATTTTGATTCTTGAGATTCATTCTTTTCTAAATCAGAGGATTCATCATCAATTCTAAAAAGTTTCTCAAGCATTTTGTCTTTGAATAATATTTCTTTTTCATTTTCTCTATTCTTTTTGGCTGAAATCCAGTGGTCTATATGTTAGACTTTCTCATTGCATAGTTCATATTCCCTAACATCTGTTCTTCTGTCTTGCATTGGGAATAATTTCAGCAGTTGTATCTTCTAGTTTATTAATTCCTTTTTCAATTACATTTAATTTGCTTTTTGACTTGTTCATTTTGTGTTTTATGTATTTGTTTGGTTTTATTTTGGCCATGCCACATGGCTTGTGGGATCTTAGTTTCCCAGCCGGGGACTGAACCTGGGGCCTTGGCAGTGAAATCATGGAGTCCTAACCACTTGACTGCCAGGGAATTCCGTATATTTCTTAACAGTAAAGAAAAACCACATAATTGAAAATTTACCATCTTATCCATTCTTAAGAGTACACGTCAGTAATGTTAAGCATATTCACATTACTGGTGCAACCAGTCTCCAGAAATTTTTCATTCTGTAAAACTGAAACTCTATACCCATTAAACAACTCCCCATTTTCTCCTTCCCCTGGCAGCCACCTTTCAACTTTCTGAAACTATAAATTTGACTAATTTAAATATCTAATATAGAATCACATATACAGTGTTTGTCTTTTTGTAATTGGTTTATTTCACATAGTATGATGTCCTCAAAGTTCATCCATGTTCTCCTGGGCATATACCTGGAGAAAACCATAATTTGAAAATACACATGCCCTCCAATGTTCATTGCAGCACTATTAACAATAGCCAGGACATGGAAGCAATCTAAATGTCCATCAACAGAGGAATGGATAAAGGTGATGTGGTACCTGTATACAATGGAATAGTCAGTTCAGTTCAATTGCTCACTCATGTCCAGCTCTTTGCGACCCCATGAATTGCATCACGCCAGGCCTCCCTGTCCATCACCAACTCCCAGAGTTCACTCAAACTCACGTCCATCGAGTCAGTGATGCAAATCCAGCCATCTCATCCTCTGTCATCCCCTTCTCCTCCTGCCCCCAATCCCTCCCAGCATCAGAGTCTTTTCCAATGAGTCAACTCTTCGAATGAGGTGGCCAAAGTACTGGAGTTTCAGCTTTAGCATCATTCCTTCCAAAGAACACCCAGGACTGATCTCCTTTAGAATGGACTGGTTGGATCTCCTTGCAGTCCAAGGGACTCTCAAGAGTCTTCTCCAACACCACACTTCAAAAGCATCAATTCTTCGGCGCTCAGCTTTCTTCACAGTCCAACTCTCGCATCCATACATGACCACTGAAAAAACCATAGCCTTGACTAGACGGACCTTTGTTGGCAAAGTAATGTCTCTGCTTTTTGATATGCTATCTAGGTTGGTCATAACTTTCCTTCCAAGGAGTAAGCGTCTTTTAATTTCATGGCTGCAGCCACCATCTGCAGTGATTTTGGAGCCCCCCAAAATAAAGTCTGACACTTTTTCCACTGTTTCCCCATCTATTTCCCATGAAGTGATGGGACCAGATGCCATGATCTTAGTTTTCTGAACATAAAAAAGAACAAAATAATGCCATCTGGAGCAACATGAATGGACCTAGAGATCGTCATACTGAGTGAAATAAGTCAGACACAGAAAGACAAACATCATATGCCATCTTTTATGTGTGGAATCTATTTTTTTTAAAAGGGTACAAATAGCTTATTTACAAAATAAGAGCAGAGCAAAACAAACATTGTTATGGGGGGAGGGGAAGAGGGATAAACTGGGAGATTGGGATTGACATGTACACACTACTATATATAAAATAGGTAATTAATAAGAACCAGCTGTACAGCACAAGGACCTCCACTCAATACTTTGTAATAGCCTATATGGGAAAAGAGTCTAAAAATAAAAAGTGGATTAATATATATGTATAACTGACTCACTTTGCTGTACACCTGAAGCTAACACAACATTGTATATCAACTATACTCCAATAAAACTTTATAAAGAAAAAAATTCACCCATGTTGTAGCATGTGACAGGATTTCTTCCTTTTTAAAGCTGAATAATCTTCCACTGTATGTATATACCACGCTTTGTTTATTCATTCATCCATTGGTGGACGCTTGGGTTACTTCCGCATTTAGCTATCGTGAATAATGCTGCTGTAAACATGGGTATGAAAATATCTCTTTGATACCTTGCTTTCAATTCTTCCAAGTATATACCCAGAATTTTTTGTTTTTTCTAGTTTTATTTTTTGAGGAACTATCATACTGTTTTCCACAGAGGCTGGAACATTTTACATTCTTAGCAATAATGCACAAAGCCTCCAATTTCTCCACGTCCTCATCAGCACTTGTTATTTGCTGCGTTTGGAGTTATATGAATGAAGTTTGTTTGAGGAAGAATAAAGCACAATTGTCCTGGATCAATAAACAGGACAATTTTGAGATTCCTCGTTTTTTAGGAAAGTCTCCAACTACCTCATTCTGCTTAAGTTTTCATTGGCCAATCTGAGCTCTTGGCTCCTAAAGTGGAGGTTTCCCAGATGTGCGAGAATAACCCCACAGCTTCTGGAGATCAGTCTCCAGAGAAACTTGAAAGCTTGAAAACTTTTCTCTGGAGAAAAGTTGGGGGAAGAAGGAATTTCTGAGCAGCTAAGGAATATTCAGCCCTGTGGAATACACAACTACTTCCTCGGGATTGAATAACTTTCTGTATTCCCTTCCCTTCAAAAGACAAGAATTCCTCTACCCTTGTCAGAAAATTGATACCTTCTGTGTTCATCTGGAGGAGGATCCTAATCAGAGAATATTCAGTCTGTAGGAAATGGAGACTTCCTTTGGTGGAAAGAAAGCTGCACTGAGAATCTGCAGCTCAGAACCCTGGATTTCAGTTCTGATGCTTTAGCTCAGAGGTTTGTGATGTGAAGTTCCTCCAGGAATTTCCTTGTTCATGGAATGCGGCTCACTCACCTGCTTTGGATCCAAGGCAGAGACAACAGCTCTCAGAATGCTTTGAATTCCTGTTCTGGTTCAATGATGCCTTCTTGCTCTTTTATCGTTCTTATACGGCACTGAAATGTCCACCTGTATGAAAACTGCCTATTATCATATGGTTCTTTCCACCACAGCAAGCCAGGCTGTGTGTGATCCCCACTCAGGGAAGTACATAGAAATAAAATGACTTGTGCTAAGGTAGTGAGACCTTTAAAGGTATGCATGGCAGGAGAGTTCCTTTTAAAAAGCTAGTTTAACATCCTTGTTAGATTTTATATTTAATGGTAATATTTAAACACAAAGTAAAAATTATTCAAGTCTTATAAATAAATTATCCCAGTTTAAGTAAGAGAGCAAAATGTGAAAAAAAAAAAAAAAAAACACCCACCTACCCTCCACCACTCAATAATGTTTTGCCCATTGTTGTAGGCTGAGCATCCCAAGATATAGACTCTCAAGGAAACTTGTGGGCAAGTTATTGGGAAGTACTCTCAGAAACATCTGGGAGGGAAACAGAGGAGCCAGATGAAGCCAAGAGAAAACTTAGGTTGCCAAGTAGTTGCAGGTGGCAACAGAGGTTGCAGCAATCTCTGGGGGGAGCTCTGAAGCTAGGATTGCCCTTCATCACTGTGCCAAACTGAAGCAAAGGGCACATGCATTCATACTACATAAGAGCCAGTCATTGGATGCAGTCTGTCCCCAGGGAGGAACTTCGGCTCGGCAAGGTAGCTACGTGCAGCTGAGGGCAGTGTCTGGAGAGGCACTCTGTATGAGCCAGCAGTAGGCAACATTTCTCGCAACTGGGTGAAGTGTGCTGGTCCTAAGAAAGGGCATCCGCAGAACACCATCCCTACCCTCCTAATCTCTCCCCAGAAACAAAAGCCATGACATTTAAACATGTATCCCTCCAGACCTGTGTTTTGGAATTCATATATATTTTCATACACAGGCATATATGTACGTAACTTTTCTTTAATTCAAGAGATTAATAAGATGCATTGTTTTATTGCTTTCTTCACTTGTATTAGAGTTCTTTCCGTTAAGGTACAAAGAGCTCTTTTTCTTGCTCTGTGTCTCTCTTTATCTTAGACAACTGCATATTTCATATTGTAGATTTTCAATTTTATCAAATGCTATTTTGACATCTATTGGAATGACCATAAGGTCATCCTCAAGCTTTGAGTCTCAAAGGTTGTTCAGATTGAAAATCAAGAGTACAGAAAAGAACATTAAAAAAAAAAAGATCAATAATGAGGAGAGCTGCCTTATCAAATAGCAAATCGCAGTAAAAAACTGATGTTGGAGGGGCTTCCTTGGTGGTTAAGAATCTCCCTTGCAACACCAGGGACACTGGTTCAATCCCTCGTCCTGGAAGATCCCACGTGCCATGGAGCAACTAAACCTGTCTGACGCAACTGCTGAGCCCACGCATTGCAATTTCTGAAGCCCATGCGCTTAGAGCCTGTGCTTCTCAACAGAAGAATCCACCACAATGAGAAGCCCGCACACCACAACAAAGAGTAGCCCCCATTTGCCATAACTAGACACAACTAGAAAAAGTCTACTTGAAGCAACGAAGACCCACCACAACCAATAAATAAATAAATCTTAAAAAAAACAACTGGTGTTAGAAAACGGAATATTTAGAAATTATGTTCTACCTCACACTACATGTCAATAAAAATTCTAGACAGATTTTAAAAAGTGCAATATAAAAACCCCAGAAAGTATTAAAGGGACTTCACTGCCAGTCTGGTAATTGAGACTCCATGCTTCCACTTGAGGGGTGCAGGTTTCATCCCTCCTTGAGAAACTGAGATCCCATATGCCTTGTGGCCAAAATATCAAAACTTAAAACAGAAGGAAGGACTTCCCAGGTGGTGTAGGGCATAAGAATTGTGCCAATGGAGAGGATATTGGTTTGATTCCTGGTCTAGGAAGATTCCACATGCCACAGAGCAACTGAGCCCATGTGCTACAACTTTTTAGTCAGCCCTCTAGAGTGTGGGACTTCCCTAGTAGCTCAGCTGGTAAAGAATCCACCTGCAATTCAGAAAAGCCCAGTTTGATACCTGGGTCAGGAAGATCCCCTGGAGAAGGGATAGATTACCCACTCCAATATTCTTGGGTTTCCCTGGTGGCTCAGAAGGTAAAGAATCCGCCTGTCAAGGCTATATATTGTTATCCTGCTTATTTAAGTTACATGCAGAGTACATCATATGAAATGTCAGGCTGGATGAATCACAAGCTGCAATAAGGATTGCCGGGAGAAATATCAACATCTCTGATATGTATATGAAACCACTCTAATGGAAGAAAGTGAAGAGGAACCAAAGAGCCTCTTGATGAAGGTGAAAGAGAAGAGTGAAAAAGCTGGCTTAAAACTCAAGAAACTAAGATCATGGCATCCAGTCCCATCACTTCATGGCAAATAGATGGGGAAATGTGGAAACAGTGGCAGATCTTATGTTCTTGGGCTCTAAAATCACTGTGAAAAGTGAATGACTGCAGCCATAAAATTAAAAGATGCTTGCTCCTTGGAAGGGAAGTTATGACAAACCTAAATGGCAGAGACATCATTTTGCCAACAAAAGTCCATATAGTCAAAATTATGGTTTTTTTCCAGTAGTCATGTGTAGATCTGAGAACTGGACTATAAAGAAGACCCGAGAATTGATGCTTTCAAATTGTGGTGCTGGAGAAGATTCTTGAGAGTCCCTTGGACAGCAAGGAAATCAAATCAGTCAATCCTAAAGGAAATCAGCCCTGAATATTCATTGGAAGGACTGATGCTGAAGCTGAAGCTCCACTACTTTGGCCACCTGACGTGAAGAGCTGATTAATTGGAAAAGATCCTGATGCTGGGAAAGATTGAGGGCAGGAGGAGAATGAGCAGCAGAGGATGAGATGATTATATAGCATCACCAACTCAGTGGACAGGAATCTGAACTCCTGGAGATAGTGGAGGACAGAGAAGCCTGATGTGCTGCAGTCCATGGGGTTGCAGAGTTGGACACAACTTAGCAACTGAATAACAACAACACAATCTGTAGGAGAGATATAAACATCCAATAAAGATATGAAAAGTTACTCAACCTTCTTAGGAATCAGAGAAATGTGAATTAAAACAGTGTAAAATGATTTGGGGGGAGGAGGACAGAATTAGCAACAATTTAAACATCCAATAATGTCCATTATTGGCAAAGCTACGGAAAAATGGGTGCTCTGTTTTATTGTTGAGCAGAAAATAAATTGTTAAGTCTTTTGGAAGGCAGTTTAGCAAGTTCTATCCAGAATTTAAGTGGATAGATCTTTAGCCCATAAGTTCTTTGTCCCTAAATTGATCTTAAAGATACATAGATGTACACAGGTTCAGTTCAGTTCAGTTCAGTCGCTCAGTCGTGTCCGACTCTTTGAGACCCCATGAATTGCAGCACACCAGGCCTCCCTGTCCATCACCATCTCCGGGAGTTCACTCAAACTCACGTCCATCGAGTTGGTGATGCCATCCAGCCATCTCATCCTCTGTCGTCCCCTTCTCCTCCTGCCCCCAATCCCTCCCAACATCAGAGTCTTTTCCAATGAGTCAACTCTTCGCATGAGGTGGCCAAAGTACTGGAGTTTCAGCTTTAGCATCATTCCTTCCAAAGAAATCCCAGGACTGATCTCCTTCAGAATGGACTGGTTGGATCTCCTTGCAGTTCAAGGGTTAATCTGTTCACAGGTTAGTACATGCAGTAATATTGAATGCAATAGAATTTGTAATTGAAAAATATTTTTGAAATAAACTAAATGAGAATATTTAGTCAAATTACAATATTCATTTACAAAATAACTTTACAGCAATTTAAAAGTGATAGACCTAACATTGAGAAGTCTTCAATACTCACTGTTAAGAGAAAAAACTTTGAACATACATTTAAAAATATATGCCTATGAGTGAGTGCCAAGTAGCTTCAGTCGTGTCCAACTCTTTGCGACTCTATGGACTTTAGCGCACCAGGGTCCTTTGTCTGTGGAATTCTCCAGGCAAGAATACTGGAGTCGGTTGCCATTACTCCAGGGGATCTTCCCGACCCAGAGAGCAAACCTGCGTCTAGTACAACTCCTGCATTTTGCAGGCGGGTTCTTTACCATTAGCACCGACTGGGAAAGGCCCAGATATACCCATGCATGTATACAGTTACAATAAAATTTTATCAGTGGTTATGAATTTTGAGGGGGGGGGACTGGTATTGATTGGGTGAAGTGATCCTTTCCTTTTTTATATGCAGTTATCTGTGTGATCTGAACACTTTACAATGATCCTCCAATACTTTCGTGATTTAAAAAACAACTTAAGGGAATTTCCTGGAGGTCCGGTGGTTAGAAATCGGTGCTCTCACGGTCAATCCCTAGTCATGAACTAAAACCCCATAAACAGAGCAACAGAATAAAAAAACTTTATAAAAGGAAAAGCTAACACCTACTGATAGAAAGGATATAAAGAAAAAAGTGAATCACTTTGCTGTACAGCAGAAATTAGCATAACATTCTAAATCAAGGACATTTCAATAAAAATAATTTAAAAAAAAAGAAAAATTAGCTGTAATCGCATTTTAAAAGATCAATCTGTTAACATGCTAATGTTAATCTTTTCAGCTCCTTCTCTTTATAACTAATTTTTTAACCTAGAAGACTGAGTGGTATTTAAATTTTGTTTACCATTCTTGCTTTAACTTTCTCTAGAGTTTATCTCTAGTGTGGAATTCTCCCTCTTCCTTTGAAGTCACTATCTTTATTCAGGCTCTCCCAGGACTCTGTCCTGCTGACAGCTTGAAACTCCAGATCCAGCCCCAGGGCACAGGAATGGCCCAGCAGGAGCCACAGTCTTCATACTCTTCTGAGGCCCCTGGGAAGTAAAGGCATTCCAAGGTGCAGGACGGTTTAGGGATCAGAATACAGAACTGAGGACACCATGGGTGTGGCTAACTTTGATTACTGAAAAGAACTACTCAAAAGACAACAACTGGTAAAAGAAATATCACCAAGAGAGACTGGGCACCGCTTCTGCCAGGATCAGGACCCCACACAAACTGAACTTTGCTTCCTCTATTCAGGTTGCAAGGCGATGAGAACCAGGATAAAGGTGTTGACTGCATCACATGCTCTGGCAGTCAATGATTGCTTAACGCTGAGCTTAATTCGGGGGGGGGGGGGAGTGTTTATTTAGACCACAAGGGCAAATCTATATTTCTGATTTAAAAAGACCCTTGGAAAACACCCTGTTAGACTTAACTACAGGAAGCAGACCAAGCGTGGCCAGTCTTAGCCAGAAGGTTAGTCCTTCAGGGTCCCAGCTGCACCTGCCCAGGATCGTATCAGTTAGAGATGAGCAAAATCTGTGTCCGTGTGAGCCTGTCCCGGCATCCAGGGAAGGAGTTATGTTAGTATCTGAACTTTATCTAATTGTGATCCTGTACACTGTGGGATAAGAATCCACAGACAGGCCATCCCTCAGGTCCACTGGGTAGGACTTCGTGCTTCTATGCAGCGTGCCCGGGTTTCAACCCTGGTCAGGGAACTAGATGCCAATGCCAAAATGAAGATCGAAGATCCCTCCTGCCTCAACTAAGACCTGGCATAGCCAAATAAATAAATATTAAAATAGAAAAAAATAGAAAAGACAGAGTTTGGAGCTCTTAAAAAGAAATCCATGGATAAAGTTATAATCAGAGAAAATTTAGTGTACAAGAGTCAATAAGGAGATGAAAATCAATTACAGATCCAAAAATGAAAGTTATCCAGATTAGGTGTTTCAAATCCACTTAACAGTAATCATTTTGCAATAGCTACATATATCAAATCATTATGTTGTACACCTTAATGTAATATAATGTCAGTTATAGCACAAGACTGGGGGAAAAGTAAAAAATAAAATCTCTTTAGGAATTCCCTGATGGTTCACTGGTTAGGACTCAGCACTTTCACTGCTGAGGGTGCAGGTCCAATCTCTGGTCAGCCTGCAAGCTGCCTGGTGTGGCCAAAAAAAAAAAAAATCTAATCTTCTGCTATCTCAATCTAGACCCTAGAAGATTTTAGATGTTCCTTTAGCAAACATACTTCCTGATTTACAAATGAACACTACTGCAGAAATATTGTCTTTGGAATGGGCAAGGTCTTCATGATTAAACTTTGGACCTGCCACCTCTTTACATCCCCTGCTCTTCTACCACAGTGAGAAGCTTCATATTAATAAATGTTTTTGGCTGATGGCAAAGCTGTTGACTTTCTGTATTCAAATCTGATTATTCTCTTAGAGGAATGGGGAAAAGGCACAAATAATTGACTCTGTGAATATATTTGATTTGGTAGTGTGATAATTTTATGGTAAGTTCACCCTGGTATTCTGAGCATAAATTAATTAGCAGGAAGTGGCAAGTGTCTGGAGGAGATACTTTCAATAGGGAATTCCCCTCACTGTCCCCTTGGGGCATGTGACAGAAGCTCTGCCAATCAAATGCTCTCTCACAGGGCATTGCTATTTGAACAAACAGGAGAGAAGGGGTATAACCTTTTGTCTCAGTGAACTAAGAGAGGGGTAGAGCTCTAAAGACCAAAAGGAATTTACTGTCCATATAGTAAACTCAAAAGGGGACACTAGGATTCAATTCCCTCGTTAAAATTATTCATTTCACAAACATTTACTGAGCATGTGATTGCCACCAGGCAGGGATCTGTGAGGCTCCTGGGCACAAGGCTTTTCTGTTCTCCCTCCTCCGATTTTACTACCTTCCCCAAGTTGAGACACATGGTTTAAAGGTCATAAGCCTGCTGTCTCCCTCTTTGCCTGGCAAAGCACGGTAAAGCATCTGCCTGCAGTATGGGAGACCTGGGTTCAATCCCTGGGTCGGGAAGATCCCCTGGAGAAGGAATGGCAACCTACTCCAGTACCCTTGCTTGGAAAATCCCATGGATGGAGGAGCCTGGTATGCTACAGTCCATGGGGCCCCAAAGAGTCGGACACGACTGAGCGACTTCATTTGCCTTTCTTTCCTTTTCCTACAGAGAAGCTGAACTTTCAGCATCACAGTGTGCACCAGGCTCTGTACTAGATGTTTGCACATACTCATTTCATTTCACAGATGGGGACAGATTCAAAAACCTTTAAGACAGTTGTTCAAGATCACATAGGGGGACTTCCCTGGTTGTCCAGTGGCTAAGACTCCAGGCGCCCAATGCAGGGGGCCTGGGTTTGATCCCCGTTCAGGGAACTAGATCCCCTGTGCTGCAACTAAAGATCCCATACGCCTCAACTAACACCTGGCACAACCAAATAAATAAATAAATATTAAAAAAAATATATATATATATCACAGGGTTCTGGCCCCGAGTTCTGACTCTAGTGCTTTATCTACTATACCACACAGTTTAGGCCAAGGCTTGCCCACACCCAGTTGTAGGGATAAAATGAAAGAAAAACACCAACAGATTATTTTTAAATAGATGAGGCTGACTCAAAAAGTAGAATCAATTTTATTTCAAGTAAATGAGTATTAAAGCTTATGTATAGTCCCTGAAAACACATTGCTGGAAGGGGAAGAGCCTAGAAGGGAGATTTCCCAGGAGAGAACAGTAGGGCCTCATGAACACACACACAGAACAGAATTCTCCCCCATCAGAGAGGATGAACCTCAAACAGTCAATAGAAAGCTGATGGCTGAGGTGTTTGGAATGAAAAAGTAAATAGCCTCTTGGCTGCAAGTGAAAGAAACCCAGTTCTACTAGCTTAGATAACCACAGAAAGAGCCTCAAGGGCAATGATAACTAAGACTGACTCTCTCTCTCTTTCTCCCCTTCCTTTTCTTGTCTGTGCATCTCTCTGTGTGTCAACCATTCTCTCGCAGACAAGTTACTACAAGTGAATGTATAATAGCTGTTGGCAGTTTTCAGACTACACCTTCCAGCTACCCCACCCAAGAACATTACTCCTTCCCCTAGTGCCAATTCAAACATCCTGGTGTAGAACTAGAGTGAGTGGGGCAGGTGAGGTTGGCGGGGGGGAGCTAGTTTAGTTCAGTTCATTTCAGTCACTCAGTCGTTTCCGACCCTTTGCGACTCCATGGACTGTAGCACGCCAGGCCCCCCTGTCCATTACCAAGTGCCGGAGTTTACTCAAACTCATGTCCATTGAATTGGTGATGCCATCCAACCATTTCATCCCTTGTCCTCTTCCCTCCCGCCTTCAATCTCTCCCAGAATCAGGGTCTTTTCAAATAGGGGGTGAGTTAGCAGAGGGCAAGAGGAGGCAACCAGTGGCAATGATAATACAAAAGAAATGGGGACATATGATTCTGTGATGAAAACATTTAGTGTCCTCAGCATGGAGTTATAATTCTAATCTGCCTCATTTCTTTCTGGTTATAAATGGCTCATTGACCCCACAAATTCAGAAAAGATTTGGCTGAAACAAGAGGTAAATGGGCTCAAATGTTATCCCTCATCTACATTAGCAGCATCATTATTTTTATTTATGGGTATATTCTTTTGATTGCTTTTATGGCTATTGGCTTTGATGGACTGTGACATTTGGAAATTTGAGTGTGTTGATCATCTTTAATAACTATTCTAGAACTTTTCTGTAGATTTTCTTGACTCTTAACTTCTATTTTAGTATTTGGCCCATTAATAAGAATAATTCCAAAGACTTAAATATACATTTCAGAATTAATTAAGCATTTTTAAGTAGGTAGATTCAAACCAATATTTACTTGCAAAAGAATTCATTAGACTGTATAGCCCAGGGTACTATATCCAATCTCCTGGGATGAACCATAATGGAAAAGAATATTTTAAGATATATATGTGTGTGTATGGGCTTCCCTTGTGGCTCAGCTGGTAAATAATCCACCTGCAATGCGGGAGACCTGAGTTGGGAAGATCCCCTGGAGAAGGGAAAGGCTAGCCACTCCAGTATTCTGGCCTAGAGAATTCCATGAACTGTATATATATATAGTCCATGGGGTTGGAAAGAGTCAGATACAACTGAGCAACTTTCACTTTCACTTTCATGGATTCCCAGGTGGTGCTAATGGTAAAGAACCCGCCTACTAATACTGGAGGAGACACTGGTTTGATCCCTGGTTCGGGAAGATCCCCCAGAGGAGGGCATGGCAACCCATTCCAGTATTCTTGCCTGGAGAATCCCATGGATAGAGAAGCCTGGTGGACTGCAATCCATAAGGTCACAAAGAGTTAGACACAAGTGAAGCAATGCAGCAGCAGCAGGTGTGTGTATAACTGAGTCTATATGGCAGAAATTAGCATGACATTGTAAATCAACCATACTTTAATTAAAAAATACATTAGAGGACTTCCCTGGTTAAAACTCCACACTTCCTCTGCAGGGGGTGTGGGTTAGATTCCTGGTCAGGGAACTAATATCCCACATACTAAACATTGCTGCCAGAAAGAAAAAAAAAAAAAATAGAGCCCTATGTTTGCATTTTCCATCTCATTTAATATAGAAAAAAAATGGGGGGAGCAAATTGGAGTGGGGGTGTGGGCTGGATTCCCTCCCTGCCTTTTCATGCACCCAGTGACCTAGTTAGGTCCTTTAGTCATTTAAAATTCTATTTCATTCTCTCTGAAATAGTTAACATCACCTACTTAAGGATTAGAAGCAGAAGTAGAGATAACAGATGCTTAATACAGGGTATGGGAAGCTTAATAAGTGGTGCTTATCAATTTTAACTGAAGCCATTCCCCCTCAACACCCTGAGAGATCTTTATCCCAGGCTGGGAGGACTCAGCAGTGCTCCACTACATACTCACCTGCCCAAGGTACAGAGAAAGCCATCAATCACCAGTTTACTGGGATCCTCTCTCTCTGAGCCCAAATTGCCCTGCATGGCTTATAGTCTCTTTGATCTTTCTATTGCACTGCTGTGCGTCTCTTGCATTGTTAACTCAGACTATTAGCTCTCACATTGTTCAGTGTTTCACTACCAGTTGCCAAACTGACCTCATTTCCTGCCAAGTTAACCTCATTTCCGTTTTTGATAAGGTTACTAAATGAATAGATTCTAAGAATACTGCCAGCATAGTATTATCTGGGTTCTGCAAGGGGGACGATAAGTTCCTGTGGTGTCTCTGTGGCCAAGATGGCCAAAAAATGAAACAGAGTGTAGATAGCAAGAATCATAAATAGCTAGACAAATACCTCCAACAGCCCTTTGATCAAACCGAGGAGAGATTGGTTGTGGGAAGTAGATGGATACAGAGGGGTCAACCTGGGAATAAGAACTAATGTGGTCATAAAAAATATCCTCCAAGATCTAGAGTAGGAAGCCCACTCCCTCATTCCTATACCAAATATTTATTGAGTGCATGGGCAGGGCACTGAGTATGACCCTGGCGATAGAAGAGAACAAAACAGATCTGACTTCTGCCTTTTTGGAACTTACATTCTAGTGGTAGGGAGAAAGACAACAAACACACATATCATCTGAGAGTTTCTAAAACAGATGTGATACCAAGAAAGCAGCATGACTTGGGGCAGGAGAGGGGTGGTCCTTTAGGCAAGATCATCAAGTGAGCTAGAGAATGAGTAGCCAGCTGTGTGAACTTCTGGGGCCACAGCTAGCTAGGCAGAGGGAAGAGCAAATGCAAAGGTCCTAAAAAGAGAATATGGGACCTCCCTGGTTGTCCAGTGGTTAAAAATCTGCCTGCTAATGCAGGGGACAAGTGTTTGATCCCTGGTCAGGGAAGATCCCACATGGGGAGGGGCAACTAAGCCTGTGGGCCACAGCTCCTGAGCCCACAAGCCCTAGAGCTGGTGCACTGAAACCAGAGAGTAGACCCCACTTGCTGCAATAAGAGAAAGCCTGCTCACAGCAACAAAGACCCAGCTCAGCCACACACAAAAAAGAAAGAAAGAAAGAGAATGTGCTTGGTATATTTAGGTCTAGAAAGAAAAGCAAATCTGGGGAGCAGAAATGAAGTGAGAAGTGGAGAGAGAAAAGGAGTGGACCTTCTAGTGAAGAGCTTCCCAGATAATGTGCCCCAGTGGGGGTTCACTGTGTCCCAGCTGTGGCTCCCTCAGCCCCATATCAGAAGTAGGGCCTGGAGTAGCCTGATTTGCTCCCTACCACCGTCATCACCTTGGACTGAAAAAGCTTCATCTACTTACCCAGTGTTCCATTCACATATGATTTCCTTTTGATGCTGAAAGCTTAGCTTCTCTGTTGGAGTTCAGTGGGCCAGTTGTGTCCGACTCTTGGTGACCTCATGGCCTGTAGCATGCCAGGACTCCCTGTCCCTCCCCATCTCCTGGAGTTTGCCCAAGTCCATGTTCACTATATTGGTGATACCATCTAGCCATCTCTTCCTCTGATGCCCTCTTCTCCTTCTACCCTCACTATCTTTCCCAGCATCAGGGACTTTTCCAATGAGTTTGCTGTTCTCATCAGGTGACCAAAATACTGGAGCTTCAACTTCATCATCAGTCCTTCCAATGAGTATTCAGGGTTGATTTCCTTTAAGATTGACTGGTTTGGTCTCTAAAGAATCTCAGGAGTCTTCTCTGACACCACAGTTAGAAGACATCAATACTTTGGCGCTCTGTCTTCCTTAAGGTCCAGCTCTCACAACCATCTGTGACCACTTGGAAGACCATAGCCTTGACTAGCTGGACCTTTGTCAGCAGAGTGATGCCTCTGCTTTTCAACACACCGTCTAGGTTTGTCATAACTTTCCTGCCAAGAAGCAATCGTTTTCTGATTTTGTGGCTGCAGTCACTATTCACAGTGATTTTAGAGCCCAAGAAGAGGAAATCTGTCACCACTTCCACCTTTCTCCTTCTATTTGCCATAAAGTAATGGGGCCGGATGCCATGATCTTAGTGTTCTTAATATTTAGTTTTATTCTGACTTTTCCACTCTCCTCCTTCACCCTCATCAAGAGATTCTTCAGTTCCTCTTTGCTTTCTCCCATTAGAGTTGTATATCCACGTATCTGAGGTTGATGTTTCTCCCACCTATCTTGATTCCAACTTATAATTCATCCAGCCCAGCATTTCTCATGATGTGCTTGGCATATAAATTACATCTATGTCAAATAAAATCTCGGAGACAGACTTTTGGGGAGAGTAGAAAAAGATAGCTTCGTTGCTATGCCAGGCAAAGGGGGACACAGCAGGCTAATGCCTTTAAAACCATGTGTCCCAATTTGGGGAAGATAGTGACAAGTTTTATAGTGAAAGAGGGCATGATCAGCTAGTGGACATTCTTCTGATGGGTTGGTGGTGAGGTTAGTAGGAATCAACATTGTCAACCTTCAGGTTTAACTGGTCTAGGGTCTACATGCTTGTGGGCAGCATGCCATAACTTCTCTCACCTGGAGGCAGTTTCAGTATCCACAAAATAGCTCAAAACTATTGTGCTAAAAATAGCTCAAAGCCATTGTGCTAAAAAAAATAGCACAAAATCCACAAAATTGCTGGGTAAAAAAGATGACCATATCTTCTCGAAATTAAACATGTTAAGTGTAGAATAACAAAAACAGTATGGTAAGTGACATGAGGAAAGTTAAAAGAAAAATCATAGTCCTAAAAATGGCATCACTGCTCTTAAAAGTCCATGATACAAAGCCTAGATTTAATACCTGATTTGATGTTCCTGCTAGTCAGGGCCTGACAAAATGTGGTCCAATAGAGAAGGGAATGGCAAATCACTTCCATATTCTTGCCTTAAGAACCCTATGAACACAAAGAAAAGAAAAAGATATGACACTGGAAGATGAGCCGACCATGTCGGTACGTGTCCAATATGCTACTGAGGAAGAATGGAGAAACAGCTCCATGAAGAATAAAGGGGCTAGGCTAAAGAGGAAACCTTGCTGAGCTCTGGATGTGTCTGGTGCCCAGGTGGCAACAGTGGTAAAGAACCCACCTGCCAATGCAGGAGACTGTGAGAGATGTCATTTCAATCCCTAGGTTGGGAAGATACCTGGAGGAGGGCATGACAACCCGCTCCAGTATTCTTACCAAGAGAGCCTGGCAGGCTGCAGTCCATGGGGTCACAAAGAGTCAGACACCACTGAAGCAACTTAGCATGAACGCTAATGGTGAAAGTAGAGTCTGGTGCTGTACAATATTGCATAGGAACCGGGAATGTTAGGTCTATGAGTCAAGGTAAATTAGATATGGTCAAGCAGGAGATGGCAAGAGTGAACACGGACAGTTTAGGAATCAGTGAACTAAAATGAACAGGAATGGGCAAATTTAATTCAAATGACCAATATATCTACTACTGTGGGCAAGAATTAGAAATGGAGTAGCCCTCATAGTCAACAAAAGAGTCCAAAATGCGGTATTTGCATGCAATCTCAAAAACGATATAATGATCTTGGTTCATTTCCAAGGCAAACCATTCAGCATCACAGTAATGCAAATCTATCCTCCAACCATTAATGCCAAAGAAGCTGAAGATGAACAGTTCTATGAAGACCTACAAGACCTAGAACTAAAACCAAAAACAGATGTCATTTTCATCATAGGGTATTAGAATGAAAAAATAGGATGCGAAGAGATACATGGAGTAACAGGCAAATTTAGCTTTGGACTACAAAATGAAACAGGGCAAAGGCTAACAGTTTTGTCAAGAGAACATGCTGGTCATAGCAAACAGCCTCTTCCAACAACACATGAGAGAACTCTACACATGGACATCACCCGATGGTCAATACTGAAATCAGATTGATTATATTCTTTGTAGCTGAAGATCAAGAAGCACTAAACATTCGGCAAAAAGACCAGGAGCTGATTGTGGCTCATGATGAGCTCCTTATTGCCTAATTCAGCCTTAAATTGAAGAAAGTAGGGAAAACCACTAAACCATTCAGGAAGTGAAGTCGCTCAGTCATGTCCAACCCTCAGCGACTCCATGGACTGCAGCCCACCAGGCTCCTCTGTCCATGGGATTCTCCAGGCAAGAGTACTGGAGTGGGGTGCCATGGCCTTCTCCAAATGAAACCAGGAAGGGGCTAAACCAAATCCTTTGTGATTATACAGTGGAAGTGACAAATAGATTCAAAGGATTAGATCTGTTAGACAGGCTGCTTGAAGAACTATGGACAGAGGTTCATGACATTGTATAGGAGGTGGTGACCAAAACCATCCCAAAGGAAAAAAAAAATGCAAGAAGGCAAAGTGGTTGTCTGAGGAGGCCTTACAAATAGCTGAGAAAAGACAAAGGAGAAAGGGAAAGATATACCAACTGAAGGCAGAGTTCCAGAGAATAGCAAAAAGAGATTAAAAAAAAAAACTTTCTTAAGTGAACAATGCAAAGAAACAGAGGAAAACAATAGAATAAGAAACACTAGAGATCTCTTTAAGAAAACTAGAGATACCAAGGGAACATTATGTGCAAAGATGGGCATAGTAAAGGACAGAAACAGCAAGGACCTAACAGAAGCAGAAGAGATTAAGAAGAGGTGGCAAGAATACACAGAAGAACTATACAAAAAACGATCTTAATGACCTGGATAATCACTGTGGTGTGGTCACTCGCCTAGAGCCAGATATCCTCCAGTGTGAAGTCAAGCGGACCTTAGGAAGTATTACTAGAAACAAAGCTAGTGGAGGTGATGGAATTCCAGCTGAGCTATTTCAAATCCTAAAAGATGATGCTGTGAAAGTGCTGCACGCAATATGCCAGCAAATTTGAAAGACTCTGCAGTGGCCACAGGACTGGAAATGGTCAGTTTTCATTCCAATCCCAAAGAAAGGCAATACCAAAGAATGTTCAAATTACCATACAATTGGACTTATTTCAAATACTAGAAAGATTATACTCAAAATCCTTCAACCTAAGCTTCAACAGTATGTGAACTGAGAACTTCCAGATATACAAGCTGGGTTTAGAAAAGGCAGAGAAACCAGAGATCAAATTGCCAACATCCATTGGATCATAGAGAAAGCAAGGGAATTCCAGAAAAGCATCTACTTTTGCTTCATTAACTACACTAAAGCCTTTGACTGTGTTGATGACAACAAACTGTGGAAAATTCTTAAAAAGAGATGGAAATACCAGACTACCTTACTTGTCTCCTGAGAAACCTGTATGTAGGACAAGAATTAACAGTTATAACCTTATATGGAACAACAGATTGGTTCAAAATTGGGAAAGGAGTACATCAAGTCTATATATTATCACCCCGTTTATTTAACTTTTATGAAGAGCACATCATGTGAAATGTCGGGCTGAATGACTCACAAGCTGGAATCAAGATTATCAGGAGAAATATCAATAACCACAGATAAGCAGATAATATACCACTTTAATGGCAGAAAGGGAAGAGGAACTAGAGAGCCTTTTGATGAGGGTGAAAGAAGAGAGTGAAAAAGATGGCTTAAAAGTCAAAACACTAAGGTCATGGCATCTGGTCTCGTCACTTCATGCAAATAGGTGGGGGAAAAGTGAAAACAGTGACAGACTATTTTTTTGGGCTCCAAAATCACTGCAGATGGTGACTGCAGTCATGAAATTAAAAGACGCTTGCTCCTTGGAAGAAAAGCTATGACAAACCTAGACAGTGTATTAAAAAGCAGAGACATCACTTTGCCTACAAAGTTCTGTCTACTTAAAGCTGTGGATTTTTCAGTAGTCATGCGAAGATGTGAGAGTTAGACCATAAAGAAGGCTGTGCGCTAAAGATTTGATGCTTTCAAATTGTGGTGCTGGAAACTCTTGAGAGTCCCTTGGACAGCAAGGAAATCAAACCAGTCAATCCTAAAGGAAATTAATTCTGAATATTCTTTGGAAGGACTGATGCTGAAGCTGAAGCTCCAATGCTTTGGCACCTGATGTGAAGAACCGACTTACTGGATAAAGATCCTGACACTAGCAATGACTGAGAGCAAAAGAAGAGGTCGACAGAGGATGAGATGGTTGTATAGCATCACTGACTCAGTGGACATGAATTTGAGCAAACTCTAGGTGATAGTGAAGGACAGGGAAGCCTGGCTTGATGCAGTTCATTGGGTTGCAAAGAGTTGGATATGTCTTAGTGACTGGACAACAAAAACAAAACTGCAGTTTCACCCTCTTCCAGAAATGTAATCTGAACCAACCAGCCTGGAATTTTCAGATCCAGCACCAGTAAAGTAATCTGTCACATTGGCCCTCTCCCTTTCTACCCCTCTTCCTCCATTCAAGAAGTGCCAGTCTGCGTGATAAAATCTTTGCCATTCATTTTCTTCTAAAATAGATGCCCTGGCCTAAAAATAATCCTTTCTTTTCTTTTGCTAATAGCTCTCTTTCCCCAGCATGGGGCTTCCAGGTGGTGCTAGAGGTAGAGAACCTGCCTACCAAAGCAGGAGACTTAAGAGCACAGGGTCTAATCCCTGGGTTGAGAAGTACCCCTGGAGTAGGAAATGGCAACCCACTCCAGTATTCTTGCCTTGAGAATCCATCCCATGGACAGAGGAGTCTGGTGGACTACAGTCCATGGGGTCTCAAAGAGTCGGACACCACTGAAGTGACTTAGCACTTAACCCTTTTCCCACCCTTCTTTCTATAAAAACCTTCCATTTTGTACAAATCCTTGGAGGTTCTTTTAGTTGCTAGATGAGGTTCTACCAAAATCATGAAGTGCCCAATGAAGCCAATTGTAATTCTTCAAATTTACTTGGTTGAATTTTGCTTTTAAACACTAGGCAGATAGATTAACGAAACAAAATTAGGAGCCCAGAAACTTATATATGTGAAAATTTATATATAATATATATATATATATATATATTTATAGTTTATTATTGAGATGGTATTCTAAAAATGGATTATTCAGGGAATTCCCTGTAGGTCCAGTGATTACCACTTGGCACTTCTAAAACAGGAGGGAAGGGGGCAGGGCACAACCTTAAAAAGAATAACATAGCCTGAGGACATGACATAAACTGATTAGAACAAAGCAAGTCCTGTTGAGGTCCTTTAATGGACAGGAACCTGGTGGTCTGGAGTCAATGATAAGAAAGTAAAGGAGAGAGAAAGAGGCTGATATTCCTTGGTTAACGCAGAAAACCAGTAAAGTCCCTGACACTGGGTTTGCTCTGTTCATGAAGGCCTCGGGTGCCCTCTCAATGGGGTGAAGGCACAGAGCACCTTCTCAAGAGGGTCTTAAAAGCCCGGGCAGGAAAGTGAACCCAGAGGGCCTCTGCGCTCCAAAGACATAGCCTGAGAGAGAGAGAGAGAAAGTAAGACAAGGGGACCAAAGCTCTGATGGATCAAAGGTGTTTTAATCAACATGGTGTGGGCATATATACTGTAGTTATTCTCAGCAAAGATAAAGATTAAAATTCCAGACTTACAAAACATAGGCGATCCATATTAAAGAGAGAGAGAGTTGTAAACAATCACTTTTACCATATGGTTCACAAAAAAGGAAGAGGGTACTTATCACTGTATTGAAAAACTAAGGAAGCAAATGCCTGGATCCCTCAGCCCCAGGAGAGGCTTGCCTCTCCTCTTAATTCCTGAATATTCAGGAATTAATAAGGAACAGAGGATTCCTGACAGATCCAAAACAGCACACAGGAAGCCTTCTGTTACATGCTTCCTAACAAAGTCCAAGATGGCAGATAAGTGGACTTCCGCTAGACCTTGAGCCTCAGCTTATCCTTATTGTAACACATCAACAAGCTAAATGACACACCTGCATGTGTCAAGACAATTCAAAGGCCAATCAAAAAGTTCAAAAAGTAGGCAGTGGTCCAATTCCTGGGCACCTCCCCCAATTAGCTGGAATACTTTCCCCACTCATTAGCCTATGAAATTACCCACTCCAGGAGCAAAAGGGGAAGACAGAGGATGAGATGGCTGGATGGCATCACTGTCTCGATGGACGTGAGTCTCAGTGAACTCCGGGAGTTGGTGATGGACAGGGAGGCCTGGCGTGCTGCGATTCATGGGGTCGCAGAGTCGGACACGACTGAGCGACTGATCTGATCTGATCTGATCTGATGAAAACTGACAGGCTTCCCAGGTGGCAAAGTGGTAAAGATTCTGCCTGCTAATGTAGGACACACAAGAGATGTGGGTTTGATCCCGGAGTCAGGAAGATCCTCTGGAGGAGGAAATGGCAATCCACTCCAGTATTTTTGCCTAGAGAATCCCATGGACAGATTCTGGGGACTACAATTCATGGGGTTGCCAATAGTCACACATGACTGAGCACGTCCACACACATAAAAAAGACAACCTCATACCTTGGTGCTGTTCTCACATTCTGACATGGCCCACACTTTGAAGTGTGTTTTTCTATAAATAAATCTACCTATTGCTTTGTCTCTCACTGAATGCCTTTGGTGATGAGACATCAAGAACCTAAGCCTTGGGCTCTTGGGCTTCCCTGATGGCTCAGTGGTAAAGAATCTCCTGACAATGCTGGAGATACAGGTTCGAGCCCTGGTCTGGGAAGATCCCGCATGCTACAGGGCAACTAAGCCTGTGTGCCACAGCTACTGAGCCTGTGCTCTAGAGCTCATGCTCTGTAACAAAAGTCATAGCAATGAGAAGCCCAAGAACCTCAACTAGAGAGTAGCTTCTGCTCAAAGCAATAAAGGACCAGCACACCCAAAAATAAATAAATAAAAGTATTTTTTAAAAAAGAGAGAGAGAACCTGAGCTTTTTTTTTTTTCACTTTGTTTATTTTTTTTTAATTGAAGGATAATTGCCTTACAGAATTTTGTGGTTTTCTGTCATATATCAAGAATCAGTCATAGGTTCACTGATGTCCCCACCCGCCCAAGCCTCTCTCCCATCTCCTGCCCTATCCCATCCTTCTAGATTGTCACAGAGCCCTTGTTTGAGTTCCCTAAGTCATATAGCAAATTCCCATTGGCTATCTACTTTAGGGGACTGGAATGCAAAAGTAGGAGGTCAAGAGAAACCTGGAGTAACAGGCAAGTTTGGCCTTGGAGTACAAAATGAAGCAGGGCAAAGGCTAACAGAGTTTTGCCAAGAAAACACACTGGTCAGGGCAAATATTCTCTTCCAACAACATATGAGAGAACTCTACACATGGACATCACCAGATGGTCAATACCAAAATCAGATTCTTTGCAGCTAGAGATGGAAAAGCTCTATATAGTTAGCAAAAATAAGACCAGGAGCTGACTGTAGCTCAGATCATGAACTCATTATTGCAAAATTCAGACTTAAATTGAAGAAAGTAGGGAAAACCACTAGACCATTCAGGTATGACCTATTTCAAATCCCTTATGATTATACAGTTAAAGTGACAAATAGATTCAAGGGATTAAATCTGATAGAGTACCTGAAGAACTATGGATGGACGTTTGTGACATTGTACAGGAGACAGTGATCAAGACCACCCCAAGAAAAAGAAATGCAAAAAGGCAAAATGGTTGTCTGAGGAGGCCTTACAAATAGCTGAGAAAAGAAGAGAAGCAAAAGGCAAAGGAGAAAAGGAAAGACATACCCATCTGAATGCAGAGTTCCAAAGAACACCAAGGAGAGATAAGAATGCCTTCCTAAGAGATTAATGGTAAAAAAATAGAGAAAAATAACATAATGGGAAAAACTAGAGATTTCTTCAAGAAAATTAGAGATACCAAGGAAACACTTCATGCAAAGATGGGCTCAATAAAGGACAGAAAGAGCAAGGACCTAACAGAAGCAGATGTTAAGAAGAGGTGGCAAGAATACACAAAAGAACTATACAAAAAAGATCTTAATGACCCAAATAAACATGAGGGTGTGATCACTCATGTAGAGCCAGACATCCTGGAATGTGAAGTCAAGGGGGCCTTAGGAAGCATGACTACGAACAAAGCGAGTGGAGGTGATGGCATTCCAGCTGAGCTATTTCAAACACTGTGAAAGTGCTGCACTCAATATGCCAGCAAATATGGAAAACTCAGCAGTGGCCACAGGACTGGAAAAGGTCAGTTTTCATTCCAATCCTAAAGAAAGGCAATGCCTAAGAATGTTCAAACTACCGTACAATTGTACTCATCTCACAATCTAGCAAAGTAATAATTAAAATTCTCCAAGCCAGGCTTCAACAGTACATGAACTGAGAACAACTTCCAGATGTTCAAGCTGGATTTAGAAAAGGCAGAGGAACCAGAGATCAAATTGCCAACATCTGTTGGATCATAGAAAGAGCAAGAGGGTTTCCAAAAAACATCTGCTTTATTGACTATGCCAAAGCCTTTGACTATGTGGATCATGACAAACTGTGGAAAATTCTGAAAGAGATGGGAATACCAGACCACCTTACCTACCTCCTGAGAAGTCTGTATGCAGGTCAAGAAGCAATAGTTAGAACTGGACATGGAACAATGGACTGGTTTCAAAATGGAAAATGAGTATGTCAAGGCTGTATATTGTCATCCCGTTCATTTAACTTACATGCAGAGTACACCATGCAAAATGCTGGACTGGATGATATACAAACTGGAATCAAGATTGCCAGGAGAAATATCAATAACCTCTTTTGTGCAGATGATACCCTTATGATACCACCCTTACGGCAGAAAGCGAAAAAGAACTAAAGAGCCTCTTGATGACAGTGAAAGAGGAGAGTGAAACTCAACATTCAAAAGACTAAGATCATGGCATCCAGTCCCATCGCTTCATGGCAAATAGATGGGGGGAAAGTGAAAACAGTGACATACTTTATTTTCTTGGGCTCCAAAATCACTGCAGATGGTGACTGCAGCCATGAAATTAAAAGACAGTTGCTCCTTGGAAGAAAAGCTATGACCAACCTGCTGCTGCTGCTAAGTCACTTCAGTCGTGTCCGACTCTGTGCGACCCCATAGACAGCAGCCTACCAGGCTCCCCCATCCCTAGGATTCTCCAGGCAAGAACACTGGAGTAGGTTGCCATTTCCTTCTCCAATGCATGAAAGTGAAAAGTGAAAGTGAAGTCGCTCAGTCGTGTCCGACTTTTAGCGACCCCATGGACTGCAGCCCACCAGGCTCCTCCGTCCATGGGATTTTCCAGACCAACCAAGACAGTATATTAAAAAAACAGAGACATTACTTTGATGACGAAGGTCAGTCTAGTCAAAGCTATGGTTTTTCCAGTAGTCATATATGGATGTGAGAGTTGGAGCATAAAGAAAGCTGAGCGCCAAAGAATTTATGCTTTTGAACTGTGGTGTTGGAGAAGACTCTTGAGAGTCCCTTGGTTGCAAGGAGATCAACCCAGTCAATCTGAAAGGAAATCAGTCCTGAATATTCATTGGAAAGACTGATACTGAAGCTGAAGCTCCAATACTTTGGCCACCTGATTGGAAGAACTGACTCATTGGAAAGGACCCTGAGGCAAGGAAAGATTGAAGGCAGGAGGAGAAGGGAACCACAGAGGATGAGATGGTTAGATGGCGTCACTGACTCGATGGACATGAGTTTGAGCAAGCTTTGGGAGTTGGTGATGGACTGGGAGGCCTGGTGTGCTGTAGTCCATGGGGTCACAAAGAGTCGGACATGACTGAGGAACTGAACTAACTGACCGCCTTCCTATCTCAGTACTAGAAGAGAATATGGTAGGATTTTTGTATTTTGCTGTGGACAAGCCTTACTCAATATGGTGAAACAAATGCAAAAATAAATAGATAAAAGCAAAACACTATAAAAGAAAATGATAAGAAATTCCAGAGGAGCCTGGCAGGCTACAGTCCATAGGGTCTCAAGGAACCCGACACGATTGAGGGCAGGAGGAATGGGGCAAAAGAGGATTAGATAGTTGGATGGCATTACTGACTCAATGGACATGAGTTTGAGCAAACTCCAAGAGATAATGAAAGACAGGAAGGTATGGCATGCTGCAGTCCATGGGGTGGCAAAGAGTTGGACACAACTTAGCACCTAAAAAACAATACAAAACGGTACATCTATTGAGAGGAACTGGCAATGTCTATCAAAACAACAAGTACATCTGCCCTTTGATCCAGCAATTCTGCTTTTAAATATTTATACAGCAACCTTGCATGAAAAAAAAAAATGTAATGCAGCCAAAGTTATTCATTGCAGCCTTGTTTCTAACAGCAAAAGGGCAGGAACACCAAAATATTCATAATAAATTGATTTGTTAAATTATGACTTATCTTTAAAATGAAATGCTATGTACCTGTTAGAAGGAATGAAGGAGCTCACTCCAAGTTATAATATGGAATTATTTCTAAGATATGTTATTAAGGGGAAAATAATGTATTTAAGCTGCTAACATTTGTGCCTTTTTTTTTAAAAAAAGAATAACATATATGTTTGGAAAGTACACAGACTATTTCTGGAAGGATGTATGTAAAGATAGTAAGAGTGGCTGCCTCTGTGGATCAGAACTGAGGTGCTAGAGGGAAAGGGATAGAAGAGATTTTGTTTTCACTGTATATTCTTTTTCTGTTTGATTGTTTTTGTCTTTTTCTTTTTCAGTTTTTCTTGTTTTTTTTTTTCTTTTCCTGTTTTCCTTTTTCTAAAATTTTTTTTCATTTTTTTCCTTTGAAAATTTTCTTTTTTTTCTTTTTACTGTATTCTTTTATACTCTTTCAGTTTTTATATTGTACATGTTATTTTTAAAATAGATTATAATTGAAAGCATGGGATGGAATTTTTATATATATGCTTGTGCAAGTATAGAAAATAGCCATTCTCACCATCTGGTAACAAATGGTGGGGGAGGGGATTTGAGCTGAGGCTTTACTTTTTACTGTGATACTCTGCCATATTGTTTCAATGTGCTACATTAAGCATATACAGTTTTTCTAATTAAAAAAATTAATAATAGTTTCCTCACAGAAAAATGTTGGTACAAAGCTGAAAAGACTATCTGCAGAATCCAGAGTAATTTGTCAGGGGAGTTCCACCTTGGTAGGGAATTTCAGACCAGATGGGTCTTTAGACAGCTTTCAACATAACGCATTCCTTAGATCTATGATCTGTAACTCTTGGTCAGATCAGATCAGATCAGTCGCTCAGTCGTGTCCGACTCTTTGCGACCCCATGAATCGCAGCACGCCAGGCCTCCCTGTCCATCACCAACTCCCGGAGTTCACTCAGATTCACGTCCATTGAGTCAGTGATGCCATCCAGCCATCTCATCCTCTGTCATCCCCTTCTCCTCCTGCCCCCAATCCCTCCCAGCATCAGAGTCTTTTCCAATGAGTCAACTCTTTGCATGAGGTGGCCAAAGTACTGGAGTTTCAGCTTTAGCATCATTCCTTCCAAAGACATCCCAGGGCTGATCTTCAGAATGGACTGGTTGGATCTCCTTGCAGTCCAAGGGACTCTCAAGAGTCTTCTCCAACACCATAGTTCAAAAGCATCAATTCTTCGGCGCTCAGACTGGCCTTAATTTCTCACCTGGATTATAAGCTCCTTAAGGTCAGAGAGTCTCAGTTTTGCTTTAAAACAAACAAACATTTTCCTCATCTTTTAATACAAAGTTACATAAACTTGCCAAATAGTCTCACTTGAATGTTGGGATGTCTATTTTTTCACAGCTGACACAGTGCAGATTCAGTGCCAGGAGCTGTTAAGGTCACATACTGTTGTTCTAACCTTTGCTATTACGAAGAGAAGTATAATACAATTATCCTGGTAAAGAAGGCTTAGTCAGCACATCTTGCTTTGGGTGTGGTAAAACAAGAATTTATTTGTTCAAAGTCAGTGGACCAAGAAGGGTTGGCCAGCACATTGTCATGATCTCAATTTACACAACACCAACAATGGGACTGTAGGTCTGGAGCCTGGGGCTTTTCCCTGGGCACCCATTTGGGTCCCTAATTATCATTGATTCTTTTGGTACCAAAGTAAAAAGCTGTAACTTTTTTGGGGCTGTGCTACGTGGCACTCAGGATCTTAGTTCCCATTTATTATTGTTGGTCAGTCACTAAGTCGTGTCCAACTCTTTGTCACTCCATGGACTGCAGCATGCCAGGCTTCCCTGTCCTCCACTATCTCCTGAAGTTTGTTCAAACTCATGTCCATTGAGTCAGTGATGCTATCTAACCTCTGCTACCCCCTTCTCGTTTTGCCTTCAATCATTACCCAGCATCAGGCTCTTTTCCAATGAGTTGGCTCTTCACATCAAGTGGCCAAAGTATTGGAGCTTCAGCTTCAGCATCAGTCCTTCCAATGAATATTCAAGGTTGATTTCCTTTAGGATTGACTGGTTTGATCTCCTTGCTGTCCAAGAGACTCTCAAGAATCTTTTCTAGCACCGCAATTTGAAGGCATCAGTTCTTCAGCACTCAACCTTTTTTATGGTCCAACTCTCACATCGGTAGTTCCCAGACTAAGGATCAAACTCACACTAACTGCAGTGGAAGTGCAGAATTAACCCACTGGACTGCCAGGGAATTCCCACAGAACTTACACTTAATATGTACTGAATGAATGACTGCAGTAGTGTATGAATACATGCTCAAATGAATAGATGGGTAAATAAATGCATAAATACATGCATTAATTCATGAAACACCTTCTCATGGGGGCGGACAGACATACTATGTATGGGTCATGGACACGGACAGACTGCGAAAGTAGAGAGAGGATGTATCAAGTGACAGGCATTCAGAGCAGTTCTAATGATGGTCCACAACCTGCACCTATTTGACCAGAATGGAGTGTGTCTGCATTACAGCAAGTGGACTGAAGAAGCAAGCGGGGATCCCCAAGAAGGCGGCCTACAAGCTGACGTGTGGGATGCTCTTCTTTACCTACTCCTTTGTTTGCAAGATGTCCCCGCCAGACATGAAGGACAGCTTTTTGGACTTCCAAACTAGTCGTTACAAGTTCCACTACTACAAGACACTCACTGGGATCGAGGGTGGTCATGAATACTGATTGGGTGTGGGGCCCAGCTGAGAGGTGCCTCACCGCACCCACAGTGTGCTGTAAGTTCAGCTGGTGGTGAAGAATCCCCTGTGCCCTCTGGGCCAAACTGTGCCAGGTGATCGCTTCCTCTTCTGACTGGTCTCCCACGTCCATCCGTTCTGTGCCCTTCTTCTCTGCCTGGTTGGGTGAAGGCAGCACTCTATATCACCCTTCAGAAGAATTCCTGTCCATTCCCAGCCCTTTCTAACCTGTTTTGTCTAGGGCCCCCTACTGAAAGCCTGCCCCACCTCAGACCCCTCTAGCCGTCCAGGAAAACAGCCTTAGGCCCTCCCTGGTACCCTCCGGCACAGAAAGGAAGCCTACTGGGGTCCCTATACCTCCAAACCAGGCTCTCTCTCCAGATTTATTCCCTACCTGATGCTGCGCAAAGCACCAAATAAAGTTTTCATCACCCTAAAAAAAAAAAAAAGCAGAGGTAGACACAATGAGCACAATGAGCCCAAAACTGGGGCGCTTCCTGTTAGGACCAAAAATGGCCCCACCTCCTGGTCAATGCCCAAGACTGTCCCCACATAGCACAGGGTCACAGCCTTAAGTGGGTGCTTACCACATATGGGTCCCTACAAAAGAAGCTTTTATCCTTCCTAAGGGCTACTACTTCAAAAAATACCTACCTAAGCCTCCTGATTCTCAAAGAGATAAAAATTGATGCTGAAAGTTCAGCTTCTCTGTACACCAGTACCAAATCAGATCTCAGAGACAGAGTTTGAGGGGAAGTAGAAAAGAGTCGCTTTATTGCTTTGCCAGGCAAAAGTGGAGATAGCAGCCTAACGCCCTCAAAACAATGTGTCTTAACTTGGGGAAGATAGTGACAGGTTTTATAGTAAAAGAGGGAGTAATCGGCTTGTGGACATTCTTCTGATGGATTTGTGGTGAGGTAAGTAGGAGTCAACAATGTCAGCCTTCAGGTTTAAATGACCTGGGGTCTTCCTGCTTGCAGGCAGCATACCGTAACTTTTCCCACCTGGAGGGGGTTTCAGTATCCACAAAATAGCTCAAAGGTGTTGTTGTGGGTTTCGTTGATGGGGAAATGATACCTTGTCCCAAGGCTGCTCATGACTGTTTCTTTCTCCCTGGTCTCACGTCCCCTCCAGTCCCTAAATGACAACTGCTTAAATCTGCCCATTGAAACTCAGGGAAGGTCCTGGAGGCTGAATGAAGGTTGTTTCCTATTATCAAAAAAATGGGTGAAATGAAAAGGCTTTGTGCTCAGGAGCCCCACAGGGCCCTGCAGGGTATGAAATATATTTGCATAACAGTGCAAACAAGTAAAACGTTGCATTAAACGGTTGCTTCATTTGTTCAACCAATATTAACTGTGAAACTCTTAGGAACTCCAGGGAAACAAAAATAAATTACACATTCTTTGCCATCTAGGAACTCTACATTTCATTTTCTGGACAGTTTCCCAATTTTAGCATAAAATGATATATTTTAGACCTGTGGTAATCTTTTTATCTTCATATATTTCCCTTTACCAAATGTATGTAAATTTGGGGATGTTAAGGAATTATTTCAGGGCTTCCCTGGATACTCACATAGGAAAGAACTTGCCTGCAATGCGGGAGACCAGGGTTCAATTCCTGGGTTGGGAAAATCCCCTGGAAAAGGGAATGGCTACCCACTGCAGTATTTTTGCTGGAAAATCCCATGGACAGAGGAGCCTAGTGGGCTACAGTCCATGGGGTCACAAAGAGTACAACACGACTGAGTGACTGACACTTTCTTTAAGGAATTATTTAATTCCAAGGTCTGAATTGACAATAAATTGCCTAATTCTACAGAAAAAAAAAATTGTTTTCTCCATATTTGACTCTTTATGATTCAATATTCTATCCCCAATTTTTTTTCTCCACAGCAGGAAACATGTCCAAGTGTCATCATATCCAAAAAAAATTTTAATCTCTGTTTCATTCTCTCCTTCTCTTTCTCTTCCTCTCATACAAATGTATACACTCACACACATACACACCATACCAACAGCAAATGGCAATTACAGTCCAAAAGCTTACAAAGTCCAAAATGTGGTCAAGATAAATAATTATATGAAATGCTCCTTTGGGCTTCCCTAGTGGTCCAGTGTTAAGAATCCCCCTTGCAATGCAGGGGACGCTGGTTTGATCCCTGGTCTGGGAGATCCCTCATGCCATGGAGCAACTAAGTCTGTGTGCCACTACTACTGAGCCCAGGAACTGCAGCCACTGAAGTCCTTGTGGCTAGAGCCCAGGCTCCACGACAAGAGAAGCCACCACAATGAGAAGCTTGTGTCCCACAAGGAAGAGCAGCCTCCACTCACGGCAACCAGAGAAAGCCCAAGTGCAGCAGCAAAGACCCACTACAGCCAAAAAATAAAAACTAAAATCTTTTTTAAAAAAGAAAGAAAAGTTAAACTAAAAAAAAAATGCCACTTTGACAAAAGGTATCCAGAATCACCTATTAAATTGGCAAAGTTTTCTTTTTTTAATACGAATGCTCAGTGTTACTGTTGTCCAAGATGCTCATTTGGCAAATTCCTACTGGTGGCAATATAAATTGGGAAAACTCTTGGAAGAGTACTGGGCCATCCATCTTGAAAGCCTTAGCAATATTCCCGCCCTATGTCCTTGTGATCTCACTTCTCACAACAAGGAGGTGAATCAAAAGAAATTATCCTTTATTCCTAGACTATAATCCCAAAACATTTAAAAAAATATTTTAAAACAGCAAACCCATCCCTTCTCCACATCCTGTAGGCTTTAATCTCTTTTCTTGCTTTTCTCCATATTGCATATTATATACTCATGTGTTTGTCTGTGTTTCCTCCCCACTGCTCACAAAGAATCAAAGCAAATGGTGTCCTTAATGCCCTTGAATAATTCCTTACACATAGTAGGTACTCATATATATCCTTTTAACTAATAAATTATTTATAATAGTGAAAATTAAAACAAATGCAAAAACTAGAGTAATAATGATTAAGTACATTTTGGCAGTCCTTTGGTTATTTTAAAGTTATTACAAATGTAATTATAAGAACTATATCCTTCCTATCCCCTCAACCTCTTCAGAGCAGTTCTTCAGAGCTGTCTAAAACATTGTCTCCCAGGCTATAGTCCTCGTTTTGCCCCAAATAAAACTTGACTCACAGCACTAAAAAAAAAAAAAAGAATTGTATAACTTGGAAAATAGATATATTACTTTTTTTCTTTTTAAAAGTTTTTTACTGGAGTATAGTTGATTTACAATGTTGTGTTAGTTTCAGGTATACAGCAAAGTGATTCTATTATACATATATCTACTCTTTTTTAGATTGTTTTCCTATATAGGCCTTTATAGAGTATTGAGTTCCCTGTGCTATACAGCAGGTCCTTATTAGTTATCTATTTTATATATAGTAATATGTATATGTCAAACCCAATCTTCCAATTTATCCCTGCCTCCTTACACCCTGGTAACCATAAGTTTGTTTTCCACATCTGTAACTCTTGAAAATAGATATACTGTTAAGGAGGAAATGAAAATGCATAATAGTATGTAGGTGTGGTAGATTGTTACAGTAATGATCCCAATGAGCTATACCTGCCTATATCTGGATTTTCATTAAATCCCCTCTCACACTGACTCTGGGTTTTCCCATATGACTTGTTTTGTATGATGGGACATCAGCTAAGATGATCCAACAGCAGCTTAAAAACTGTTTGTGCACTGGGTCTTGACCTCTCTCTCTTGTTGCTTCTGGAACCCTGCTACCTAGGTAGCATGCTGGAAATAAACGACCCAGCCCATAGCCAGTGCCAGACACTGAATGTCTTATTCATAAAATAAGGTCATATTATATAGCATCCAGCTCCAGTTGGGCCACCAGAAGACTTCAGTGGCATGTATGATCCTAGTTGATAATACCAGAAGAAATGCCCAGTTGAGCTCTGCTCAAACTGATGACTCACAGTATTGTGAGCCAGTGAAAGGGTTGTAGTATTAAGCACTAAGTTTTGAGGTAGTGTAATCAAATACGTGCTTTGTTGAAATAGGTGTGCATATGTAGGACAAAAGTATCAGTACTGTTTACACAGAAAGAACTCATGGCAATCCTGTGATGAAATAAACTCAGGTGAGGAGAACGTAGGTGTGACTGACCAGGCAAGACTCTGCCAGTACAGGGATCACCATATTCTAGAGAAAAAAACAGCCACAGAAACAAGCACACAAAGGAGTACAAAGGTTCTGTTTAGAGTGGTGGAAAAGTTTTGGAGCGACTTTTGGTGGTCCAGTGGTTAAGTATCCACCTCGCATTGCAGGGGACATGGATATAAGGTCCCACATGCCCTGTTGCAACCGAGTCCTTGGCTGCAACTACTGAACCCTTGAATTTTGGAGCCTGCACACCACAACTGGAGAACTAGAGAGTTCACAACTAAAGAGTCTGTGTGCCACAGAGAAATATCTCTCATGCTGCAACTACCACCTAACACAGCCAAATTTTAAAAAAAGTTTTGGAGTTAGTAGTGACAGTTCTACAGCATTGTGAATGTAATTAATTATTGTATAATTTAAAAATGGTTAGTTAAAATGGCACATTTAGAGGAGTTCCCTGGCAGTCCAGTGGTTAGGATCCCATGATCCCACTGAAGGGGGCACTGGTTCAATCCCTGGTCATTAAACTAAGATCCCACAAGACACCAGGTTCGGTCAGAAAACCCCACAAAATAGCAAAATAAAAAAAAGTGAAGTGAAAGTCACTCAGTTGTGCCCAACTGTTTGCAGCCCCATGGAATTCTCCAAACCAGAATACTGGAGTGGGTAGTCTTTCTGTTTTCCAGGGGATCTCCCCAACCCAGAGATCAAACCCAGGTCTCCTGCACTGCAGGCAGATTCTTTACCAGGTGAGGCACTAGGGAAGCCCAAGAATACTGGAGTGGATCCCCTTCTCCAGGGGATCCTCCCAACTGTAACAGGAGGGAAAGGGGCAGGGCACAACTTTTGAAAGAATGACATAGCCCAAGGACACAGCATAAAGCGATTAGACCTAGATTCTCAATCAGCAAATGAAACGACACACCCAAAGGTGCCAAGACAATTTCAAGGCACTGTTAAAAGACGAAGGCGTGGGCAGTGGCCCAAATCCTGGAAATCTCTGCCCCTTCCCAAAAATAGTTGGAATAATCCTTCCACTCATTAGCATATGAAATTACCCAGCCTATAAAAACTAACCACACCAAATTTCGGGGTTGCACTTCCCTCTGCAACAGCGCACACTCTGTCTGTGGAGTGTGCTTCTCTCTGACTCTGAAAGAATCCATTTACCTATCACTTTGTCTCTCACTGAATTCTTTCTGCAATGAAACTTCAAGAACCTGAGCTTCATTAGGTCCTGAAACCAGGTACCATGGGTTTGACTGGGTTTGAGTCCCAGCCACATGGGTTCAAGTCCCAAGCAGGGTTTTGGCTGGGTTCGAGTCCCTGCACATAGGTTCAAGTCCCAATCTGTGGTAAATGGTTTCACAACCCAGGGATTGAACCCAGGTCTCCCACATTGCAGGCAGATTCTTTACCAGCTGAACTATCAGGGAAGCCCAAGAATACTGGAGTGGGTAGCCTATTCCTTCTCCAGTGGATCTTCCCAACCCAGGAATCGAACCAGGTCTCCTGCATTGCAGGTGGATTCTTTGCCAGCTGAGTTACCAGGGAAGTCCCTAAAAAAAAAAAAAAAACCCCGCAAAACCATATAAGCAAAGTCACCTATCTCAAACTTCCTCCAAAGATGGCAATCTTTCCTTTACACACAATATAATCATCGGTTCCTTAGCCACTGTGAACCGCTCTCACAGGCTAAGTGCTGAGCTCTCAGGCTGAGTGATGCAACCGGTCCTGCCATCCTTTCAACAATCCTGAATGCTGTGATGGGGTGGTGGAACTTACCTTCTTCAAAGGAACCACATGCCAGTTGGCCAGATCGCCACACCATTAATCAGTCTCCTCCGTGAGGCACCCAGGCACTCTGTGCACTTATAGCCACTCCCGAGACCAAGAATATTCTTGTTTCCAGGTTTCCTTGCCTCCTGCAGCAAGGTGTGACAGTCACAGCCATCAGCTAGTACTCACCCCTTTGCCCTTTGTGCTATGCCAACCTTGGCTTTAGATAGCTTTATGCAATCAATGAGCAACATGTCTGGCTGAAACCTTCTGCAGAGGAAAGAAGGTAATTACCCAGGCACTTCACTCTCATTCTCTTAAAGAAGGAGCTCTTCTGCAGGGTCCAGGGACCCCCTAGTTTCCTGCATAGGGCCAGGGTTTGGGTGATAAGAGAGCCCTCTCACTGTGTTTGCCCAGTGGCTTTTATCCTAAAGTCGGATCTGTTGGCACTGACTCATCCTTCCCTTGAGGCACCGATACTGAGTATTAGGCCAAGGCAGCCGCCGAGAAATACTGGCGGGGCTTGGAGCTTTCTCTCTTCCTCTGGGGATCCTGCCCCAGCCCAGACCTGCCTGCCAATCTCAGCTTTCCTCAGTGCCTGTGCAGCTCAGCTCTGGGTTTTTGACCTTTTTGCTTCTGGACACAAGTGAATATCTTACTGATTTCCCCACTCCTCATCTTTGTGTGCTGTCTTCAGCCCTTCTTTCTGGGAGCTGCTTCACCTCTGCTCCAGGGTCTGGGTAATTCCCCTTCTAATTCAATTAGATGACCTGATTCTTTCCCACTTCCTCTTTCCTTCCATTGTTATGCAGGCGTGGAGAGCTGGATTAGGTAGCAGGGTGACTCCACAGCTCTCTTCCGGGTTCTGCCTCTGCCCTTGAGGTCTCACTTCCAACAAGCCCCACACCCCCTCCACACTAACTTCCCACCTGCAAAATCTGGAACAAAGGAGCTGAGAGTGTGGGAGGACATGAACAAGGAGGCTTTGGCTGAGGCAGGGGAGAGGAGGAAAAAGTTGCCCTCTTAGGACCCCTGGCTGGGTATGAAAATGAAACTGGCAAAGACAGGTTAACAAGAAAACTGCATACAACTTTTAATACATTTTTATTTAATTCATCAAGTGAAAGAAGACGTGATCAGAGCAGGAAGCTTTTCCATCTTTTAGGCAAATAATGAATGTGTGAAGAATTGACAAGACAGAGGGTTTGGGCTAGGAGTAGTAAATGGCCAAGAAGTAACTAGGAAGATACGGGGTTAGCTTAACACAGTTTGTTTATATAGCCTCTGCCCCAAATTCACTGTTCATGGCAACAAGAAAGTTCTCCTTCCTCCTGGTTTAGGGAGGGTACTTTCACAAGGGAGTTTTATGACCTGTTTCAGGGAAGAAGGGCAGGGAGGTTAGAATGACCATCCTGCTTCTGCCACTTTTTAGTATTATTTTATTTTTAAAAATTTTATTGTCTTTTAAAATTATTATTATTATTTTTTTAACTTTTGGCTGCATCAAGGAGCATGAGGGCTTTTAGTTCTCTAACCGGGGATCAAACCCAAGCCCCCTACAGTGGAAGCACAGAGTCTTAACCACTGGACGGTCAGGGAAGTTCCGCTGCCGCTTTTTAAAATTCCTTCCGATTAAGGTATTTAATATGCCAAGGTGTCATATTTTGGGGTAGCATGTCTTGAACCTCATTGGCATCTCGTTATCATTTCCTCAGATGAACGGGAGATTCTGACATTACAAAGTAACACACCCCAAGAGATTATATATAGGAAGAAAATAGTAGTGTTGGGAAGAAAAAATAGTTCGGTTCAGGAAAATGAATTGGAAGACAATTTATATAAAACATCCATCTTGGACTATGTTCTTAAGTGATTATCCTTCTGGGGGACACACACCCTTTTGAAAATCCAATGAATGATTCAGAATCCTGTCCTTAGGAAAACACATATAAACACGGAAACCAAACCTTTAGGGGCTCATTGCCTTCTTGAATCCTGGAGGCACAGGATAAGTGGGTAATCAGGCCTTTCCTTTGTAAATCCCATCCAGAGTTCAGTGTAGTTTGGAGAAAGCATTCATTTGTTCATTCATTCAACAAGTAACTCTTTGAGAAACTTCCAAGTGTCAGGCCCCATGCTGGGCCACATTGTGAGGCAGAAGGAGGTGAATCGGACACAGTGCCTGCTCCTGGGACGTTCATGGTCTGGCGGGGAGACCTACAGAGAGCAGACAATGAGGGTGCAGTGGTGGAAGAGGCAGCCCAGTTTACGGTGGGAGCAGAGAGGGAGGGGCAGAACTGCTTCCCACACTTCCCTCTTTCCACAGCAGTCAGTTCCTACACCTCTGACTACAAAGCAAAGCGGTTTTAGAAAGCCCAAGTGTAGCCTGAGGGGTTAACTGAGCTTTTACCCCCACCCCCACCCCTCACCCCAGCCAGCATTCACACCTCCACTGCAATGGACCCCTTTTCCTCTCTCCTCACAGACCCCCTGGGTGCTGTCCATTCACAGCCACCCCACCCCCACCTGCCCCATCTGGGGATGTTCTCAGCTCCCCAGGCCGGTTTTTAAGTAAGTAGCCAGCCCCACATTGCACTTCCTCCTTTCTTTGCTTAAAGCCTATTCATTTTACTAGTTGAGCTGCAGGGAAACGAGGAATAACAAAAATAACCTACTTTAAGGAAGTTACAGATTTGCAAGAAACCTGGGGAGTCCTGGTATGAGCTGGTCTTTATTCATATGACTGAGGGCTGGGCAGGGCTGGGCTGGACCTAGCCCGGCTTCCTCTCACGTCTTCCCTTAAGTCTCCATTCTTGGAATCCTAGGGAAAAGCCACTTGCTACAACTTTGGGTGTCAACCGTCCTACCTGTCTCGGTTGGATGCTAGGCTGCTCTGCTTATTCCGGTTGCTTCCCTATTACACCTCTGGCTACTGTCCCCCAAGCACCCCTTGGAAGGCTCTGGTTGCCCCTCCTCCCTTCCTGCTTTCAGCTCTTGACTCCTGAAGGAGAAGGTCCCCTTCCTCTTTGGTATCTGAAGAGCCTTTGCCAGGGCTTCAGGCCCTCTTGGCTGGAGTAGTTTTTACCACTTGCGGAAGCTCCTCCAACTTGGAGACCTGGAAGTCTTACTGTGCATTTGTTTCTAGACTATTTGAGTCTATTTTAGAAAAAGAACAAGTTTGTAGTTTTGTAAGATGAAGGCAAAACGCTATATAGATTTGTGAAGTAAAGATAGTAAGTACAGGGACTTCCCTGGTAGTCCAGGAGTTAAGACTCTGTACCTCCAATGCAGGGGACACAGGTTTATACCTAGTGGGGAACAAAGATCCCACATGCTGAGTGGCACGACCTAAAAAACAAAACAAACCGCATGACAAGCCTACACCAATTTTTAAAAAAAGATAGTAAGTACAAGGTATGTGAGTTTAAACACAGAGAGGAAAGATGGAGAGACCAAGCGATACTTAGTGTTCTATGCATGTGTGCTAAGTTGTTTCCGTCGTGTCTGACTCTCTGCAACCCCTATGGACTGTAGCCTGCCAGGCTCCTCTGACCATGGGATTCTCCAGGCAAGAATACTGGAGTAGGTTGCCATGTCCTCCTCCAGGGGATCTTCTTGATTCAGGGATCGAACCTGCGTCTCTTACGTCTCCTGCATTGGCAAGGGGATTCTTTACCACTAGCCACCTGGGAAGCCTACCTAATATTTTTGAGGTACTAAATATATGTGAGGTACTGGAATTCTAAGTATTCATGATACCCTAAATACACTAAATATTCATGCATGAAATCTTAATGAAGAAGATAGCAACCACTGTGGCTCCATTCTCTCCAAAATATATAAATAAAACTCATAACCGCTCAGCTGACTAATTGGTGAGCAAAATCCGTGGCCAAGTGTATTGTTGTGGGCATTTCTTTGGCATTTGTTTATTGATGAGGAAATTTCCATCCATAAGCATAACTTTGCTCAAACCTCAAAACTCTGGTCTGTAACTCACCATTAGCAGGGAAGGCTGATGCAACCAAGGGACAATATACAAGCCCTGTGTTCCCCCAAGATTCAAATTCTCCCATGTTTCTACCTCTTTGCTTCCTATCTTAAATGTGACAACTGACTCTCTTTCCCATTGCTTTTCCCTATGTATTTTTCCTTGGTTCAATAAAGCATGCAATCCAAGCATTTAGTCACATGGCCTCTGAGATAACTGGCCTGATACTGTCCTTAGAGGTTCCCGTTCAATCATCATGAAGCAGCTACCCTCATACCCCTTGTTTCTCCAAATCCTATGTAGCTGGAAACTCAGCAATTCCACCCTGCACACAGTTTTGCCCCCTCTCTTTCTTCCTTCCCCTCAAACACTGTCCTCTCAATGCCATTCCAAGTCCTTCCGCTGACCCCTACAACAGCCTGAGGAATCTGTAGACCAGGTTACACACCAACACAAGTCCTGTCTTCCAAAGGCAAGGCTAAGGCCCCACATCTGGGACCACAAAGCTCATTCTCTCAACTCCAGGTGAGCCCTTCACTACTCCTGGTTTGGTTTGTTGTTTTTGTTCATTTTTTGTTTCTTTTCTGAATGTTAAGGGCTCCTCTTTTGTAAAATCCTTGAAGGCAAGAACTGCTTTCATCTCTGCTGTCCTAGCTCCTACTACAGGGTCTAAGACATTTCAGCTACTCTGTGACTGTTTAACTTAGCATTTGTTAATTAGCCATTTTATCCATTCATCTGGACAGTTCAGTCCCTTGTATCTAATCCATGACCAAGTCCTAGCAACTCAACCAAAGTTGTTCTTAAATTTGCTTCTCTTGATCTCTGTTGTTGGCACCACACCTTCATTTAAGCCACATTATCTAGTTATTTTTTCTAGCTGGGAATATATTGTAGCTTCCCAGCTTTCTCTAAAAACTCCCCTAACATTTCTCCACTCAGCTGATACAATAATGAGAGAGAAAGAAGGAAGGAAGGAAGGAAGGAAGGGAGAAAATGACCAATCTCATAAATCTGGAAATCTTGAAACTTGGCATATTCCAAGCAAATTTCCCATTCATGGAAGAAGTGTGACTGTGACCCCACAAACATATTTCTTATTTTAAAAAAGACATTAATTGGCTTTCTACCCTTCCTTTCACACTTGCAGTCATTTGCAAATAGCTGAGAGCCAACTAAAACCAGTAATAGGGAAAAATAGAGCTATTTAGCTCAAACAATTATGAAGTATTGCTGGTCCTGGCTTGAGGTCAATCTGGACCCACAGGGATTTTGTTGTTTTTGTTTCTGTTTTTTTTCTCTTTTGTTGGCCTCATGGCATATAGAACCTTTGTTCCCAGACCAGGGATTGAACCCATGCCCCCTGCAGTGGAAGTGTGGTGTCTTAACCACTGGACCACCAGGGAAGTCCTGGACCCAGAGTTTCAACCGATGTTCTTTCTCCTTCTATTCCTCCTGCTCTTAGCACTCTTTTCCTCTGCATTTGGTTGCATTTTCTAACCTACTCCTTCACACAATGGAAGAGAGCTCTGGCTTTACTTATTTTATAGAGTTCCAGAGGAAAAAAGACCCTTTCCACATACAAATTATAAAGGTGACGTCGGTCCAGTTAAAGTCACCTGCTCTTCCCTGAATGAATCACATTTATCACTCTGGTCAGGGAGGTGCAGAGCTCTGATTGGCTGGGCCCCAACTCATGCCTGTGAGATAAGAGCAAAGCTCCCCCAAAGCGGTCCCACTAGGCCCTTGTAGAATAAGGGGCCGGGGCTTCTAAAAGAAAAGTGGGGACAGATCCAGTAGAGGTCCAGGCTTCTTTCTGCAGACTCTGTGTGGGGAGAGATTTCATGTGTGCCAATCTCCTTCTTGCCTCTGTTTGCTGAAATGGGTGCTCTTTCCTCTGCCTTGAATGCTTTCCCACCTCTTTGCCACTCACATCCTATATGACTAACTTCCTTTTTTTTTTTTTTTTACTTGAAGTATAGTTGATTTACAATGTTATGCCAATCTCTGCTGTATAGCAAAGGGACTCAATTATACACATGTAGACATTCTTTTTTAAATATTCTTTTTCATAATGGTCTATCACAGGGTATTGAATATAGTTCCCTGTGCTATACATTAGGACCTTTAGTTTATTTGTTTTGTTTTCTGCACTGAAAGGTATGTGGAACTTCCCCAACCAGGGATCAAACTCCTGCCCCTGCAGTGGAAGCAGGGAGTCTCAGCCATTGAACCACCAGGGAAGTCCCAGGACCTTGTTGTTTATCTGTTCTAAAGGTGATAGTTTGCATCTACCAGCTCTAAACTGGAAGGCCACTGCTCCCCCTGCCTCCACCCTCGGCAACCTCAAGTATGTTCTGTATGTCTATGAGTCCGTTTTGTGGATAGGTTCATTTGCTAGACTATACATGTAAGTGATATCATATGGTATTTGTCTTTCTCTTTCTGACTTGCTTCACTTAGTATGATAATCTCTAGCTGCATCCCATGAGGTTAACTTCTATTTGGATGTTAGGTCTCAGCTTAAACGTCTCTCTGAGAGATGCCACCCCCAACCCCACACGTTGTTACATATATCTGCTGACATTCTCATAGCAATTTTGTAATTCAAAAATAGTTTTTACCAGTCAGAATGGCTGCGATCCAAAAGTCTACAAATAATAAATGCTGGAGAGGGTGTGGAAAAAGGGAACCCTTTTACACTGTTGGTGGGAATGCAAACTAGTACAGCCACTATGGAGAACAGTGTGGAGATTCCTTAAAAACTGGAAATAGAACTGCCTTATGATCCAGCAACCCCACTGCTGGGCATACACACTGAGGAAACCAGAAGGAAAGAGACACGTGTACCCCAATGTTCATCGCAGCACTGTTTATAATAGCCAAGACATGGAAGCAGCCTAGATGTCCATCAGCAGATGAATGGATAAGAAAGCTGTGGTACATATACACAATGGAGTATTACTCAGCCATTAAAAAGAATACATTTGAATCAGTTCTAATGAGGTGGATGAAACTGGAGCCTATTATACAGAGTGAAGTAAGCCAGAAGGAAAAACATAAATACAGTATACTAACGCATATATATGGAATTTAGAAAGATGGTAACAATAACCCGGTGTGCGAGACAGCAAAAGAGACACTGATGTATAGAACAGTCTTATGGACTCTGTGGGAGAGGGAGAGGGTGGGAAGATTTGGGAGAATGGCAATGAAACATGTAAAATATCATGTAGGAAACGAGTTGCCAGTCCAGGTTCGATGCATGATGCTGGATGCTTGGGGCTGGTGCACTGGGACTGGCCCAGAGGGATGGTATGGGGGAGGGAGGAGGGAGGAGGGTTCGGGATGGGGGAACACATGGATACCTGTGGCGGATTCATTTTGATATTTGGCAAAACTAATACAATTATGTAAAGTTTAAAAATAAAATAAAATTAGAAAAAAAAAAAAAAAAAAAGAAAAGAAAGGCTTGAGGATTAAAAAAAAAAAAAAAAATAGTTTTCTATTTAATTTCGTACTGGTTGAAAGTCTGTCTCCCTCAGTAGGCTGTAAACTCCACCAGGGCAAGGATTCCCTCAGCTTTAGCTCTTAGTTTTGCTCTTGGTTGCATACTTAGCTCCTAGTTTGGTTGCCTGTGGTAGGTATTCACTCCCTTATTTATCCAGAAAAATAAATAAATAAAAGGAGGTGATAGGTGCTAAAGATTCAGGTAAATATGATATGTATCCCTGGATTCAGGGCTTCCCAGATGGCTCAGTGGTAAAGAATCTGCCTGACAATGCAGGAGGCACAGGAGACTTGGATTCGATCCATGGTTTGGGAAGATTCCCTGGAGGAGGAAATGGCAACCTACTCCAGTACTCTTGCCTGGGAAATCCTGTGCACAGAGGAGCCTGTCTGGCAGTCCACGGGGTCACAAACAGTGAGATACAACTTAGCGACTGAACACACACATATTCCTGCATTCAAGGAGTGTTGCTTGTTGTTTAGTCACCCAGTCGTGTTTGACTCTTTGCAACGCCATGGACTGCAGCACACCAGGCCTCCCTGTTCCTCATCATCACTTCTATATTTGCATTAGACCAGTAATTTTCAAACTGCAAGACTCAATGGATAGTAAAATTAACTCGGTGGATTGCAACTACAATTCTTAAAACATGAACTAGTATAACATAGAAAATAGAAACAGCCTAGAAAACACCAGACATGATGTTGCCTCTCACATGATGTGTGTTATTCCATCATGTTCTTAGTTCATTATATAATATTACAAATACACATATACACACATCCCTCTTAATGTACTGACTGGGTTGGAGTAAAATGCATCTTTTACTGTAGGTTGGGTCAAAAAGTTTTGGAAGTTCTGAATGAAGCTGCTTGGACTAAAGTATGATAAGATACTATCTTTCCAGTTCAGAGCAATCCAGACCTCCAGATATTAAGTTATGTCATCTTTGGAAAATAACACCTGCGAAGCTCATTCTCATTCAAAAATCCAGAGTGGAAGTAGAGACACAATTTCAGGATGCTCTTGCAGGGTGAACTCTGGGTTTCTGTGCTTTGATTGGCTTGTGTTACATCCTCAAGCCATTTAATCATATGTACAATTAAGTGTTTTCTCTATTCTTTCTTTTTCAAATAACAGATGACTTAATGTTTTTCAAAGCTGAATACAAAATTAAAAAAAAAAACTTTTTCCCATTGCCATGTATGGTTGAGTCATAAATTGCATATTCCTAGAATTCACCAAATTAATTAAGAACCTGGAGGAATAGAACTCAGGGAGGCTAGAGTGGTGTGAGTATGGTGTGGAAGGAACTGGGGCTATTGTCCTGAACAGATGGGGTTTGAATCCCTGTTTCATGACTTGCTACGTGGATTCAGGTGAAGGGATCTAATACATATTTGCTGAAGACTCACTGAGAGGGAGGCTCTGTGTCAACTGTGGGGAGTATAGAAATAAACACCACAGGCTTTCTAGGTGGCTCAGTGGTAAAGAATCCACCTGCCAATGCAGGAGACACAGGTTTGATCCCTGATCTGGGAAGATCCCACGTACCACAGGGCAACTAAGCCTGTGGGCCACAATTATTGAACCTGTGCTCTATAGCCCGGGAGCCACAGCTACTGAGCCCATGTACTGCAATTACTGAAACACGTGTGACCTAGAGCCAGTGCTCCGCAATAAGAGAAGCCACTGTAAGAAGAAGCCTGCACATGGCAACAAAGGGTAGCTCCCATTCACCGCAACTAGAGAAAGCCTGCATGCATCAACAAAGATCCAGTGCAACCAAAAATAAATAACTCTTAAACAAATAAAACAAAACACTTATGCTGAAGCTGAAGTTCCAATACTTTGGCCACCTGATATGAAGAGCTGACTCACTGGAAGACTCTGATGCTGGGAAAGATTGAGGGTAGGAGAAGAAGGGGGCAACAGAAGATGAGATGGTTGGATGGCATCACTGACTCAGTGGATGTGAGTTTGAGCAAAGTCCAGGAGATAGTGAAAGACAGGGAAGCTTGGTGTGCTGCAGTCCACGGGATCACAAAGAGTCAGACATGACTTAGCGACTGAACAATAATACCATATCCTGTCTCCAAGGAATTTACAATCTGGTAGGAGATACAAGTAGAGCCTCAGTTTCCTCATCTGGAAAATGTATACAATAATAGGCCTTCATTTCCTCTGTTAGGAACATTAAATGAGTGAATTCAGATACTTAGTTTGGTGCTAATAGAGTGGCACTTGATAAATGTTTTCTATTCAATTTATAAAATGAAAAAAAAGACACTCTTCTTCAGTGTTTAAGACTGAAAATCAGAAGCTGCAAGTCAGATGCAGTTCTGAAAAGCTAGATATGGAAATTTATAACTGAATAAAGGTCTGTGAATGTGGATGAGATATAGATATAGTTGTAGATGAAAGAAAGTCTGTGTAAATTCTGAATTATTTTAGTGTTTTTCCTTTGGGTTATATGTTTCTTCTGAGGAGTTTTTCAAATCTGGGATTGTATCAGTAAGGTATAGGTTTGCTAGGTTTTCTGCAATTACAAACAACTTCTAAATCACAGTGTCGAACATGGCGAAGGTTCACACCCAGTCTGCTCCTGTCAGCTTTGCAGGGTAGCCATCCTTCAAGTGTTAGCTCCAAGATCCACAGCACTGATCCTTTCTTGTGGTACCTTTACATCTGCATGTGGAAAGGAGAGGATCTGGAGAAAAACACACTCTGTGTCTTAAATGCTTCTACTGAGAGGCAGCAGATGCCACTTCTCATATTTCATTGGCCAAAGCAAGCCTCATGTCTCCATTCAGCTGTAAGGATTCCATCTAACTTCAAGGGAGAGAGGAAGTATAGTCCTCTCAAGGGCTCTGCAGGAGAAAAGAATTGGAAATATTAGCAAGTGGTGGTAATCTCTACCAAGGGTCTCATATTGTTACCAAGGCTGTTGCCCCAGAATCATACACTTGCCCCTCTCTCAAACGGAAACCAATTGTTCTTATTAAGCTTCAGGGAAAGAAAAAAACAAAACAGCCAAGGCAAGGGTCTTGTGGGAGGAGGGAGCATGGCTATTTGAAAAATCAAAAGGATTGGCAGGAGTGCAGGAAGCATGATATTGTTACCAAATTGGTGGACTAGACCAGTGCCAAGTTCCTAGCCCCTGCTGAGACCCCTTGTCTCAGATAGGGAAGTTCTTTTTCTGATCAGATTCACACATCCAACAAGGAAACCTATGTTGAGAAAGGATAGGTGCTGTGGATCTTGGAGACCAGCATCCAGGCCTCCTCCTTCAGAGTCTGGGGATGATAAGTAACTTGTTTTAGGGCTTTGTGTAAGGCTTTTCACCTTTAAGGGCTCAGATTTCTTCCTGTGTAAGATGAGTGGGGTACATAATGTAAGTCTCCAGGCTCCAAGCTCTAATAAAATTCTAAGAGCCGCAGAGAGAAAAAAATAACTGTTTAAGCCTAATATGGCGGAAGAATTGACTTGCAATATATCTTGAGGCTCATTATATGCTCACTAGAATGCATTAGCATGCTCAGTGAAATAGCCATCATGCCTTGACAGTTGACAATCACCATGACAACCACCAGAAAAGGCAGGACTGAAAATGAGGGTTGCATCAATGCTAGGTCCCAACCACACCCCTGTTCTCCAATAACTCATGAATATTCCTCCCACTCTTCCCAAATCCCTCCCTTTTACTTTGACTGTTCAGTATGCATGGTGTCTCTATCAGAATTGGGTTGAGAAGTTGATTTGCCAACTAGAATCCTGCTTCTCCACTCTCCATTGAGAGTAAAGATCCTGCTGTTCTAGTCTCACCATAGGTTTCCTCATTGGATAAATGAATCTGATTGGAAAAAGAACTGCCCTAAGACATGGGGTCTTGGCTGGGGCTAGAACCCTGGAGCTCGCCTAGTCAACCAATTCAATAACAATATCAGGCTTCCAGCACTCCAGCCCATCTTTTTGGTTTTTTAAATAGCCATGCTCCCTCCTGCCACAGGACCCTTGCCTTGGCTGTTTTTTTCCTTTCCCTAATTGTGACCCTTTGACTTTGCCAGGTCTTAGTTGTGGCACTCAGGATCTTCAGCTGCGGCATCTGGGCATATAGTTCCCTGACCAGGGATTGAACCCAGCCCCTGACATCGGGAACATGAAGTTTTAGCCACTGGACCACCAGGGAAGTCCCTGATTATGACAATTTTTACTCCCACTCTTTGCTTAGTCTAATTTTCCTTCAGACTGAAGCAAGTTTGCCTTTCCTTAGGGAAAGTTTTGCTTTCTCTTCTCAGTCAATTCCTCTGGTATTGCTTTCAAAGCGTCAGGTGCCCCTACCTTACGGCATTTTGCTGTAATGTGCAGTTAATCATGTGATGATTTCATTAAAGACTGTTTCTTTCTCTGCTGCAGATGCTATAGGAATCATGTTGTTTTGTCCACCCCCATATCTCCATCATTTATCCAGTGCCTGGGGCTATTGCTGGTGAATGAAGAATATTCTCAAGAATCAGAGATTTTATTTACTATTTTCCCCTCCAAAGAGTTGTGTATTATTGGAATTTGACATGACAAATACTTGCCGATCTCATTCTGGAAGTTCTATCCAGATGGAACATCCCTGAACCCTCTGAATGTGTAAGTCTTGATTCTTGTACATTTACCCACCTCTTGACCAATCTGGGGGATTGAGGACTCGAGGAGCCATTTCACATTCTGCTTTGGTCCCCACCCTTTCAGATTGAGCAATCCAGGTTTCTGTTTTCCAGACCCATCCTGTACCTGCTAGCTTCCCCATTCATTTGCATAAGTATTTCCAGACTACTCTAGACCTGTGAGCTGGGCTTGACTGAAGTATCGAAAGTTGCTGCAAAAAGTCAAACCATCTCCTCTACCTACATTTTGAAATAAAGACTTGATTAAGAAGCAGAAAGTAAAGTCAACTCTTTGGTTTGGAGTTTACTTGAAAAAAAGTCTCTGATGAAGCTCATTTTTTAGCTAAAGTAATTCCCTTTGAAATTTGGGCTTTGTTGTGCAGATACTAGGCCCTGAGTGCTGTTAATGGACCTTAATATAGGTTCTTCAATAAAATTTCAGTAATGGATTTATCAGGGTGAAAATGTAAGCAGGCCCCTAGCCTGTTTGGGGCATTTCTGCTTCTGACTCCTCTTTAATGGGCCAGAAAATTCTGGATTCCAGTTGTTTAAGTTAGCAGATTATTTAAAACATTAATTACATTACATCCTTATTTATAAAAACAGGTTAAACTGCAGTTTCAAGTGGCTTGTCCACAACAAAAAACAGGGTAGAGCCTTTGTTGATAAATAACTCACATTCCACAAGGCAGAGTCACACCCAAACCTCTTGGGAATCAGGGCTACAATCTTTGATCTAGTTAACTCTGCATACCAGAGCTAATTGGTTTTAGAAGTACCTGATTTATTTTTTTTCAACATTCAACTTATGCTTCTTTAGTGAATGGCACCATTCTAGACTTGCAAGTTAATAGATGATGAAAGTCGCTCTGTCCGACTCTTTGCGACACCCTGGGTTTTACAGTCCATGGAATTCTCCAGGCCACAATATTGGAGTGGGTAGCCTTTTCCTCCTCCAGGGGATCTTTCCAACCCAGGGATTGAACCCAGGTCTCCTGCATTGCAGGCAGATTCTTTACCAGCTGAGCACAAGGGAAGCAAGTTAATAGAGTTGAAGACAAATTGCACTTAAAATACACTGTGATCAGACTTCTCGATTTGTGAGGCTGGTCCCTGAGTCTACTTCCTGTCCTTCTAGTGCCCTCATTGCCTCACAGGCTCCCTTGCTAGGGTCCACCCCTTCCTTTCTTGTTTTTTTGTCTGTTCTTCCTCAGTGATAATCATATCCCTGGCTAAATTATATCCCTTTTACATGATTTCTTTATCTATATATTTATATGTCTATTTCTAACTATATAATAGGTTATATATGAGCATGATAAAAATTTCAAGAGCATAAAAGACAATAACCATAAAAACTAATTCTCCCTTCCACTCTGGTTTCCCAATCTCTAGTTCTCCTTTTCCAAGGCAACCACTGTTAGTCTCTTGTGTCTTTCTGATAATAATCTATGCATATACAAATAGTTGCAGACTTTACTGTTCTGCATCTTGCCTACTTCATAAAATAGTATTTTAGAGATTGTTCTTGATCAGTTCATATAGAAATGCTTCATTATTTTTGCAGTTGTATACTATCACATAATTCAGTTATGACCTGTGTATGTGTATGAATGTGCTCACAGGTGTAACTGTTTTATTGAATTTCTGTTCAAAGGCTTATTTAGCTCTTACTTTGCTTTCTGGAAGCATGTGGGGTCTGGTTCCCCCTGAGTCCTCTCTGTCTTCCACTGTCACTTTCTGTCCCCTTCCTCCCATGGCTGGTGGCCCTGGTGAGTGTGTGTGTATTTGTGGGGGGAGATTAGGTCTTTTTGAAGTGGTCTTTGAAGGCAGTTGGGGAAGAGGAGGGGAGAGAGAGGCAGCATGCCAGGCGCTGTGGGCAGGACAGGATGCTTGCGGCTTTGCCGGCTCTCTCTGATATGCGAGACCAGCATCCATGCCTCCTCCTTCAGAATTTGGGGATGATAAGTAACTTATTATAGGGCTTTGTGTAAGTCTTTTCACCTCTAAGGGCTTAGATTTCTCTCTGTGTAAGATGAGTATGGTATACAATGTAATTTCTGAGTCTCCCAAGCTCCAAACTCTAAAATTCTAAGAAAATTAACTCTCAAATATTCTGCTGGTGGGAGTGTAAAGGGTACATTTCACAGAGAGGGTAATTTAGCAATATCCTTCAAAATTACAAATACCGATACCTATGGACCCAATATTTCTATTTCTAGGGATTTATTCTGTAGTTACACTTGCATATGCTCAAAATAATATAGATTCAAGGTTGTTCATTACAGCATTATTTGTACATCAAAAGACTGGAAGTAGTCTAAAAATATCTATCAATAAGGGGCCAGATAAATATAGAGTATATCCTTACAATGGAACATTATATAACAAGAAAATAGAATGCAGATACAATGAAATATTGTATCACAACGAGAATGAGCGAAATACAGTTACATGCAGTAGTGTATGAATATCAAAACAATGTAGAGGAAATGTAGAGCAGAAGAAGCCAAATTTAAAAGAAGCACACACTGTGTGAGTCTATTTAATTAAAGTTCAAAAACAGGAAATAGGAATCTCTCGTGATAGAAGCTGGGACTGTAGTTAGCCCGAGAGAAGCGCAGTGACTGAAAAGGATCACAAGTGTGTTCTGAGATATTTTGTCATGTTCTCTATTGATTTGAGAAATTGTTACACAGGTCTGTTCTTTTTTTTTTTTCAGGTGTGTTCTCTTTGTGAAAATTTTATGATGTGGGCAGTTTGTTTTGTATTTTATGTAGCAGTAAAATTGTAAAAGAATACATAAACTCTATAAGCACTGATATGAAACAACCTGCTAGATATTACATGAAAAAAAAAAAAAGCATGAATCAAACACTTCCATAGGTGTGAAAAAATGGGGAATTATACCTGTACTTGGTTATATATTCATACAATATTTTCAGAAAGATGCTCAAGAAACCGACAACTTTGGTTGTGTGTGAAGAGAGATTCATAGCCGAAAGAGACTTCTGTGTGTTCTGTTGTACATTATAAAATGTATAAAGTTCCGTTGTATTATAAAATGAAAAGCACTCAAATTCTAAAAAGAAAAATAAATTTTTGTGAGCCTAAGAAATACTCAGAAGGCAGGCAGTACTCATAAGCAAGAAGAAGGAAAATACGGGTGAAATACGTCCCAAAACACCAGAAGATCATATACTGAACATATAACTCAATACTCAGGAGTGGGGGAGTGGGGGGTCATGTAGAACATTTGAATCTTCCAAAATCTGGAGAGAACCTTTTCTTTAGATTCACAACTTTAATCATGATTTAAAAACTAGTCACAAGTTGCTTTTTTCCTTTAAAGCTCTACTTATTAAAGGAATAAGATAAAACATACAATGGTTTTAACAGTAAGATATCAAATATCTTTAAAGGAAAAGATAACTCCCTCCCACCTAACCCCTCTTCTTCAGTCCTCTGAACTATCCAGTGATCAGCTTAGTCTAAAGTTTTCCACCCCTTTCTCTATGGCCACAGGAATATATCTATAAATGGTCAGCAATATACTAATAGGATCATAGCATTCTTTATCACTCTTCAGTTTGCATTTTCCACTTTAGCAATGTATCATGGGCATCCCTCTGGGTCAATACAGATAGGTGTAACCCATTTTCAATGCTGTAAAATATTGCATAGAAGGGAGACAGTACAATTGGTACTGTGTATTCCACTACCTATGGACAATCACATTGTTCCTAGTTTGTGTTTCTTTTGCACTTCAAGTAACACAATAAGCATCTGTATTAATTTCCTTTGGCAACTTTAACAATTACCACAAACTGGGTGGCTTAAAACAACAGAAATTTATTCTCTCCAGTTTCTGGAGTTCCAAAGTCTGAAGTCAAGGTGTTAGCTCTGAGGATCTGTTCTGTGGTCTTCGCCTAGCTTATGGAAACTGCCAGCAATCCTTGGCATTCTTTAGCTTCTATGTGCATTACTCCAATTCTGCCTCATTCTTTACATCCCCTTTATCTCCCTGTCTCTATCTCAAATCTTTCTCTTTCTCCTGAAAGGATGACTGTCATTGAATTTAGGACCCACCCCCAAATGTGGATGATCTCATTTCGAGATCCTTAACTCCTTAATTGGAGAAGACAGTGGCACCCCACTCCAGTACTCTTGCCTGGAAAATCCCATGGATGGAGGAGCCTGGAAGGCTGCAGTCTATGGGGTCGCTGAGGGTCAGACATGACTGAGCGACTTCACTTTCACTTTTCACTTTCATGCATTGGAGAAGGAAATGGCAACCCACTCCAGTGTTCTTGCCTGGAGAATCCCAGGGACGGGGGAGCCTGGTGGGCTGCCGTCTATGGGGTCGCACAGAGTCAGACACGACTGAAGTGACTTAGCAGCAGCAGCAGCAGCAACTCCTTAATTACATCTGTAAAGACCCTTTCTCCAGAAAGCCTATGTTCCCAGGTTCCTGCAGACAAATCTTTTAGAGGGCCAACATTTAACCTGCCACAGCATCCTTGGATCCATCCTTGCAACTAGTATTTTCTTTAATTTTTCAATAGTGAAGTTGCTCAGTTGTGTCCGACTCTTTGCGACCCCACGGACTGTAGCCTACCAGGCTCCTCGGTCCACGGGATTTTCCAGGCCATAGTACTGGAGTGGATTGCCATTTCCTTCTCCAGGGGATCGTCCCAACCAATAGGGTGGAGTTAATGTATTTCTTGGTTCTTGAATAAGTATATGTATTTAAATTTCAATAGATTACTCCTAGAAAGTTTGTGGCAATTTACACTCCCATCAGAGCTTGTTTCCCCAAGTAGTATTGATTGGTCTTGTTAATGTTGGCCAATCTAATGAGTGAAAAATGGATTACTGTTTTGTTTTACCATGAAAATTAGTGAAACCAGCATCTTTTTAATGAATCATTTGGATCTTCTCATTCATTAATTGCCTGCTTATACCTGTTGCCTGTATTATAAAAACATTTCCCTGATAGCTCAGTTGGTAAAGAATCTGCCTAAGATACAGGAGACCTTGGTTGGGAAGATCCCCTGGAGAAGCGAAAGGCTACCCACTCCAGTATTCTGGCCTAGAGAATTCCATGGGCTGTATAGTACATGGGGTCGCAAAGAGTCCCAAAGACAGGACTGAGCAACTTTCACTTCACTTCAAGTGGACTTTTAAAAAGCCAAATTTTCTTTTATTAAAGTCACTCAGTCGTGTCCAACTCTTTGTGACTCCATGGACTATACAGCCCATGGAATTCTCTAGGCCAGAATACTGGAGTGGGTAGCTTTTCCCTCCTCCAGGGGATCTTCCCAATCAAGGGATCGAACCCAGGTCTCCAGCATTGCAGGCAGATTCTTGACCAGCAGAGCCACAAAAGAAGTCCAAGAACACTGGAATGGGTAGCCTATCCACTTAGAGTGACTCACCTGTGTTAGAGATGAAGTGTGTTTGCCATGTTTGGTGCAGTTCTACTCCATCTGTTTATTTCTTTTATAAAGAACTTGTCTTAGTGTGATGTCATGCAAAACTTGCAAAGTATTTAGGTATTTTTTTTGGGGGGGGATGAGTCTGGGCTTCCTGTCTTAATGTTTCACCTCACTAAAGTTATATTAGTATTCTTTAAAAAAATTTCTTGTCTGTTTTGTATATTTTTATGTCTGTCTCTTCTGGAACCTAATTTTTGAATATGGCATGGCTCTAGATTTGACTACTTATGAAGGAATTAAATCAGGATCACTGATCAAATAAACTATTCTTTTATCACTGGCTTGTATGTCACCTTTGCTTTAATTACTAGATTTACTAGAGATTTCATCCCAGACTACTGGACTGTTTACCTGAGCTATTACACAACTTTACAACAGAGTACCTTTACAGTAAGTTAAAATTTTGGTTTTCAGTAAGAGAAATTCAAGTGAACCACTAAGAAAGAGAACCATGAAATTTCCCAGTTGAGGTCAAAAGATAACAGGAGATAAGGTATGCGAACAGAGCTGGGTAAACTGTAAGGCTTTGCAGATAAATGCTGGTTGTTATCGCAAAAAATGAGCACACAGAAAAAGAATCTTGGGCTTGAAAGGCTGAACTTTTGCTTTGATGGCCAATGCAGGGATTGAAGGGTCAGCGGCTGGGAGGCCGACCTAACTAACATCCCCACCCATAGAACAGGAGTGACAGAGCCGGAGAGGGAAAAGCAAAGTGCGTACCCAGGAACCTAGCAATCGGTTCAAAGTCGCAGAACTGAGGCCAGCGATTGACAAGAGAAAGCCGGCAAGTAAACGTAGGAACAGAGGAATCTCTCGGAGGTGGCTTCGAAGGTTGAGGCAGGTGCTGGGTCTCTCCTGAAAGTAGCTTGCTGGGAATTCCCGATCCCAAGTCCTCCCAGAGCCGCAAAGAGAACTGCCTCAGAGCACCACCGCCACAGGGCAGGCAACCGTGGAGAAAGAGGCGAGGGTTCCGCCTAACTCTCCTCCCAGCTGGGACCGGCGCGGCCCGGCCCGGCCCGCAGATCGGGGATTGGCCGGAGCGGCGCACGGGGCGGGGCGTGGGCTGCTGGGAGGTGGGGCGGGAAGGCGAGCGCGCGCGCGCGCGGGCACGGCGGCGGCGCGCGCGTGCTCCGTCGGTCGGTACGGCGGCGGCGGAGCTTGCCATGGCAGTGGGCGGTGGGCTGGTGTAGCGCCGCGCGGGGCAGGCGGTCGGCGATTGAGAGAGACGGGAATGGGGGCGCCGTAGCTGGAAGGTTGCGGCGGCCTGGTCTGCTGAACGCGCACCAGGAGCTGAGAGCGGGCGGCCGCGGCGGCGGCGGCGGCGGCGGCGGCGGAGCGCTGAGCAGGTGAGTGCAGCGGCGCGGGACCCGGATGCGGCACGGCTGAGGCGCGGCGCGGTCGCGGCGGGCCTCTGAGGTGCCCCGGCGCGGGCCGCGGGCGCGCTCTTACCCGCCACAGCCTGCAGCGCCGGCGACTGGGGTGCCCGCGCCACGCTTCCTGCTGGCGCCGAGGACACCCGCCCGCCGGCCCGTGGGGGCGCCTGGCTCGCCTGCGGCCTCCCGGGCTCTCCAAGGTGAGCGGCGTTCCCCGGCCTCCGGGCGGCAGGGATGGGGCCGGGCGCCCCGGTCTGCCGGCGGTTTGAGTCGCTTTGATGAGGGGCGTCTGCGGAGAGGCGGCGTCCTCTTTTCCTGCGTCTCAGCGGACACCAGCGAGCTGCCGACTCTCAGATACCTTTTTGCGCAGTGTATTTTAGGGCCGGGGATCCTGGACTGTTGGGATAGGGTCTTGTTTTCAGATCCCAGAGCCTCTGGTGACCAGTCCTGGGGCCTTGAATCTGAGTATCCGGATTTGTTAGTGGGAACAATTACACGTACTTCACCCGGGTTGTTGTGAAGCTAGCACAGGGTGATGTGCGTGACCGAACAGCGAGTGCTGGATCAGGTGGCTATCAGGAGTAACTCTGCTGAAGCATCTTACCTTGTTAACTGTCCCTGATACCTGGTTGCTGGTGTACTTTTGGGGGGCACGCTTATTTCCGAAGTGCTTTGATGTTGCAGTAACCTCTACTGAAGTTGCTTAATATTAGAGCCTGTTATCTTAACAGTATCCAAGATCGTGGAGTCGCTCTCTTTTATTTTTTTGCGAAGGCTTTCTTGGAATACCTGTCTCGGGTACTGAATGGGAATTGCTGCTGAAATAAAACTGAGCGAATTTACCATTCTCTTCGGATGCAAGACGGTGGGACGCATTAAACTTGAAGTGCTTTGCTGTTTAAAATCTTAAGTGCCACTTAAACTCTGTCACTTGTTACAGAGTATAAACAGAAGAATATGGAAACAGACTCCTTTTTCTGCATTGCTACATGCACGAAGGGAGTGACAAGTGGTTTTGTAAACATCATTGTGGGCAGTGTTACTGTCTGGTGAAGTCATCATAATTAAATTAGATGAGTACTTATTTTGAAGCCCTGAATGCATGTTTGAAAATATGAGTCCTAATAAAATCATCGCCAACGAGTCAGAATTCTCAGCAGTTCATTAATCATTTGGGGATTTTTAGGTTACACTGTTAAGATTTTTATGGTAAAAGCAGAACTGCTTAAGTCATGATAATGTAGAATCGGAGAGGGTGGTCAGGATAAAGATCTTAACTTAGTTTCAGAAGGCAAGTGTGGAGCAAAGTTAAAATCTTAAACTTTAGAACTGAAATTGTATTCACCAAAGCAAAAACGGTTGAAACCGAAAACTTTGTTGTACAATCTCTGATTCCCATCCTGAGGTTCTTCTGCCTTCAGAGAGTTTTTTAGAGGTGGGGAAAATTGAGTTGGGTTTTGATTTATTTCCATTTTGCCCCTCTTGTCTGTATTTCCTACTTTTCTTAGAGACTGTCCGGAAAGGTTTTTGATCCAACTTGCTTTGTGACTGTAAACAAAATATATAGAAAAAACTAAAATTAACCTTGTAATCTAAATTATGTACTTCCTTGTAATCTAATTGTTGTTCTTCCTAAATTAAGACCTTCCCTATTTCACTGGTGAAACGAACAGTAAAAGCGCTACTAGTCACTGCGAAAAGGTCGAAAGTCACATCTTGGTTCTTAGAGCTGATTATTGTTTAGTCGCTAAGTTGACTTTTTGTGACCCCTTGGACTGTAGCCCGCCAGACTCCTCTATCCCTGGGATTTTCCGGGTAAAAATACTAGAGTAGGTTGCCATTTCTTTCTCCGGGGTATCTTCCCAACCCAGGGATTGAACCAGCGTCTCCTGCATTGGCAGAGGTTGACAGGAGAATTCTTTACCACTGAGCCACCAGGGAAGACTGGTTTTGGGTTCCACATAGCTGGGACTTTGGGATGCCACCTGTCTTCTTGGGCCTCAGTTTTTGTTTACAGAATTTGAGAGTCTCTGTGGCCAGGAGTTGGGAGGTTGTGGTTCATTAGAGAATTATTATATAAAGTGTCCTTCCAGGACACTACATTTTTATGGTTTTCTTTCCCTTTATCTCTTCTGTTGACTTTTTCTTCTCTTACTGAATTCTGAACATCCTAATGCCTCAGGGCATCCAAGCCCGTCTCTCTCCTTTTTTTCCACCTGTATTCTTTCTGCGTGATCTCATCCTGTCTGGTGGTTTAAATACTACCACTGTGCTGTGGACTCTTCAGATTTTTATCTCCAGCCCTGACCTTCAGATTTCTTCTACCTGCCTATATATCTTCACTCCGTTTGTGTTCAAAGTGGAGCTCTTGATTTTCATTCTTCAATCTATTCCTTCTCCAGCAGTCTGGATTTCATAAGAGCACCCATCTGCCCCCTCTTCCTTCTACTTAAGTGAAAAATCTGGTGGTCATTCTTTCTTTTCTTTCTTAAATTTTGGCTGCCCTGAGTCTTTGTTGTGGCTCAAAGCCTTCTCTAATTGCAGCTCTCTAGTTGCCGCATGCTGATTTAGTTGCCCTGAAACATGTGGAATCTTTGTTCCCTGACCAGGGATTGAACCTGCATCCCCTGAATTGGAAAGCGGATTCTTAACCACTGGACCACCCTGGTGATCATCCTTTTTTGTGTTTTTAAAAAAAAAAAAAAATTTTTTTTTAATTGAATTGTGATCATCCTTAATTCATCACTTTGCCTTACTGCTCCTCCACCACCCAGAGCAGACCCTGTTGATTTTGCCTCCAAGATATATTTATTTTATTTTTATTTATTTTTAAAAAATGAAGCCAACTCTATTTAATTTATTTTTATTAATTTATTTTTGGCTGCACTGGATCTTCATTGCTTTGCTTGGGCTTGCTCTAGTTGTGGTGAGCAGGGGCTTGTCTTTGTTGTGGTGCTTGGCCTTATTACGGTGGCTTCTCTCATTGTGGAGCATGGGCTGTAGGTACATGGGCTTAAGTAGTTGCTGCACGCAGACTCCAGAGCTTGGGCTCAGTAGTTGTAGCTCAGACCCAGTTGCTCCATGGCATGTGGAATCCTCCCAGACCAGAAATCGAACCCATGTCCTCTGTATTGGCAGGCAGACTGTCATCCACTGGGCCACCAGGGAAGTCCATGTTTGTTTTTATTGCCACCACTCCAGTTCTTCCTGGTTAGTAGCTTCCTAACGGGTCTCCTTGCCCCTGACCTTGTTCTCCTACAGTCCATTTGCAGACAGCAGTCAGAGTGAACTTTACTTACTTTCCTGCTCCAGTGACTTACTACACTAAAAAGTAAACCCAAACTCTTTTCCTGCGTTATCAACTAATTATCTTGTTTATTTCTTTGTTCATTTGTTTGTGGCCTTTTCTCTCCAACATATTATACGCTCTCTGATGGAAGGAACTTTTTCTTCCCTGAGGTTTTCTCAGTGAGCAGAACAGTATCTGGAAAATTTAACTATTATTGAATGGATGAATGCATGAATGAAATACATTATAAAATCTTCTAATTCCAAGTATAACATGTATTGAACACATGATCTTTTTTTTTTTTGGTCCCAGGTTTGTGCAAATGAGGAAGTAATCACAGGGCCTGGAATTATTCTATTAGGTATCCTTCCTCTCTCAGTTTTCATTAAGATACTGCACCTCCTGAAAAGACTAAGCATTTAGACGTTAAGCGATTGACAGCAAGAACAAATGTGGATTTTGTCCATTGTATACTGGATCATTAGTATTTTTGTGAATAAGAAACCAAGCAAGCTTTTCAGCCTTGTTTTGTTCTTTAGAAGCATTAAATTTTGGTCCTGACTGGAGGGAACTGGTTCTGTAGAATGTGGTACTTTAATCCAGTATTGCATACCAAATTGTATAGGGTAGCAGTTGAAATTTTTAGAGAACAGGCATTTTTGTTTCAGTTGCATTATATATATATATATTTTTTGAATGTGAGACTCCCCCTACCCTGCCTATGTGCATTTATGTGTTTCCTCTGAACCATTTGATTCAGTTGTATCCTAGCATATCTTGGAGATAAATCTCTATCATTTGTCTTCTGTTAACTGCTCACTTGCAAGCTTTGTCATGTTGTAGAAAGAGGCAAATATTAATAATTCAGGATTTTCCCCCTGCCTGAGACTGAAGCCCTTAAAACTGTCTAGCAGGTTTGTGAAGAAAGAAGGGTATGGAAAAATCAAAGTGTAGAATTCCATTGTCAGAGTAGATAATAGGAAAAAGATACGTTGGATAAGGAAATCCTAGACAAGAGGAATAATACTGAACATTTAGTAGAAGAGAAAAAGAAAAGGAAGATAGAGGAGAGCATTATAGATTTTCAGGCTTGGGTGGGACAAATTCTCTTCTTACTTCTTTTACCTCCTCACCTACATCTCCAAACTTTGACACTTTGGATTATTTTTCCCTCTGCCTTCTCTGCATTCCCTGATTTGTATGGGCTATTCTTCTAAGGAATGTCTATGTATCTTTGGTAGTCTGGGACACTTTTTGTGAGAGGATACTAATTCTTTCTTGAAGAGGTCTTTCTACTTCTCATAATCAAGGTCTGACTCTCTTGATTTTCCAGCCACTTAGTCCAGCTTTACCTTTTGGAGTGACTCTAAACTGGTGTACTTCCTTTTTTTATTTTTTTTTTCCTTTTTAAAAAAAAATTAATTATATTTTTATTTGGCTGTGCTGGTTCTTAGTTGTGACATGTGGGACCTTTAACTGAAGCATGCAAACTTAGTTGAGGCATGTGGGATCTAATTCCCTGACCAGGGATTGAAGCCGGGCCCCCTGCGTTGGGAGCACGGAATGTTAGCCACTGGACCAACAGGGAAGTGCCTGTACTTCCTTTTAAAGTTGTTCTCTCATGTATCATGGTAACCTTTCTGTTATCATCCCCAGGTTAAACAATCCTGAGTCACAAGCTTCTAGTTGAGAGAGGAAAAATGAAAGGAATTAGATGTATGGTCGGGTGTGTATAGTGTGTTACCTACCAGTTGCTCTGATACTGCAGATTGCATATGTCTAATTTAGACCTTTCTTTTTCTGAGTTACTAGATTTTTTAAAGTAAGAGGACATTTTTAAAAGGAGAGTGACATTGAACTTTAAAAATTTTGCAAAAACATTTTCATGTACAGTCCTGTGAGTTTTAACACGTACCTAGATTGTTTTTACTTTCTTTACTTTTTTTCAATCTTTTTTTTAAATCTTTTTCTGCCTAGATTTCTGTAACAGTGTACAGAATAATTTCAACACCCCAAAGAATTCTCTCATGTTACCCCTGTGCAGTCAACTCCCCTTCATTAAAAAAAAATTAATTTATTTTTTGGCTGTGCTGGGTCTTCATTGCTGCACAGGCTTTTCTGTAGTTGCAAGGGAGGGCTGCTTTCTAGTTGTGAGCTTCTCATTGCTGTGATTGTCTTGTTGTGGAGCACAGGCTTGAGGGCATGTAGTTGCAGCATGTGGGCTCAGTGGTCTCGGCTCCTGGGCTCTAGAGCACAGGCTTAACAGTTGTGGCACATGGGCTCAGCTGCACCATGGCATATGAGATCTCCTTCAATTAGGGATCGAATCAGTCTCTCCTGCATCAGCAGGTAGATTCTTTACCTTTGAACCACCAGGGAAGCCCACTGTTTTCCTTTTTAACACTTGGACTTACTGTTCTTTTTTTCTAAACAGAATATTCCTCATAGCAAGAAATATTTCTCAAGCAAAAAAAAAAAAACTTGGAATAAGTGGATAATTGATCAATGTAATTGTTGGTATTCTTTTAGAAAAAAGTACTAAACTTTGTAGATGGAGGAATGTTCTATTGTTGTTCAGTCTGTAAGTCATGTGTGACTCTTTGCGACTTCATGAACTGTAGCACGCCAGGCTTCCTTGACCTTCACTGTGTCGCTAAGTTTGCTCAAACTCATGTCTATTAAGTCTGTGATGCCAGCCAACCATCTCATCCTCTGTCATCCCCTTCTCTTCTTGCCCTCAATCTTTCTTAGCATCAGGGTCTTCTCCAATTAGGTGGCTCTTTGCATCAGATGGCCAAAGTATTGGAGCTTCAGTTCTAACATCAGTCCTTCCAATGAATATTCAGGACTGATTTCCTTTAGGATTGACTGGTTTGAACTCCTTGTAGTCCAAAGGGACTCTCAAGAGGCTTCTCCAGCACTACAGTTTGGAAGCATCAATTCTTCGGCTCTCAGCTTTCTTTATGGTCCAACTCTCACATCCCTACGTGACTACTGAAAAAACTGTAGCTTTGACTATACGGACTTTTGTTGGTAAAGTGATGTCTCCACTTTTTAATATGCTGTCTAGGTTGGTCAGAGCTTTTCTTCCAAGGAGCAAGCATCTTTTCATTTCTGCAGTGATTTTGGAGCCCAAGAAAATAAAATGTGTCGCTGTTGCCACTTTTTCACATCTATTTGTCATGAAGCTGTGGGACCGGATACCATGATCTTAGTTTTTTGAATGTTTTAAGCCAGTTTTTTCACTCTCTTTCACCTTCATCAAGAGGCTGTTTAGTTTGTCTTCTCTTCTATCCAAGGTTGTCTATACTTCTGGCAATCTTGATTCCAGCTTGTGCTTCACCCAGCCTGTCATTTCGCACGGTGTACTCTGCATATAAATTAAAGAAGCAGAGTGGCAACATACAGCCTTGATGTACTCCTTTCCCAAAAGGCTTTAAATTTTAAAAAAATTATTGTAAAACTTCTGGAACCTGTCAAATGAGGCAAATCCCATAATGTCAAGTTACAATAGGGAACATCTAACAAAGAAATTTGGCGGCTAAGTCTGTGATAATATCATAATGGATGACATCACATATCTTTTCATCTCCCTTCGATAAATCCAGAATTCCCACTTACTGCAATTGCAGGGTAGGCTAGGGTAAACTAGAGATTAATTTTGCGAAGGGTTATGTTATGAAGTCTCAGCTTTTCTCCCTTTTCTCTAACATTGTCACTTTTTGCTAGCTTATCTATTTTATTCTGCATTTAGTTATTTTAGGTATTCCACTTTTCTAGGATTGGAGGGAAAAGTGTGCTATCTTTATAGCTTTAGTGTTTTGCAAAGGTAGCTTTCTTGTTTCCAGCCTAAAATAGTCAGTAATCTAGAAATTCCCTCATTTCCTCAAAAAAATTTACAAATCCTTCCCCTAAGTCCTGCCTCTAGATCTTTCTCGGACTTCTTCATCAAGAATGTATAGTTCCTCATTTTCTTAAGTACTTAAAGTAGGTCACCTGAGGTTATTAGCAGTTGCCTCTTTAATTGGGAGTATCTATTGCCAAAACAAAGGATGTTAATCTGGCAGTCCCCTGTGTTGTGGTATTGTTAAAGCTCAGGCCAGCAGTTCACAAGGCCCTGCTGCAAACCCAGGAGGACTGGCGCATCCTGGACCCTGTAGCTTGTCTTCTGCTGCTCTGGCTGCTTGGGAGACCACCAGACAAATGCTCATTTGCCTTCAGTGGAAATGCGATCCTGATTATCCATGCCTTCAGGAGGAGGATTATGTGGATTAAAAGAAATCCATGGATAATCCAGAAGCTTTATTTAAACTGCAGTTTAACCACATTCCTGACCATAGTTTTTCCTTGCATTTCTAATAACTAATTTATAATATTTACCAATTTCATGTTTATCTTCTTGTACCATTTAGAAGTAATGGTAGTTACAAAGTAAAGAAGATATGGGAGGGGACAAAGGAGTTGGATAATCTATAGGCTTTGCCCCACATGACTCCGTGTTGACTGTATGGTTTAACCACAGTGCTTACTAGACCTTGAAGACCAGAATTCCATGAATTCCTCACCTGCTGAGCCACTGGAAGAAATTTGAGGTGATTGTCAATAAGAGGCCAAACTCCATTTTGAGACATTTGTACTTTACTAGCTTAAATGATTGAGCTTTTGTGATTTAAATGAGTACTGGAGATTGTCAGAATTATAAATTTACTGCAATTTGAAGTTCTCCTTAATGTTTATTTAATCGCTTAAACTGCTAACCATTTTCATAGGAACTAAACTGAAGATTTGCTATTTGAAATATAAGTGTTTGTCGCCAGGCAGCTATCCTACTGCCTTTGACATGTTACTTACATGTAGTTACACAGTAGTTAATTTCTATTAAATAGTTGAAATACAGTTATTTAAAAGTGCTTATCCCTGATGCTGGAAAAGATTGAAGGCAGGAGGAGAAGGGGACGATAGAGGTTGAGATAGTTGGATGGCGTCAACTAGATGGACATGAGTTTGAGTAAGCTCTAGGAGTTGGTGATGGACAGGGAAGCCTGGTGTGCTGCAATTCATGGAGTCGCAAAGAGTCGGACACAGCTGAGCGACTGGTCTGAACTGAACTGATTCTTGAGGTACTGATTTAGTGTGGGTCTTGTATTTAGATATTATGCTGTTAAAATGGGTGTTTTCCTCTGGCTTTATAAATCATTACAAATTTCTGCCTTTATGTTAACTGAACAAAAATTTATTTAAAACTTATTTCTGTACTTGTAATATATTTTCAAAAGTTGTTGTTCAGTCTCTAAGTCGTGTCTGACTCTTTGTGACCCCATGAACTGCAGCACATCAGGCTTCCCTGTCCTTTACTGTCTCTCAGAGTTTGCTTAAACTCATGCCCCTTGAGTCGGTGATGCTATGCCTTCTCTTGCCCTCAGTCTTTCCCAGTATCCGTCTTTTCCAGTGAGTCAGCTCTTTGCATCAGGTGGCCAAAGTATTAGAGCTTTAGCGTCAGTCCTTCTAATGAATATTCAGGGTTGATTTCCTTTAGGATTGACTGGTTTGATCTCCTTGCTATGGAGGGGATTCTCAAGAGTCTTCTCCAGCACCACAGTTTGAAAGCATCAGTTCTTCTGTGCTCAGCCTTCTTTACAGTTCCATATTCATTAGCTATGTGGATATCATTCCTGCAATTGAGATTCATTGTAGTTAATCACTGGAGGCATGTCCGGGGGGAATACCAACTGGAGTTCTCTTAATGTGCTTGTTTTTTGCTCTATGAGCCTAGGGAAACATCCACAGAAGAAGGTAGTTGGTTTTGGACAACGTTGTGATCAATTATAATTCTTTAATTTTTGTTCTCTTGATAGCAGTGGAAATTTCACATTTTCATTGGAAATCATTAGTTGTCTGAAAATGATGTACTTCACCTACCATTCCATTATTAAATTATATTATTAAAATATCCCCTAACTAACTGAGAGGCTTCTGAGTTTAGATTCTCATTCTACCTACAAGAAAGGAATATTTCTGTGTGTGTGTGTGTGTGTGTGTTACGAGAACTGTATATACCATACCAACCAGCATCAATTATTTTATCTTTAATTTGTGAAGAGGTCACTATCTTCTCATTGAGGTATAGGCAGTTACTTTTTAGTCAGTGATTTCTGTAAATCATGTAGTCTGTCTATTTTTACTTGTTTTCTTTTATGTTCTTTTGCCATTCAAAACTGGCTGTCAATGTAGTATATTAGAGAAACTGATTTACTATATAGAATTAAACTATAACCATAGTTAACGTTGTAAAATGTGCACCTGTGCGTCAGATTATGCTAAGTGCTCTTTGTGTATTATTCAGTTTATCTTCATAACAAACTTGTAGAGAAGGTACTAATAATATTCTTATTTAAGAGATGAGGAAACTGAAGCTTTGGGAAATTAACATGCCAGGTGGCACACAGATTTTAAGTGGGAAACTCAGGTTTCAAATCTGAATCTGTATGACTCTGGAATTTATGTTCTTGTTTATTTTAAAGTTTATTTTTTTATTGAGGAATAGTTGATTTATAATGTTATATAAGTTTCAGGTATACAACATAGTGATGAAAATTTTTTGAAGATTATATGGCATTTATAGTTATTACAAAAATTCCGTCTTGTACAATATACCCTTCTAGATTATTTATCTTATGTGTAGTAGTTTGTACCTCTTAATCCCCTCCCCACCTTGCTTCTCCCCATTTCCCACTCCCTACTGGTAACCACTAGTTTGTTCTCTATATCTGTCAGTCTTTTTTCTTTTTTATATTCATTAGTTTAATTTTTATATTCCACGTGTAAGTATTATCATACAGTATTTTTCTTTCTCTGTCTGACTTATTTCACTTAGCACAATACCCCCTGAATCCATCCATGTTGTTACAAATGGCAAAACTTCATTCTTGTTTTTAACGGCAGAGCAGTCATCCATTGTATGTATACCATTCTTCTTTATCCATTCATCTGTTGATGGACACTTAGGTTGTGTCCATATCTTAGCTATTGTAAACAGTGCTGCAGTGAAAACTGGGATAGAATTTATGCTTATAACTGATCACCTTAATAATTTTTTTATTTTTTGTTTTTTTCAGCGGAAGGTTGAAAGAGACTAAAAGTTTGAAGTATTGTTTTTTAGCATGATAATCACCACTTTGATCTGACAGTACCTGTGTATTTGGAAACAGGAATCAGTTTTTTAGTTTTAGCCACTAACTTTCTTTCATTCAGTACTCTTTTTTTTCCTCCTTTGTCTGCTCTGAATGGCATATAGGATCTTAGTTCCTCAGACCAGGGATTGAACCTGTGCCCCCTGCATTGGAAGCATGGAGCCTTATCCACTGGCCACCCAGAGTTCTTCACTCACTACTCTTAAACAAGTTTTTATGTGTATAGTCCTTTTTTATGGATAAGAGTTAAACAATAAATTAGTTATGTGATATGGTATACTTTTGTTTTGAATGTAAGATAAGCTTTCCTTTTCCCTTGGCTTTACAATTGGAGTGTGGTTTTGTGGTTTGTCATACATATGTAGGTAATGAACATACTTAATGTATAACCTCATGTAGTTAGAGGTCCTAGTCTTCTTGTGTAGATAATCTTTACAGAGTTTTAAAATAAGAAAATACAGGGACTTCCCTGGTGGTCCAGTGGTTGGGACTTCGCCTTCCAATGCAGAGGGTGTGGGTTCGATCCCTGATCCAGGAACTAGGATCCCACATACCTCATGGTCAAAAACCAAAACATAAAATGAAAATAATATTATAACAAATTCAGTAAAGAGTTTAAAAATGATCTACATTTAAAAAAAAAGATATAAAGTATTTTTTTCCCTCTCTCCTTTTTAGGTTATTTGTTTCGGTGGTTCATTAAAACATATTACTAAGCTTGATCCTAAATTAATGGGAATAGAGGAAGGTAGACATAAATTTATTTTAAAATAAATGAACCAGTAGACAATTTTTAATCCCTTAACATTAAAAAAAAATGGTTTGAGAAGAATTAGTACTATTTGGCCTTTTTTTTCCTCTTCATATTCACATGAGAAAGGAATGTAAGCATTAACATTACATTTGCCATTAGCAGTACCTGGACACATGGAAGGAGATGCATAGAACAGAATGGATTTTCTGTCTAACCCTGGAGTCCAGGTAACTTGCTTCAGCCAAGGTTCTGGTTGTGATTCCATTACAAGCCATTATGATAGCATATCTGATCTGCAAATGGGAGATTTGTGGGTGATTTTCTTTTTATTTCTTTACTTCTTTTTGGCTACGCTGAGTTGCTGCATGGTCTTTCTCTAGTTGCAGTGAGCAGGGCTACTCTAGCTGTGGACACAGGCTTCTCATTGTGCTGCCTTTTTTTGTTGCTGAACACAGGCTCTAGGGCTCAGTGGCTTCAGTAGTTTCCATGCATGGACTTAGTTGCCATGTGGCATGCAGAATCCTCCGGGACCCGGGATCAAACCCGTGTCCCCTTCATTAGCAGACAAACTGTCATCCACTGTGCCACCAGGGAAATCTGTGTGATTATTTTCTTTACTACTGAAGAGTTGAGATCTTACTGAATATGCTTCTTCCTATAGACAAGCTCTGCTGCTGCTGCTGCTGCTAAGTCGCTTCAGTCGTGTCCAACTCTGTGCGACCCCATAGACGGCAGCCCACCAGGCTCCCTGTCCCTGGGATTCTCCAGGCGAGAATACTGGAGTGGGTTGCCATTTCCTTCTCCAATGCATGAAAGTGAAAAGTGAAAGTGAAGTCGGTCACTTGTGTCCGACTCTTAGCGAACTCATGGACTGCAGCCCACCAGGCTGCTCCGTCCATGGGATTTTCCAGGCAAGAGTACTGGAGCGGGGTGCCATTGCCTTCTCTGTTGTTTTGTCTATGACCCAACAAATGTTGGCAATTTGATCTCTGGTTCCTCAGCCGTTTCTATACCCAGCTTGTACACCTGTAAGTTCTTGGTTCACGTACTGTTGAAGCCTAGTTTGAAGGATTTTGAGCATTATTTTGCTAGCCTGTGAGATGAGCACAATTGTCCGGTAGTTGGAACATTCTGTGGCATTGTCCTTCTTTGGGATTGGAATGAAAACTGACCTTTTCCAGTCCTGTGGCCACTGCTGAGCTTTCCAAATTTGATGACATATAGAGTGCAGCACTTGAAAGCATCGTTTTTTCCGATTTGAAATAGCTCACCTGGAATTCCATCATCTCTACTAACTTCATTCATACTAGTGCTTCCTGAGGCCCATTTGACTTCACACTGCAGGACGTCTGGCTCTTGGTGAATGACCGCAGCATTGTGGATGATTCAGATCATTAAGACTTTTCTCGTATAGTTCTTCTCTGTACTCTTGCTACCTTCTCTAAATCTCTTCTACTTCTGTTAGGTCCTTACCATTTCTGTCCATTTTTGTGTTCAATGCTATTATGAAATGTTCTCTTGACATCTCCAGTTTTCTTGACGAGATCCCTAGTCATTCCCATTTTATTGTTTTCCTCTATTTCTTTGCATAGTTCATTTAAGAAGGGCTTCTTATTTCTCCTTGTTACTCTTTGGAACTCTGCATACAGTTGGGTGTATCTTTCCCTTTCTCCTTTGCCTTTTGCTTCTCTTCTTTCCTCAGCTATTTGTGAAGTCTCCTCTTAAAACCACTGTGCCTTCTTGTGTTTCTTTTTGTTTTGGATGGTTTTGGTCGTTGCTTCTTGTACAGTGTTATGAACCTCTATCCATAGTTCTTCGAGTACTCTGTCTACAAGATCTAATCTCTTGAATCTCTTCTTCACCTCCCTTGTCTAATCATAAGGAATTTGATTTAGGTCATACCTGAATGGCCTGGTGGTCTTCCCTAGTTGCTTCAATTGAAATCTGAATTTTACAATAAGAAGCTTATGATTTCAGCTACCATCAGCTTCAGGTGTTGTATAGAGCTTGTGTAGAGTCTCCAGCTGACTGTATAGAGCTTCTCCATCTTTGGCTGCCAAGAATATAATCAGTCTGATTTTAATATTGACCCTGGTGATGTCCACGTGTAGAGTCTTTGTCTCTTGTGTTGTTGGAAAAGGATGTTTGCTGTGAGCATCGTGTTCTCTTAAGAAAACTCTGTTAGCCTTTGCCCTGCTTCATTTTGTACTCCAAGGTCAAATTCACCTGTTATTCTGAGTATCTCTTCACTTCCTATTTCTGCATTCCAATCTCCTGTGATGAAAAGGACATCTCTTTTTGGTGTTAGTTCTAGAACATTTTGCAAGTCTTCCTAGAACTGGTCAATTTCAACTTCTTCAGCACCAGTGGTTTGGGTATAGATTTGGATTACTGTGATGTTTGCCTTGGAGATGAACCGAGATTATTCTGTCATTTTTGAGGTTGCACCCAAGTACTGCATTTCAGACTCTTTTGTTGACTATGAGGGCTACTTCATTTCTTCTAAGGGATTCTTACCCATGGTGGTAGATAGAATAGTCATCTGAGTTAAATTTGCCCGTTCTTGTCCATTTTAGTTCACTGATTTCTAAATTAGCAGTATTCACTCTTGCCATCTCCTGCTTGACCATATCCAGTTGACCTTGATTCATGGGCCTAAGTTCCAGATTCCTATGTAATACTGTTCTTTATAACACTGGACATTACTTTCACTATCAGACACATCCATAACTGAGCATCATTTCTGCTTTTGCCAAGCAGCTACATTCTTTCTGGAGCTATTCATAATTGCACTCTGCTCTTCCCCAGTAGCATAATGAACATCTACCAACCTACAAGGGGCTCATTTTCTGGTGTCTTATCTTTTTGCTTTTTTTATATGGTCCATGGGGTTCTACAGGCAAGAATACTGGAGTGGGTTGCCATCTCCTCCTCCAGTTCACCACATTTTCTCACAACTCTCCACTATGACCTGTCCATCTTGAGTGGCCCTTCAAGGCATGGCTCATAGGTTCATTGAGCTACACAAGTCCCTTTGCCGGGACAAGGCTGTGAGCCATGATTTTATCCTCTGGTTAAATAGAATCACTGAATACAAGTTATGATCTTAACTTATGCTCAGTTAATTAGTCGTTTTTTGTGTTAGCATGTTTATCTACCCTATTGATAGACAGTATGCCTTTTACTTTTTACTTCCTGTACATGCGGGCTTAACACTTTATCTATTTTATTTTTTGGCTGTGCTAGTCTTTGTTGCTCCAAGCAGACTTTCTCTAGTGGTGGTGATTGGGGGCTGTTCTTCATTGCGGTGCACAGTCTTCTCATTGGAGTGGCTTTCCTTGTTGTGGAGTACCTGCTCTTGGCACGCAGGTTTCTGTAGTTGTGGCGTGTGGCCTCAGTTGTTGAGTCATGCAGGCCCTTGAGCACATGGGCTGCAGTAGTTGTGGTGCATGGACTTAGTTGTTCTGCACCATGTGGTATCTTGCCAGACCAAGGATTGTACCCATGTCTCCTGCATTGGCAGGTGGATTCCTTACCACTGAGCCACCAGGAAGCCCCCTGCATTGACCTTTTACCTGGGTGTCTATTTTGGTTAAGTAGACTAATGGTTGCCTGCAGAGATTTGTTTATACTCTCTGTAGCAAAGCTCTTCTCCACCAAGGATACTTTACAATAATACTGAAAATCAGGAAATAGTAACTCTGTGTGGTTGAGATCTTGTTCAGAGGATTATTTTTACTTATTTATATACTTACTTACTTATTTGGCTTCATCATACAGCACATCTTTTGAGATCTTAGTTCTCTGACAAGGGGTTGAACCCAGCCCCTTGGCAGTGAAAGCTTAGAGTCTTAACCACTGGGCCACCAGGGATTTCCCCAGAAGATTAATTTTGTAGAGAACTTTATGTGTACTTAATTCTCTATAGTAATAACCATGTTTTGGTTGTATACTGGTACATTATCTACTCAGTTCAATTCAGTCCAGTCGCTCAGTCGTATCTGACTCTGCGACCCCATGGACTGCAGCAAGTCAGGCCTACCTATCCATAATCAACTCCCGGAGTTTACTCAAACTCATGTCAGGTAGGGTGAATAAGCTCAGGAATGCTTGGTACTGTTTCATGACTCAGTGAAGAAAGGCCCATTGTTACTAAGGAAGTAAATAGTAATCTCCAAGGAGACTACCACCTTCTGGTTTTTAACATTTATTTAATTTTTAAAAAATGAAATATTTTTCTTGAAGGATAGTTGTACAACATTTTAGGTATACAACATAGTGATTCATAAGTTTTAAAGATTATACTCCATTGATAGTTATTATAAAGTATTGATATATTCCCTGTGTTGTACAATACTTTTTTTTTCTAGTTTTTTTTTTTTTTTTTTTAATTGAAGGGTAATTGCTTTACAGAACCCTGTTGTTTTCTGTCAAACCTCAACATGAATCAGCCATAGGTATACTTATATCCCATCCCTTTCTAACCTTCCTCCCGTCTCCCTCCCCGTCCCACCCTTCTTGGTTGATACAGAGCTCCTGTTTCAGTTTCCTGAGCCATACAGCAAATTCCCGTTGGCTATCTATTTTACATATGGTAATGTAAGTTTCCATGTTACTCTTTCCATACATCTCACCCTCTCCTCTCTTCTCCCCATGTCCATAAGTCTATTTTCTATGTCTGTTCCTCCATTGCTGCTCTGTAAATCAATTCTTCAGAAGCATTTTTCTAGATTCTGTATATATGTGTTAGAATACGATATTTCTCTTTCTGACTCACTTCACACTGTATCATAGATTCTAGGTTCATCCACCTCATCAGAACTGACTCAAATGTGTTCCTTTTCATGGCTGAAACCTATATGCAGGTCAGGAAGCAACAGTTAGAACTGGACATGAAACAACAGACTGGTTCCAAATAGGAAAAGGAGTACGTCAAGGCTGTATATTGTCACCCTGCTTATTTAACTTCTATGCAGAGTACATCATGAGAAACGCTGGGGTGGAAGAAGCACAAGCTGGAATCAAGATTGCCGGGAGAAATATCAATAACCTCAGATACGCAGATGACACCACTCTAATGGCAGAAAGCGAAAAGGGACTAAAAAGCCTCTTGATGAAAGCAAGAGAGGAGAGTGAAAAGGCTGGCTTAAAACTCAACATTCAAAAAAACTAAGATCATGGCATCTGGTCCCATCACTTCATGGGAAATAGATGGGGAAACAGTGGAAACAGTGTCAGACTTTATTTTGGGGGGCTTCAAAATCACTGCAGATGGTGATTGCAGCCATGAAATTAAAAGACGCTTACTCCTTGGAAGGAAAGTTATGACCAACCTAGATAGCATATTGAAAAGCAGAGACGTTACTTTGCCAACAAAAGTCCGTCTAGTCAAGGCTATGGTTTTTCCAGTGGTCATGTATGGATGTGAGAGTTGGACTGTGAAGAAAGCTGAGCACCAAAGAATTGATGCTTTTGACCTGTGGGTGTTGGAGAAGACTGTTGAGAGTCCCTTGGACTGCAAGGAGATCCAACCAGTCCATCTTAAAGGAGATCAGTCCTGGGTGTTCATTGGAAGGACTGATGCTAAAGCTGAAACTCCAGTCCTTTGGCCACCTCATGCGAAGAGTTGACTCATTGGAAAAGACCGTGATGCTGGGAGCGATTGGGGGCAGGAGAAGGGGACGACAGAGGATGAGATGGCTGGATGGCATCACCGACTTGATGGACATGAGTTTGAGTAAACTCCGGGAGTTGGTGATGGACAGGGAGGCCTGGCGTGCTGCGATTCATGGGGTCGCAGAGAGTCGGACATGACTGAGAGACTGAACTGAACTGAATATTCCATTGTGTATATGTACCACAACTTCTTTATCCATTCATCTGTTGATGGGCATCTAAGCTGCTTCCATGTTCTAGCTATTACAAATTGTGCTGCAGTGAACAATGGGATATATGTGTCTTTTTCAATTTTGGTTTCCTCAGGGTATATGCCTAGAAGTGGGATTGCTGGATCATATGGCGGTTTTATTCCTAGTTTTTAAAGGAATCTTCATACTGTCTTCAATAGTGGCTGTATCAGTTTGCATTCCCATCAACAGTCTAAGAGCGTTCCCTTTTCTCCACACCCTCTCCTCTATTATTTGTAGACTTTTTTACGATGACCATTCTGACCGGTGTGTGGTGATATATCTCATTGTGGTTTTGATTTGCATTTCTCTAATAATAAGCAATGTTGAGCATCTTTTCATGTGTTTGTTAGCTATCTGTATGTCTTCTTTGGAGAAATGTCTATTTAGGTCTTTTTCCCACTTTTTGATTGGGTTGTTTGTTTTCCTAGTGTTGAGTTGTATGAGCTGCTTGTATATTTTGGAAACTAATCCTTTGTCAGTTGTTTCATTTGCTATTATTTTCTCCCATTCTGAGGGTCTTTTCATCTTGCTTAGAGTTTCCTTTGCTGTGCAAAAGCCTTTAAGTTTAATCAGGTCCCACTTGTATACTTTGTTTTTGTTTACGTTACTGTAGGAGGTGGGTCACGGAGAAGGCAATGGCACCCCACTCCAGTACTCTTGCCTGGAAAATCCCATGGATGGAGGAGCCTGGTAGGCTGTAGTCCATGGGGTCGCTAAGAGTTGGACACGACTGAGCAACTTCACTTTCACTTTTCGCTTTCATGCATTGGAGAAGGAAATGGCAACCCACTCCAGTATTCTTGCCTGGAGAATCCCAGGGACGGGGGAGCCTGGTGGGCTGCTGTCTATGGGGTCGCACAGAGTCGGACACGACTGAAGTGACTTAGCAGCAGCAGCAGGAGGAGGTGGGTCATAGAGAATCGTGCTTTAATGTATGTCATCTAGTGTGCTGCCTGTGTTTTCCTCTAATAGTTTCTGGTCTTACATTCAGGTCTTTAATCCATTTTGAGTTGATCTTTGTGTATGGTGTTTGGAAGTGTTCTAATTTCATTGTTTTGCTTATAGCTGTCCAGTTTTCCTGGCACCATTTACTGAAGAGGCTGTTTTTACCGCGTTGTATGTTCTTCGCTCCTTTGTCAAAAATAAGGTACCCATAGGTGCATGGATTTATTTCTGGGCTTTCTATCTTGTTCCATTCGTCTATATTTCTATTTTTGTGCCCGTACCATACTGTCTTAATGACTGTAGCTTTGTAGTATAATCTGAAGTCAGGAAGCTTGATTCCTCCAGCTCCATTGTTCTTTCTCAAGACTGCTTTGGCTTTTCGGGGCCTTTTGTGTTTCCATATGAATTGTGAAATTTTTTGATAGTTCTGTAAAAGATGCCATTGGTAATTTTATAGGGATCACATTGAATCTGTAGATTGCATTTGGTAGTATAGTCATTTTCACGATGTTGATTCTTCCTACTTAGGAACATGGGCTGTCTCTTCATCTGTTTATGTCATCTTTGATTTCTTTCATCAGTGTCTTATAATTTTCTGTGGACAGTTCTTTTGTCTCCTTAAGTAAGTTTATTCCTATATACTTAATTCTTTTTGTTGCAATGGTGAATGGGATCGATTCCTTAATTGCTCTTTCTGATTTTTCATTGTTAGTTTATAGAAATGCAAGTGATTTCTGTGTATTGATTTTATATCCTGCAACTTTGCTAAATTCACTGATTAGCTCTAGTAATTTTCTGATACTATCTTTAGGGTTTTCTATGTACAGTATCATGTCATCTGCAAACAGAGAGAACTTAAATTTTCTGATCTGGATTCCTTCTATTTCTTTTTCTTCTCTGATTGCTGTAGCTAGGAGTTCCAGAAGTTTGTTGAATAATGGTGGTGAAAGTGGACACCCTTGTCTTGTTCCTAATCTTAGGGGAAATGCTTTCAGTTTCTCACCATTGAGAATAATGTTTACTGTAGGCTTATCATATGTGGCCTTTCCTATGTTGAGGTAGGTTCCTTCTATGCCCATATTTTGAAGAGTTTTAATCATAAATGGTTGCTGAATTTTGTCAAAGGCTTTTTCTGCATCTATTGAGATGATCATATGGTTTTTATCTTTGAATTTGTTAATATGGTGTATCATATTGATTGATTTGCTTATATTAGAGAATTCTTGCATTCTTGGAATAAACCCAACTTGATCATGGTGTATGAGGTTTTTGATGTGTTGCTGAATTCTGTTTGCTAAAATTTTGTTGAGGATTTTTGCATCTGTGTTCATCAATGATATTGTCCTGTAGTTTTGTTTTTTTGTGTTGTCTTTCTCTGGTTTTGGTATCAGGGTGACAGTCGCCTCGTAGAATGAGTTTGGAAGTGTTCCTTCCTCTGTAATTTTTTGAAAGCATTTTAGAAGGATAGGCATTAGCTCTTCTCTAAATATTTGATAGAATTCTCCTGTGAAGCCATCTGGTCCTGGGCTTTTGAATTTTGGGGAGATTTTTGACCACAGCTTCAATTTCAGTGCTTGTAATTGGATTGTGCATAATTTCTATTTCTTCCTGGTTCAGTCTTGAAAGATTGAACTTTTCTAAGAATCTGTCCATTCCTTCCAGGTTTTCCATTTTGTTGCCATATAGTTCATAATAGTCTTTTACAATCCTTGGTATTTCTGCATTGTCTGTTGTGACCTCTTTTTCATTTCTAATTTTGTTGATTTGATTCTACAATATACTCTTGTAGCTTATTTTTTACATGGTAGTTTGTACTTCTTAATGCCTTACCCCTGTTTGCCCCTTCCCTTCCCCTCTCACTGGTAACCAGTAGTTTTTTCTCTGTATCTGAATTGTTTCTTTAATTTAATTTTGTTTTGGCTGCACTAGATCTTTGTTTCTTTGAATGGGCTTTCTCTAGTTGTGGAAAGGGGGCTTATTCTCTGGTTGTGGTGCTTGGGTTTCTCATTGTAGTTGCTTCTCTTGTAGCACACAGGCTCTAAAGGGTGGGCTTCAGTCATTTGGTACATTGCTTTAGTTGCCCCAAGGCATGTGAAATCTTCCTGGACTTGGAATGGAACCTGTGTCCCCTGCTGTGGCAGATGGATTCTTAATCACTCGACCACCAGGGTAGTTCTTAGGTATATTTATTTCTAATAGTAGGTACATGCCTATCATTTAAAATTTAAAAAGAATACAGTGAAATGTAAGTCTTGTGCCTCTCCTAATTCTCTGTGAGGAGATAATTATTCTCTTAAGTTTTTTTTTGTTCTTAGATAACCCATGTATTTATTTATTTTATTTATTTTTTTGGCTGTGCCACTCGGCCTGTGCGGTCTTAGTTCCCCTACTAGGAATTGAACCTGGGCCCTTGGCAGTGAAAGCATGTAGTCCTAACCACTGGACTACCTGGGAATTCCCAACCTGTGTATTAATGAATATGTTGTTGTTTAGTAGGTGAGTTGTGCCTGAGTTTTTTGTGACCCCATGGACTGTAGCCTGCCAGACTTCTCTGTCCATGGGATTTCCCTTGCAAGAATACGGTAGTTGGCTGCCATTTCTTCTCCAGGGGATCTTATGTCTTCTGCATTGGGAGGTGGGTTGTTTACCACTGAACTGCCTGGGAAGCCACTTTTAATGAATATACACACAGGTAAAAGCCCACCCTCAGAAATGGTAGCTGGCATGCACATTTTTCTTTGTGTCTTTTCTTATTACTTAGCAAGATATTTGATATTATGTATCTATCATCACAGAACTGCTTTATTCTTTTTCATGGTTTCTTAGTATTCTGTTGTGTCAATGTAACATAAATTTTCTCTATTTGTATATGAATTAACATTTAAATTGTTTCTAATCTTTTGCTATAGTTTTGATGTGGCCAGGTTTGAATTCAAGATTTGCAGGCTATGTGTGGAGACTGAGAAAGAGGAAAAGGCCATTCTGATGTTTGAGACAAGGGAGGAGGATAGCAGGAGAAAATCTGGAAAGGTAGGAGAATGAAGGAGAGAACAAACAATTGAAGGAGGCAGGATTAAAGGATAGGGGTGAAATAGGCCGGATGTGTCCAAGGCAGGTACTAAAACTGCTGTCTTGGTACCAGACTGTTTGAAGTTATTAACCATATAATCTTGGGCAAGTTGCCTGTTCTCTCTATGCCTTCATTTCCTCATCTGCGAAATGGGATAATAACACCTCATTGTATGTTGCTGTAGAGCTGTTGGTACAGCATTCCTCCACATTGAGAAAGCTTTCTGTTCCCTGACCCCGCCCCCCCACTTTGCTATTTTTCAGCCTTTACAGCTCAAGTGTATTTCTCCCCCAAACCATCTTGATTGCACCAAGAGCCCCACTTCTGTATCCTATACCTTTGTCTTAGATGTCACCTCATTCCTTTGAAATTCTCATATCTAATTATTTACCCCATCTGATGGTGGAGGACCATCTTTTGTATTGTTTTGTGTAATTTAGTTTTACCTGCAACCACCACTAAAATACTTGTTAGCACAGTGTCTAGCATATAGTATGGAGAAGGAAGTGGCAGCCCACTCCAGTCTTTCCTGGAGAATTCCATAGACAGAGGAGCCTGCTAGGCTACAGTCCATGGGGTCTCAAAAAGTCAGACACAACTGAGTGACCATTACTCACCCACTCACTAGCATATAGTAGGCACTTCATAATATTTGTCTTAAGCTGAAGAAAGCCATGGGCCTTAGGAACATTGAACCTAGAAAATTGCTAATCTTTCCACCCTTTCCCCAGTCACCCAGTTTTCAATCCTGAAGCAACTAGTGGTTGAAGATGTGTTTTTCCTCAGTTTATATAAACAAATACATATATATGTACATATTTATATATCTCTCCCTCTTTAAAACTAAAACAATATCATACTCTAAACATTGTTATGCACATTGTAGTCATCCCCCAAAAGAATGATGTTTGATTCTGTGCACGCTTGACCCATATAAAATTGTAAGCATTGTTAGGTTTTCACTTAAGACTCATGCTGTAGTATCAGTAGCTGTGACTGGTGAGTCAACTGTCTAATTACAGTGAGATTATAAGAGCATGTTTTTCTGTCCAACAAAGAAGCTTTGTAAATAAAATTTTAACATCTTGAAAAAAATGAGAGGCACCATTTTTTTTAAAATTTTGATAATTGTAGATTCACATGTAGCTATAAGAATAATACAGAAGAATCCTGGCTACCCTTTACTCATATTTCCCTAGTAGTAACATCTTGCATAACTATAGAAAAAATATCCGAACCAGGAAATTGATACAATCCATCTACCTTATTCAAAAGCCACCAGTTTTTCGTGTAATTTTTGTATTTATTTCTGTACATTTTCATCACATGTATAGATTTGTGTGATCACTACAGTCAAGATAACAACAGTTACATCACAATCTTGCATGCTACCTCTTTCCCTCCCATCCTTTTAACCTCTGACAACTACTCTGTGTTCTCCTTCTCAATGATTTTTGTCACTTTTAGAGTTTTGTTTTTTTTTTAAATGGATGACTTTAATTTTAATAAGGGATTACTTTCACTGCATTAAATTCTCAAAGCCTTTAAGGTGAGAACCGTGTTTATATCGTGTGCTCAGTCATTCAGTGGTGTCTGACTTTGCAACCCCATGGATTGTAGCCCATCAGGCTCGTCTGACTGGAGTTTTCCAGGCAGGAATACTGGAGTGGGTTGCCATTTCCCACTCCAGGAATGCTGCTTCTTAAAGTGACTTCTGTGGACTTAGGGGACAGGGATTTGAACCCTGGTTGGAGAAGATTCCACATGCCTTGGGGCAACCAAGCCCCTGTGTCACAACTACTGATTCCAAGCTCTGTAGCCCATGCTCTGCAAACAAGAGAAGCCACCGCAGTGAGAAGCCTGAGCACTACAACTAGAGAGTAAACCTCTGTTTGCCACAACTAGAGAAAGCCTGAGAGCAGCAGCAGAGACCCAGTGCAGCCAAAAATTAAAAATAAGTAAATGTTAAAAAAAGAATGCTGTATAGGGAAGTCCCTGGCATCCAGTGGTTAGGACATAGCACTGTCACTGCTGGGAGCCCAATTTAGATTCCTAGTCAGGGAACTAGGATCCCACAAGCTGTGTGACATGCCCCTCCCCGCCTCAAACACACAAAAGAATGCTGTGTAAATTCTCTAGTTTGTAACCCTTGAGTTTGGTTTTTTTCATTTAGCATAATTCCTTGAAGATCCATCCAAGGTATTGCACATATCAGTAGACATTCTCTTGCATACCCGTAGTATAGTTATCAGAGTTAGGAATTTAACATTGGTAAAATATTATTATCTATAATCCATATTCCAGTTACACCAGTTGTATTAAGTATATTTTTTCCCTAGTGGCTCAGACGGTAAAGAATCTGCCTGCAATGAGTGAGACCTGGGTTTGGTCCCTGGGTTAGGAAGATCCCCTGGAGAAGGGAATGACTGACTACCTACTCCCAGTATTGTTGCCTAGAGAATTCCGTCGACAGAGGAGCCTGGCAAGCTACTGTCCATGGGGTTGCAAAGATCAGATAGGACTAACTGACTGACATGTTCACTTCTTTCACTTTATATTGTCTCTACCGTTGCCAAAGCCACTGTCACATTATGGTTGTCAGGTCTCAGTAGTTCCCTCAAATATGGAGCTTTTTTTTTCTCCTTTAATAACTGATATATTTGGAAAGTATAGGTCAGTTTATATTGTAGAATGTTGCTCATTTGGGTTGGTTGTTCATCATGATTAGATCCATATTATGGATTATGGGTTTTTGGCAGGAGCACCATGTTTGATTACTTGATTAAAGTGATGTTGGCCTGATTTCTCCATATAAAGTTGTTAATTTTTGCTTTGGTTGTTAATAAATATTTTTGTGGGAGTCTAAGTAACGATTGTGTTTCTTATCAAACTGTCACCAATTTTAGCATCCCTTGAGGGTTTTTTTTCCCCCTGAATTATTATTATCAAGGTTACAAAATGGTGATAAACTTAAAGGTCAGCAAAAAGGCAAAGCTGACTTATACTTCAGCATCCAGTTAAGAAGTAGAAAAAACAATTCTTATATATATGTTAATAATATAAAGGCAAGCCTAAAAAGGCAAGGGTTAAATTGTATAGAAAAGAATAATAAATTTAGGCCCTCTCCAAAAGTGTAATTTATAAGAGAAAAATGTTGCAGTAAGGAATAATTCTTGAGAAGTTAAGATTTGATGGTGAATTACAAAATTATAAAAGCTTGTTTGAATATCTGAAGGTAGAGGTGGTTTAATAAAATTTCTTAGGACAGTGTTGCTGCTGCTGCTAAGTCGCTTCAGTCATGTCCGACTCTGTGCGACCCCATAGACGGCAGCTCACCAGGCCCCGCCGTCCCTGGGATTCTCCAGGCAAGAACACTGGAGTGGGTTGCCATTTCCTCCTCCAATACATGAAAGTGAAAAGTGAAAGTGAAGTCGCTCAGTCGTGTCAGACTCTTAGCGACCCCATGGACTGCAGCCTACCAGGCTCCTCCGTCCATGGGATTTTCCAGGCAAGAGTACTGAGTGGGGTGCCATTGCCTTCTCCAAGACAGTGTTAGATTTCCAAAAATTTACAAAGATTGCCCAGAGTTCCTATATACTCTGCATCCAGTTTCTCTTATTAACATTACCGTGGTACATTTGTTACATTGATAAACCAGTGTTGATAAATTGTTATTAATTGAAGTCCATGTTTTATTTGGATTTCTTTGGACTTTAATGTAGTTTTTCTGTTTTTGAATTCCACCCAAAATACCACATTGCATTTAGTTGCTGTATTTCCTGAAAGGTCCTTTTGCTTCCCTGGTGGCTCAGACAGTAAAGCGTCTGCCTGTAATGTGGGAGACTTGGGTTCAATCCATGGGTCAGGAAGATCCCCTGGAGAAGGAAATGGCACCCCACTCCAGTGGGGCTTATCGTGTTTATTTTCTGCTACACTCCTAGGACCAGTCCTTTCTCCAAGGGACCTTGGTTCCTTTTTTTGGAGGCTGGTATTTAGAAACTAAGATGTGTCTCAAACTACTGCACAATTGCACTCATCTCACACACTAGTAAAGTAATGCTCAAAATTCTCCAAGCCAGGCTTCAGCAATATGTGAACCGTGAACTTCCTGATGTTCAAGCTGGTTTTAGAAAAGGCAGAGGAACCAGAGATCAAATTGCCAACATCCGCTGGATCATGGAAAAAGCAAGAGAGTTCCAGAAAAGCCTCTATTTCTGCTTTATTGACTATGCCAAAGCCTTTGACTGTGTGCATCACAATAAACTGGAAAATTCTGAAAGAGCTGGGAATACCAGAACACCTGATCTGCCTCTTGAGAAATTTGTATGCAGGTCAGGAAGCAACAGTTAGAACTGGACATGGAACAACAGACTGGTTCCAAATAGGAAAAGGAGTACGTCAAGGGTGTATATTGTCACCCTGTTTATTTAACTTATATGCAGAGTACATCATGAGAAACGCTGGACTGGAAGAAACACAAATTGGAATCAAGATTGCCAGTAGAAATATCAATAACCTCAGATATGCAGATGACACCACCCTTATGGCAGAAAGTGAAGAGGAACTAAAAAGTCTCTTGATGAAAGTGAAAGTGGAGAGTGAAAAAGTTGGCTTAAAGCTCAACATTCAGAAAACGAAGATCATGGCATCCGGTCCCACCACTTCATGGGAAATAGAGGGGGAAACAGTGTCAGGCTTTATTTTTGGGGGCTCCAAAATCACTGCAGATGGTGACTGCAGCCATGAAATTAAAAGAGCTTACTCCTTGGAAGGAAAGTTATGACCAACCTAGATAGCATATTCAAAAGCAGAGACATTACTTTGCCAACAAAAGTCCGTCTAGTCAAGGCTATGGTTTTTCCTGTGGTCATGTATGGATGTGAGAGTTGGACTGTGAAGAAGGCTGAGCGCCGAAGAATTGATGCTTTTGAAGTGTGGTGTTGGAGAAGACTCTTGAGAGTCCCTTGGACTGCAAGGAGATCCAACCAGTCCATTCTGAAGGAGATCAGCCCTGGGATTTCTTTGGAAGGAATGATGCTAAAGCTGAAACTCCAGTACTTTGGCCACCTCATGCTAAGAGTTGACTCATTGGAAAAGACCCTGATGCTGGGAGGGATTGGGGGCAAGAGGAGAAGGGGATGACGGAGGATGAGATGGCTGGATGGCATCACTGACTCGATGGGCGTGAGTCTGAGTGAACTCCGGGAGTTGGTGATGGACAGGGAGGCCTGGCGTGCTGCGATTCATGGGGTCGCAAAGAGTCAGACATGACTGAGCGACTGATCTGATCTGATCTGATTAAGTGTACTTATTATTACTGGTTATCACTGCCCCTAGGCCTTCTTGGCTGACAAAGCAAGAAAATACTCAAGTATATGAACCTGTGAATAAATAATTTCTAAATAGATATTTCTGTTATTTTGTTCTTGAGTTTTAAAATTTTTTGGTTGTGCTGTGAAGCATGCAGGATATTTATTAGTTTCCCAACTAGGGATCAAACCCTTGCCTCCTGCATTGGAAGTGTGGAGTCTTAACCACTGCACCACCAGGGAAGTCCTGTATTTTTTTATTTATTTCTTTATTTAAAAATTAAAAAATTTAATAAGGGTTTCTTATTTTAACCATCTCAACCCATTATTAAATTAAACATGAGTTTTTACTGATGTTTCCAACTCTAAATCATTCTAGCGTCTTGTTGCTTAGCTGCCCCACTGCGGTGGTTAGAAATCTGGCTTTTGGTTTTCTTAGCAGTCTTTCAGTATCATATCTTTTTGCCTTTTTATGCTGTTCATGGATTTCTCATGGCAAGAATACCGAAGTGGTTTGCCATTCCCTTCTCCAGTGGAGTGCATTTCGTCAGAGCTCCACTGTGACCCGTCCGTCTTGGGTGGCCCTGCATGGCATGGCACATTGTTTCATTGAGTTAGACAAGGAGGTGATCCATGTGGTCAGTTTGGGGAGTTTTCTGTGATTGTGGTTTTCATTCTGTCTGTCCTCTGATAGATAAGGATAAGAGGCTTCCGGAAGCTCCTAATGGGAGGGACTGGCTGTCAGGGAATCTGGGTCTTGCTTTGATGGTCAGGGTTCAGTAATCTTTAATCCAATTTTCTGTTGATGGGTGGGGCTGTGTTCCCTCCTTGAAGTTTGGCCTGGCCAAACTATGATAGGGTAATGGTGACAATGGCTGCCTCCTTCAAAAGGGCTTATGTCACATACCACACCTCCCAGGTCTGCTGTAGCCAGAGCCCCTGTCCCCATGGCAGGTCACAGCTGACCCGTGCATCCGCAGGAGACACTCAGACACTCAAAGGCAGATCTGCCTCAGTCTCTTGTGGGGTCCCTTGGTCCTCGTGCAGACAAGGTTTTGTTTGAACCCTCCGAGTGTCTGGTGGGTTTGGGGTTTGATTGTAAACGTGATTTCACCTCTCCTGCCATCTTGTTGGGGCTTCTCTTTTGCCCTTGGACCTGGGGCATCTTTTTTTGATGGGATCCAATGTTTTCCTGTAGATGGTTGTTCAGTGGTTAGTTGCAATTTTGGAGTTCTTGCAGGAGAAGATGAGTGCACATCCTTCTACTCCACCATTCAGTACCTAAATTATGATTGTGATTAGACAGTGTAAAGGACAAACAGGTTCAAGGGATTAGATTTGATAGAGAGAGTGCCTGAAGAACTATGTAACACTGTACAGGAGGCAGTGATCAAAACCATCCCCAATAAAAAGAAATGCAAAAACGCAAAATGGTTGTCTGAGGAGGCCTTGCAAATAGCTGAGAAAAGAAGAGAAGCGAAAGGCAAAGGGAAATATATCCATAAGAAAAGGAGAAATATATCCATCTGAATGCAAAGTTCCAAAGAATAGCAAGGAGAGATAAGAAAGCCTTCTTAAGTGCTCAATGCAAAAAAATAGAGGAAAGCAATAGAAAGGGAAAGACTAGAGATCTCTTCAAGAAAATTAGAGATACCAAGGGAACATTTCATGCACAAATGGGCACAATAAAGGACAGAAATGGTATGGACCTAACAGAAGCAGAAGATACGAGGAAGAGGTGGCAGGAATACAGAGAAGAACTTACAAAAAAGATTTTAATGACCCAGATAACCACCCATCACACCAGATGGTGTGATCACTCTCCTAGAGCCAGGCATCCTGGAGTGTGAACTCAAGGGGGCCTTAGGAAGGATGACTATGAACAAAGCTGGTGGAGGTGATGGAATTCCAGCTGAGCTATTTCAAGTCCTAAAAGATGATGCCATTAAAGGGCTGCACTCAATATGCCAGCAATGTACAGTGTAATGTATGTAATTGTGTTTTAAAAACCCTAAAATTCTAAGGAGTCAGAAGTCAGTGTGAGCTGGACTAGTAAGGGACTGCGTCCTGGAAGTCAGACTTGAATTAAGTCTTGAAGGATTTGGTGATTAAATTTTCTTAATTGAGGGATGGGACAAAATCTAGATTGTTAGGCAGAAAGGGAGCTAGTGCCAGAGACAAGTGGAGATAATCTTATCTGATAAGGGAAGGAGGAAAAGGATTTAAGGAATGCCACCCCCCTCTGCCCCCCCAACCCCTGCCAGTGTACCTCTACTTAATGTAATATGTCAACTCAGTCATTCCTGGGATGCTTCATTCTGCTGACCACATAACATAAGGTATCATGTGACTGACTTAGTGAATGTGATAGTGATGTTTCTTCTGAATGTTTTTTTTCAAGTCTCAAAAATAACTGAAGATTTTATAAGCAAACCATTGATGTGCTTATAATTGTGTGTTAACATACCTGTCTGTTAGTCTATATAGAAACTATTGCCCTGCCTATGTTAAGGAAATTCTGGTTCTGTTTATAAGGGGAAGAATCCTTTTGAAATGGAAAATTGACTTCATAATGCTGATTTTAATACTTACTGAGTTTTCTAAAGGCTGATGCTTAAAGTATGCTGGGAAAGAAATTACAGAACTTAAGAATTCTTAAGGAATTGTATATCATGCATTCAATGACCAGACTTTAGCTGATTTTATAGAGATGTTCTTAAAAGTTCGTGAGAGTAATAAACACTTAAAGACCATATAAGGCTTTTTGAATAGTTGACATAAAAAACAAAAGTGAGAATGTAGTAAAATTTTAGTGAACATTATGGATAATTTTAGTGAACATCTCTACCCTTTAGAAGAAAAGCCTGTTTTTTTTTTTTAAATCACAACCCATGGCTTTCAGGATCCTGGTTCCCAGACCAGGGATTGAACCTTGGCCCTGGGAGTGAATATGCTGAGTCCTAACCACTGGACGGCCAGGGAATTCCCAGAAAAGCCTGTTTTTTAAACTATGCCATTAATACAGTTCTGTGAACCTTGTTCTAAGGCTTTGCCAAAGTGAATGTCTTTGTGTGTTGGCCATATTTACAGGTTGTGCTGCCAATGAAAAATACGTTGTGATTTTAACTACTGAAAGTTTAAGTAATCTACTTTTATAAAACATAATAGGAACTGGGAAATTATTTTAATGGCTGTTTTCTAAAATATTCACAGGGCTTTTTCTTTTCAAGAGGTCAAATAATTTGTCAGGTTATTTCTGTTATTTCTTTATCTAGAAAATGTGATAACAGTGTTAACCCATTTGTTGTTAAGTGATCTAACAGTAATTGAATGCTTTGCTAATACGATGTGGAATACTAATGAGCTGACTCTGGTTAAAATTCAGACCTTGGGAATGCCAGATTGTTCTTCAGAGAGGTTCGGGATTTCCTAGGCACACAAGTTAGAGATTTCATGAAAACTGTGGCAGGGAACCTCTGCATTTTAGAGCTTTATTTTAGTTGAGTAATAGGGACCTAGAGAAGGAGGCTACCAGCTCTAGGGTGTGCAGGCTGCAATGGATTCCCTAGGGCACATAGGGAAGCTCTTCATTGAATTTACCCTTCTCACGCCTGAGAATTGTTGCAAGAGCTTTTCTAATTACTTGGTTAGCCTGACATCCACCCTAACCCTGTTCCAGGCTTTACTGCAAAAGAATTTCTCTCTGGCACAGGTACTTCTTCAGATATCAGATATTGGAAGCTATTTTACTGTAGATATATTTTTAAATCTAAGGAGGTTAGAAAGATTGTGTTTTTGATTTTGTGTTGTTCAGTTCAGTTCACTCACTTAGTCGTGTCTGACTCTTTGCGACCCCATGAATCGCAGCACGCCAGGCCTCCCTGTCCATCACCATCTCCTGGAGTTTACCCAAACTCATGTCCATCGAGTTGGTGATGCCATCCAGCCATCTCATCTTCTCTCGTCCCCTTCTTTTCCTGCCCTCAATCCCTCCCAGCATCAGGGTCTTTTCCAATGAGTCAACTCTTAGCATGAGGTGGCCAAAGTATTGGAGTTTCAGCTTTAGCATCAGTCCTTCCAATGAACACTCAGGACTGATCTCCTTTTGGATGTACTGGTTGGATCTCCTTGCAGTCCAAGGGACTCTCAAGAGTCTTCTCCAACACCACAGGTCAAAAGCATCAATTCTTCGGCGCTCAGCTTTCTTTACAGTCCAACTCTCACATCCATACATGACCACAGGAAAAACCATAGCCTTGACTAGACGGACCTTTGTTGGCAAAGTAATGTCTCTGCTTTTGAATATGCTATCTAGGTTGGTCATAACTTTCCTTCCAAGGAGTAAGCGTCTTTTAATTTCATGGCTGCAGTCACCATCTGCAGTGATTTTGGAGCCCCCCAAAATAAAGTCTGACACTGTTTCCACTGTTTCCCCATCTATTTCCCATGAAGTGATGGGACCAGATGCCATGATCTTCGTTTTCTGAATGTTGAGCTTTAAGCCAACTTTTTCACTCTCCTCTTTCACTTTCATCAAGAGGCTTTTTAGTTCCTCTTTCCTTTCTGCCATAAGGGTGGTGTCATCTGCGTATCTGAGGTTATTGATGTATCTCTAAGCAATCTTGATTCCAGCTTGTGCTTCTTCCAGCCCAGCGTTTCTCATGATGTACTCTGCATAGAAGTTAAATAAATGAAAATATGTAGCCTTGACGTACTCCTTTTCCTATTTGGAACCAGTATGTTGTTCCATGTCCAGTTTTAACTCTTGCTTCCTGACCTGCATATAGGTTTCCCAAGAGGCAGGTCAGGTGGTCTGGTATTCCCATCTCTTTCAGAATTTTCCACTGTTCGTTGTGATCCACACAGTCAAGGGCTTTGGCATAGTCAATAAAGCAGAAATAGATGTTTTTCTGGAACTCTCTTGCTTTTTCCATGATCCAGTGGATTTTGCCAATTTGATCTCTGGTTCCTCTGCCTTTTCTAAAACCAACTTGAACATCTGGAAGTTCACGGTTCACATATTGCTGAAGCCTGGCTTGAAGAATTTTGAGCATTACTTTACTAGCATATGAGTGAGTGCAATTGTGCGGTAATTTGAGCTTTCTTTGGCATTGCCTTTCTTTGGGATTGGAATGGAAACTGACCTTTTCCAGTCCTGTGGCCACTGCTGAGTTTTCCAAATTTGCTGGCATATTGAGTGCAGCACTTTCACAGCATCATCTTTCAGGATTTGAAATAGCTCCACTGGAATTCCATCACCTCCACTAGCTTTGTTCATAGTGATGCTTTCTAAGGCCCACTTGACTTCACATTCCAGGATGTCTGGCTCTAGGTCAGTGATCACACCATTGTGATCATCTGGGTTGTGGAGATCTTTTTTGTACAGTTCTTCTTTGTATTCTTGCCACCTCTTCTTAATATCTTCTGCTTCTGTTAGGTCCATACCATTTCTGTCCATTATCGAGCCCATCTTTGCATGAAATGTTCCCTTGGTATCTCTAATTTTCTTGAAGAGATCTCTAGTCTTTCCCATTCTGTTGTTTTCCTCTATTTCCTTGCATTGATCGCTGAGGAAGGCTTTCTTATCTCTCCTTGCTATTCTTTGGAACTCTGCATTCAGATGTTGATATCTTTCCTTTTCTCCTTGCTTTTCACTTCTCTTCTTTTCACAGCTATTTGTAAGGCCTCCCCAGATAGCCATTTTGCTTTTTTGAATTTCTTTTCCATTGGGATGGTCTTGATCCTTGTCTCCTGTAGGATGTCATGAACCTCCGTCCATAGTTCATCTGGCACTCTGTCTATCAGATCTAGTCCCTTAAATCTATTTCTCACTTCCAGTGTATAGTCATAAGGGATTTGATTTAGGTCATACCTGAATGGTCTAGTGGTTTTCCCTACTTTCTTCAATTTCAGTCTGAATTTGGCAATAAGGAGTTCCTGATCTGAGCCATAGTCAGCTCCCGGTTTTGTTTTTGCTGCCTGTATAGAGCTTCTCCATCTTTGGCTGCAAAGAATATAATCAGTCTGATTTTGGTGTCGACCATCTGGTGATGTCCATGTGTAGAGTCTTCTCTTGTGTTGTTGGAAGAGGGTTTTTGCTCTGACCAGTGTGTTCTCTTGGCAGAACTCTATTAGCCTTTGCTGTTCTTCATTCTGTACTCCAAGTTCTCTTGGCAGAACTCTATTAGACTTTGCTGTGCTTCATTCTGTACTCCAAGGCCAAATTTGCCTGTTACTCCAGGTGTTTCTTGACTTCCTACTTTTGCATTCCAGTCCCCTGTAATGAAAAGGACATCTTTTTTGGGTGTTAGTTCTAGAAGGTCTTGTAGGTCTTCATAGAACTGTTCAACTTCAGCTTCTTCAGCATTACTGGTCGGGACATAGACTTGGATCACTGTGATATTGAATGGTTTGCCTTGGAAACAAACAGAGATCATTGTGTTGTTTTTGAGATTGCATCCAAGTACTGCATTTTGGACTCTTTTGTCGACTATGATGGCTACTCCATTTCTTTTAAGAGATTCCTGATCACAGTAGTAGATATAATGGTCATCTGAATTAAATTCACCAATTCTCATCCATCTTAGTTTGCTGATTCCTTGAATGTCGATGTTCACTCTTGTCATTTCCTGTTTGACCACTTCCAATTTGCCTTGATTCATGGACCTAACATTCCAGGTTCCTATGCAATATTGTTCTTTACAGCATCGGACCTTGCTTCTATCACCAGTCCCATCCACAACTGGGTGGTGTTTTTGCTTTGACTCCATCCCTTCATTCTTTCTGGAGTTATTTCTCCACTGATCTCCAGTAGCATATTGGGTACCTACTGACCTGGGGAGTTCCTCTTTCAGTATCCTATCTTTTTGCCTTTTCATACTGTTCATGGGGTTCTCAAGGCAAGAATACTGAAATGATTTGCCATTCCCTTGTCCAGTGGACCACATTCTGTCAGACCTCTCCACCATGACCCATCTGTCTTGGGTGGCGCCCTACCCCATGATTTAGCTTCACTGAGTTAGACAAGGCTGTGGTCCGTGTGATCAGATTGGCCTGTTGTCTGTTATTGTAGTTTCAGTCTGTCTGCCCTCTGATGCCCTCTCTCAATGCCTGCCGTCTTACTTGGGTTTCTCTTACCTTGGATGTGGGGTATCTCTTCATGGCTGCTCCAGCAAAGCAGAATAGTCCATAAATGCTGATAATGGCTTAGACTGAGGCTGGGCCAGGGACAGTGGGAGTGTTGGTTGAATTTGGTATGTTTTGAGCTCAAAGCCCCTTTTTTTTGTTGTCCTTTCCTCTGAGATGTTGTTTGACAGGGGAGCAGACAGGAGGATATCAGTAGTTTACATTGTAAAAATATTGGAAACAATCTGTTGTTGTTTAGTGGCTAAGTCATGTCCAACTGTTTTGTGACCCCATGGACTGAAGCCCACCAGGCTCCCCTGCCCATGGAATTCTCCAGGCAAGAATACTCGAGTGGATTGCCATTCCTACACCAGGAGATCTCCCGACCCATGGATTAATCCCGTGTCTGCTCCATTGGTAGGCAGATTCTTTACCACTGAGCCGCCTAACAGTGGTATATCCACAGAATGTTTATACCATTGGTATATCCAGATGTTGAAAAAAAGAATGAGGAATATGCCCATGAACTGATATAATGTGATTTACAGGATCTATTGCTAAAGGAAAAAAAGCCTAAAATCCAAGTACAGAGAAATGACTATTTTTATGTTAATTTGGTTAACTAAGATGTATTTAAAAGGCATCTTTCAAGTTTGCATTTCTCCTTGTTTCCCAGTTTTTACCAGTGTTTGATAAAATTTGAAATCTCATCTTGAATTGTAAACACTTGTCACACAGTTCTTTGGTGTATGTGAGTAGTTAATTGTTCTCTTCTCTGTACTTTTCCTTGGGTCACATGGAATAGCCCATGTGGGAATGCTTGTATAAGTTAGTGTTTGAGACTCTGGGAGAAATGCTTGGTTCCTATAACCCTCTCTACCTTCTTGCAAAATGTTGTATGTACTTATTTTTTGTTATCATTATATATTATAATTTCTTTAAAATAAGAGAAGAAAAAAGGTTGTGAAAATTTAGCACTGTACCATCAGCTATTTTTTACTTCATTATATTTTTTTGCCACTCTGCAGAGCATTTGGGATACTAATAATGATAATAATTACTTTTATTATTTTGGCCATGGGGCAAGCAGGATCTTAGTTCTCTGACCAGGAATCAAATGAACACACTCTCCCCTGCCCCCCAGTAATGGAAGCTCAGATTATTAACCACTGGACTGCTGGGGAAGTCACTTTATTTTATTACTGTTTAATAGACATACTTAATTTTTACATAGTTTTATGTAATACTTCTGAAGTGAGTGACATGTTTTCTAAATATTTTCATCAGCTTTATGTCTATAGAAGCCTTATATCTAAGATACTGATGATATTTCAGTAAGAAAAAGTGTTATTGGAGTTGCTGTTTTCTTCAAAACAGGGATGGAATGAAGTAAAATACCTTTGGAGTGAAGCAGAACATTAAATGGGAGTTTAGCTACATGTGCAGTTTAATTCACTAAGTGAACATTTTTTTATTACCTGATGTAATCAGTCATTTTGCAGGTACTTGGATTGTAAATTTGAATGTTACTCTCTACTTGTCCTGCAAGGGATATAAGCAAAGTAGTTATTTGTAATGCACTGTGATAAATGAAATAGAAGCCACAGCAGGATCCCATGGGAGTGAGCCTTGGGGGCTCAGAAAGGGCTCTAGAGAGAATGTCACTGACCTGGGGCGGGTGTATAGGATCTGGCCTGCTGGACAGGGTGATGGAATGGGCACCATCTGCACCAGCACCAGAGGTTTATACTCCAAACTCTCATACTTAATCTTGTTGTTACCAGAATTTAGTCAAATTATGTCTTGTATTTTAGGTAAATGAGAGATGCACTGTGGAGGACAGTTCAAAATAGGGGTTATCTCATTGTTTTAGTTTAAGGAGGAGATACTATTGGTGTCCCTTAGTTCTGAGATAAGAATACTTACAGCTCAAACAGGCAGGATTTTATTAAGCAGGCAGTTTTTGTAACGACAGACTAGTTACAGCTCTGTTACAGCTCAAGCAGGGTGCAGGCAGTGAACCCTAGAAATGTGAGCGCAGGCAGACCTCTGAAGGAGTGCCCCAATCCCTCCTGGCTTTCCTTTCTATACTGTCTCCTCCCCCTGGAGCCTGATTGCTCAGCCCTATGCAAAATTAAGGCTTGTACTTGCCAACAAAATGGGCATACACTCAAGGCCAATCAGGGAAGGGGGCATGTTTTCCTGCCAGAGGTTCTCATTCTGGTCCTCAGCCTCCTCTTTCCTGGGCTTTTTTTTTTTTTTTTTCTTTTGCGTGCCCTCTCAGTGGTTCTTCTAGCCATGCCCATCTTGGACTTCTTTTTATATTCCAGCTACCTAACATTGGTGTGTTTGTGTGTGTGTGTGTGTTCAGTCATGTTTGACTCTGCAACCCCAGGAACTGTAGCCCACCAGGCTTCTCTCTCCATGGAATTTTCCAAGCAAGAATACCCAAGGAGTGGGTTGCCATTTCTGACTCCAGTGAATCTTCCTGACTCGGGGATTGAACCTGAGTCTCTTGAGTTGACTGCATGGGCAGGTGGATTGTTAACCACTCTACCATCTGGGAAATAGAACTCTAAATGCTCCCTTTTGTATGTCCCTTTATTTATTAGACCATAATTTAGTTGTTAGGGTGAATTAATGGTGAGTAGAAATGACTAGCCCTTGGGCCTATAAGTGGGAGTGCAAGAACGTTTCAGTGAGTCTTTTGTTCAGAAGAGTCTTGAGGTTTTATGTAACTAGAGGAGAGGAGGTTGACCCGACTCCGAGAGAAGCAAAGTGGAATTTTGGGAGAAAATGTACTTTCTTAAGGAGGCTAGTGTTAGAGATGATGACAAGCCAGGTAGATGTGCTCACACTACAAGACTTCAGTGAGATGGATACTGCTGTTGCCTCAGTTACAGATACTGTAAAAGAATAGTTTCTGTCATCATATGTGTATGCTGGTAGTATTTGGACCCTAATTTGGTTTATTAATTTACTAATCTGCAGTCTATGGGGTCGCGAAGAGTCGGACACGACGGAGCGACTTCACTTTCACTTTTCACTTTCATGCATTGGAGAAGGAAATGGCAACCCACTCCAGTGCTCTTACATGGAGAATCCCAGGGACGGGGGAGCCTGGTGGGCTGCCATCTATGGGGTTGCACAGAGTCAGACACGACTGAAGCGACTTAGTATATATAGTATGTATAATCTATGTATAGACTGGCCCCCCAGGCGAAGAATTGCCTGCCAATGCAGGAGATACACGAGACTCAGTTTCTATCACTGAGTCACGAAGATGCCCTGGAGAAGGAAATAGAAACCCACCCCAGTATTCTTGCCTGGAAATTCGCATGGACAGAGGAGCCTGGCGGGCTGTGGTCCATGGGGTCACAGAGTTGGACATAGCTTATTGACCACACCACCACCACCACCAATCTATATATATTGGTTTTCCCATGATCTTAAAAAACATTTCCAATATACAAACTATTCCGCCGCTAGCCCTCAGCCACCCTGTTCCTATTTATGACATTCCTCCAAAACTCCCTCTTTCCAGGAAAACTTGTTTATTAGCCTTTAATGTGGTCTTCTTGGAGAAGGCAATGGCACCCCACTCCAGTACTCTTGCCTGGAAAATCCCATGGATGGAGGAGCCTGGTAGGCTGCAGTCCATGGGGTCGCTAAGAGTCAGACACGACTGAGCAACTTCCCTTTCACTTTTCACTTTCATGCATTGGAGAAGGAAATGGCAACCCACTCCAGTGTTCTTGCCTGGAGAATCCCAGGGCGGGGGAGCCTGGTGGGCTTCCGTCTATGGGGTCGCACAGAGTCGGATACGACTGAAGTGACTTAATCAGTTAGCAGTGTAGTCTTCTAGAATTTCTATATATAAATAAAGGCAATAAAAATAGAGACACTTTTTCCTGTCTATCCAAAAAGGTCACCGATTCCAAAAGTACGGTGTTACACCTGTTGATCTGCAGATTGGTCTTCTTACCCTTTCCTTTGTACATTGTGTTTTTTACTTAACAATCGACCCTTCCCTTTGTATGTTGTGTTTTTTACTTAACAATGGAGATCTTTACAGAAGATCTTCCTGTAGAGTAGTTTTGTTTCATTTTCCAGTATATAGTTTTTGTTTTGTATGATTTCCCTTTGATAATTTATTTAACCAGTTCTCTGTTGACTTGTTTCTGTTTTTTCATTTTTGTAACAGTGTTACAATGAAGTACCTTGTACATCTGGCATTTTGCCTGTATGCAAGTAAATAATTATGGAATAAATTCAGATGTGGTATTACTAATAAACGGCCATATACCTTTGTAATTTTTATAGATATTGCTAGGTTGCCCTTATGTTTGCACCCTGACTCTCCCACCAGTGAAAAGGGATAATTTGTGTTTCTTTCCTCCTTCCCCAGCTTTATTGAGATTTAATTGACATAAAACATGTTTGAATTCAAGGTGTGCAGTGTGATAATTTGATATAGGTATATATTGCAAAAGATTTACCACAATAAGGTTCTTTAAAATATCCATCACATAATTTACATACTTACTGTTCTGTTCTTAAGGTGGGTGATGTGTATTTACTCACAGCCTTGCCATCAATGTACCATGACAAAGAGGTTGAAAATTGGGTCTAAGTATAGTCTTAATTTGCATTTTTCTAATGAGTGAGGTTAAGAGTCTGTCCATAGTTTCAAGACTCCTCCCCTTTCCCCCTGCTTTTTTCTGTGACTTTAACTATTTTAGGGGTTTTGAAGCAGAAATTGTTTTATACATTTATACATTTTTTTTTCCTCATTCAAGTTTAACAGGTACAGCAGAGTGTATAAATCTTAAGCATGTAGTAAGGTTTGATTTTTATAAGCCTCTGACACTCAATCTGGATTTTTTTTGGTGATTTTTTTACCAGAAGATGTCAACAAAAGTTTCAGACAACAGCCAAGATGGTTTTTTTTCCTTTTCGGATGGTCTTTCCGTGATTTGTGCACTGAAATGTTAAAGGGTTGTAGTTGTCTCATTGGGCCATCAGGAAGAAGAACCAGGTTCACAGGAGGCATTCCTGCTACCTGGTAGTGACTGTAAGATGCATTCTGTGTCAGAGGTGTTCAAATGCAGAAAACACTTCATCTTAAAAATGATGAAATACATTAGATAATGTCAGATTGTTTTCCTTAGAGTTCATACTAATTTACACTGTCAACAGGAAGGTAAAATGTTTTGGTTGTTTCACATAATCTCAAATAAGTTGATACTGTCAGATCTTTTTGTCAGTCTAACATGTAATATAGTGGTTCACTGTTTTTTTCCTCCTTTTAATTTTTTTTTCAGTGAAGTCTAACTCATACAGTAAATGGCAAAAAATCATCAATGTATAATATCATGATTTTATCTCAAAGTAAATAGATCCATGTAACCACCACCAAGAAGTAGAACATTGCCAAGAGCCCACTTGTGTGCCACCTCCCAGCCCACTTACTTCTGCTTGTTTCTTTCCCAAAGAAGTCACTATTCTGAAAGCTAACACCCTAGAATCAGTTTTGCCCATTTTTTGAATGTTTTGTACATGAATCATGCAGTAGGGGTACCTTTGTATCTGATGTCTTTTATTTAACAATATGCTGGTGACACCCGAAACTAATACTGTAAACAAACAAAACAAACCAATATGTCAGTGCCACCGGGGAAGGGAAAACGGAAATACTTTACATTTGAGAATGGCATTATTTTCAAAAGGAACCACTTTTTTCATGATCGAGGCCATAATGATGGGGAGGGGAATGGTCAGAAACCAGGAGCCCAAATTAGGATTCTCATACTGCCTTGCCCCAGCTGGATGACTTTGAGATCACATGAACTCAGTGACTATAATGATCCCTACTCCAGTTACATGAGAGGCTTTCTATGAGGATTCTCTGAAATAGTACATGTGAAAATGCTCAGCATTGAAACAATGGTGATGTTGTTACTTTAATTCCGATTGTGATGGTATTAAAAGGTGGGGGCCTTTAGAAGATAATCAGATCATAAGTTAGAGCTCTCATTATGGCATTAAAAGTGTGTGTTAGTCTGTCAATCAGATCTGACTCTCTATGGACCCTATGGACTATATAGCCTGCGAGGCTCCTCTGTCCATGGAATTCTCCAGGCAAGAATACTAGAGTGGGTTGCCATTTCCTTCTCCAGGGGATCTTCCTGATGCAGGGATTGAACCCGGGTCTCCCGTGTTGCAGGCAGATTCGTGACCATCTGAGCTACCGGGAAGCTCCATTACGGCATTAGTGTCCTTATAAAAAGAGAGTTGAGAGAGCTTGCCGCCTCTCTTCTGTTGTGCGCCATATGAAGATACAATGAGAAGATGGTGATCTGTAAACCATGAATAGGTCCCTCAGCTAGAACCTGACCATGATGGCAGCCTAATTTCAGACTTCCAGCTTCTGGAACTGATATTTTTTGTTTAAGTTGATCTCCCTCTTCTAAAAAAGAGAAAACTCCAATATATTTGTAACATTTATCCTTGTTAAGTGTCATTGTGAGTTGTTCCATGTGGCTTAGTAAAATGAACAAAAATATGTTCTCATTCCTACAGTGTCTAAGAGTGATTCCCACTATTTGTGTATGTTTGAATCACTTATGATTTTTATTTTATTGAGGAGTTTGCAAATCATTTTTATTGCTGAAATATCTTTTTGTAATTCAGATACTCATATCTGAATAGATTTAAAACATATACATCTGTGGTCTTTGAATCCTTTTTCTGAATTATTTATATTTGTAATATGTAATAGATTCCTGTGGTTCAAAGATTAAAAGTATAAAAAAAGTAAAGTCTCCCACTTCTACATGAACTGTCCAGTTCATGTCTACCCCAATTGCCTAACATCTGACTCTACCTAGGAAACTAATATTACTAGTTTCTGTATAATCTTCCATTGTCTTTTACTGTGGTGGTAGTGGTAATTGCTCAGTCGTGACACTCAGTCATGTCTAACTCTTTGGAGTTCCATGGAGTTTGGGCTGCCAGGCTCCTCTGTACTGGAGTGGGTTGTCATTCCCTTCTCTAGGGGGTCTTCCTGACCCAGGGATTGAACCCAGGTCTTCTGCATTGCAGGCAGATTCTTCACCATCTGAGCCACCAGGGAAGCCCAAAGAGAATATGAATATAGATTACATCTTTATCCCTCTGCCCAAAACACATTACAGCAACTATCTGTACATTTTTTTTTGCTTAGCATCTTGCATATTTTTCATGTGTCAGACCATATTTAATTATCTCTAAGGTACTTAATTCATTTTCATTGCAACATAGTATTATACTATGCTAATATATCATTTATCCATTCTGTTTTACATTTGTACTTTTTGGGTAGTCTGAAATAATGCTGCAGTGAGCATTCTAGTAAATATCTTTTGATGAAATGTATACACATTTCTTTTGGATTTATATCTAGGGTGGAATTTCTATGTCGTAAAGTAATGTAGATTTCCGTTGCTGTACATTTTCAACAAGCCTGGGTATTATTATTTTCTTTAATTTTTACCCATTCTGATGGGTACACACATGGTATCTTATTGTGGTTTTAATTTTTATTTTCCAGAGTACTAATAAAATTGCCAATTTCCCCCTTTATATTTACTGACTGTATTGGTCCATTCAGAAACTGTATTTTTAAAAAAGCCAGAATATATAATCTCCATCTGTAAAAAGAAAGACTAACAAACTCATACACTAATAGTCTTAATCTGATTATTTCTTGGATAATCAAGAAGTATTCGATTTCATGGGTATCAAAGAAACTTTTTTTGGGAGGAGAGCTGGACCACTCAGCATGTGGGATACCAGCTCCCACGTGATCTCTCACTAGAATTGATTCTGTGCCTTCTGCAGTGGAAATGCAGAGTCCTAAGTTCTTGCCTGGAGAATCCCAGGGATGGGGGAGCCTCGTGGGCTGCTGTCTATGGGGTCGCACAGAGTCGGACACGACTGAAGTAACTTAGCAGCAGCAGCAACCACTGGACCACCAGGGAATTCCCTCAAAGAATATTCTGAGTGTTCTAATTGCATTTTATAAAAATAAGTGTTAGAATAGAGATTACATTCCTTTGATGTAGGGCTAGGACTTTTTGGTAGTATGTGAGGAATGCTCTTGGTCCAGTAGGGAAAGGAGAGAGATGAGCACCTCCACCATGAAGTGATTTTTAGAATTTAATTTTTAATTTTATCATTTTTATGGACTTCCCTGGTGATCTTGTGGTTAAGAATCCCCCTGCTAATGTGGGGGACATAGGTTTGATCACGGGTCCAGGAAGATTACCCATGTCAAAAAGCAACTAAGCCAAACTACTGAAGCCTGAGTGCCTAGAGCCTCTGCTCCTCAACAAGAGAAGCCAATGCAATGAGGAGCCTGTGCATTGCAGCAAAGAGTAGTCCCAGCTCTCCACAACTAGAGAAAGGCTGCACACAGCAATGAAGATCCAGCGCAGCCAAAAATAAGTATTTTAAGAATTGTTATTTTTATTTTTTTCCAAAGTTAATAACTAACTTTATTTATTTTTTAAAATTTATTTATTTATTTTTTTACTTTACAATATTGTATTGGTTTTGCCATACATCAACATGCATCTGCCACGGGTGTACACGTGTTCCCCATCCTGAACCCCCCTACCAGCTCCCTCCCCATACCATCCCTCTCGGTCATCCCAGTGTACCAGCCCCAAGCTTCCTGTATCCTGCATCGAACCTGGACTGGTGATTCATTTCTTATATGATATTATACATGTTTTAATGCCATTCTCTCAAATCATCCCCCCCTCCCTCTCCCACAGAGTTATTTTTAAAATATCAACATTGTTTATTGGTTTATTTTATTGAGATAGTCAGTCTAAAATATTAGTTTGTATTAGTTTGCAGGTATATGTACAACATAATGATTCAAATATTTTATCATTTATACTCCATTTATAGTTCTTGTAAAATATTGACTAAACTCCCTGTGCTGTACAGTATATCCTTGTAGCTTATTTATTTTATGTATAATAGCAACGGTGAAGATCGCTCAGTCGTGTCCGACTCTTTGTGACCCCATGGACTGTAGCCTACCAGGCTCCTCTGTCCATGGGATTTTCCAGGCAATAGTACTGGAGTGGATTGCGATGTCCTCCAGAGAACTTCCGACCCAGGGATTGAACCCGGGTCTCCCATATTGTAGACAGACGCTTAGTCTGAGCAACAGGTCAGTTTATTTCTCTCCCTGAGTTTTTGTGTCGTCATAACAAAGATTTTGCATCAAAGACTAATTATAATTACTATAGCTCAAGCAAGCAGGATTTCTCAGCTCTTGTCTTGTTGTAACAAGAATTTGAAACAACAGACTGGTTACAGCTCAGGCAGACAGAATTTTATTAAGGAGACAGTGGATAGTAAACACCGGAGACTTGGGAGACCTGAAACCCTGAAGGAGAAGCAGCAATCCCTCTTGGCTTTCTTTTTGTACTTCTTCTTGGTTCTACCCTGTGCAAAATAGGGCTTGTACCCGCCACCAGTCAGGAAAGGGAATGCAAATTGGGTGTACGTTCAAGGCCAGTCAGGGAAGGGGTTATGTCTGGGACCCAGCCAAATTGGGCTGTTACATGTTCATCTAGTTGGGCGTGGACTGTTTTGATTGACAGTTGCATGTGACATAACAACAAGCTCTATGTCTTTCCGATAATTCAGTCTGTTATAATCAGTTGTATGTATGTGTAGAATATTTATGAACCCATAATGGGTTCCTGGCTGCGTAAGGTTACTTGAGGACACAGCTTTGCATCAGTGGCTCTTGTGTCCCAGTTGGAGAAGCCCCTTTGGCTAGTTTGTATCCACATTGTGCCTGGGGCGCATGGGCAGGACTTGGAATGATCTCTGTGGTTATTTTTTGTAGCATATCTGTGAGCTCTCCTGGGCGTGTCTTAGGTGGGGTTTAGAGATCAGCTTGCATCCTTTTCAATAGGCTACTTCTCTATTGTTCATGCCTAACTTCCTGTGTGTGTTCAGTTCAGTTCAGTCTCTCAGTCGTGTCGGACTCTGCGACCCATGAATCGCAGCACGCCAGGCCTCCCTGTCCATTACCATCTCCCGGAGTTCACTCAAACTCACGTCCATCGAGTCGGTGATGCCATCTCATCCTCTGTCGTCCCCTTTTCCTCCTGCCCCCAATCCCTCCCAGCATCAGAGTCTTTTCCAGTGAGTTAACTCTTCACATGAGGTGGCCAAAGTACTGGAGTTTCAGCTTTAGCATCATTCCTTCCAAAGAAATCCCAGGGCTGATCTCCTTCAGAATGGACTGGTTGGATCTCCTTGCAGTCCAAGGGACTCTCAAGAGTCTTCTCCAACACCACAGTTCAAAAGCATCAATTCTTCAGCACTCAGCCTTCTTCACAGTCCAACTCTCGCATCCATACATGACCACTGGAAAAACCACAGCCTTGACGAACCTCCGAAATCAGATTGATTATATTCTTTGCAGCCGTCCATAGTTCATCAGGCACTCTATCTATTAGATCTAGTCCCTTAAATCTATTTCTCATTTCCACTGTATAATCATAAGGGATTTGATTTAGGTCATACCTGAATGGTCTCGTGGTTTTCCCTACTTTCTTCAATTTAAGTCTGAATTTGGCAATAAGGAGTTCATGATCTGAGCCACAGTCAGCTCCTGGTCTTGTTTTTGCTGACTGTATAGAGCTTCTCCATCTTTGGCTGCAAAGAATATAATCAATCTGATTTCGGTGTTGACCATCTGGTGATGTCCATGTATAGAGTCTTCTCTTGTGTTGTTGGAAGAGAGTGTTTGCTATGACCAGTGCATTCTCTTGGGAAAATTCTATTAGCCTTTGCCCTGCTTCATTCTTTATTCCAAGGCCAAATTTGCCTGTTATTCCAGGTGTTTCTTGACTTCCTACTTTTGCATTCCAGTCCCCTGTAATGAAAAGGACATCTTTTTTGGGTGTTAGTTCTAGAAGGTCTTGTAGGTCTTCATAGAACTGTTCAACTTCAGCTTCTTCAGCATTACTGGTTGGGAAATAGACTTGGATTACTGTGATATTGAATGGTTTGCCTTGGAAACAAACAGAGATCATTCTGTCGTTTTTGAGATTGCATCCAAAGTACTACGTTTTGGACTCTCTTGTTGACCACGATGGCTACTCCATTTCTTCTGAGGGATTCCTGCCCGCAGTAGTGGATAATAACGGTCATCTGAGTTAAATTCACCCGTTCCAGTCCATTTTAGTTCTCTGATTCCTAGAATGTCGATGTTCACTCTTGCCATCTCCTGTTTGACCACTTCCAATTTGCCTTGATTCATGGACTTAACATTCCAGGTTCCTACGCATCAAACCTTGCTTCTATCACCAGTCACATCCACAACTGGGTATTGTTTTTGTTTTGGCTCCATCCTTTCATTCTTTCTGGAGTTACTTCTCCACTGATCTCCAGTTGCATATTGGGCACTCACCGACCTGGGGAGTTCCTCTTTCAGTATCTTATCATTTTGCCTTTTCATATGTTCATGGGGTTCTCAAGGCAAGAATACGGAAGTGGTTTGCCATTCCCTTCTCCAGTGGACCACATTCTGTCAGACCTCTCCACCATGACCCGCCCATCTTGGGTGGCTCCACGGGCATGGCTTAGTTTCATTGAGTTAGACAAGGCTGTGGTCCTAGTGTGATTAGATTGACTAGTTTTCTGTGAGTATGGTTTCAGTGTGTCTGCCCTCTGATGCCCTCTTGCAACACCTACCATCTTACTTGAGTTTCTCTTACCTTGGACGTGGAGTATCTCTTCATGGCTGCTCCAGCAAAGCGCAGCTGCTGCTCCTTACCTTGGACGAGGGGTATCTCCTCACTGCCGTCCCTCCTGACCTTGAACGTAGAGTAGCTCCTATTGGTGTGTATTAGATGTTTCCAACTCTTTGCGTGTGTGTGTGTGTGTGTGTGTGTGTGTGTTACTCAATTGTGTCCGATTCTTTGCAACCCTATGGACTAGAGATCTCCATGCTCCTCTGTTCATGGAATTCTCCAGGCAAGAATATGGGGGAGTGGGTTGCCATTACCTTCTCTTGGGGATCTTCCCCCTTCTGGGGGTCTTCCACATAACAATAGTTTGTATTTCTTTATCCCCTGCGGCAGTCACCACCCCCCCATCGTTAGTTTGTATATGTGAGTTTGTTTCTTTTTTATGTTGGAATGTAGATTTTTTTTTTTTTTTTAATTTTGACTGTGCTGGGTGTCATTGGGTCTTGCAGGCTTCTCTAGTTGTGGTGCTCTGTGTGGGGGTTTTGGTATCATCATGTGCCGTTCTCAGTGCTTTTGGATGAGCTTTTGAAATTCTCCCCCCCACCCCCACCCCTTTAAAATTTAGGGTTAGGGTTATGGTTAGGGTTAAAGGTTAGAAGTTCTCTTAGTAAGTTCTGTTTTGACAATAAAGTTTTGAGTGGATCTTCATGTGTTAGGTTATTAATAACATTGTTTAAATCTAAAGGATACTAGGAACTTTAAGAATAAATTGTATTTAATTCTGTGTTTGAGTAAGTCAGAGTAATTGACTGTTGAACAAGAGTAAGCAGTATACTTACATTCATTTATAGCCTGTATTAAATTATTTATTACTTTTTGCTTTCCTTTTCTCTTTTCCCTTTTAAATAGACTTTTTTTTTTTTTTTTTGGTTTGTTTTAAAGAGCAGTTTTAGTTTTACAGTAAAATTGAATGGGAAGTGCATAGTTCCCATATATGCAACCTTCCCCCGCCCCCCTCCCCCTCACCCGGCCACATAGCCTCCCTCACTGTCAACATCCTGCACCAGCATGTTGGTAATTTTTGAGTTGACTAATTCCCTTACTTTTGGGAAAGTAAGCAGTTTGATATATGTTGACATTACTCTAAAATTATAACATTCCTTTCCTTTTAGAAAGCATATCATTGACCTTATTTCAAAAGCAAAGAAACCAAGACTGGAATTAAATTATTTGCTTCCTAGCCAAATTTTGTTTTGAAGTTTTCAAATGAAGATTTTCAAGTTTAATAGCAACAGTTATGCTCTCCTTTGATTCCTGCTAACATTCAGAAAACGAAGATCATGGCCTCCGGTCCCATCACTTCATGGCAGATAGATGGGGAAACAGTGGAAACAATGGCTGACTTTATTTTTCTGGGCTCCAAAATTACTGTAGATGGTGATTGTAGCCATGAAATTAAAAGACGATTGCTCCTTGGAAGGAGAGTTATTTATGACCAACCTAGACAGCATATTAAAAAGCAGAGACATTACTTTGTCAACAAAGGTCCGTCTAGTCAAGGCTATAGTTTTTCCAGTGGTCATGCATGGATGCGAGAGTTGGACTGTGAAGAAAGCTGAGTGCCAAAGAATTGATGCTTTTGAACTGTGGTGTTGGAGAAGACTCTTGAGAGTCCCTTGGACTGCAAGGAGATCCAACGAGTCCATCCTAACGGAGATCAGTCCTGCATGTTCTTTGGAAGGACTGATGTTGAAGGTGAAACTCCAATACTTTGGCCACTTGATTCGAAGAGCTGACACATTCGAAAAGACCCTGATGCTGGGAAAGATTGAGGGCAGGAGGATAAGGGGACAACAGAGGATGAGACGGTTGGATGGTATCACTGACCTGATGGACATGGGTTTGGGTGGACTCTGGGAGTCGGTGATGGACAAGACGGCGTGGCGTGCTGCGGTTTATGGGGTGCAAAGAGTTGGACATGACTGAGCAACTGAACTGACTGACTGGACTGACTGCTACAAATTATAAAATTTGATTTTACCTAGTATTGGAGAGGACATGTTCATATGCTGCTGGTGAATTGGTAAGGTGATCCAGTTGAAGGCACTTGGGCATTTTTGATAGATGAGAATTTGGATGCCCTGTGACCCACCAGTTTCCCACTTTGCATATCCCAAAGACAGTCTTGTAAAAATATACCTGGCGACTTGAATAGTAATGTTGATAAAAGCAAAAAAGTAAGGCATACATGTTTGTCAACAGAATACATAAATAGATTGTGGCATATTTATATTATGGAATACCATATAAGGCAGTGAAAATGTAACATGGATAAAACATAGAAAAATATCACGTGAAAAAATTCACATCCCCAAATATTTCATTCAGCATACCAGTTTATCAAGCTGAAAAAATGATGATGGGTTGGGGGAGGACACATACCTAAACAAAATACTATTTAAGGACATATGCATATGTGACAGTGTTATATTTTAAAAAATGATGGGATAATACATAATTAGGATGAAGGTTAGGAGGACAGAAGCACTTAGATTATGTTATTGGTGTTCTTATGTGACGTGGTGATTTACAATTTACTGTGTTCATTTTATGCTTGCTTACATTCATCTTTCCATATATTTTGTGTGTGTCAAAGATTACATTAAAGAAGTAAGGGGAAAGCTACTCGTGGTTAGCCACTTATGATGTAGATGGAGGGGTGGCTTGGGAAGTAGAAAGATAACTAGTATATTACAGAAAAGAGGTTTCAAGAAGTAGGAGGTGATTTACATAAGAGATCAGATAGGTGAATAGGATATGAACTTAATTCCCTTTCAGCTCTAACATTTTGTTAAATATTGTGGTTTATGTGTTTTCTTTGTTTTTCCCATATTTAAAATTACGGAGTTATAAGCAATTACGGAGTTATAAGCAATTATGTTATATAAGTGATATAATTATTTTTAATTTAGTCCATTTAGGTATTAATATTTTTTATCTTTACCCTTTTTTCTGTAGTGTATCTTCTAATCTGAAAAAGTCTTCCATGAAAACTTCACTTTCAAAAAAACAAGTAATACCGTCTATTTTTCTAAAACACTGAAATGGGAGCTCTTATTTCAAGGTAAGTATGAGTTTTACATCTTTATCAATTATTTTTTCAGTAGTTAAATATAGAAGGAAGATCTGAATATTGGTTACATTTTAAAATCATTTAGTTCTTCTAGGGTGGACATAGGAAGGAAATTGTAAGCTTTGTTTTAAGATTGATACTTAAGATTATGTTTACCACATATTTTAACACAGCTTCATGAAGGAGAGAGGAGGGGTCAGTGGTATTTAAAGATTTTTAGAGAGGTTAATTAAAAACTGAGAGCTTTTCGAATTTAGCAGTTAAGAGGTCATTGCTGGATGGTTAGAGGCCATTTTCCGTCTATGATTGTTGCTAAAAGTAAGTTTGCAGTAGATAGTGAAGAGAAGTTGAAAAAGTGAACATTTTACCTCTTAAGTGATTTATTAAACCAATATATGGTATGTACTTAGTATGTAGCAATCATTTCTCTAAGCACTGTAGTTATAGTGTATAACTATTAACATACATATATTATATATATGTATGTATAAACCAATATATATCTTGGTTCAAGCTTCTTATAAAGAATTTAATGCCCAAATATTTCCCTCCAGCTTTATTTAGATGTAATTGACAGACAACATTGTGTATTTGCTGAACTATTTTTATGCCTTTTTTTTTTTTTTAACTGTTTTGTGTGTTGATTTACATAGTCTACCCTAGTTATACCATTAACAGGGTCCAGATATTCCGTGCCTGGGTATAACTTGTTTGTTATACAGGGCTCGTAGTCTAGCAGGCAAGTTAGGTGTTTAACAGCACTCATCACTGTGATAAGTGCTGCTAAGTCACTTCAGTCGTGTCCGACTCTGTGCGACCCCATAGACAGCAGCCCACCAGGCTCCCCCATCCCCGGGATTCTCCAGGCAAGAACACTGGAGTGGGTTGCCATTTCCTCCTCCAATGCATGAAAGTGAAAAGTGAAAGTGAAGTCGCTCAGTCGTGTCCGACTCTTAGCGACCCCATGGACTGCAGCCTACCAGGCTCCTCCGTCCATGGGATTTTCCAGGCAAGAGCACTGGAGTGGGTTGCCATTGCCTTCTCTGTGATAAGTGCTACAAAAGTGACATAATGATTACCTGAGTTGGGGGTGGGAGTGGATGTTGGTGGTTTGTGAGTTCATTGAGCAGTATAGATTTAAAAGGCAAGTTTGACAGGGCATATGGAAGAGAGAAATCATGTATATGAATGTAGGATTTTGAGTAGCATAAGAAAAGTAAGGAAACCACAAAGAAAGACTGGTTATTATGGGGCAAGCAGATGGGACTGTAACATGAATTCTGTTAGACCTATTTTGATTTTGGAAGTACAGGTAGAACTTTCAGTGTTTCTCCCTAAATGTGGAAATACGAGACTAAAATTTAGAAAAATGATAATTTAGGGCCCAAAGATACAAACTTTGGAGTAATTCACATGGAGCTTAAGCTGTGGAAGTAGGTAACATTTCTAGTATCCTAGCAGAGAGAAAAAGGTAAAGCACAGAACTTTTAGAAATGCTTATTGTAAATATTGGTGTTAAAAAGAATCAATAAAGGAAGAATAAGAAAAGTATGAAGAAGGATGAGATGCTTATAAAGATTATGGATTTTAATACCCTAGAAGGGCATTAAGATTAATTAAATTCAATAACCTATCTAAGGTATAAACATAACCTAATAATTAATAATTATTAGGTTAATTATATAATAAAGTAACATAGTAATTAGTATGAGATTCTTGATCTGCGAGAACAGATTGAATAGACCAAGATGAGTTATAAGAGGTTAAGCAAATGGTTTTACAAAATACAAAGAAGCATGAAGAATAAAATAGAATGTTTTTCAAGAAGTTTGTGCAGGAAATAAGACAGCAATCATTGGGAAAGTTAGCCACGTGGAAGATATTTTAGCATTTTGTGTGTGTGTGTGCGCGCGCATGTTCAGTCATGTCCAACTCTCCGACCCCATGGACTGTACAGGCTCCTCTGTCCATTTTCCAGGTAGAATTTTCCAGGTAGAAACACTGGAGTGAGTTGCTATTTTCTACTCCAGGAGATAAGTTTAATACAATAACACAGATTTTTTTAATACCACAGGAAAGAAGGAAGTGTAGAAAAAGGTGAATTGGATACATGGAGGGCTTGTAATTCCTGATGGATAAATTTATTTGGATTTTATTTTATTTTAAAAATATTTATTTATTTGGCTATGTTGAGTCCTAGGTGTGGCACACAAGGCCTTTCGTTGTGGCACACAGACATTCTCTACTTGGGGAGCGTGGGCCCCAGAGCATGGGGGTTTCAGTAGAGGCGCACACGGCTCTCAAGTTGTGGTATGGGCTCTGGAGTGTATAGACGCAGTAGTTGTGGCTCACAGATTCAGCTGCTCCCTGAACAGGAATTGAACCTGTGTCCCTTGCATTGCAAGATAGATTCTTAACCACCGGACCACCAGGGAAGTCTCTGTTTAAATTGTAAAATGTGCATAACAAAATTGATCATTTGACTATTATTATTTTCATTTGGTATGGTAAGTTAACATTTGCTATATATGAATTAGGTATGCTTCTTCATGTGTACAAAGCATCTGAATGTTCAGTTTCATCTGTACAGTCATTGCTCGCTTTTCTTTACTTAGAGCAGATACAGAGACTGAGAAATATTGAAAGAATTAATTGTTTCATTTCATATTGTCAAGGGTCCCTTCTCTTGCTGTTGCTTCTATCTATAAATTGAGAAAGAGTACTCCCTTTTTAAAAACTTTAATAAAAAGGAGATTTCCAAACCACATTGTGATTGACTAAGAGATGGTGTCAGAGTACAGAAGTAACAAAAAGGTCTTAAAGACCTTTTCCTGGGAATTTCCTGGCAGTCCAGTGGTTAGGACTCTGAGCTTTCATTTCTATGGGCCCATTTCTAGTTGGAAGTCCTAGTCATAGTAATTGGTCTTTCACTCACGTATGTCTAGCTGTTTGTGACTCCGTGGACTATAGCCTGTCAGGCTCCTTTGTCCATGGGATTTTCCAGGCAAGAATACTGGAGTGGGTTTCCATTCCTTCTCCAGGGGAACTTCCTGACACAGGGATCGAACCTGGGCCTCCCACATTATAGGCAGATGCTTTACTGTCTGAGCCACAAGGGAAGCCCATTCCTATTTTTACCTTTTTACACTGTTCATGGGGTCCTCAAGGCAGGAATGTTGTAGTGGTTTGCCATTCCCTTCTCCAGTGGGGCAAGTTTTCAGATAAATGAGCTTAAATAAATGTTAAGCCATCCACAGCTCTATATGACTTTATTGTTCTTACTTTATCATCATATTTCATCCTATCAACACCTTCTCTCTAAAATGGAAGTTATCCACATTTTATAGATGAAGGGATCCTTAAACTTGGGATATGTACAAATATGGGCATTTGGAAAGAGCTCAACATGTTCTTCCTAAACATTGGCCATTTTAACTGTTTTTAAGTGTACAATTTCCTGACATAAATATAGTCATGGTATTGTGCACCCATCAGCACTATCCATCTCCACAACTTATTGTATCACCCCCAAACCCAGATAACTCTTATTCTGTGAAGTTGTCTGTCTCTGAGAATTTGCCTGTTCTGTTTAGGGCTTGTAAGTGCAATCATACAGTGTTTGTCCTTTCATGGTTGGTTTATTTCACTTAGCATAGGTGTCCTCAAGGTTCTTCTGTTTAGCATGTATCACAATGTCTCTTTTAAGGCTGAATAAATATTCCATTGTATGTATTAATATGTACCACATTTTGTTTTTCCACCCATCTATTGAGGCAAATTTGACTTGTTTCCACCTTTGGCTATTGTTAATAATACTGCTGTAAACAATGGTAGGAGGCCGTCTATGGGGTTGCACAGAGTCAGACACGACTGAAGTGACTTAGCAGCAGCAAACATGAGTATACAGATATCCATGTGACTGCTTGCATTTCATTCTTTTGGGTTATATACCAAGAAAAGTAGAATTGCTGGATTATATGGTGAAGTGAGGAGAAGGCAATGGCACCCCACTCCAGTACTCTTGGCCGGAAAATCCCATGGACGGAGGAGCCTGGTGGGCTGCAGTCCATGGGGTCGCTAGGAGTCGGACACGACTGAGCGACTTCACTTTCATTTTTCACTTTCATGCATTGGAGAAGGAAATGGCAACCCACTCCAGTGTTCTTGCCTGGAGAATCCTAGTAACGGGGGAGCCTGGTGGGCTGCCGTCTATAGAGTCGTGCAGAGTCGGACACGACTGAAGCGACTTAGCAGCAGCAGCGTGGTGAAGTGAAGTGAAAGTTGCTCAGTTGTGTTCGACTCTTTGTGACCCCATGGACTATACAGTCCATGGAATTGTCCAGGCCAGAATACTAAGAGTGGGTAGTCTTTCCTTTCTCCAGGTGATTTTCCCAACCCAGGAATCGAGCCTAGGTCTCTTGCATTGGGGTCAAATTCTTTACCAGCTAAGCCACAAGGGAAGCCCTGGATCATATGGTAATTCTATTTAAATATTTTAGGAACTACCATATTCTTTCAGTGTTTGTACCATTTTTCATTCCCACCAGAAATATACAAGGGTTTACGGTTTCTTCACATCTTTGTCTGGTTTATAGTGTGTTTTTGATTTTGAGCAGTAGAACATTTTAAGTATATTTCCTTAAAAGAAGGTTTATCATAGATTGTTTTCTAGTAGTCTTAGAAGGAACACAAATCTTCATGCTCTGTTGCCAGGTCAGAACTGGTAAAGAAAGTTGTCACCTGCTGCTGCTGCTGCTGCTGAGTCGCTTCAGTCGTGTCAGACTCTGTGCGACCTCATAGATGGCAGCCCACCAGGCTCCCCTGTCCCTGGGATTCTCCAGGCAAGAACACCTAGTTATTAATAAATTTTAGTGAGAGATCCTCACAAAAATGAAAATTATGGGGCTTTGAAAAGAATGCATTGCCCAAAACTTATTCTGTGTAATCTGACTGTGATGTTTACTGTACTAAGGACCTTTACTTGGCTTAAGAGAAAGCTATGTGTTTTAATTTCTGAGTAGGAATAACTATGATCTCCAAGGATTGGACAGGATGATTAAATGAGTTAGAATGCTTCCCCTCCCCCAACAGATGTATTTGGAAATTGGAAATTTTATAAGGAGGTGGAGAGATTTTCATTGTGTTGTTGACTGACACATTGTCTGTTTAATAGTTGGGAAAGACATTCTTTGTTTAGATGGATAGAAGACCAATCAAAGTTATTAATAAGCAAAAAAAAGTGCTGATGGGATTATAGTTTCTGCAGAGAGGTTTTAAAAACTTTGTACCTTGTTTGCGGTTGTCATTAAGATTTGGAAATATTGAAATAGATTATATTCATTGGCTTCAATATTGTTATAATTTTGCATTTCCTAGGTAAATCTTATGTTTTAACTGCATCATATGGTAATAATAAACTTGAAAAAGTTTATTTTAGAAACTGCTTATCATGTTTTGTGAACATTATGAATAAACTGAATGGTTTAAACTTGTATTCTACTTTTTACTAGTTCCTCTTCTCCCAGTTCATTGCCTCAGGATTCTTTTTGTTTAACATGCACTGGATGTTTATGCATTAGAAAAATGTTCATAAAGATTATATTGTTGAGTGTCTACTGTTTCTGGTTCTTTGATAACATGCTTTTTGCTTTAACTCAGAAAATAACTGTGGTTAGATTGTCATATAGTCTGCCACAGACAGTAAGGATATTGTGATAGAAATTCTGCTCTCTGCGTAGCATGACCTTTCAAAACTGTTTTCTTTGCTGCAAGCATCTCACTTAGCCTTTTGACTGCCACATGACAGAGGAAGTAGTATATATAAAGCGATATAAATGACTGCCTTGTTCTTGTTTATGTTGAGGATGAACTAGTTTTATGCATTATACATAGAGTACATTTTAAGTGTAAGTTTAAAAAAAAATTCTTATTAGAGTATACTTGATTTGCAATACAGTGTTGTGTTAGTTTCAGGTGTACAATAAAATGAATCAATTATACATATATCCACTCTTGTTGTTTTTTTTTTTAAACATTCTTTTCCCATATGGGCCATCACATACTACTGAGTAGATAGGTTTTTATTAGTTACCTATTTTACGTAAAATATTTTATATAGGTATACAGGTAACTAATGAAGTAGTATGTATATGTCAATCTTAATCTCCCAATTTATCCCTCCCTCTTAAGTGTAAGTTTTAAAAGAAAATAATAGTAAATTATAATAGTAAAAATTGAAATGGGAAATCATTTATGTTACTTTGAAGAAAGGTCTAACTTTTGTTTTCAGAGTTTTAAGAATTATTAATTAATGGAGGTTATAATATACAGGTGATGACTACAGATCTACTCTTTTTTGTGGCAAAGATTTTAAAGCAGCTTTGGAATTGTCTTTCTCTTGTTCTTGAAGATTCTTTTTTAGAATGTGAAAGGGTCTAGGGAACCCGAGAAAGCACCAAATTGATTTTAAACTTTAATCTTATTTTCCACTAGTAGCTTAGCTCTGTAATATAAGTACTTATTTATTCATCATTTAGGAAATAGTTACTGAGGTCCTGTATCAGACATGGTGGACAAAGAACTGCAAAGATGACAGAACATGTCTCTGTCATTCAGGAATTCACTATTTAGATTTCAGCAAAAGAGTAGAGCTGAGCAGGATCACAACTCCTTGCTGCAGATGCTAATGTCACTTCCCTCCTGGAATCTAGAGATAAAGACAAAGCTGGTGAGGAGTAGTAGTTAGGGCCATGATGATAGTTAGGATTCTTAGGTAGGAATAATGCTGGAAAGGAAGCAACTGCTGGAGATAGAAAAAATCTAGAGCTTGGGTTTGATTATCATTAACCCTGAGGTCATAGGCACAGTAAAATGGGGAATGGGTTCCCATCAAATGGATTCTTCAGGGTAGGTGCTGCTGAGGAGCTTTACATCTGTTATTGCTGTTAATCCATAAAAAGAGTGTGAAATTTAGCATCTATGCGGAATAGCACATGAGAACCTAAATTTATAATTTAAAGAATGATGAAAAGTGAACAACTCTGCATAACAGCCAGATGAATCATAGGTGTTTTCTTCTATCAGTCTCCCTTCCTCTCCCCAAGCTCTTCTTTACTGAATTTTTGTTATTTTCTTTCTTTTCTTTATAACCTTACTACCTCTGTTCATCTCTATCTCTGAATGATATAAGGCTTTGAGTAAATGGAATCATATTGTATATATTCTTTTTTATTTCTCTGAATATTATTTATACGATTCATTTATGGTACTATGTATAGCTTTAGTAATTTCCTATATTTTAAAATGTATAATTTATTGAACCATTCTGTTCTTTGAAATTTTAGTTCGTTTGGTTGCTCTATGTGTTTATTGTTGCGCGTGGGCTTTCTCTAGCTGCAGTGAGTAGGGGCAGCTCTTCACTGCAGCGTGAAGGCTTCTCATTGGGGCAGCTTCTCTAGTTGAGGACCACAGGCTGTAGGTGTGCAGGCTTTAGTAGTTGTGGCCTACGGGCTCTAGAGCACATGTTCAGTAGTTGTGGCAAACAGGCTTGGTTACTACGCAGCATGTGGAATCTTCCTGGGGCAAGGATCAAACCTGTGTCCCCTGCATTGGCAGGTGGACCCTCATCCACTGTGCCACCAGGGAAGTCCTGATCCATTCTATCAATGCACGTTTAGTTTGTGTCTGCTGCTGCTGCTAAGTCACTTCAGTCGTGTCCGACTCTGTGTGACCCCAGAGACGGCAGCCCACCAGGCTCCCCCATACCTGGGATTCTCCAGGCAAGAACACTGGAGTGGGTTGCCATTTCCTTCTCCAGTGCAGGAAAGTGCAAAGTGAAAGTGAAGTCACTCAGTTGTGTTCGACTCTAGTTTTTGGATATTATGAAAAATTTCGCATTCCACACCCGTGTACATGTGACAACTTGGATAAGAGGTTTCCTGGCATGGATGCCTAGTAAAGGAATTTTTGATGCCAAAATTCTTGGAAGAGGTTGAATCAGTTTACTGTCCCTCCAGATCTATGAAATGGTATCTCATTGTGGTTTAATTCACTTTCCTTGGTGACTAATGATATTTATGGTACATACTCCTGATATGCTAATGGGACTTTTGGCTCCTGTGAAAATTTCTGTTTAATTATTTTGCCCATTTTTCTATTGGGTTTGTGTTCTTTGTATATTCATTTTCTCACTGTGATGTATAAAAATTGTTTATTTGATCAATTTTTATTCACTTGCTTAACATTCATCATTGAGTCTCCTGTTGTTTTTTGCATAAAAATAGTACCTTAATGTGGCCTATCGGAACGTGGATTTGGCCAGCCGCTCCACTACCATTCTGAGTTTCCCTGGTGGCTCAGATGGTAAAGCGTCTGCCTGCAATGCAGGAGACCGGGGTTCAATCCCTGGGTTGGGAAGATCTCCTGGAGAAGGACATGGCAACCCACTCCAGTATTGTTGCCTGGAGAATCCCAGGGATGGGGGAGCCTGGTGGGCTGCCATCTATGGGGTCGCACAGAGTCGGACACGACTGATGTGACTTAGCAGTAGCAGCAGGCCTTTACATATGTTCTTTTTCATTTTGGCTAGCCAATTTCCTCTCTTCAAGACTGTTCAAATATGCCTTTCTCTTGGAAACTACTCTTGGCTCTACCTGCCTCAAATTCATGTACTTTGTGTCTGTATACTTAGGAAAAATATGGTCATTTTAATCAGATGATTAGTCAAGAGGAGAAAGAAAGCTGTCAACATGTCCATTTTTACCAGGGGATTAAAAAGTGTATGTGCAGAGTGATAAACAAGGATGAAAGCTAAATGATGAATGATTTTGGAACATCACAATGGTAGCCTCATCGGTGTCCCCCACTCCTCTTCATAGTTCTGTTTTCTATTTGAATGGAGAAGGGTGATTCAAAAAACACAGTGGTAGAGTACACAGCATTGGACTGAATGTAACTGAGAGAGCACATGTGGGGTTTTTTTTTTTTAATAAATTGAAACAGTTGATGTACAATATTATGTTAGTTTCAGGTGGACTGCATATGATTTGACACATGCATACATTAGGAAAAGGGCTTCCCTGGTGGCTTAGATGGTAAGGAATCCACCTGCTATACAGGAGACTAGGTTTGACCCGTGGCTTGGGAAAGATCCCTCAGAGAAGGGAATGGCTACCCATTCCAGTATTCTTGCTTGGAGAATCACATGAACAGAGGAACCTGGCAGGCTACAGTGTATAGGGTTGGACAGAGTTGGATATGCCTGAAGCGACTTAGCACACACACATATATTATGAAATGATCACCACGATTGGTCTAGTGCCCATCTATCCCTATACAAAGCTATTACAACTTATTATTGACCCTATTCCTTATGCTGTGTATTAGATACTTGTGGCTATTTTTTTAAAAATTATATAACTGGAGCTTTGCATGTTTTACTTCCCTTCACCTGTTTTGCTCACTCCTCACCCCTCTCTCTTGTGGCAAGAGCCTGTTTGTTCTCTACCTGTGAATCTGTTTTCATTTTGTTTATTTAATTTTTACACTCCACATGTGAGTGAGATGATGCATTTGTCTTTTTCTGTCTGACTTATTTTATTTAGCATAATACCCTCTAGATCCATCTGTGTTGTAAAAAATGGCAAGATCGCCTTCCCCCTTTATGGCTAAGTAATATTCCATTATAGATACATATATTACATCTTTATCCAGTTGTCTATTGATGGACGCTTAGGTTGTTTCCATATCTTGACTGTTGTAAGTAATGCTGCAGTGGACATTGGAGTGCATATATGTTTCTGAATTCGAGTTTTGGTTTGTTCTAGGCAAATGCCCAGAAGTGAAATTGTTGGAAGTTCTATTTTTAACTTTTTGAGGAACCTCTGTACTGTTTTTCAATAATGGCTGCTCCAGTATAGTCCCACCAACAGTGCACAAGGGTTTCCTTTTTTCCACGTCCTTGCCAACACTTGTTACTTGGTTTTTTGACAGCAGCCATTCTGACAGGTGGAGGTGGTATGTCATTATTGTTTTGGTGTACATTTCTCTGATGGTTAGTGATGTTGAGCATCTTTTCAGTGTATCTGTTGGCCATCAGAATGTCTTTGGAAAAATGTCTATTCAGGTTCTCTGCCCATTTTGTAATTGGGCTGTTTGCTTTTTGATGTTAAGTTGTATGAGTTTATGGTTTGGATGTTAACCCCTTAATGGATATTGTTTTCAGATATTTTTTCTGATTCAGTGGGTTGCCTTTTCATTTTGTTGATACTTTGCTTTGCTGTGCAGGAAAAGTTTGATGTAATCCCGCTTGTTTATTTTTGGTTTTGCTCCCTTTGTTTGAGGAGACATACCCTGCAAATATTGCTAAGGCCAATGTCAAAGAGTGTGCATCCTGTGTTTTCTTGTACAAGTTTTATGGTTTCAGACATTTAAGTCTTTAATCAACATTATGAATTAATTTTTGTATTCTGTATGAGAAAGTAATTCAGTTTGATTCTTTTTCATGTAGCTGTCCAGTTTTTTGAACACCATCTATTGAAGAGGCTGTCTTTTCTTCATTGTTTGTTCTTACCTCCGCCTCCTTTGTCATAGATTAGTTGACATATAAGTGTGAATTCATTTCTGAGTTCTCTATTAGGTTCCTTTGATCTGTGTGTCTGTTTTTGTGCTAGTACCATACTGTTTTGTTCTGTGTTTTGGCCACGCTGCATGGCTAGTGGGATCTTAATTCCCTGACTAGGGTTTGAATCTGGAACCTTGGCAGTAAAAGCACAGAGTCCTAACCACTTTTTCAAAAATATGTGTTTATTTGGCTGCACTGGGTCTTAGTTGCAGCATCCAAGATCTTTAGTTGCGGCATGAAGGGGCTATGAAAACTGTACACAGAAGCATTTTGTTATTCATTGTTGGATAGGTTATGAGGAAAATTGGTTGACAGGGAAGTTTTATTTATTTTTGTTTGTTTTAATTAAGAACTTCTTTTGGTAGTTTTATTAATTCGTTTTTGACTTTCCTGGCTCTTTGTTGCTGTGTGGGCTTTTCTCTAGGTGTGATGAGCAGGGGCATCTCTAGTTGCAGTGTGTGGGCTTCTTAATGTGGTGGCTTCCCTTGTTGGAGAGCACAGGCTCTGGGGTGCGCGGGCTTCAGTAGTTGGGGCTCTTGGGCTCTAGAGCGCAGGCTTAATAGTTGTGGTGCATAGGCTTAGTTCCTCTGCAGCATGTGCTATCTTCCCGGACCAGGGATCAAACCCATATCTCTTGCACTGGCAGGTGGATTCTTTACCACTGAGCCACCAGGGAAGCCCAAGGAAAAGTTTTAAAACAGACAAATTCTTGCATAGACCAAACTTAGAGAGTGTGGAGAAGGGTAATCCTGAAATGGTTTGGGAGAAATGCTAGCTTTTTAGGATTCTCATTTAATTTTTACATCCTACAATTTAATGTTGAAAATGACAGCAGATGGAAATAACTAAAAGGTTTGGCGCCTGTAACAGCGCTTTTTTCTACAGCTGTAAGCTATTTAAAATTCTTCTCGTGTTACTGTTTGCCATTCAGATGGCTTTCTGGCACTGAATCAGTTCCTAGATGCGAGGGCTGTTGGGTAGTTACTCACCGGCCTCCCTACACACTTGTACACTCTGGTTCATGACTCACCCTCACAGCACTTATATGTGGGTACCCTTTGCTATACAGTAATTTTTAATTGTTTGATGTCACTTGTTATAAACAAGTACCGTACTTGATTATGATTTCTCAAATCAAGATTTGTTGTCATGTAAAAAGAAAAGAAAACCCACCCTAGTTAATCTGTTGGTTCTATTGCTACAGGACTGAAAAACAGAAGCAGTAGTTGTCCAGACTGTGAAACTTTTGTCTGAAGTATGTATCCCATAATAGGTACAAAGTATATCCACTAAGCCAGGATTATAATATTTGCTTCACTTTGCAGTTTGTACTATTATGTAAACTGAGTAAAATGCAAAGAAAGGGTTACCACAGAGTTGTGCTGAGAGATGAGGGAGGCAGTTGCTATTTGGACGGAATATCTATGGAGTCTCTGGGATGCTAGCAGTGTTCTAATTCTTGATATAGATGGTGTTTTTTAAATAGTAATTTGTAAAGTACTTTTCTGTTTATGTATTATTTTAAGCAAAAAAATATTTTGAAATAGAAAGTACTTGTACATCATGTTGGAGAATTCCATTAGCTGTATCTTTAATGGTTGGAGAAGATCCCCATATATTAGCAATTGGTAATGAGTCTTTGTCTGATTGATTTGATATATTTAGATAAATAATCACATGTACTCTGAATCATGGTAATGGTCCACCAGTGACTGAAGCAAGGTTAATGGTTAGTTCTTGTGCCACTGGGCTTCCCTGGTGGCTCAGAGGGTAAAGCGTCTGCCTGCAGTGCAGGAGACCTGGGTTCAATCCCTGGGTCACGAAGATCCCCTGGAGAAGGAAATGGCAACCCACTCCAGTATTCTTGCCGGGAGAATCCCATGGACAAAGGAGCCTGGTGGGCTACAGTCCACCGGGTCACAGAGTCGGACACAACTGAGCGACTTCACTTTCTTTCACTTTCTTGTGCCCCTAATACTATTCATTGGAAGTAGAAGAGAAGGGACAGGGTGAAGGGAGAACACTGTGAGGATGAAATACATCTTCTTGGTAATAAATATCCAATTAAAACAATTTTTTTCTTATTGGTAAGTATAATTGAACATTTAGATTAAAAGCCAGGAGAGCAGACTGAAATTAGGAACACTGGAAAAAATAAATAGCATTATTTAATAAAAAATGGAAATATTTCAGGACATCTCCTGCCTGGCAATTTGGGGGAATGCAGGTTTGATTCTTGTTCCAGGAACTGGGATCTTGCGTGAGCCCTCGAGCTCTCCACAGCTGAAAAATCTGTGTACCACCAGTAAAGATCCCCAGTGCTGTGACTAACACCCAACACAGCCAAAATAAATTTAAAAGTATTTAAAACAAAACAAAAAATTAAATATTTGAATGAAAAATGTTTAAATAATTTTAAATTGAGTATCCTAAGAAGCTAACAGTTTGCAATATTTTGGAAGAATGGAATGATGTGATTTTTATTTTTTTAAATTTTTGTAAGAAGATTAACATACTTTAGACCTGGTAATGTGCTGAACTAAATTTTTCATTAGCCCATTGAGTGTGAAGAAATAATACCAATAATGTACTGTCCCCACTCCCCATGGGAGTACCATTGTATTGGATTAGGTTTCTAAATTTCTGTTGATACTTTTATCTGACAAAGTTGTTGGGAATGTGGGAGTTATTTAAAATTTTCTACTGCTGTTTAAATAAAGAGTGCTAATTTATATGGCTTGTTTCAAACCTTATTCAAATGTTCAGAGATTATCAGTGGAAGGAGCAAATAAAAGTTAAGGTGAAAGTATGAATTGTGGAGCTACCCTGTGGTTTGATGATCCCCAGGCTTTTGAGATGCTTTGCATTGCTGTATGTGTATGCTTGGTCTTTGCAACCCATGGACTGTAGCCTGCCAGGCTCCTCTGTCCATGGAGTTTTCCAGGCAAGAATACAGGAGTGGGTTGCCATTTCTTTCTCCAGGGGGATCGTCCCAACCTAGGGATCTAAACTGTGTCTCTTGCATCTCTGACACTGGCAGGTGAATTCTATACCACTATGCTATACCCTGTGTCCTAAAGCATAGAATACTGCTTAGATTCTGCTGCTCTATGTGATCTTCAAGATTGTACTTCTCAGACCTTAGGCCTCTGGAATTAGCTTTGACTATTTCTGATTTTGGAGAGGCCCAAATTCTTACCACATAAAAATTCTCAATAGAGAAAGATACCATACTAGTTAGAAATGAAGAACACTGACACTCCAAAATGGGCAGTGGATGACAACAGTTGGTTTAATTTGATTTATTTTAAAAACAGAACATCTTTTATTTGAATGCTGAATACATTATATTAGTACACAGAGTATGCTGAAAATAGAATTTTTTAAAAAAACTTAATTTTGGTTGCGTTGGGTCTTAGTCACGGCACATAAGCTCAACTCAATAGTTGCAGTGCACAGGTTTATCTCTAGTTGAGGCGCACAAACTCAGTAGCTCTGCACCACGTGGGATCTTAGTTCTCAGACCAGGGACTGAACCCACGTCTCCTCTTCTGTAAGACAGATTCTTAATTACTGGACCACCAAGGAAGTCCCAAGAATGGAATTTTTTAAAGAAAAATTAACTTCAGTGATTCAATTAAAACAGACAAATATAATTCCTAATAATTTTTAATATAACATGAATGATAAGTGGATATGTCAGTATTTTGTGAAGTTCGCTTAGAGTGTTACATTATTCGATAAATTGTTGTTGTTCAGCCGTTCTTTGAGACCCCGTAGACTGCAGCATGCCAGATTTCCCTGTGCACCACCATCTCCTAGAGTTTGCTCAAACTCATGTTCAGTGAGTTGGTGATGCCATCCCACCATTTCATCCTCTGGGTCTTAGTTGTGGCCTGTGAGATCTTTATCTTTATCGTCACATGTGGCATCTAGTTCCAGGACAGGGGATCGAATCCTGGTCCATTGTATTGGCAGTGTGAAGTCTTTGCCTCTAGACTACCGTGGAAGTCCCAAATCCTTTCTTGAAAGTACCTTTCTAGTTTGTTTTGCAATATATATAAAGAATCTTAAAGAAGTTTATAATAAAGATTCTAAACCCTGTCAGAGCCACCCCCCTTTTGGTAGCATGTTTTATTTATTAAAAAAAATGTATTTGGCTGCATCAGGTCTTGATTGCATCATGTGAGATCTTTCATTGAAGTCCGTGGGCTTAGCAGTTGTGGCACTCGGGCCTTCTAGTCATGGCACATGGGCTTATGCTCTGAGGCATGTGGGATCTTAGTTCCTCAACAGGGGATCAAAACTGTGTCCCCTGCATTGCAAGGTGAATTCTTAACCATTGAACCATCAGGGAAGGCACTGTGGTATGTTTTATAATACTTATTTTCCTATATTAAAAAAGAAATTTATAGGTAATATCTGCTTACATACATTAAGAAAAATGTGATTTAATTAAAAGAAAGGTCATTTGTGATAAAAAATATTGTGCTATTTATGTGCTAAAAAACAGTGTGCTATTTACATGCTAAAGACACTCAGGTACAATTGTAGTAGACCACAGTGTTAGTTGCTCATCTTATACCCCCTTCCTCTCTCTTCCCCTCCCAGACTCTGGTTTTCCAGCCTAAATTTCTGTGCATTAGGTTGTACTCATGATTTTTTCCTTTTTGCAGTTAAACAGAATTCTAATTGTACTTACTATACTCCTTTATATTTTACTCTATATATATCCATAAAGATTTCTAATATACACATTTGACAAACCGGTGTAAATAGCTGCTTAATATACCATCAGATAGGGGTATAACCATTGGTTTATTTGCAAGTTTGTCACTTGTGTATTTTGCTTTGTGTATGAAAATTCTTCTGAATTCAGGTTTTAAAACATAATTAATGAGTTAGTAGGTTTAAAAAATTTTCAAGACTCAATGCATATTTGCAGATATTTCCTAAAAGCTCTTTAGAATGCCTTTTTTTTTTTTTTCTTCCCCAACCAAATGGAATTCAGGAGCTTGGTTTCCGACCAGGGTGGAACCTACGTCCTCTGCAGTGGAAGCTCAGATTCTTAGCTGCTGGACCTCCAGGGAAGCCCCCCAGCTTCTGTTTTTAGATGATAAATGTGAATATTTTATTTCAATACAAATGATAAGATTCAGTTCAGTTCAGTTCAGTCACTCAGTCGTGTCCGACTCTTTGCCACCCCATGAATCGCAGCACGCCAGGCCTCCCTGTCCATCACCAACTCCCAGAGTTCACTCAGACTCTCACGTCCATTGAGTCAGTGATGCCATCCAGCCATCTCATCCTCTGTCGTCCCCTTCTCCTCCTGCCCACAATCCCTCCCAGCATCAGAGTCTTTTCCAATGAATCAACTCTTTGCATGAGGTGGCCAAAGTACTGGAGTTTTAGCTTTAGCATCATTTATTGAAATAACTGCTAAATGATTTAGCAATTATTCTTTAGTACTTTTTAGAACTACTTTAGAGAGATCTTTTACATGAAATGATAATGATTCAGATAAAATAACCGTCTTTAACAAATGGAGTGCTATACTGTTCAGTTTTTCAGTGTTCAGTATAATGGATACTTTATTGTAAGTCAGTCAATAAATAAGGCTGATAGACATGGGGGGACAGAAACCCAGATAAATCAAAATCCTGTCACTTGTCTGTGATTAGAACCTGCAGGTTTAGATAGTAAATGTGGTGTTATGATAAGTGCACTGCCACTTCCAGTTTTTTTTTTAATGATCAGTAAATAAACTTGTCTTCTAGCTATATCCTATAATAGTAAAGAAATAAATATTAAGTAAATGCTATTCCATTTAATATTTTTTAAAATTCCCTTTCAGTCACTACCAAATTTTTTCCCCATGATTTTCTAAGAAGTTTTTGTCTGAACTTCTTGTTCATCTGTATGAGGTCTTGTTCATCTGTATGTTGGTTTCTGCTTATCACTTTATTGAAAGAAGTAAAATCCAGTAGTTTTGCTGGCACATTGCTAGGGAAACTGAGAATGTTTAAACCCCTTCCTCTCTTTCTGCCAGTGAACAATTGACAGGATATGGGTTTGTAATTATAGTCTTAAGGGCTTCAGTTCAGTTCAGTCACTCAGTCGTGTCTGACTCTTTGCGACCTCATGGATTGCAGCACGCCAGGCCTCCCTGTCCATCACCAACTCCCGGAGTTCACTCAGACTCACGTCCATCGAGTCAGTGATGCCATCCAGCCATCTCATCCTCTGTCATCCCCTTTTCCTCCTGCCCCCAATCCCTCCCAGCATCAGAGTCTTTTCCAATGAATCAACTCTTTGCATGAGGTGGCCAAAGTACTGGAGTTTCAGCTTTAGCATCATTCCTTCCAAAGAAATCCCAGGGCTGATCTCCTTCAGAATGGACTGGCTGGATCTCCTTGCAGTCCAAGGAACTCTCAAGAGTCTTCTCCAGCACCACAGTTCAAAAGCATCAATTCTTTGGCGCTCAGCTTTCTACACAGTCCAACTCTCACATCCATACGTGACCACTGGAAAAACCATAGCCTTGACTAGACAGACCTTTGTTGGCAAAGTAATGTCTCTGCTTTTGAATATGCTATCTAGGTCGGTCATAACTTTCCTTCCAAGGAGTAAGCATATTTTAATTTCATGGCTGCAGTAATCATCTGCAGTGATTTTGGAGCCCCAAAAAATAAAGTCTGAGTCGAGCTAATTGTCACTGCTGAAGTTCCTTTGCTCTCTGATAGCTTCCTTGAAAAGTTGTTTTCATAAGTAGTCTCATGCTTGTCTTCAGCCTTTGATCATTTGCTTAATGCTCAAACTAAAGAGCCATACCTGACTGAGGTAGGGTCTTGTGCTTGCTGTGCCAGGGTAAGCCTGTGCTAGAGTAACCCTGTGAAGGGTTGTTGTGCTAGGGCAACCCTGTGAAAAACATTTTCTTTAAGGAAGGAGAGGGAATGCTTGGGAAAAAAAATCTGACTTTGGTCTTGGCTGTGTCTCTGTGTCACCTAGGTAACTTAAGTAATTTCTCTGGGCCTTAGCTTCCTAATTTTTAAAACAGGAAGGGCCTGCCGCTCCTAAGGTACCACCCAACCTGAAACCATGAGTTACTTCTCAGGTTGGACTCTTACGTGTGATGCTCCATATAAGATAAGGGTGCCTTATTGGAATAGGAACCAGAACACATTTATTTTAATACAATTATGTAGCAGTAATTTTCTTCAGAGTATCTTTATAAAAGATTTATCTGATACCAGTTGGTTTGTTACCTTATTTGTTTTAGGTCAGATAAAGGACATACTATTTTTAATTTCAGCTCAGCACATTTTGAGAGTATACCCCCTCTCTCAGTACTTAGCTTAAAAGTATTGTGAAAGAAGCTCCTAAGTGCTGCAAGTTACCCTGTGATTTTAGGTAGACTACCCCATCAGTATGTTTACTAAGCGTCTTGAAAACTAAGAGCCACTTATACTCACCTTACATTCTTCTCATCAGATAAGGGGCTAAAGTCTTCTTGACTTAAGAGCTTCTTTTGCCTTCAAGAATTAGCTGAAAACAAAATAGAGAAGTATAAGATACACTATTGATTGACAGGTAGAAATGTATGATAAATTTTATTCATTACTGTTCATTCAGTTCAGTTCAGTTCAATCACTCAGTTGTGTCTGACTCTTTGTGACCCCATGGACCGCAGCACGCCAGGCCTCCTTGTCCATCACCAACTCCTGGAGTTTACGTAAACTCATGTCCATCGGGTTGGTGATGCCATCCAACCATCTCATCCTCTGTTGTCCCCTTTTTCTCCTGCCCTCAATCTTTCCCAGCATCAGAGGTGTTTTAAATGAGTCAGGTCTTCGCATCAGGTGGCCACAGTATTGGAGTTTCAGCTTCAGCATCAGTCCTTCCAATGAGCACCTGGGACTGATCTCCTTTAGGATGGACTGGTTGGATCTCCTTGCAGTCCAAGGGACCCTCAAGAGTCTTCTCCAGTACCACACTTCAAAAGCATCAATTCTTTGGCATTCAGCTTTCTTTATAGTTCAACTCTCACATCCGTACATGACTACTGGAAAAACCATATCCTTGACTAGATGAAGCTTTGCTGATAAAGTAATGTCTCTGCTTTTGAATATGCTATCTAGGTTGGTCATAACTTTCCTTCCAAAGGGTAAGCGTCTTTTAATTTCATTGCTGCAGTCACCACCTGCAGTGATTTTGGAGCCCGAAAAAGTAAAGTCAGCCTCGGTTTCCACTGTTTCCCCATCTATTTGCCATGAAGTGATGGGACCAGATGCCATGATCTTAGTTTTCTTTTTTTTTTTTTAATATTTATTTACGTCGCTGCACTGGGTCTTAGCAGCAGCATATGGGATCTAGTTTCCTGACCAGGAAATGAACCTGGACCCCCTGCACTGAGAGCACAGAGTCCTAGCCACTGGACCACCAGGGAAGTCCCTGATCTTAGTTTTCTGAATGTTGAGCTTTAAGACAACTTTTTCACTCTCCTCTTTCACTTTCATCAAGAGGCTTTTTAGTTCCTCTTCACTTTCTGCCATAAGGGTCGTGTCATCTGCATTTCTGGGGTTATTGATATTTCTCCCGGCAGACTTGATTCCAGCTTTTGCTTCTTCCAGCCCCGTGTTTCTCATGATGTACTCTGCATAGAAGTTAAATAAGCAGGGTGACAATATACAGCCTTGACGTACTCCTTTTCTTATTTGGAACCAGTCTGTTGTTCCATGTCCAATTCTAACTGTTGCTTCATGACCTGAATACAGGTTTCTCAAGAGGCAGGTCAGGTGGTCTGGTATTCCCATCTCCTGAAGAATTTTCCACAGTTTATTGTGATGCACACAGTCAAAGGCTTTGGCATAGTCAATAAAGTAGAAATAGATGGTTTTCTGGAATTCTATTGCTTTTTCGACCATCCAGCGGATGTTGGCAATTTGACCTCTGGTTCCTCTGGCTTTTTAAAAACCAGCTTGAACATCTGGAAGTTCACGGTTCATGTATTGCTGAAGGCTGGCTTGGAGAATTTTGAGCATTACTTTACTAGCGTGTGAGATGAGTGCAATTGTGCGGTAGTTTGAGCATTCTTTGGCATTGCCTTTCTTTGGTATTGGAATGAAAACTGACCTTCTCCAGTCCTGTGGCCAGTTTTGAGTTTTCCAAATTTGCTGACATTTTGAGTGCAGCACTTCACAGCATTTTCTTTTAGGATTTGAAATAGCTCAACTGGGATTCCATCACCTCCACTAGCTTTGTTTGTAGTGATGCTTCCTAAAGCCCACTTGGCTTCACATTCCAGGATGTCTGGCTCTAGGTGAGTGATCAGAGCATCGTGATTTACTGGGTTGTGAAGATCTTTTTTGTATAGTTCTTTTGTACAGACTAGATAAATTGTGGAGATCCCATTAATCCTTTGAGAAATAGTAGGAATTATTGTAGAGCAGTGATTCTCAAACTGGGCAGTGTGAAATGCCTCCTATAAGATGCTTCTGAAATTTGTGGACATTGATTTTGTTGTTTTAGTGATTGGGGGAGGTACTACTATTATGTAATGGTTAAAAGTCTTATTATTATCTGATCCTAGATCTGAACTTTATTTACATAAAGAAATAATACAAAGTATTTTTGCATGATTTTAGTACATTAATTTTGGAAAATAGAGATTTTAAAAATCTATGGCATCATTGGCTTTTGTGGCATTTAATTAGTCTGCATTTGTAGTTGTCACATCCATGGTGATTGTATGTAGAGATTCAAACCTCTGACTACTCTATTGTGCACATAATGGTTATATCCAGTTTTCACATACTGAAATATAGATTTCTATTTTGTTTTATTTATTCTTTGTATTATAATTAGAAGATTACATGAGTTTATTTTGAAATCAAGTATATATGCAGCCATGAAATTAAAAGACACTCCTTGGAAGGAAAGTTATGACCAACCTAGATAGCATATTCAAAAGCAGAGACATTACTTTGCCAACAAAGGTCCGTCTAGTCAGGGCTGTGGTTTTCCTGTGGTCATGTATGGATGTGAGAGTTGGACTGTGAAGAAGGCTGAGCGCCGAGGAATTGATGCTTTTGAAGTGTGGTGTTGGAGAAGACTCTTGAGAGTCCCTTGGACTGCAAGGAGATCCAACCAGTCCATTCTGAAGGAGATCAGCCCTGGGATTTCTTTGGAAGGAATGATGCTGAAGCTGAAACTCCAGTACTTTGGCCACCTCATGCTAAGGGTTGAATCATTGGAAAAGACTCTGATGCTGGGAGGGATTGGGGGCAGGAGGAGAAGGGGACGACAGAGGATGAGATGGCTGGATGGCATCACTGACTCAATGGACGTGAGAGTCTGAGTGAACTCTGGGAGTTGGTGATGGACAGGGAGGCCTGGCGTGCTGCGATTCCTGGGGTTGCAAAGAGTCGCACACGACTGAGCAACTGAACTGACCTGAACTGAAATTATATTAATAATTTCATTTCAGGTTTTTAAAATATTTGTAAATTATTTAAAAAGTTCTGAACATGAGGACCGAAAACCATTCTCTTAGGTAGTATTCAGCTTGAAGTACTTTGAAAACCTTGAGAACTGGTTTAATAAAAGTACTTTTATTAAAGTGACACACAAGTACAGTGTTAGGCTGTAATTGCATAGTGTCTTTATCTGGAATATTTACAAAGCGTGACAAGCATTCTAGCTCAGTTATTAGTAAATGATTAATATGAAAATATCAAGGTAGGAATTTATATACCTGAATGTAACTTTTCACTAGGGTTCACCTTCAGTGTCTGCAGAGGTTTGATTCCAGGAGCCTCACAAGTACCAAAATCTGCCAATGTTCAAGGCCCTCATACTATATTCAATATTGTATGGTAAACCATAAAGGCAAAGCATATGTAAAAGAATGTGTGTGTATATATATATATTTATATGTATAACTGAATCATTTTGTTGAATGGTAGAATTTTGCACAACACTATAAATCAACTATACTTCAATAAGATATATTTTTAGAATAAGAAATTGAAGGTAGGGGAATTGATTTTGGAGACTGGTGTGATGTTGCTTTAGTAAGCAAGGACCATGGTGAACTGTAAAGCTAAAGGATTAAACTTTATAATGCATTTTGAGATGGCAGGAAAGAATATTTCATCATTGCAATTTATAATATTTTGCCAGTTTTTAAATATTTAAGGCATTATGATTGTTAAATATAGCATATTCTGAAGTAAAATTCTACTTTCTTTTCCTTTATATTAAAAATAGTGGTTGTCAGTTGACACCAGTTTGGGAGTTCCCCAATCTAAATTTAATAGAAGATGCCATTTTATGGAATAAACAGTTCTATAGTCAAACATTAGTTGAAAATACATCATTTTTGGTAATGGCTGTAACATTATTGGAAGTGCGGCACAGAGGGAATACAGTATTTGGTAAGACCTATATCATGTTTCTCTTCACACGACAGGCATTTATGGACTGGAGACAAGATGGTATTAAGCAATCGGAATTCTGTATGTTGGGACTTCCCAGATGGTCTGGTGGTTGAGAATCTACCTTGTAATGCATGACACCCAGGTTTGATTCCTGGTTGGGGAACTAAGATCTCACATGTGGTAGAGCAAATAAGCCCACAGGCCACAAGTTACTGAGCCCATGTGCTCTAGAGCCTGTGCTCCACAACAAGATAAGCCTGTGTGCCTCAACAAAGAGCATATGTACTGCATGAAAGACCCAGGAAATACCTGCCCCCGGCCTGGTGAAAAAAGTTATATCTATTTGGAAACTGTTTTTGATATTCATTATACTAGGCACTGAAAGACCACACTGATGGCCACATAGTTCCTTTTTTCCTGTCAAGTATGATATAAATCACATTTTTAATGGGACTTCCCTGGCAGTTCACTGAGTAAGAGTCAGTGCTTCCACTGCAGGGGGAGCAGGTTCCATCCCTGCTCAGGGAACTAAGTTTCTGTATGCTGTGCTTTGGGGCAAAGAAAAACCAAAAAATATCACATTTTTAATGATAAAATATAATTGGTCTAGTAGTGATTTCCATAGAATTTGAATTCATTAATTCATTCAGCCAAAAGTAAGTGTTTATTGAACTGGAAATAGCAAGAGACTGGGAAACTATCCCATAGCAATGAATTTTAGTATAGTGTACTCCTTCGTTGACATGTATATGCCCTGGTACTTGGGTGCACAGAGGAGTATTAGGGACAGACTCTAATTCACAGCCTAGAAGTGTGAGAGTTGGTCAGGATGACATGCTAGGGAGAGGAATGACAGATTTAAGGTAGAAGGCAGGAAAGAGTATGAGACATGGTGATAAGTGTCAGCAGGATTAAGGATAGTACGTGTGGGAGTGTTGAATGACAGATCTAGAAGGAAGGGAAGGCAGGGGCCCATGAATTCATTCCTATAATTCATTTTAGATATGACTTCATCATCAAGAAATTCTTAAATCTACCATGGTGATTTTCCCTTTAATACCTGAGAAGTTTAGAATTTTGAATCTGGGGAGTTGATGCTATTGGGTAGTGAGGTACGGTTTCTTTGAAAAGATTACTACTCTAGACTCCAGAGGCTCAGAAATCCTCATCATTTCTAGTTGCTGGTAAGGGTGAGGTTTCAGAGTTTTTATTTTTATAGTTTTTTGCTCTTATATTACTGTTGATATTTATCAGGTGATTTGGTTTCAATTGTGAGAATCTTGCCAAAAATCTATGCTAAAGCAACCAGGGGACTGTACAGGTTTATCTTGATTATAATTCTGATGTTTCATAAACCCATCTCAATTTTAAATGCTAACTTGAGTTTGTCCTCTCAGTTTTTGTTGACAGCTCCTGACTCTCATATGTCTCCTGACTCTTGGTGTTCAGGAGACAGCTTTTTCCTGTTTGTCTTTGCATGGTGTTATTTGAATATAAGCAAAGCATGGTCTTTAAAATTTGATGTAGAATGTTTTTATTATGCAGATGTTTCTTGAATATCTAATACTTGCAAAGTTGAGAAGCTCCTCTACTGAAAATAGTTTCTAAGCCTGTTCTGCAGTGATTTGCGTAAAGCATTTCCAGGATCAGTGTCTGTTAATGACATCTTGTAGTAACTTTGTGTGGTTTTGTTCTTGTCTATGAAAGTTATCAGTTTAAAATTACTAAATATAGTGATTTCACTATATGCTGTGGTGAGAGACAAGTCTTTTAAAAAGCTTGGCACAAGATTTCAAGGAGCTTACAGTCAGGTAATGTGGTTTAATATGGTGAAATGTCTCACACTTCCTGATGCTTTAGCAGTTATTATGGTATATTATAGTATCGTAGCTCAGTCGGTGAAGAATCTGCCTGCAATGCAGGAGACCCAGGTTCGATTCCTGAGTCAGGAAGATCTCCTGGAGAAGGAAACGACAACCCACTCAGTATTCTTACCTGGGGAATCCCTTGGACAGAGGAGCTTGGCAGGCCTGGAGAATCCCATAGACAGAGGAGCCTGGCAGGCTGCAGTCATTCCTTGGGGTCACTAAGGGTCGGACACGACTGAGCGACTTCACTTTCACTTTTCACTTTCATGCATTGGAGAAGGAAATGGCAACCCACTCCAGTGTTCTTGCTTGGAGAATCCCAGGGACGGAGGAGCCCGGTGGGCTGCCCTCTGTGGGGTCGCACAGAATCAGACAGGACTGAAATGACTTAGCAGCAGCAGCAGTTATTATGTAGAGTGTAGAGTTGGGCTCACTCTCCAGAGTTAGACCCAAGTTGATATCCCAAGACTGCTACTTTTTATCCATGAATGAGATCTCAAAGTATCTAAGTCTTAGGTACTTCCTTAAGGAGTAGTAATATTACCACAGGGTAGTAGTCAGGATAAGATATAGTAATGCATGTAAAGATTTTAGTAGATTCCTGATACATAGTAAGTACTTATCTTTAGTGTTATAAATTCCATTATCCCTTGAGCTTTTTAAAAAATTATTGTAGGAGTAGCAGCGTTTGGTCTTGAGTTCATTAAACAATTGCAAATGGCTACTATGTGTAATCACTTTTGGAGAAACAAAGTAGTTGAATATATATAACTCACAGCTCAAAAGAACTTTTGGTTTTTGAATAAAAATAAAAAATTGTAAGTAGCAGCAAACCTTGGGCCTATTATGGTTGGGCATTCTTTACTCAGTTTTCATAACCATGATATGATGTAGTTACTGTTGTTTTCATCATTTCATAGGTAAGGGAACTTAATTAGGAGGAAGATAATGTGATTTGCCCAAGACATCTTCATTAGTGAGTGATGGAGCCAGGTTTACAACTCAGGTGTTAGACTCTGAGAACACAATCTTTAATCATTGTCTGTTCTGTCTACAGAAATAAGGCTGGCATGTCTGAAAGATTCAAAACCTTTATCACAGTGGCAGTGTGCTGGACCTAGGCTATGAGGTGTAAGAGTTAAGGAGGGGTCAGTAATGACCAGGATGTTGAGGGGAGGCAGAAAGCTGTCATTGCAGTGTGTTAGCCACTCCATTTTAGCTCCTTCATTGTCACAGTGTTCCCAGGAGAAATACTTTAGTATGATTTTTTTTAAAGCTATTGAAGTCTCAAGAAGTTTCATATCACATAACTGATAAATGGCGTAGGTGGAATTTAACAAAACCTTTTTGTTGTGAAAAATAGCAAACATACACAAAATCAGAGAAGTAGTGCAGTGTACTCCTCATGTCCCAACCTCAGTCAGTAACAATGTTTTGCCTCTCATTTTATCTATTTCTCTCATTTTTAAAAACGTGTTTATTGAGGTATGGGCTTCTCTGATGGCTCAGATGATAAAGAATCTGCCTGCACAATTCAGGAGACCCGGGGTCAATCCATGTGTCAGGAAGATCCTTTAGAGGAGGAAATTTGAACCCACTCCAGTATTCTTGCCTGGAGAATTCCATGGACAGAGGAGCCTGGTGAACTACAGTCCATGAGAGCACAGAGTTGGACATAGGACTAACACTTACTGAGGGATAATTGACTTAAACTACACATATTGAAAATGTGTAATTTGATATATTTTGACATATGTACATATCCCTGAAACCATCATCTGACAAGATAATGAACATATCCGTTACTCCCAAGAGTTTCCTTGTGTTCCTTGGTAATCCTCTTCTTTTACCTCTTCCTGCTTCCTGCCACCTCGTGCAAATAGTTGACTCATTGGAAAAGACTCTGATGCTGGGAGGGATTGGGGGCAGGAGGAGAAGGGGACGACAGAGGATGAGATGGCTGGATGGCATCACTGACTCAATGGACATGAGTCTCAGTGAACTCCGGGAGCTGGTGATGGCCAGGGAGGCCTGGCGTGCTGCAATTCATGGGGTTGCAATGAATCGGACACGGCTGAGCCACTGAACTGAACTGAACTGATACCTTCATATCATTTAGGTGTATATTTAGAAGTGGGATGACTGGATCATATGGTAAATACATGTTAAGAAACTGCCAAACTATTTTCCAAAGTAGCTCTGTTGTTTAACATTCCCATCAGCAGTGTAGAAAGTTCCAGCTCCTCTCCCTGTCTGCACTTGGTATGGTTGGTGTTTTTAATTTTACCCTGTAAGAGGTGTGTATCGCATTGTAATTTTAGTTTATGTAACTAATGTTATTAAGCCTTTTTGCCATCTCCTTTGATAGTTTCTGTTCAAATCTTTTGCCAATTCAAGTAAGCTGAGTTTTTTTCTTATGGAGAGTTCTTTATGTATTCTGGATACCAGATCTTTATATGGTTTGCAAGCATTGTCTCCCTTCTGTGGCTCATCTTTTTATATTATAAACAGTATCATACTTACGGGCAGAAGGTTTTAGTTTTGGTGGTGTGCATTTTATCAGTTTTTTATTTTGTGAATTGCCTATGGTGTCATATTTAAGAACTGTTTGCCTAATCCAAGAGCACAATATTTTCTCTATGTTTTCTTCTAGAGGTTTTACCGTTTCAGTTTTTACATAACTATAATCCATTATTAGTGGTATGAGGTATGAATTGAGCTTCATTTTCTTAGCTTATGGATGTCTAGGTATTCCAAACTAGAATAACTAGTTGAAGCACCATTTGTTCAAGTGACTGTCCTTTTTCTCATGAAATTACCTTTATGTCTTTGTTGAAATCAGCTACCCTTTCACTTTTAAAAAAATGGACTAACCTAAAGCACATGCCAAGGATAATTTCATTTTATCCCGATGTATATTTATTATGCATCTGACTGATAAAGACTGATTTTTAGAAACATAACAAACATTCTGTTATTATACCTCACACAATGAAGTTTCTTTAAAATACTCTAATACTTAATTCATATTTTAATTTCCCAGACTGTTTCAAAGCAGGCTTTAAAGTTGACCAGTAAAGGGCCTTTCTCTATTATTATTGTCTCATATTTGATGTGTTTCAATCCACGGATGTCATTATTGTTTTTGATGCCCCAAATGCTTTAAATTGGCTCTTGTCTCTTTTGACACAAGATTTGGATTTTTTGAATAAATGAGATTTGAGACTTTTTTTTTCTTTTTTAACTTTATTGCCCATGTTCTTCTTAGGATTATTGTTGTGCTTTCTTGAAGAAAGTGCTTAAAACAGATGAGACTTAAATGGCCCACTTGGAGGGTGCATTTGTTGGAAAACTGGTTTGGTAAGGGGAGTGTCAACATATCTGTGAACACAAGTCTAGCAGCATGAGGCAAAACTTGTGGCATAAGAGCCTGGACTGTGAAATTGTTGGAGAAGCAAAGGAAAACAGGCCAGAGTCATAGGGCAAAAGGCCTTGCCAGCTGGTTTGTGGGATTTGATTTTTTTAATACTTTGATGATGGGTCATGGATCGAAGTTCATGACATTTCTTTCTCACATTGATTGATAGAAAATTATTTTTGAAAGAAAGCTCTCTTGATTCCCACTTTTCATGGAGTTTGCCAGGAAAAACTTGGCTAAAGAATCCAATATCAATCCTCTAGGATTCTCTGGAGAGAATCCTGTGTTGAGTGGTCATTAACTGAATTTCTCAGAACCCTGTACTTCTTAAACCTTTCATCTTTTACATGTCATATAGTTATGTTGAATTTGAGTCAGTATGGTGTATATACATAATTCATGTAGTGATATCCAAAAGTATTTTAAGTAATGTGGCTGAGTCTTGCTTAATTTAATTGGCCTCCTGTTACAATGTTGGCTGTTTTGAAATCCAAGGACTAATTATGGATTGGTGGGCTTCATCACGTTTTAGTATAAAATCTGGCTTATTAATTCACTGAGTTTTACCTACTGATTTCTAGAGCCCCGTGGTTATGAATGTGCTTCTACTTCATGATGCCTCCTGCTATGGCAGACGTCCTTGACATCTGGGCAGTGGACTCACAGATAGCGTCTGATGGCTCCATACCCGTGGATTTTCTTTTGCCCACTGGGATTTATATCCAGTTGGAGGTGCCTCGTGAAGCTACCATTTCCTGTATTAAGCAGGTATGTTACTAGGTGAGCTTTCTGTAAACCTAGCTTACTTACTTTATTACTTGGAGGATATATTCCTCCATTTTAGAATGGTATTAATGTAAATCATATGGCGAATTTAAGAGAAGTTTATAAGTTACTATATTTTACAGATTTCAATTCATATTTTGTCTTGGATCTTCTTTTTGGTTTGTATGTATATAGACACACACACACACACACACGTATGTGTATAGACACACACACACACACACACACACACACACACACACACGGCTTCCCTGATAGCTCAGTTGGTAAAAAATCCAATGTAGGAGACCCTGGTTTGATTCCTGGGTTGGGAACATCCACTGGAGAAGGGATAGGCTACCCACTCCAGTATTCTTGGGCTTTCTTTGTGGCTTAGTGAGTAAAGAATCCACCTGCAATGCGGAAGGGTTCAATCCCTAGGTTGGAAAGATTGCTTGGAGAAGGGAAAGGCTTCACACTCCAGTATTCTGGCCTAGAGAATTCCATGGACAGTATAGTCCATGGGGTCTCAAAGAGTCGGACACAGCTGAGCCACTTTCAATTTCGTGTGTGTGTGTATGTGTGTATGTGTATGTATGTATATATATATACACATACATACTCATTCTCACTCCTACTCACTTTTAATTAAAAAAAAATTCATGTGTGATACCTGAATTAAGACACACTAACTTATGTCAGCTAGTTTGAAAGATTTGTTCAGGTTATCAAAAGGAATTTGACATTGTCAGAGAAAGTTTTAAGGTAAGGTCTTTGTACTTACTGTCTTTGAATTTGTCACTTTTTTTTTTTTTTTTTTATAAATATGACGTGGTTCATCGTTTCTTTTCTCCTTTTCCTTCCCTTTCTGTTCCCCTTCTTCTGTCCCCATCCTCACTAGTTTTCATGGTCACTCTGGGGGAAGAAAAGGTTTTCTGCTGTTTACTAGATTCTGCCTCCTCACCCCCATAATGAATGGTATGTCCTCACTTGAAAGCAAATTCTTTCATATAACAAGGCTTGCCTGTTTGTTGGCTGATTTTTTTCAAGTGAACTGATGAGTGCTGTTTGATTTGTAAAGACTGTGACTTATAAATGAAATTATTTTTCTAGAACCCAATATGGAACCCCAGTATAGGATTGTGATCTTTTTAAGAAAAAAATATTTATGACAGAGTGCTAGAGTTGGAACAGCCTCTCAACTGTTTTCCAAGCTTCTTCACTGGGGAGCCATAAAAATTCTAGAACTGTATGATCCCTGAAGTGAAAAAAAAAATTAAAAATTGTTTTAGGCACCTTACAGGTGCAGAGAGTACATTTATTTTTCTAGTCACCAGTGACAGGTACGGATGACTGTGGCTATAGCTGAAGCTTAATTAACTATTGAAACCCATTTAAAAAAATTTAAAAAATGTATTGTTGTAAAATAAAATTCATCAGAGTCATTTTTAGGCACGTAATTTCTTGGTATTAAGTATATTCACAGTGTTGTCCAATCCATTACCACTATCCATTTCTAACACTTCTCATCATCCTAAACACAGACTGTGTACTTACTAAATAATAAACTTCTGCTCCCCTAACCCCTGGTAATCTCCATTGTAGTATTTATTCTAGCTACCTTGTGTAAGTAGAATCACACAACAGTCAGCCTGTGTCTTGCTTTTTTCACTTAGCCATAGTATTTTTCATTTCATTCATGTTGTCATATGTATTCAAATTTCTTTCCTTTTTAAGACTGAATATCATTGTTTTGTATGGATGTACCACATTTTGTTTATTCATTCATCTTTTGTTGGACATTTTTGGTTATAATCAACTTTTAGCTGTTGAGAATAATGCTGTTCTGAACATTGATGTTTAAGTTTCAATGTGAATCCTTGTTCTCCATGTGTTGGATCATATGGTAATTCTGTTTTAACTTTTTAAGAAACTGCCAAACTTTTTTTTATAGTGGCTGTACCATTTTACATTCCCATCAGCAATGCTCAAGGGTTCCAGTTTCTCAAAATGCTGGCCAGAACTTGTTATTTTCCTTTTTTACAAAATAATAACCATTCTTCTGGTTGTGAAGTGGTACCTCATTTTTATTTTTATTTGCATTTCCCTGATGGCTAATAATGTCACGTTCTCTTCATGTTCTTGTGGACTTTTGTTTAGAATTTTTTGTTCAAGACCATTGCCCATTTTCCAATTCAGTTGTTTTTTTTTGTTGTTGTCATGAGAGTTCTTTATGTATTCTGGATGGTAATCTCTTATGAAATATATATTTGAAAATATTTTCTCTATTCTGTGGGTTGCCTTTCTACTCTCAAAATAGTGTCCTTTGATACAGAAAAGTTTTAAATTTTGATGAAATCCAATTTACCTATTTTTTCTTTCTTTCTTTTTTGCCTAGCATTGATTTTTTTCTGTTTTATGTAACTGAATTTGAGGTTTGGCCATGATTTTCATTTTTCAGCTGTAGGCTTTTGTCCTGGTTGCAGTTAAAATATGTAATCCACCTTGTATTTGTATAGTGACCTTTTTTATAGGATCTCATTTAGGAGAATTCAGGGGAGATGATGAGAGATTGATTGTGCTTGTCCTGACAGGGCAATCCTAGTTAATGGAGATAACTCTGGTGAATAGAAAAGAATTCAGGACAGAAACAATGTAAATTTTGTGTGAAGGTGATAGATGATACATACTTTAAATGTTCTTTTTTTATTAGAAGTTACTTACGTTTACAAGAATGCTAAATATGAAAGTCTTCATTGATTCTTGCTCTTCATAGATACTTACTTTTAATACTTTTGTTTTTATAAATGTATTTTTAAAATTATACCATTCTGTTATTTTACAAGAGGGGGTTAATACTATTCATATTCTCTTCCAATTTGCTGTTTTAAAAGAAGCCAACTGTGATATACCTTGTACACTTTATGCATTACCATGTTTGTCTATCTTATTTTCATAGTTCTGTAATATTCTGTAATTCATTTAACCAAACCCGTATTGCTAAACATTTGGCTTGTCCTCAATTTCTGAGTTTTCCAACAAGTGCTACAGTGAGCATCTTTGTAGACATGTCTTTGTACATTTGAGCAAGTATTTCCATTTCATAAAATGTCTTATTGTTTTTTTCTGCAGATGTTATGGAAACAAGTTACCAATTACCCAATGTTTAACCTCCTTATGGAAATCGACTCCTATATGTTTGCATGTGTGAATCAAACTGCTGTATATGAGGAACTCGAAGATGAAACAAGAAGACTCTGTGATGTCAGACCTTTTCTTCCAGTTCTCAAATTAGTGACAAGAAGTTGTGACCCAGGGGAAAAATTAGACTCAAAAATTGGAGTCCTTATAGGAAGAGGTAATTTAAACAATTCTTAGTATGAATTTAACGTTTGTTGCCAGATATATCTATAAACATGTAGTAAGTGCGCTCTATAACATTGCTTTGCAAAGAGTGGTCTATGGTGTCTATGTTACCAGTTTTAGATAAAGTAAAAACAGAAATCAAAAATAAATCTTTAGAAACTTCTCTAACAATGTGATATTGCCATAACAAGGGCTTATAAATTTTTTATCTTTTTCTTTTCCAGTGACGTATTTTTTTAATTTATTTTATTGAAGTATAGTTGATTTACAATGTTGCATTAATTTCTGCTATACAAAGAATGATTCAGTTTTATATACACACATATATAATACATACATTCATTTGCATATTCTTTTCCATTATGATTTATCATAGGATATTTTATATAGTTCCCTGTGCTACACAGTAAGTAGGCTTTGTTGTGTATTCATTCTATATATAATAGTTTGCATTTGCTAACCCCAACCTTCCAATTCACCTGTCCTCCACCCCCATCCTCCTTGGCAACCATAAGTGTCTTCTCTATGAATCTATTTCTTTTTTGTATATAAGTTCATTTGTGTAAAATTTTAGATTCCACATATAAATGATAACATATGGTACTTGTCTTTTTCTTTCTACTTCACTTAGTATGATAGCCTTTAGGTCCATCCATGTTATTGCAAATGGCATTATTCTTTTTTATGGCTGAGTGTTCCACTGTGTATATATACCTAATTTTCTTTATCCATTTATTGTTGATGGGCATTTAGGCTGTTTCTGTGTGAATAGTGCTGCTCTGAATACATAGGAAACCATCTATACTTTTGAATTACAGCTTTGTCTGGGTACATGCCCAGGTGTGGGATTGCTGCATCATGTGGCAACTCTGTTTTTATTGTTCTGAGGAACGTCTATAATATTTTTTTCATGGTAGCTACACCAGTTTACATTGCCACCAACAATGTAGGAGGGGTCCATTTTCTCTACATCTTCTCCAGCATTTATTATTTGTAGACTTCTTAATGAAGCCCATTCTGACTGATGTGAGGTGATACCTCATTGTACTTTTCATTTGTTTTTCTCTAATAATTAGAGATGTTGAGCATCTTTTCATGTGCCTTTGGCCATCTATATGTCTTTGACTTCTTTTTATTTTATAAAAGTATTGGTTTTTGTCAGATTGGAAATCAAAAAGTTGTTCCTTTGCCTCAGTTAGTTTGAGAAGCCCTTTTCTAAGAGATGCATCCTCAGTTTCTTGTGAACTACCCCTGAAGTATGAACATAATTTATACACAACTCTCTGTGATAATCGAGACTTTAAGGTAATTGATAAGTTTCCATAAATTTGACTTCATAAGTAAAATTCTCTTTTAAGTAGAAGTTATTTTTATAGCAAGTCAGGTCCATATTCTTTGCATATTAATTCCAGGGAAAATTGTGAATAACACAATTAATGTGGTGCAGTCACTCTTGCTTTAGTAATCTTAGGTGTTTACTGGACGAGTGGTATTCTGCCTTAGACAAGATATTAACTTGAATTACATACTACCAGGGATTACTGAGGTAATTTTGTTGGATAATCCAATTTGTTGGGTCTGGATTGGCTACCTATATTGATCAAATTCAGGGTTAGTTCAATTTAGTCACTCAGTCGTGTCCAATTCTTTGCAACCTCATGGACTGCAGCACGCCAGGCCTCCCTGTCCATCACTAACTCCCGGAGTTCACCCAAACTCATGTGCATCGAGTCGGTGATGCCATCCAGCCATCTCATCCTTTGTCGTCCCCTTCTCCTCCTGCCCCCAATCCCTCCCAGCATCAGGGTCTTTTCCAGTGAGTCAGCTGTTCGCATGAGGTGGCCAAAGTGTTGGAGTTTCAGCTTTAGCATCAGTCCTTCCAGTGAACACCCAGGACTGGTCTCCTTTAGGATGGGTTGGTTGGATCTCCTTGCAGTCCAAGGGACTCTCAAGAGTCTTCTCCAACACCACACTTGAAAAGCATCAATTCTTCAGCGCTCAGCATTCTTCACAGTCCAACTCTCACATCCATACATGACCACTGGAAAAACCATAGCCTTGACTAGACGGACCTTTGTTGGCAAAGTAATATCTCTGCTTTTGAATATGCTGTCTAGGTTGGTCATAACTTTCCTTCCAAGGAGTAAGCGTCTTTTAATTTCATGGCTGCAGTCACCATCTGCAGTGATTTTGGAGCCCCCCAAAATAAAGTCTGACACTGTTTCCACTGTTTCCCTATCTATTTCCCATGAAGTGATGGGACCAGATGCCGTGATCCTAGTCCAAATTCAGGATACTATAGTACAGTTCTCTGTAAGATACTTTTCTTTGATCTCACCCTGTAGTTAAAATTCTAATGATTACGTTGGGGGACTAAATTCTCTGAGTGCTTAGAGCAGAAGCTTATTGATTTATATGTGACACTCTGGTATTTAAAAACATTTGATTATTTCAGATGATAACTAGTTTGCTTTGGCAGTAACTTTTTCCCCCATTAAGTAGCTTTGTAATTGTATACCTTACAGATCTTTTAAAAATATATTAATAGCTTCAGTAGAAAGCATTCCTATTTTCTAGAGCTTCAAAGATTTTTTAAAAACTGCAGTCTCCATTAGTAGAAGTTTTTCCTTTGTTTGAGTTGAAGAGTATGTATAAAAGTAGAAAGAATAAAAAATCACTTACCAGAATAGGAATATCCCCTGATAATATTTTGATACAGTTATTTTTAAGGGTTTTATAGTTTATGAAAATACTGTTTTTCTGTATTTTTCTGCTGATTTTTAGACAAGCTGAAATATTTGATAATTCAAAAGGTTCACGTCACAGATAGACTTAACATTTATCAGTTAACGTATAGGTGTCTTTTTGAGACTAACCATCTTTTCAAAACTTAGATCATTTTGTTCTCTTTGGATTTTGATCTCCAAAGCATATGGATTCATGAGCCACCATTATGTTGATCTATGCTTGTCAGATTTACTGTATAAAAATACAGGAGATTCATGTTATACTCTTACTGCTAAAAAGTCATTCACTATCTAAAATTCAAATCGAATGGACATAGTTTTTTTTTTTTTAATTTGAAAATTCTAACTTTAGCACAGGGATCTAATATATATTAGAATTGAATTTTTCTTTCTTTAAACAATGCACCATATTTTATCTGGTATAAAGCATGTTGTACAAAGGTTTTATTCAGTGTGTTCTGCAACTTGAATGACAAAGAAAATGTCAGGAGTGTTTTATTGCAATTAGTAGTTTATAAGCTTTTAAAATTTATAAATTTTATATACTTTAGATCCTCAGTAGTTTAGGATAGCTAGCATTATGATCGTATACACAAATTCAAATATTAACGTTCATTTATGAAGTTGAGTAAGTCTGTTTTGATGTTTTAGAGTGAATTTCCACATTAAATACCCAATAAGTCAAGTTTTGCAGTTGCTGATTTGTATGTGATGACTACAACCAGGACTTGGTGAGGTCATGCCTCCTGGGAAAACAATAAACAATTATTTCAGTTTAACTTGAGGAACAAGAGTTTGCTGCCTCCTCCTCCTCAAAGAAAAGAATAGACCCTTTACAGACATAACTGCCCTGTCGGGTCTAAAAATACCTTTTCCTGAAAAATGATATGACTAATCATTTTATTTTCTCTGTATTCTAAATAATTATTTATAGCATTGCTGCTGGGGCTGATTATTCTCTGTAGTGAAGGTACTTGTCACTCTTGCCTTAATTTCTTCAAACACCCAGCAGTAAATCTTGATCAAAGAATTTTGTCAGCATTCTGATAAAAGTATTTGAACACTTCCCTTTTCCCCTTAATATTCCTTAAAATGATGGAAATATATAGTCCAAGGATTTTAAAGGTATCTGTAGTATGTAGAAATTGTTCATTCAATACTTTTTAATATAAAAAATTCTATTTGATTGTAAACTATACAGTACTCTTAAGATTTAAGCTTTGCTATCAAATTTTCATACACAAGACACATAGGGAATTAACTAGGTTTGAAATTACTCAGCCTAACTTATTTTTGTCAAAGATTCTATTTTTAAGAAATCTTTGTAGGAGTTCCCAAATTCAGGCTTCTACAGTTTCTTCTTTTTTAAAAAAAGTTTATTAGAGCATAGTTGATTTATAATGTTGTGTTAGTTTCAGGTGTACAGTAAAGTGACTCAATTATACATCCACATGTAGCCACTCTGTTTTAGATTCTTTTCCCATATAGGCCATTACACATTACTGAGTAGTGTTTCCTGTGTTATTTGGCAGGTTCTCGTTACTTACATATTTTATATGCAGCGGTGTGTATATGTCAATCTTAACCTCTCAATTCCTACCCCCCTGCCCATCCCCTGGTGACCATTACCATAAACTTGTTTTCTACATCTCTTAATTTTATTCCTTTACATACAGCTGTCTAGTTTTCCCACTTATTAAAGAGTCTGTCTTTTCTCCATTGAATATTCTCATCTCCTTTGTCATAGATTAGGTGACCAGTCATCAATTTCTTAAAATACGAATTCTCAGAGATTGATTTAGTGAGTCTGAAATAAATGAAAGAAATGTGAACTTTTCAGTTGACTCTCATTATAGTTTTATGAAAACAGTCCCGCATTTGTAATAATGAAAAAAATGACCAAAATGATAGCAGTTGCAATTCAGCAGTTTATTTTCAGTGTTTTTACTTGAGAACCATAGCAGTGAACTTAGGTGATGTGGTCTTTCCTGCTCTGAGTCAAGGAGGGTCACTTCTCTCAGCTAGGTAAGACAGGAAGATCCTCTTAACCTGAGATTTCAGTGCTCATTAGGAGTTGAGCAGGTGAATGGGGTTAGAAGAAGGAAAAGCAAATGAGAATGGCATATGTGAAAGATAGTCTATTCAAGGAATAAAAGAAATTGACTATGATTTGTTGACGGGGACAGCCAGGATAAGCAGGAAGTTCGGAAAGGCAACCAGCTTCAGAGTATGCCGGCCTATCCAAGTCATATAAAAAGTAGAGAACTCATAAGAGCAGTTGGGAAGCTATTGAAGGGATTTAAATAGGGGCATAACAGCATTACATTTTCAGTTTAGACACATTGGGGAATGGAAATGGATTGTGAGAAGATCTGACAAAAATCAAATGATCTACCCTTTATCTACTAAAAAAAAAAAACAAACTCATGTCAAATCTACTTTATAAATGTCTCTACCTACTTCTTGTACATCCTGTAGCCATTAACTTAAATTATGGTTCCTTCATATCTGATTTAGAGTAATTTGTTTTATTCCAGATCTAAAGTATCCACAAAATTACATTTTACCCTCAGGATTTTACCTTTGTTGTATTATGCAACTTAAAACATTTTTTATATTTAATATCACAAATCAGTGCTAATATTTTAAAAATGATAACTTTTAATGTAAGTAGACAATGCTGATAAGTCTGCTATCGAGGTAATACTCATTGACATATGTATATTCAAATGATACAATATTTTTTTAAATATAATATTGGTTGTGTCTTGTGGAATCAAAAGTAACAACTTGCTTTACTGTGCTTCCCTCTCCAAAACTATAAAATGCTATTAATATTATCTCAAGTTTCTTTCCAAGGCAAAAATGTATACAAATTCTATATTCTTTCTTTTGAATTTGCATAAAAGGAATCTTGTGAGACCCATTTTGTCCCTGCTTTGTAAATTTAATATATCTGTGACCTTTCCCCCGAATAACAGAGAACATTTTATTCATTTTATCACTTGTACCATTCTGGCATGCTGTATGGGTATCAGTTCAGTTCAGTTCAGTTGCTCATTCATGTCCGACTCTTTGCGACCCCATGAGTCGCAGCACGCCAGGCCTCCCTGTCCATCACCATCTCCCAGAGTTCATTCAAACTCACGTCCATCGAGTCGGTTATGCCATCCAGCCGTCTCATCCTCTGTCATCCCCTTCTCCTCCTGCCCCCAATCCCTCCCAGCATCAGAGTCTTTTCCAGTGAGTCAATTCTTCACATGAGGCGGCCAAAGTACTGGAGTTTCAGCATTAGCATCATTCCTTCCAAAGAACACCCAGGACTGATCTGCTTTAGGATGGGCTGGTTGGATCACCTTGTAGTCCAAGGGACTCTCAAGAGTCTTCTCCAACACCACAGGTCAAAAGCATCAATTCTTCTGCGCTCAGCTTTTTTCACAGTCCAACTTTCGCATCCATACATGACCACTGGAAAAACCATAGCCTTGACTAAACGGACCTTTGTTGGCAAAGTAACGTCTCTGCTTTTCAATATGCTATCTAGGTTGGTCATAACTTTTCTTCCAAGGAGTAAGCGTCTTTTAATTTCATGGCTGCAGTCTCCATCTGCAGTGATTTTGGAGCCCCCAAAAATAAAGTCTGACACTGTTTCCCCATCTATTTCCCATGAAGTGAAGGGACTAGATGCCATGATCTTTGTTTTCTGAATGTTAGGTTTAAGCCAACTTTTTCACTCTCCTCTTTTACTTTCACCAAGAGGCTTTTTAGTTCCTCTTCACTTTCTGCTATAAGGGTGGTGTCATCTGAATATCTGAGGTTATTGATATTTCTCCCGGCAATCTTGATTCCAGCTTGTGCTTCTTCCAGCCCAGTGTTTCTCATGATGTACTCTGCATATAAGTTAAATAAGCAGGGTGACAATATACAGCCTTGACACACTCCTTTTCCTATTTGGAACCAATCTGTTGTTCCATGTCCAGTTCTAACTGTTGCTTCCTGACCTGCATACAGGTTTCTCAAGAAGCAGGTCAGGTGGTCTGGTAACTTTTAAAACCACGTCTTAATGATTATCTTTAGGTTATTTCCAATTTTTTATTTATAATAAAGCAACAGTGAACATTCTTGTACTTCTATCATGTTATTTGTACAATTATTTCCTTCAGTTCAGTTCAGTTGCTCAGTCATGTCCAACTCTTGGCTACCCCGTGGACTGCAGCACACCAGGCTTCCCTGTCCATCACCAAGTTCCAGAGCTTGCTCAAACTCATGTCCATCAAGTTGGTGATGCCATCCAACCATCTCATTCTCTGTCATCCCCTTCTCCTCCCACCTTCAATCTTTCCCAGCATCAGGGTCTTTTCAAGTGAGTCAGCTCTTCACATCAGGTGGCCAGAGTATTGGAGTTTCAACTTCAGCGTCAGTCCTTCCAATGAATATTTAGGATTGATTTCCTTTAGGATGGACGGGTTGGATCTCCTTGCAGTCCAAGTGACTCTCAAGAGTCTTCTCCAACACCACAGTTCAAAAGCATCAATTCTTCGATGCTTAGCTTTCTTTAAAGTCCAACTCTCACATCCATACATGACTACTGGAAAAACCATACATGACTATGGAAAAATTATTTCCATAGGTGTGTGGAAAGTAACCACTCAAATTTGAGAACATAATGTTTAATCACAGTTTGCCAAAATAAAGAAACTTTGTGTTTGGCAGTAACTCAAAGTCAGGCAGTGGAGTCATTAAGTTTCATTCTGGAGAAAGTGGTTGACTTTCTTTTTTGCCTGATTAGAAGTTGTTGGCAGGCGGAAGCTGGAGGTAGGCCCAGAAGAAGCTGGGCATCTTCCGTGATTGGTTTTGGGAGCATATTTGACTTTCAGTGGTTTGTCCTAAGTCTCCTGTTGGAATTCCAGGGTCAAAATGTGTGTTTGTATGTGTGTAATTTTTAATAAATTATTAAATTTGCTAATGTCTTTTCTAACCCTTACAGCTCAAGGTTTTATCAAAGTGTTTGCCATTCTGATGTAAAAATTAATGTACATATAAAAATGTGTACATGTTCAATTTATTTTAAATTTCTAGAATTATTTATTAGAATAAGTATAAGCTTATGAAAAAGCTGTTATATGTCACTTCATGGCAGAAGTGAATCATAATTAAGTACAACAAAGAATAATTTCATATTTATGAGATTTTTGACTAATTGATATATACTGTAACCATTGTTGGAAAATCACAGTAAACTAAAAGTTTATAAAATTTAAGTTTACTGAGTTTTCAGTAATAGCTTGACTTTTAGGCTTATTTGTAACATTTTCAGATTCTTAGCCTTTGTTAGATATTTTAAATGTATTTTGATTTGTAAAGAAAACATGTAGCTCTTTCAGGTGTAGTTTTAAAATGGTAGTGTGAGTTTCAGCGATCATCTTTTTTTCATTGGTCACCAACTATATTTCTTTTGTGGTTTCCAGTTTGTACTCTTTTGAAATCTAATTGTATGTTCATCTTCTATACCTGAAATTCATTATTTTGTCTTCAGTATTCTTTTTTATCTTTCATAATATTTTCCTGCCCAGTTTTTTTTTTTTAATTTCATGAAAATCAAGCATCCAAATTAGCTTTCCTTAAGTATATTTTGTATTCTGTTTATTATTAGGTACTCAAAATGACACCTTTAAAATTTTTGTTTAGGTCTGCATGAATTTGATGCCTTGAAGGATCCTGAAGTGAATGAATTCCGAATAAAAATGCGCAGATTCAGTGAGGAAAAGATTCAGTCGCTTGTGGGATTATCTTGGATGGATTGGCTAAAGCATACCTATCCACCTGAGCTTGAACCATCCATCCCTGAAAATTTAGAAGATAAACTTTATGGAGGAAAGCTCATTGTGGCTGTTCATTTTGAAAATTGTCAGGTAGTATTATATTAAGAAATGCTTTATAATAAACTTGTGAATTTTCCCAGAATGCAGCACCAATCTTAGAGGAGGCTGTTGCTCACCTAGTAAACACTGATGAAGATCATTTTAGATTCAAGATGGAAATATATTTTAGGATTAGCTATGACATCTAAAGTGACATATCCTTTGCACACATACAGTTTTTTGATGCATTTTTGTCTATATCAGGGTCCAAAAACTACAGTGTTTTTGAATGGTTTTTGTATTTTGAAGGTTATGTAAAAAACTGAAAACAATTTTGAAGGGATGTTAAAAAGAAAGGAAAGGACGAATATGCAATAGAGACTCATTTTTTGTCAGTTCTTTAGAGAAAAAGTTTGCCAAACCTGGTTGTAAATAATGTAGATATAATTTATTTTCTCATGTTGTTTATAAAATGAAAGATTTGATCAAAAGAGCTCTTTTTTCTGTTTCTTAATTTTGCATTCTATGAATACGTGATCTAAGTGCTGATATGGAATTGGGCATTATAACGGAGAGTATATACAGTTAATCTGTATCTGAATGTTCATAGCATTTTACAAGCTAAATTCTGCTTCTCCTTTTGTTTCAAGTATACTCATTTTATCATTTAGGCTCTGGCCTTAGAATTAGGGTATGAAAGTAGGGATACTTTGTTTTGTCCTTCAGTTACTATGATAAAAATGACGAAACCTTTATCAGTAACCATTCTATATTGGGGTTTAAAATTTTTTAAATACAATATTTAAATGTGTTCTTGCTCCCAATGTGACTCAGTGGTAAAGAATCGTGCATTGTTGAACGAGCTGAAATAGGAATTTCACTGTTAAAGGTGATTAGAATCCAGCTTTAAAATATTGACTGTGGGCAATTTGTGAAATCTCAGTCAGTCTGAATTTCATCACATATGCGTCAAATCTCTACTAGATATATAAATTTGAATGTGATTGTTATTATGCACGTGTGTGTTAGTCACTCAGTGGTGTCTGAATGCGGTGCTGTGAACTAACTGTAGCCTTCCAGGCTCCTCTGTCTGTGGAATTCTTCAGGCAAGATTACTGGAGTGGGTAGCCATTGCATTCTCCAGGGGAATCTTCCTAACCCAGGGATCGAATCTCCTACATTGCAGGCAGATTCTTTACTGTCTGAGGTACCAGGGAAACCCTGTGATCCATCATTGTAACAGATTACATGTGAAAAGAAGTGTTTTAAAGTCAGAAAAATATTGACATTGTGAAATGTTACTGGATTCCAAGCAGTCATAGAATTTAATGGTAAAAGGAGTTTGGAGATCATCTTGGCAGGCTCTTTATATAATATAATAATTCTTTTCACCATTCTTTATAGCCTGTGTCCCTAACCCGATGTATCCATTAGCTATGGGGAGTGTTCAGCTTACTAAAATATTGATAGCATATTTTCATTGGGAGCAAGAACACATTTAAATATTGTATTTAAAAAATTAAAAAAAATTCAAACTGGCTTTCTGTGATTTCTGGTATTTTGGTTATACTTTCTTATTTGAATAAGTATCCATTCAGTCTCCCTTTATTCTACATGCTATATATTCAGCTAATTGAAATATATCTATATCTCTCCTTAGTCTCCTTTTCTTCTGGCTACCTATTTCCCAGAGATTAAACCAAAAGAGTTTTGGATCATATAGAATAGTAAATTTTAAAGTTTTTAAATCAATTTGGCAGGTCACATAGAGTTTATAGCTTTTTATTTAGGCTGTTATTCCTTTAAAAATACCCTATACCATGATTTATTACCAACACTATTTCATAATTGAATAAACATTTCATGTTACCATCAAAAAATAGGAATGGCAAAATTTCAGAGTAAGGTATGTTTGGTAACCATCACGCATGTATTCCCTCCCTGCCCAGTTCTGTAAAATCCTTATTTGGCCATTTCAGCATCACTGCTGATGACCAGCATTGGGAACCAGCATGTGGGGACACTATAGTAAACATGAGATGAATTGTAACAAAGTCTTCATTTAGGTTAAAAAATGATTTTCCAAGATTGGTAGGAGTGAAGAAAATGTACTGAAACATTAAATGTAAAGGATGTATATGTGTAAGCATTGTGTCTTGTTGGATACAATGTGGTATATAAATAATACTACTAATAAGTACAAATGTAAAGAGTGATATTTTCACTGTAAATATAAAATTGCTTTCTTTTTTTTACCCTCCTTTTTAGGATGTGTTTAGTTTTCAGGTATCTCCTAATATGAATCCTATCAAAATAAATGAATTGGCAATCCAAAAACGTCTGACTATTCATGGGAAAGAAGATGAAGTTAGCCCTTATGACTATGTGTTGCAAGTCAGTGGGAGAGTAGAATATGTGTTTGGTGATCACTCACTAATTCAGTTCCAGGTATGTGTTTTAACTGTCAATTTACCATTTATGAATTCTTTGAGTAGATGTCTTATGCAGAGTATTCAAGTGCCTCAGATTATTTTTGGAGTATAGTGGAGTTTAAGATACAATGTAGTGACACATCCCTCCCCCAACCATAAGTTACGCTATTTAAAGAGGAGAATCCTGATTTTGCCTTCAAGGAACTTGAAGATATTTTTGTTGAAATTACATTTGGAGACTGAAAATAGTTGTTACATAAAGAATAATAGACTAAGTGACAAGTTAGAGGTAAATAGTAATTGAATTTTAGAAAAGTATTTGATTACTCTTATTTGTGATTTTTGGTGTTTGTATGAAGAAAGAGGGATAATGGCCTGCTAATTATGAAGTGATGTCTCTTTTGAGAAGGAGCTCTGATTTATTAGCCAGGTACCAGGGGATTTTATATATCCCTTCTCTTTTTTTCAGATATTTAGTGTAGCCTTTAGTTCTTGGTTTAGTAGGTATAACCTTCATGCACAGCTTTGGGATCTGTGGCATTCTGACAGTTTGAACTCGAACCCTGAGAGGAAGAAGATGAAAAGTGCTTGGTGGTAACATAAAAGTATTGACTTCTTCCCTTCATGTTCTGCCATCTTTAAAGTAGCCTTCTGCTTCTTTAATACTTTTTTTAAAAAACCTTAGCAAGGGGAAAGTATATTGTTTTGCCCAAACTGGAATTTGTTATTACAAAGAAAACTAAAAGCATGTATGCGTTTTGTGTGTGTGTGTGTGTGTGCGCGCGCAAGTTTGTGTGAGAAATAAAATATAGAATGTAGGTGAAGGACTTTGAAAGAAATGGAATGATACATCTTTCATAGTGAAAAGTTTTTGAATGAATATATTTATCATAGTATCATGTTAACTCCCACTTGTAGGCCATTCTTGACATTTTTTTTTTAATATCAGAAATGTATTTTCAGTGGTTCTGAATTGAATGCAGTATACTGTATACCTTATACTATCTAAACTGAATCACACTTTATATCTGTATAGGAAAGTTATTCTGGTGAGGAATGCATTGTATTTTTATTCATTTTGTTAGAATCATTGGTATTGTAAACAATCACCCTTTTCCTTATATGCCTCTGGAGAGTTATTTTGGTTTCATGGAAATAAAACAGAGCATCACACTTGGATAGCCAGTAGGTTTTTGATACAAAGACAGTAATGGTTGCCTTGAGGCCTGTGCTAATAAGGTACCATGATCTACCTCAGGACTTTAAAAAAATGGCTACTCATGTACTGCATATTCACCTTTTTTGACTTACTGGACAGAGCTTGCACTGTAGCATCACAGTCTATGATCAAGTTCTACCCCTGGAAAAGTGTGCCAGTTGGTCATCCTGTCAAGTATGGAGTGCAGAAAAGAGGAAAAAAACCAAAACAACATATATACTATGACACATATTTCTCTAAGGTTTAGCAAACAAAAAAATTCAGTCAGGTGGATTTAATTCCAGGTCTTAGAGATACTAAATGTGTAACTTAGCCTTTGGGTTTTCAGTTCTTTAATCTATTAAAGGGGGAGAATCTGTCTTTTAGAGTTAAGAAGATTAGCTCTGACCTTGAAGAAGGTGTTCACTTAATGATAGCTATTTTATGTTCTGATTTTATATGTTTTTTTTCCTCCACCTGGGCCTGCCCTATGCAAATTGGGCTTAGCCAGGAGTGCTGTTTGTTCTGCCTGAAGTCTTAACTCTGGCCCTTGGACCTTCCTTGTCTTTTAGCCACCGCCATTTTGGACTCCTTTTCCCTATTCTACCTACCTAACATTCCCCCCTCAAGAGATGGGAGGCCCAATTCTTTGGGAATAGGGGCGTCGAGGTCTTTCTGGCTACTCCCTGCTGAACTGGGGCGGCGAGGGGTATTGGGCCTCCCCCTCTTGCTAGTCTCAAGCCTCAGAGTCCTTATAGCGGTGTCCAAGGGTGTGTGATATTTTCCGTGGTCAGCTGTAGTTTTATATCTTTGTTAAACTGGCACTGCATGTTGTAGCTGGTTGACAGGTGTGTTGAGTGTCCTCTTCTGTTTTCTTCCATGGCTTGACTCGTGAGTAGTGAATCTAGGAGTCATGTCCTGGTACCTTGACTACCGGCTCTTCTTTTTCCATCCAAGACAAAGCTGCTTCCATCAGTGTACCAGATTTCCTCGGGATTGGTCAGAGTATCTTCTGAAAACCCCTCTCGGGGTTTTGTCCAGTGGTCCAAGGTTTCTTAACCGGAGGTCTTCTGGAATCTGAGACTGGGCCGCGTGAGCTTTCTGTTGAGTTCGTTTTTCGCTGTCCCGGTTTCCAGCACGATGGGCCTTCCCCGGTGCTGGGTTTCTTCGCCTTCCGCTTCTAGCCCGGGAGCTTCGCTGAGTTGGGCTCCTGTTGTGCTTGGCCTCTTCTACGTAGAGGTTGTTTCAGCCAGGTTAAATCCGAGTCACGGCACCATAAATGTCACGCGAGTGTATGTCCCTCGGTTCTTTGTCTCGTCACAACAAAGATTTGGAGCAACGGACATTAAAGCTCTCGGCGCATCACAGCTCTCAGGTCTTGGACAAACCGTGCTACAGTTCTTATGTTCTGATTTTAATTTCTCATATTTTTGACATTGAATTGTTAATATAGACTTTAAATATTGTTTTAATGTTGTTTAGCTTAATTTTATTTTTCTCTTGATTTAAGTTTTGTTTGAAAATCCTTGCCTTACTCTCCCTTGCCACTGTAGTATATCCGGAACTGTGTAATGAACAGAACATTGCCCCATTTTATACTTGTGGAATGTTGCAAGATCAAGAAGCTGTATGAACAGGAGATGGTTGCCATAGAGGCTGCCATAAATCGAAATTCATCTAACCTTCCTCTTCCTTTACCACCAAAGAAAACTCGAATTATTTCTGTAAGTTTCACATAAGAACTTCTGGTGACCTTAAAAGCCATGTGATTTTTTTATTGTTGCTATTGTTAGGTTGTATGTTTGAGCCTCCCACACATATTCTTTGCTCAGTTCTCCTATGGAAGCTAATTCATGTTTTCTAAAGATGCATCACCATTTATTAATAGTAACCTTTTAAGCTACTATTATTTTTCCATACCCAAGCTACATATGATTCTAAATAGGTCATTTATGTTTTTGTTTATCTTTAGGTGCTAAAGAAAAATGCCCTCAAATTGAGTATATTTTGAGACTAGAGCTAAATGTGAGACTTCAGAGAGCAAGTTGAGGCATACCAGTAGAAAAGTTAGGTGTGCTGAGATAGTTGATTTTCTGGTATATCTCATTTGTATTAGCTTATAATAGTGTTTTGGTGTAATTTGTCTGTTTTCTTCTTATTGAACTTTTAGACTTTAAATGTAACAAAGACATTTCTTCTAGCATATACTATTTTTATAAAGCAGACCTTTAGATTTGGGTTCATTTAACTATTTAACAGTTTTTAAATAGTTCTTCCATCTTAAGAAAAACTATGCCTTGATAATTAAGATATTACCTGTATATTAACTTATATAGTCAATTCTTTATTTATCCAAAGCTTTTAATACCATTTGTTTATGGTGTCTAGTGAATTTTGTAGCAGTATTGTTTTGCCTTGAGAACTAAGGGCTAGTGGTTGTGATGCTTAATGTAATATATGTGGTTTTCAGTTGTTAGTTCAGAGTTGTATTTTCATTATTTTACCAATGCACATGCAAACTGATAAGACAGTTTCATTGTTAGCCTCAAATATTCATTTCTTAATTAAATATTAAAAAATGAGTAATTAAATGAATTCTTAATTAAAATTAAACATTAATACCCTGTATTTTTTCATTTTTTACCAGCATGTTTGGGAAAATAACAATCCTTTCCAAATTGTCTTGGTTAAAGGAAATAAACTTAACACAGAAGAAACTGTAAAAGTGAGTACTTGTTTAGATTTGAATTTGTCTTCTGCTCTGTTATTTGAATTCACTAATATGCTCAGTTAATGACAGATTGGAGACTACATTTTATCCATTTTGGTCTGTTATAGGATATAGAATATGGCAGTTATTATAGAACAATTATAAATTTTTGTTTTAAAATATTCTTTGAAAAAAAAAATATTCTTTGCATAGTTGGAGATGTACTGGATCGATTGACATTTCCCCAGTGTATGTTATGGAAAAGAAATTGGTTTAGATCAAGAATTCAGCAAGTGAAATTTAAGCCAAAACTGTAGGTCACATGTTTCTGTGCAGGCTTATTCTTCTTTCTCAGCTTTGGTCAGAGCTTCCCTCAGCCTCTTTTAGGCGCCGCCCCCTCCTTTTTTTTCCCTTTTAAACTTGCTGAACAGACAGAAAATGTAATGCCATTCCTGAAATAAAATAGATGACTACATTGTAGACCACAACTTGTTAACACATGGGGATTTATTGCACCACCCCTACAATTAAGTAAAGACTTAACAAGGCATTTTGCTTCAAAGTGTAAAGCATGCATTTTCCTCTATTTTGCTTGGCAGGAAATGAAGTGAATAGTTTTGTGATCCAAGAAAGAGATTCAGTTAGTTTGAGATGTTTGCTGGCATGAGGATATATTCAGGAGTACCTTGCCAAAGATTACCAGTGGCTTGTTTTTCTATGTGGACATTAAAGATTCTTTGGGTAGCTGTCATTAAAATAAGGGTATTTTCTCTTATATTCTTAGCTAGATTTTAATTTTTAATGAGTATGCTTAAGACCAACTAGCCTTGTTTTCTATTTTAATGGTAATTTAATTTTCCTCTTGAATTTAAACTTTCTTTCTTAATCTTTTCCAGTTGTAAAAGTATAACATGATTGTTGCAGCAGTTAAAAAAAGTCCAAATATGATTTAAGAAAGAAGTTGCTGATCTCTCCTCCTCATCTCTTTACCATCACATGGGATTCAAGGTCAATAAGCCTTGAGTGACCTCCATGTTTATACAAATATATATAAACTTATGGTTGTGTTTATTTTATTGATCGGTTGGTTTGTTAAAGAAAAGGGATGATGTTATATATATTAATCTATGATTTGTTCATTTTATATCTTGGATGATTCTCTGGATTATTAAATATTCAGTAGAGTTCCTTGAATATTACGTTTCTAAAGGCAGAAGTCATATATTGGCAAATATACCCTCAATATACCTACCTATACATATGGAGTGTTTTTTTTAAACATATATGTATCATTTTGCTCAGTGGTTTGTATGAATCCATGGATAATTTGCATTCTAAAAATGGGAATTACTATTCTTCCCATTTGTTAGGTTATTGTTATTAGCTATTGAATTCTTTTGTAGCTATTGTTTCTCTGAAGCCTTTCATCCGTACTCAGTTTCTTCCTAAAGAAGACCAAAGAAGCGTTTACTATATGCCTTTATTTTTCTTGGGCATTATGCTTTATTTTTGTCTTTGACAGATTACTTGTGAGTAACATTTTATTTCTATAGGTTTTACCAACTTCCATCAGATATTCCAAGCTGGATTGATTTTATTGTTTGTGGTCATATATTTTTAGGACTAGTGGGTTTAATATAGTATTTAAAGTACCCTCTCCCTCCCCACTCCATCTGCTTCTCTGATTCTCCCTCCTCTACCCTTTTTCTCTTTTCAGAGAGGTTACATAGATGAATTGAAGTACGTTAATGCAATTATGGCATCACTTTCTTCTACGTACATCTCATTTTTTTTTTTTTTAATTGCTGTTCAGATTAGGAGTTCCAGTATAATGTTGAAGAGAAATCTGGAGGGGAAAAAAAAGATTAGGGATAGATGGGGAGCAGGGAACTTTACTTCTTTCCTTCCAAACTTTTCTTTTCTTGATGTACTGAGTAGGACCTTCGGTGTGGTACTGAATAAAAATGAAGAGAGCAAACATATCACTCAGGTTTCTCCCAAGAAAAATAATAATAGGGTGTTTGTGTATGTGTGTGTGTGTATATATATGCATACACACAGAGATTTATTTAATTTTTGTCTGTGCTTGGTCTTTGTTGCTGCATGGGCTTTCTCTAGTTGCTTCGAACAGGGGCTGTTCTCTAGTTATGCTTTGCAGGCTTAGCAGTGCACAGATTCTAGAGCCTGCGGGCTTCTGTAATAGTGGCACATGTGGAATCTTCCTGGGCCACGGATAGAACCCATGTCCCCTGAATTTTCAGGCAGATTCTTAACCACTGAATCACCAAGAAAGTCCACCACACATAGATTTATTTAAGGAATCAGCTCATATAATTATGGAGTTGTTTAAGTTCCACAGTCTGTGAAGTTTGTTTGCAAACTGGGAAACCAGAAGACCCCATAGTTTAGTTCCAGTCTGAGTCTGTTTGTATGTAGTCGCTCAGTTGTGTCTGACTCTATAGCCTGCCAGGCTCTTCTGTCAATGGGATTTCCCAAGCCACAGTACTGGAGCACGTTGCCATTTCCTACTCTAGCGGATCTTCCAGGCCAAGGGATTGAACTGGCATTTCTTGCATCCTCTCATTGGCAGGCTAGTGCCACCTGGAATGCCTGAGAAACAGGAGGCACCTATGGTGTAGTTCCTGTGGAAGTTCTATATGCTCAAGACCCAGGAAGAGCTGATGTTAGTCAGGCAAGAATTCTGTCTCAGGAGGGCCAAGCTTTTTGTTCTGTTCATTTCTTCCACTGAGTGGATTGGAGCCACCTACTCTAAGGAAGGTAATCTGCTTTAGTCAGTCTACCATTTAAATGTTAATCTTATCAAAAAGAAAACACTGTCACAGAAATAACCAGAATATCTGGACACCCCAAGATCCAGTCAATGGATTAATGAAATTAACCATCACAGTAGATGTTTCTGTTTTGTTCTTTATTGTAAAGAAAAGCATTTAGTCTTTCAGCTTTAAGTATAATATTACCTGTAGGTTTTTCACACATGCCCTTTATTCAAGAATTTTTCTTCTCTTTTTACTTAGCTGAGATTTTTTATACTAAAAGGGATAGAAAAAGTTTCACTTTGTCCAGTGCTTTTTCTGTATTTATTGAGATGATTTTGTAGCTTTTATATTTTAGTCTGTTAATTGGATTTCCTTTTCTTTTTTTTTAAATTAATCACTTTTTTTGACTGTGTGCAGTCTTCGTTGCTGCATGGGCTTTTCTTTAATTGTGAGTGGGGGCTTCCAATTGCGGTGTGCTGGCTTCTCATTGCCTTGACTTCTCTTGTTGCAGAGCACTGGCTCTAGGGCACGCAGGCTTCTGTAGTAGCGGCATGTGGACTCAGTAGTGGCTCTCCGGCTCTAGAGTACAGGCTGAATAGTTGTGGCACAAGGGCTTTGTTGCTCCCTGGCAAGTGGGATCTTTACAGATCATGGATCAAACCTGCGTCTCCTGCATTGGCAGGCAGATTCTTTACCACTGAGCTACCAGGGAAGCCCCAATTTGATTGATTTTCAAAAGTTTTATGCGCTACACGTTGAGGATGTACTAGCCTTTTTATATATTGCTGATATTGACTTATTAATATTTTGGTATACATTTTTATGTCTGTGCTCATGGGGAATACTGGTCTGTATTTTCCATATAATATCTTTCTCTGATTTTAGAATTGGGATAATGTTGACCTTATAAATTGAGGTAAGAAGCCTTTCTCTCCTCAGTTTTCTGAATAAGTTTAAGTAGGATTGGTGTTGTTTCTTCTGTAAATGTTTGGTAGAATTTACTCCAAGCACCTGAAAGTAGGGTTTTTTTAGTGGGAATGTTTTTAATTAGAAATTTAATTTCTTTACTGGATAGATAGATAGTCATAATTTCTATTTCTTTTGTGTCAGCTCTGATTATTTTTGTCTTTTGAAGAATTTAAAATTTATTTAAATCTATTGGCATTAAGTTCATTACAGCCCCTTAAATTAGTTTTTTTCTTGCAGCTTAAAACAACAGATATTTGTTAGTTCATATTTCTGTTGTTCAGAAGTCTGGGCATGGTGTGGCTGGGTTTTCTGCTTATAATCTTACAGGGATGAAATCCAGATGTTAATTGGGCTACATTACTTACTGAAGCTCTTGGGAAGAATCTGCTTCCAAGATGATTCAAGTTATTGGCCAAACTCAGTTCCTTGCAGTTATACAGGACTGAAGTTCTCATTTCCTTGATGACTTTTGCCTGAGAATTGCTCTCAGAATCTTTCAGGTTCTTGTTCTTGGCTCTATTTTCAATTCTTGAAACAGAGTATTTCTCAAGCATTAAATCCTTTTCTGGCTTTGAATCTCCTGCCAGAAGAAGCTGGTCCCTTTAAGGGCTCACCAATGGGTCAGGCCCATGAGGGATAATCTCCCGCCCTTTTGTTTCGTTTGGGCATGCTATGTGGGATGCGCAGCCTTGGTTCCCCAGCCAGGGATTGAATCTGCACTCCCTGCAGTGGAAGCACAGACCTTAACCATACCATTGCCAGAGAAGCCCCTCCCTTTCTTAAAGTAACCTGTGTTTTATAGTAAAACCTAATCATGGGAGTGAAATCCATTGTAATCACAGTCCCAGAGATCTTACTGGAGTAAGATCACATGATTCTATGGAGTCTATAATGAAATCCTAGGTGTTCAGTGAAGATTCATTATTCTGCCTGTTTGGCACTTGAATGGCTTTCACTGTGAAAGCACTTAGAATTCTGTAGCATAGAGCTTTCTGGTGGATCTTTTACCAGCCTTGTGGCATTTCCCTTTTCATGTCCATCTTGATATTCAGCAGAATCCTGAAATCAATGCTGCTTAAAATCTAGAAGATGGTATTTGTGTAGACAGAGAGCTCAGATTGCCCTCTAGTTATACCACTATTTGAAATGGTTTCTTCTGACTCTTGGAAAAGACAGTAGGGATCTCCCCATTTTGGCCTCTCTAATTTGTTTTCTATTCTCATTTGCCCCAGTCTCCCTAGAAGTCCTGAGGCAGCAGTAGCAGAGCGCTAGTGGTAGCAGAACAGCAGTGGTTGCTAAAAATGCAGAGTTGAACATCCCTGTTTGATTAGAGGAGTTGTCGTTCGTCCTAAGGGAAATGTGAATATCCTGATACCCACTCGCCCACCCCCCCCTACACCCCCCCCCAACCGCCTTCTCTGTTCAGCATTGTTTTAGGAAATATGGGTGAATGAAGCCTTAGTTTTCTCTCTGGGTGACAATAAAACGGGGGCCCTAGGCAGCCACAAAATATACTTGGATGATTTCAGAGTGGGATGAGCTCAGAAAACTTCTAGGTTTATTCCTGAGCTGTACGTATATGGATCAGAATCACAACTGCGTATATACTTTGAGAACTGTGGCATAAACCATCACCAGCATCTCAGACTAGTCACTGTATTTTGTTGCACACACTGGACAGTTCCAAATAGCCCTACAAAGAATTTGAAAACTGAACTGGTATTGGAACCACACCTCACAGAAGTTTTGTTGAAACTTGCAGTTTGAAACTAACTATTATCTCCTAAAACAAATCATCAGCAGTCTCTATAGAATATAAATAAAACCCAGAGACTTATAATAGTCAAAATGTATAGGATAGGACTTCCTATGTGGTGCAATGGATAAGAATTTGCCTGCCAAAGCAGGGACATGGGTTCATTCCCTGGTCTGGGAAAATTCCACAGACAGCTAAGCCGGTGCACCACAACTACTGAGCCCAGCCCCCTAGAGCCTGTGCGCCACAACGAGAGAGGCCACCATAATGAGAAGCTCCTGCGCCACAACTACAGAAAGTCCCTGAGCAGCAACGAAGACCCAGTGCTGCCAAAAATAAATAAATATAAAAAATGTGCAGGGTACGATTCAGAATTACTTGGCATAAAAAGAACGAGGAAAATCTTAAGCCCTATGGACTATGAGAATTAACAGACAGCAATGCTGAGATGACATGAATGTTGGAAGTCTTCACAAAGATGTTAAAGAAATTGTTATAAAAATGCTCCAGCAACTAAGGGCAAAACAAACACAGTGGAAAATAATGGGAAAAAATGAGAAAGTCTTAGCCACAATATACAGTTGTACTTTAGTATCTGCAGGGGTTTGCTTCCAGGATTCTCAGAGGAAGTTCAAATTACTATATAAAATGATATGGTAGTTTTATAAAACCTATGCACAACCTATACTTTAAACCATGCTTTAATTACTTATTGCAACCCCATGGACTGTAGCCTAATAGGCTCCTCCGTCCATGGAATTTTCCAGGCAAGAATACTGGAGTGGGTTGCCATGTCCTTCTCCAGGAGATCTTCCCAACCCAGGGATTGAACCCAGGTCTCCCTCATTGTAGGCAGACGCTTTACCATCTGAGCCACCAGGGAACTCTTGATTACTTATAATACCTAATAAAATGTAAATGCTATATAAATTGTTACTGGAATGCAGCAAATTCAAATATGCTTATTATAACTTTTTGGAATTTTTTTCCAAAACAGTTTTCATATTTGATAGGTTTAATCTGAGGATGTAGTACCTGTGAATATGGAGGGAGAATAAAGGACAAACTAAGTGAAAAACAAATAATGAATTAAAAAACTCTGAATGGCCTCAATAATGGAAATAGTGTGAAAAGAAAGAGTGAACTTGAAGATTAATCAATAAAATTTTCCATTTTGAACAATAGTTTGAAAGAAAATGGAGAAAAAACTCTACAGAGCCTCAGATACCTGAGTAACAATATCAGAAGCTCTAACACTTGTCTAATCTGAGTCTCTGAAAGAAAAGAGAAAGAGTGTGGCTGAGAAAAACTAAAGTAAATATTACTGGAAACTTTCCAAAGTTGGCAAAAGACATAAATATAACAGATTTAAGAAACTCAGTGAACCCTAAACATGATAAACTCAGACAATTCCAAGCCCAGATACTTTCTCTTTCAAAATCATAATTTGATTCTTATTAGTCAAAAATCTTAACACCCTATAAGCCTAATTTTGTGGCTGTTAGCACTCCTATCATGTTAAAATAGATAGAAGCTCAGGAAAGAAAAAACTATCTTAATCCTTTTATCTTCTTATTTCAGTACCTGTAACACTAGATAAATATTTAATATTTGTGCAATGAATTAATACATCTTAATGTAACTGCCTCTGACATCTGTAAATCCTTAGTTAAGTGTAAGACAGGGCTTCTCCCACTAAGTCAGAGCAAACATGCCTTTTTATTAAGTGGTTCTCCAGTGGCTAAGTGGTAAAGAATCCTCTGCATTGTAGGAGATGAGGGTTTGATCCTTAAGTTGGGATGATCCCTTGGAGGAGGAAATGGCCACCCACTCCAGAATTCTTGCCTGGAAAATTCCATGGACAGAGGAGCCTGGCAGTCTACAAGTCCGTGGGGTCACAAAGAGTTGGACATGACTAAAGTGACTGAACACACACCCATACTTCTCGAAGATTTCCCAGCTGCGTTAGTGGTAAAAAATCCACCAGACAATGCAAGAGACACAGGAGACGTGGGTTTGACTCCTGGGTCAGAAAGATACACTGGAGAAGGAAATGGCAACCCATTCCAGTATTCTTGCCTAGAAAATTCCATGGACACAGGAACCTGGTGGGCAACAGTCCCTGGGGTCGCAAAGAGTCAGACACAACTGCGCATGCATGCGCACACTCGTATTTCATGAAACTGTGGGAATTTCAGCCTGTTTGGACTCAGTTCAGTTCAGTTCACTTCAGTCGCTCAGTCGTGTCTGACTCTCTGCGACCCCATGGACCGCAGCGCGCCAGGCCTCCCTGTCCATCACCAACTCCCGGAGTCCACCCAAACCCATGTTCATCCAGTAGGTGATGCCATCCGACCATCTCATCCTCCATCGTCCCCTTCTCCTCTTGCCCTCAATCTTTCCCAGCATTAGGGTCTTTTCAAATGAGTCAGCTCTTCACATCAGGTGGCCTAAGTATTGGGGTTTCAGCTTCAACATCAGTCCTTCCAATGAACACCCAGGACTGATCTGCTTTAGGATGGACTCGTTGGATCTCCTTGCAGTCCAAGAGACTCTCAAGAGTCTTCTCCAACACCACAGTTCAAAAGCATCAATTCTTCTCCGCTCAGCTTTCTTTATAGTCCAACTTTCACATCCATACATGACCACGGGAAGAACCATAGCCTTGACTAGTTCTTTGTTGGCAAAGTAATGTCTCTGCTTTTTAATATGCTGTCTAGGTTGGTCATAACTTTCTTCTAAGGAGTAAGTGTCTTTTAATTTCATGGCTGCAATCACCATCTGCAGTGATTTTGGAGCCCCCAAAAATCACTGCAGATGGTGATTCCCCATCTATTGATTCCCCAGCTATTTGCATAAAGTGATGGGACCAGATGCCATGATATTAGTTTTCTGAATGTTGAGCTTTAAGCCAACTTTTTCAGTCTCCTCTTTCACTTTCATCAAGAGGCTCTTTAGTTCTTCTTCACTTTCTGCCATAAGGGTGGTGTCATCTGCATGTCTGAGGTTATTGATATTTATCCTGGCAATCTTGATGGCAGCTTGTGGTTCTTCCAGCCCAGCGTTTCCTCATGATGTACTCTGTATATAAGTTAAATAAGCAGAGTGACAATATACAGCCTTGACATACTCCTTTTCCTATTTGGAACCAGTCTGTTGTTCCATGTCCAGTTTTAACTCTTGCTTCCTGACCTGCATACAGGTTTCTCAAGAGGCAGGTCAGGTGGTCTGTATTCCCATCTCTCAGAATTTTCCACAGTTAATTGTGATCCACACAGTCAAACGCTTTGGCTCTGTTCGGACTACTGATCATTTTTCAGTTGTCTTAAATAAAAAGGGAACATATAGTGGAACAAAAACGAAGTTAGGTGTTGATATTGGGAAAAAGTTTGATTTCTTCCCCAACACAGCATTCTTAATTGGTGAGTTCAGAAATGTAGGCTATGTGTAGGCTTGACGCATCCTGGCTGTACCACAGTGGAAAGTCATTTCCATGACCAAGCCTGCCTTCTCTTGATCTCCAGATATTCTGGGATTTGTGAAAATGTGTCTAGAAGTTTACTGAGTTGGCCAATAAAATGTGTGATTGTAATTAAACAAGATGGTGCTTTAAAATCCTCAACTTTTCAGAGCCTGATGGTGATTCAGACAAAGCATCAGGAAATGTGGCGATTTTGACAAAATTTCACATGATGTAAACTTAGAGAATAATTTTTAACTGCTTTTTCTGAAAACAAAAACCATCAGGAGATTCTAAGTTCAGAAAGCACAAAGTTTTTCATTTCAAATGTAGATAAGTTTTTCTCCTCTTGTTTATTTTTAACCATGTATGAACTTCAGTTATATTAGTGGATTACTAGGAGATTTCTCAGTCAGACTTAGTTCTAATGATTTGGTCTTAAATGATCACAGTTTGACTATTAGACAGTGATTGGTATTTCAGCAGTTTTCTTCAGAATGTGCTGGGTCTCTTTTTGTTTATTGTTACCACACCCAAGTTAGAGTCATTCTTTATAGTTACTCTTTTACACACAGCAGACTTGGCTGTTGCTGTTTACAGCTAGGGTAACTGAATGAACTTTTCTAGTTCATTCTACTTGAGTTCTTTTTTGAGTTTTTATATTCACCTGACCTAGGCATTCCTCTCCAGTATTCTATCCTGTATTCTCTCTGAAGTCCATGGACAGAGGAGCCCATGGAGCTACAGTCCACAGGGTGGCAGAGAGTTGGACTCTATTGAGAGAGTAACACTTTCACTTTTTCCATATACCTGCATTTTGCCAATAGTTGGTTGATTCAATGATAGCCACATTTTTTTTTGTTTTTGTTTTTAAAGTATTAAATAACATTTATTGAGTACTTTTTATATAGTGGGCTCATTTATTTTTATTTCTCAAAAATTGTCAAAAACCAAGAGATGCAAATGTGTTTAAGCATAGCAGTTTATTTTTAGTATCTTGTCTTTATCAAAAAAACATTGAAGAATATTTATTTTTAAACTTATGATTTTTCTGAATAAACTATATATTCTGTATACAAAAGGTGATAGTTTCATAAGCCTTTAATGTCACTGAGAGTAAGAACTGAATATCTTTTTTTTCCTGAAATTCCTATCTTCCATTCTATCATACAAAGGATGCAAAATATGGTTTATTTATATTTTGTTTTATTTATAATTTCCCTAATCTCATTTCACAAATGGTTTGAGGTAAGCATGCCTCGCCCTACCCACACATGCCCTTGTACTCACACACAGTCTCATATATACACAAAGAATATATAAAATATGACTTCTTAAAAAATAATTGAGATGTTTAATAGTTTAAAAAGCCAGGAGCAAGATTTGCAGTAGATATTTATATAGTAAAATCCTATGTAACTACTTGATGTATACTACAGGATTTACTCTCTCCTTGCAATATGGACAGCATCCAAAGCAAGGCAAACATGCTCAGTTATAATACCCAGAATCTCTTAAGGTAAAAACAGTCTAGTTAGTCGTGTGTTTGTAGTTCATCCTTTTATTTTAATGGAGAGATGTTTAGCAGTTTCTTCTGAAGGAGACACCGTGGGTGATGCACACCAAAACCCCTGCCACCATCACTGTAGTAGGTAAAATAATGTTACACATATATATTCTTTATCATGTCTTTCATTGGATAGATTTACAGTGTTGACAGTGCAATTCAGAAAAAGTCATTCTGTATATTTCAGTCTCAACTATACTTGGCCATGTGAATATTCAATTGAATAGTAATATTTGGACTTTCCAAAGTCAAAGACTTTCTGAAAGTTCCATATGTGTGTTTTTACTCAAAGCTGAGTTTTGTATAAATTCTTCTTTTGGCTGTGCTGTGTGACATGTTGGACCTTAGTTCCCCAACCAGGAATTGAACCCTTATTCCCTACAGTAGAGGTAAAGAATGCTAATCACTAGACCATCAGGAAAGTCCTAGGCTCTGTGTTTTAGTACTCATTCTACTTTTACCACTCACTTTTAAATTGGAGATAATCATGTCATGTTGTTTTATAAAACAATGTAAATGACTAAGTAAAATTTCCTGGGACATGTTGCACATGTCCTACATCACTCTGAACCCGAGTCTTTCACAAATGAAAGACAGTGGTGTGTAGGATAATCGTAAATATGGATAGAATATCTTTAAGTTGACTTTTATAATGACTGATTCATAAATTATTTGTAAGTAGAGATTTTGGAGACGTTTTATCCACCCTTTCCTTCCCAGCTGTACAGAAGACTAAGACAAGGCCCTTAGTAAATGAATTCATTGGAAATAAGCATATAGTAGTAGTTGGCACCCCACTCCAGTACTCTTGCCTGGAAAATCCCATGGATGGAGGAGCCTGGTAGGCTGCAGTCCATGGGGTCGCTAAGAGTCAGACACGACTGAGCAACTTCACTTTCCCTTTTCACTTTCATGCATTGGAGAAGGAAATGGCAACCCACTCCAGTGTTCTTGCCTGGAGAATCCCAGGGACGGCGGGGCCTGTTGGGCTGCCATCTATGGGGTTGCACAGAGTCAGACATGACTGAAGCGACTTAGCAGCAGCAGCAGTAGGTTTTATACTTATGGTCTTGGTTTCTTTAGATCCATTTACACCATTGAGACATGTTTTAGCTAGTCTGCTTAGTACGTGAAAAATAGGTTTTAGCTAACAGTTTTGTGAATTACATGTGGTTCTGTGGAGTAATAGACTTTCCTAGAGTTTGTCTGCTTCTTCTGCCAGTATGCGTTTCTCCATTCTTCAAATATGTTTTACTGGTGCAGTATTCATGACTCTCTGTTTGTTTTTGTCTCCGTCATTACAGGTTCATGTCAGGGCCGGCCTTTTTCATGGTACCGAACTCCTGTGTAAAACTGTCGTAAGCTCAGAGATATCAGGGAAGAATGATCATATTTGGAATGAACCACTGGAATTTGATATCAACACTTGTGACCTGCCACGAATGACTCGATTATGTTTTGCTGTTTATGCAGTTTTGGATAAAGTGAAAACTAAGAAATCAACTAAAACCATGAATCCCTCTAAGTATCAGACCATCAGGAAATCTGGAAAAGTGGTAGTTATATACTAATTTCTGAAAAAGTTTTATAATGGAATAATAATAACATAATGGGATAATTTTAAACTTTAAAATAATGGATTAATATAAATGAAATTATATCATATAATTTTTGTCCCTAAGAATTGATTTTTGAAAAGACAGTAAGTCTCCCTTATGTCGTTTTCATTTTTGTTTTGGCAAATTTAGTAAATATCATAAATATAAGTGTTCTATTATAAATGTTTGCTTTTTAGAAATACAGTTAAGAATGAAGAGAGTTAAAATATTACAGGTTAACTAAAACTTCAGATGTCAAATGTATTTAAGAATTCAAACTTTTATGTATTTTAGAAAGATAGTAGATCACTCAACACCCCATGTAGGGTCTGGGACAACTCAGTAATCAAACACATCAGTTCTAGAAGTGAAATATATGAATATTCACACTAAATGAGACAAATGAAGGCTGTCAGTTAGCTTCATGTCATTTCTGGTCATGTTTTATTGTCAAATGAGTTATAAATGAACCTTTGCTTTTTAAGAGTTTCTTAGACTTTGAAATTGTGGATAAAGGATGGTGAACCTGATCTCATCTTCCATTTCACATTTTCAAGTCTTTTTTGTTTTCTTCTTACTTTATGGAAAGGGTTTTTTTTTTTTTTGAAGATGGGTATATGAATTTTATATATTAAAAAATGTGGTTACTATATTTATCTATAAGAATTTGTATCCTTTTATTCTTAACATGAAAATGTAAGCATTTCCTGTAGTTATTATCATGTAGTTTTTTTTGTTTGTTTCTTTTGTTTTTTTTTTTTCCAAGTTTTTTGTTGATATTCTTTTTTTTTTTTTTTTATTTTGTTTCTTAACTTTACAATATTGTATTGGTTTTGCCATATATCAACATGAATCCGCCACAGGTATACATGTGTTCCCCATCCTAAACCCTCCTCCCTCCTGCCTTATCATACAGTTTTTAAAAATGAATATTATTGTTTAAAAGTCAGATAAGAGTTATTTCCTTAGTATTTTTTTCCTCCACAGATACATATTTTTTGTCAAAGTGTTCAAGCTTTTATAGCCTTTCTGTTCTGTACTGTGCTGCACTGTATGTGCTTAGTCGTGTCCGACTCTTGCGACCCCATAGACTGTGGCCTTCCAGGCTTCTCTGTCCATGGGATTCTCCAGGCAAGAGTACTGCAGTGGGTATCCATTTCCTGGGACTAGGTTAATTAGTCTAATTGTCTACATAAAAGTTCTGTTAGCTTGATGTTTCCTTTTTAGAAATGTAAATAAATTCTACAATAGCTAGAGACATTGCCTTTTGCCAAATTAAGATTTATGTAGATTGAAAGCTCTTAAGACACATAATCTGACATTATATCAGACATATTTTCTTGAATTATTAAAAATTCCTCATCACTTGCAACAGATGCAGAATAAATGTTCTATTTTTTGCATATTCTATTGTGAGAGACATTAATTAGCTTTTAGAATTTTCGTAAACCATTATAAAGATGTTGAGCATCTTTCCATGTACATCTTGTTTTTATATTGGGTGATTTGTGGGGAAATCATCTAGAACTCTAGAAACAATATTGAAGCAAAAGGCATGTGCCTGTTCATACCTTAAAGTTCATTCTTAGCATATTTATGCAATGGTATCTTTCTCAACAGCATTATCCTGTAGCCTGGGTAAATACGATGGTTTTTGACTTTAAAGGACAGTTGAGATCTGGAGATATAATATTACACAGCTGGTCTTCATTTCCTGGTAAGATTTACATTCTAATCCTTAGTGTTAAAGAGTAATTTTTGGCATGTGGGGACTAGTTAACATGTTTTTATCACTCACTCTTTTTTCAGTCCAGTAAAGAAACCATCTTTTCATATTTTTATTATTTATTCTAAAATAGATTTTCCCAAAGATTATATTGGGAAATATTATATATTATATAAATATATTTACAAGTGGTTTGTATCTGAATATATTTACTTTGATGAGTATACTCACATTAACTATTTTATTTTTTATAGGTTTCTGAGAAATTCTTAAAAACAATGTCTTTTTATAACAACCTCTGTTGTTGCTAGTTGTTCTAAACTTCTAGACTAGAAGAAACATTAACTAACATTGGAAGGATAGTAAAAACACTTATTCCTTAGTTAGCTTTAGCCTGAAACTTGAGCTAGGAGAGGAGCATCTTCCATACGCCTGTATTTCTTAAATAGTACTCCTGTGAGATGGCTTAAATAGTACTCCTAAAATTATGTGTCAGTGGAGGAAAAAAATACTAAGGAAATAACTCTTATCTGACTTTTAAACAATAATATTCATTTTTAAAAACTGCATGATAATAACTAGAGGAAATGCTTACATTCTCATGTTAAGAGATGAGATGGCTTTTTATGGATGAAAAAGGGAAGTCAGTCTTAACATAATTGGTTCAAACCTAGGATTTGTGCAAAAGATTACTTGACTCTTTCCATTCTTCTTATATCTTTCCCAAATGTTGGAGATTTTATTTTGTGTTAAAATACTGGCTTTTCCCCCACCGTCTTCATCATTGGTTAATCTGTTTCATAAAATTGTGAACCTTCTTGCTTTTAAAAATTATTTTGTGGGTGACAAACATTTTTAAATGTTCTATCTTAGTAGTTGCTACCCTTGAAACTGTATTTGAATAATCAGTTATCCCCAGACATATTTATAAACTGCTCACATTCTAGTATTTTATTTGTGTATGTTCTTTTATTCCTACCCTTTCCTGCATACACCTCCATTAATTTTCACTTACCACGTTATTCCCTAAATATAGGCGAGTGGTGTGCATTTACACATTTCATAAGAGGTGCTGTAGTTTCAGAGTAAATATTATTCCGTTCAGTGGTATACTTTTCTGAAAATTTTAATTTAGACTCACACACATTCTCCAAAATCAGTAAGTAACTTGACTGATATTTTTAGAAAAATTGACAAGTTTTGCAATTAACTTGTCATCCCATGGACCTGAATTTATCTCTAACAAAATGTTGGAGATATTTGTTCTGCTTGTTGTGTTTCTAGAATTCACATTTATGCCAGTAGGTACAAGCTAGAAACACAGGAACTATAAATACTCTAATATCTAGAGTTCATAGTTTCTCATTAGAAGGTTTATAATCACGTTAACTCCTTATGCATATAGCAGGAAATACAAACACCAATTTCTAGTTTTCTCCCTATTTTAAGGCAAAATAGCATATTTTGTGCAGTGTTCTCTTCATATGTTTGGGGCTGATAATACTAAATTGCTACACTGGACTTTAGATAGGTTGCAATTGATAGGACAAAATAACACTATTATGTAGATAACACAAATAGAGGATATTATTAATTTGCTGAGAAGTCAGTTTTAGAAGTGTGGAAATTATGAGAATTCCTTCAATCTAGGTCAAAATGGAATCTGTGAGATTTGAGAGTATTAAACTTGATAAGCAAAGGACTGATTAAAGAGCTGAAACTTTTAAGTATTTTGGAAAGATTTTCTAGCTTTGAGAGACAATTCTGGGTTTGCATACTACCTGGACATCAGGACTGGACAGAATATAGTTTTATCTTTTATTTCCTTACTAAAGTACAAAAGAATGTGCGAAAAATCTGTTATGAGAGAAATAGTTTGGAGAGGGGAGACTTTAGTTTGTACTGCTAACTCTGTTTCCTCAGAGTTTAATGTCTCTTCAACAGTTTACTTCTCTGTGAAGTGAGAAAGTTATATGATCTCCAGAGTTTAAGATAATGTTGACTTTTGATTACCATGCATTATCTGTGAATGGACTATACTTAGAGTGATAGAGAACATGAAGGAGTGTCTTGAAGAAGAACCACTTGGATGGAATGTTTCAGAAGCTACCAAAGAAGGTGTTTATATCAGCAGCTTTGAGATTACAGAGAAATATTACCAACATTAGGTTTGTTAAAAGGAATGTCATTGATGACACTCAAATTACCAGTTTGGGTACTGTGATGACTATGAAAATCAGAGCATATGTGACTAAGAAATTAATTTTGTTGAAATAATAAAAATTCCTATGGACCACCTAATTTTGAGCAAGTGAAAGTAGTTCCTCCTTTTTTTATTTGTAGATTGAGAATACTTGAACAAATTTGAAGAAAGTTGTGAGGTAGCTATTAATTTTTATTAATTTTTTTCATTTTAAAGATGTTTTTAAATAAACATTCAAATTTTGTGCCAAGTATGAAGAAGATTAGAGGCTTAGTGATATCGTCTATCAAACTTCCATAGGTGACACAGTTGTTGTCCTCCAGCCCCCACCCCTCTAACCCCTCCAAATATTTATTTATTTGACTGTGCTGGGTCTTAGTTGTGGCGTGAAGGATCTTTAGTTGGAGCATGCGGGATCTAGTTCCCTGACCAGGGATCAGACTGGGGCCCTCTGCATTGGTAGCGGGGAGTCTTAGCCACTGGACCACCAGAGTGGTCTTGATGACACACTTCTAAGGTAATTTTCATGATAGGAATCCATTAAGGTTTTGTTTTAGTTTTCAAAACATTTTCCTAAGAATCAAAATTATTTGCATATTTTAGATGAACTTGAAGAAATGTTGAATCCAATGGGAACTGTTCAAACAAATCCATATACAGAAAATGCAACAGCTTTGCACATAAAATTCCCAGAGAATAAAAAACAACCTTATTACTATCCTCCCTTTGATAAGGTAAGCTAATTATTTAACGTGGCACTGTGTATGAAATAATTCAGTTATTAGTTCTTGGCTCTGTATCTTTATCACTTAAGCTAGATATGTTTGCTTCTCTTTGAAGATGTTATATACATTTATAACTTGGTTCAGTGGAAAGACCACTGAGCCGGATGCCAGCTCTGTTTAGTACTGGCTTTATCAGTGAGCAAGTGAGACATGGCATCTCTGGAGTTCAGATTGCTTATTTATAAAATGAGGAAATCATAATTGTTCTCTGAGGTTCTTTCCAATTTAAAAGGGCTATAAGTGCATTCATGTATAGCTCTACACATGTGAAATATTCAGTGAAACGTGCCAGTGTGTCAGTTCAGTTTAAAGATAATCAGTAGCATGATTAGAGTTGGTATGCAAAGAACAGATTATTTATGCTGAATATGGTGTTAGTAGGACTTATTTTGTAAAAGCTACAGCAAGGGCTTCTGTTTCTTAACATAACTTTTTAGTGTAAAAGCTGCATGTCTTCGGGATATGGAGAGTGTCTGGTGGAGGTTGAAAATTAGGCTGTGAGCATTTACATGCTAAGAGAGTTAAGCTGTCATAGGTTTTATCTTCAGGTTTGGCATCTTTGTTTCAGGTATGATTGATGCTGATCTTTGTGAGGAAATGTTTGAGCAAATTCTCAGATAATAAATAAGAAGTTTATTGTATTTACTTAAGTCATTTGAGTCCAAGCTGTCTTTAAACATTTATGCTATAGTACAGTTTCAATTAATATATTATACACTTAATTGTATTTTAACATTCTGTACCAACAAATATTTCTACCTTTACTTTCATTTTAATTGAATTTTATCCACATAGACATAATTTTTCATTTTCTTCTTGAATCTTTTTCTGTTCAGTAATATACAACCAAATTAAAATTTGTGATTATTACAGTAGAAATCTCAAATATGTCAAGAACCATATACTTTAGTGTACACTGGGTAGAAGGTATGTTTTGATGCATCTATTACATTTATTTTGTGGCTTTATTCTTTAGATTAGGAATTTATACATAAGCTATAGCTACTTGTGATACAGTTAATAGTCCAAGCTCAGACTTTTTTTGTCTTCAGTTATTGTATGTGTTCAGCAGTCACTTATAATTTCTTTTGGATCAAAAGAAATGCTTTTTGAAGTGGTTTTACAAATCTAACATCTTGTGTAATTTTAAGTATTTTTAATCTAATATTTTAAGAGAAGTCCAGTTTTTTGAAATGTTCTATTTCAGCATTGTTGTCAACAGAATTGTCTACACCTGGTTATTAAACTGTACTTTTGCCTTTTTGATCCCTTTGAGAGTCTGTATTTGAAGATCTACGTAGGATGGAAAGTTTAGTCTTTAAATGTGTATAATATATTTATATTTTTTAGTTTTCTTTTAATTGTACAATTGCATATATGATCATTTAAAAAACATAATGCAGATATAAAAAGTGAAAATTTCTTACGTTTTTATTTAATGTTTTCTGCTTTACCCACTTGTATACATTTTATGTTTCAACTTACTTTTATGATTATTGCTTAATATTAATAACTATGATATAACTTTATCACATAACAACCTTATGAAATAGGATGGAAATTACCAGTGTACTTTATACATATGGATGCAATTAAATTATTTGCAGAGAATTAGTTAACTCAGTAACTAGATATGGGTTTTCAGGTTTTTTTTACCTGCTGAGCCTTTCCAGTAGAACAGTGGGTTCCCCATCTTTTCAAGAATCAGAGCCTCTTTTGAACTTACTAAATTCAGAAAATATTTTTATGTTTTCTCTTGACATTACTTCTGCTTTTGTTATCTGCTAATTCAGAAGAAAACGAGAGAAATGATAAAAACTTATTCTGTGTTTGGTAAATATTACATCATTTAGTTGCTAAATCGTTCCCAACTCTTTGAGACACCATGGACTGTAGCCCACCAGGGTCCTGCATTCATGGAAATCTCCAGGCAAGAATACTGGAGTGGGTTGCCATTTCCCAACTATTACATACTTTTGCATTTTCTTAACCAGAAAATATTTACTTATATTAAAAATTTGTTCGTATATACTAGGCACTGCTTATTTTATCTATAGAGAATCCTAGTATACTCTGGGAGTCAATAGTCCTTTATAGTAAAGAGTTTGTCAAGTGTTTCAAGATAATACCACTTTGCATTTAAAATTCATGCTTAGGTTATAAACCATAGAAATTCCATATCATATGTAGCCTCTGTACATGTGGATGTATAAGTCTATGTACAAGTCTAGATATTTACACTTATAATTTTACAAATACAAGAGCCAAATTTTAATTTTTTCAATTTTTTTTGACAGATTATTGAAAAAGCAGCTGAGATTGCAAGCAGTGATAGTGCTAATGTATCAGTAAGTATCAAGGTTTTCAAGTAGCCTTATGTTACAAAGTTGTGCTTATTATTCACTTTCATGTCATTTATGGTAATGTGCTTATGGAAGACCATACTCATATGGAAGAATAGTCTGAGTGTACATGAGTATGTACATGCTAATATTTTGTTAAATGGCTGCTGTTTCAGGTTGGTCTGTGTTTCGTTAGTAAGCACTTTGCTGGTTCAAGCACAGGTTCAGCAGCTGGTCTGGGATGGATGCTCTGACACTTCATAAATTAACAATACCATCTTTTGAATGTTATTCAGTTGAATGAGGAGGTTATATTTTCCTAACTTCTCTGACATAATAGAGCAGATATATTTAAGGCAGGTTTTGCACTGCTGGAGACCCAGGTTTCTTGCATTTTGGTGATCTTTTATGTTAATATGTAGTTTTATCTCGTTTATTATTGGTGCTTCAACTTTCTACATTACTACCTTCCGGACCGCAGGAACAGGAAAAGTTAGACTAGAGGCCGTACCTAACGATAAGTGAGACTGAGAAATGTAGTCTTTGGCCGACAGTCATGTACTTGGCTAAGAATAAGAGATTATAGTTAATAAAGCTAGAAGGGGACAGTGCATATTGACAGATAAATAGCAGTCTCTGCTACGCACAACATTCCCATTGTTTCTGCCCAAAGACTTCAAAATAGATTATTTTGTTTACAATATGTGTAATATTTCTACCATCTATATTTTTTAATAATAATTTTTTCTACTTTAACCTTAAGACTTTCCTGAGTTTTAATCTGATATTTTCTTTTCATGTCATCAGTTTATAGTTTTCAAGTGACTATAGTAATGCCACTTTATATAGAATGGTCATTAGTTAGAAGCCAGGAGGCAAATGGAGACAATGTATATGCTTTTATTATTTGTACAGAATGAATGCAATATTTAATGTTGTAGTTAGAGAAACGTCTGGCCCAGGGTGTCTTCTTCATTTCTCTTTCTTCTTCTTCTTTTTTTCTTTAATTAAAAAAATTTTTTTAATTGTTTTTAAAATTTTGGTTGCCCTGGTCTTCCTTGCTGTGCACTGCCTTTCTCTAGTTGCAATGAGCAGGGTCTACTCTGTACTTGCAGCGCATGGGTTTCTCATTGTTGCAGAACAGGGGCTATAGGGCGTATGGGTTTCAATAGTTCTACATGTGGGCTCTAGAGCCTAGGCTCAGTAGTGGTGATGTATGGGCTTAGTTGCTCTGTGCCATGTGGAATCTACCTAGACCAGGGATTGGAACACGTATTGCCTGTATGGGCAGGCATATTCTTAACCACTGGACTACCAAGGAAGCCCTTTTTAAATTGAGGTACAATTGCTTTACAGTGTTTCAGATGTCAGCAGAGTGATTCAGTTTATATATATGTTTCAGATTCTTTTCCATTATTGATTATTATAAGATACTGCGTATAGTTCCCTTTGCTATACAATAGATCTTTATTATCTGTTTTATATATAGTTGTGTGTATCTGTTAATTCCAAACTCCCAATTTATTCCCCTTAACTTTCTTCTGTGGTAACTGTAAAGTTTGTTTTTTGGTGTTTGTATCTATTTCTGTTTTGTAGATAAAACTTCACTTAGTGTGATAATCTAAGTGAATTATACTTCAGTTAGTGTGATAATCTCTAGGTCCATTCCTTTTCCTGTAAGTGGCAATGTTTCATTCTGTTTTTAAATGTTATTTTATTGAAGTATAGTTATAATTTTGTGGTAATTTCTACTGTATAGCATAGTGATTCAGTTACACATATATGTACATATTCTTTTGCATTATGTTTTATCACAGGATATTGAATAGTTCCATGTGCTATACAGTAGGAAATACTTCATTCTTTTATGACTAATATTCCATTGTAAGATGTGTATATATGTGTGTATACATACCACATCTTCTTTATCCATTCATCAGTCAGTGAACATTTACATTGCTTCCATGTCTTGGCTATTGTAAATAGTGCTGCTGTGAACATTGGTGTGCAGGGATCTTTTTAAGTTAGAGTTTTCATCTTGTCTGGATATATGTCCAGGGCTGGAATAGTAGGATCATATAACCACTCTATTTTTAGGTCTTTTAAGGAACCTCCGTACTGTCTTTTTATAGTGGTTGCAGCAGTTTACATTCCCACCAACAGTGTAGTAGGGTTCTTTTTTCCTTACACCCTTTCCAGCATTTATGAATTATAGGCTTTTTGATGATTACCATTTTGACTGGTGTGAAGTGCTACCTCATTTTTGTCTTGATTTGTATTTCTCTAATAGTTAGAAATGTTGAGAATCTTTTCTTGTGCCTGTTGGCTATCTGTATGTCTTCTTTGGAGAAACAGCTATTAATATTTAGGTGTTCTGCATATTTAAAATTTTTTTGTTTGTATTTTTTTTATTGAGCTGTATAAGCTGTTTGTATATTTTGGAAATTAATCTCTTGTTGGTTGCATTGTTTGTAAATATTTTCTCCCATTCTGTAAATTCTTTTCATTTTGTTTATGATTTCCTTTACTGTGCATAAGCTGTTAAGTTTAACTGGCTCCCATTTGTTTACTTTTGCTTTTGTTTCCATTACTGTAGGAGACAGATTAAAAAATGTTGCTGCAATTTATGTCAGAGTATTTTGCTTATGTTTCCCTCTAGGAGTTTTATAGTGCCATTTTGAGTTTATTTTTGTACGTAGTGTTAGAGAATGTTCTGATTTCATTCTTTTACATATAGCTGTCCATGTTTTCTCAAGGCTACTTATTGAAGAGACTGTCTTTTCTCTGTTGTATATTCTTGCCTCCTTTCTTGTAGATTAGTTGACAATAAGTGTATGGATATATTCCTGGGCTTTCTGTTCATTTCCATTGATCTGTGTGTCTTGTTTTTGTGCCAGTACCATACTGTTTGATTACTGTAGCTTTGTAGTATAGTCTGAAGTCAGGGAGTGTGATTGCTCCAGTTTTGTTCTTCTTTCTTAAGATTGTTTTGGATATTTCCCAGGCTGTCTTATGCTTTTTATAGAGTTCTCCAAAATGTCCATAGCTCTGCAGTGCAAGTAACTCCTACTACAAATACTTTCAAAGTACAGTTGACCCTTGAAGAACACGGTTACTGCATAGGTCCTTTTACACACAGATTTCTCATTAAATACATACTACAGTACCACGTGACCTTCAAGTTGATTGAATTTGTGGATACAGAACCTCAGATGCAGAGTATCAACTGTAAAATTATACAAGGTTTTTGACTGTGCTGAGAGTCTGCATCCCTAATCCTCATGTTGTTTAATGGTCAACTGTAGTTCTCTTTAATGAAATAAAATAATTTTATTACAAGTATACACTTTTCAGCTTGTCTGGAAATTATGGAAGCATACAATTGCAGTCTAAGAGATAACATGTATATACACCTGTCTTCATTCTCATGCCTGTTTTTAGTTACCCTTTATTAGTCTTAATATTGCTCTTTGAATATCAGAAGCCTAAATTAATTTGTGTTTTTTCTCCTATGATCTACTGCTATCTTACATAAATCAGAGGTTCTTTGCTTAATGATGATGCAATATTCTTGTCCAGGTTTGCTGTATTTTTTTGTTTTTAGTGGGAACATAGTTGTTGTTTGTCACTCAGTCACGTTGACTCTTTGCGACCTCATGGACTGTAGCAGGACAGGCTTCCCTGTCCTTCACCATCTCTTGGAGTTTGCTCAAAACTCATGTCCATCGAGTCAGTGATGCCATCCAGCCATCTCATCCTCTGTCGTCCCCTTCTCCTCCTGCCTTCAGTTGTTCCCAGCATTAGGGTCTTTTCCAGTGAGTCAGCTCTTCACATCAGGTGGCCAAAGTACTGGAACTTCAGCTTCAGCATCAGTCCTTCCAATAAATATTCAGGGTCAATTTCCTTTAGGATTGACTGGTTTGATCACCTTGGTGTCCAAGAGACGTTCGAAAGTCTTCTCCAGCACCACAGTTCAAAGGCATCAATTCTTTAGCACTCAGCCCTTTTTATTGTTTAGCTCTCACATCCATAATATGACTATTGGAAAAACCAGAGCTTTGACTGTACGTACCATTGTAGGCAAAGTAATGTCTCTGCTTTTTAATACACTGTCTAGGTTTGTCATAGTACGATGAATAAACTATATGGAACCAAAATGTAAGTTTTTTACTAACTGCTACTTACCTTTCTCTCCTAGAGATAAGTGTATAAACAGTTTAGCTTTGTGTGTACATATCTGTATATTTTTTTTAAAGTTCGAGATCTTTTTATTTTCTTCCTTTTCATGCAATGCATTTTATGGATCTTGTAATGTTTGTAGGAAGAGTTCCACTTCTCTCTTTATGAAAGCCTTGTTAATATTTCATGACATTAATTACTGATACAATTAGTTATTAAATATTCATACCTCCACTGATGTATGTTTGCTCATTTCCATTTATTCTCTACTAAAGCTTTGTTGCAGTAAATGTTTCATATGTCTTTATACATGTTTGTGTTTTGTAGGATAAATTTATACAAATAAAATTATAGGTTGAAAGGTTTGTCTCCTTTTAGTAAGAATTCTATCAAGTTGCATAACCTAAAAGAGTTAAAATACACTGTGGGAGAGTTTCTATCCTTTTGCATTTCTGCCAACCCTTTTAATTTATTGATTCAGTGAACATAAACTGATGTCATATTATTTTAACTTGCAGTTTCTTATGATTAGTCAGGTAGGAGTTTGTTTCTTTATCTTTTAAAAGATTTTTATCTTTTAAAAGATTTCTGTTTATTCCTTTTTCATGGTTATTCTGTCACATTAATTCTCTCTGAGGAATAAAACAATCTTTAACTTTAAAGTGGTCTTGCTTCTTCTTTTGGCATCTGTCTTTTCTTCTTATTTTGGCTTTTCTCAGTGTTTGGTGATTCTTAGTTTAGCTCTTTTGTAGTTGTGGCTCCCTGGTTGTTTGCTTATTCACTGTAACCTGCATTCAGTGTCTGTAGGATTTGGGGTAGGCTGTGCTGAAAATGAGTTTCCTGTATGTGAAGATTTCCTCCCTTCTGAGATCAAGTGTCTCCCAAGTACTCAGTACCCTGCTCCTCACCTCAGTTTTGGGCTGATCCCATTGCTGTTTCAGCTCAGCACAAACAGAGCAAGGGGCATATGTGACCATAGCAGCTGCTCCACCTGCAGATCGGTTACAACTAACTTCCCTGATGATTCCCCCTGGCCACCTCTCATTCCTTGAATCCTCTGATTCTAAGCTGGAATGTATCCTGGAACTGTGTTTCTCACTACCGCTTCAATCTTAGCAGATCTGATCCCTGGTCCTATCTGCTTTCTCTCAGTAAAGGATTCCTATGTTAGGCACTTTCTTTTATATCCCAGAACTGTTACTGCTGAGTATTTTTAAATACATAAAATACTTCATCTTTTTGAATGAAAGGAATAGAGAGAACTATGTTCTCGTTCCACTGTTTTAATCCTCTCTTCATGTATATGTCAAGAGCATGTTACATTCTTTAATAAGATCATGGTAAGTTCACTTGTTGAATTGTGTGTGTGTGTGTGTGTATATATGTGTGTGTGTATATTCAGTCACTCCATCATGTCAGACTCTAAGTGACCCCATGGATTGCAGCCCGCCAGGCTCCTCTGCCCGTGGAATTTTCCAGGCAAGAGCACTGGAGTAGGGTGCCATTTCCTCCTCCACGGGATCTTCCCATCCAGGTATCCAGCCCACGTCTCTTGCATTGGCAAGCAGATTCTTTACCACTAGTGCCACTAATACCCAGTTTATTTAGTACATTTTGTTTATCCACTTGTTTGCTTCCACATTTTAGCTATTGTGAATAACACTGCTATTAACATGAGTGTCCAAATATATTTTTGAGATGTTGCTGTCAGTTCTTTTGGCTATGTACCCATAAGTAGAATTACTAGATCATATGGTAATTTTGTTTTTTATCTTTTGAGGAACTACCATTGTTTTCTAAAATAACTGTTTCATATTACATTCCCACCTGCAAAATCCGACTGCAAAAGGATTCTTGATTTTTCATATCCTTCTCAACAGCACTTCTGTTCTTTTGAAAGTGTTAAGCCTAATAGCTATTTGCATTTTTAAAAACATATAGTTGCCAAAGATTGTGGGATATCTGTAGAACAGAAAAAAATGGGATCTTTGTGAATTATGATTCTTGAATTGGCAGCTTTTGATCTTCCTAGCCAGTAGTTCCCAACCTGTGGCTTTTTTTTTTGCCTCAAGTGGGGCATTTAGTACTTCTAGAAGTTTTCTTATTTGTCTCAGCTCACTGGAGGTTGTTTCTGACAGGTAGTGAATGGAGTTCAGGTGCTACTCAACTTCCTACAATGCACAGGACCATCCTCCTATGAGACAGCATGGGGGTTAGAAACCCTGCTCTAATCTAAAACATGTGTGTTAAAAAGTTTTATTTTCTTATTGCTGAATCTCAGGCACAAAATCTTAACGACTGGCTTCTGTGAATGCAGATAGTGACTCAGCCTTTAGTTCAGAGGTTCTGGGGATCTACCTAGAATGTTTTCTTAATAGAATGATTTGGAATCTTTAGTGCCCTCCATTTGATGGAAGAAAGGAGCAAACATTAAAAAAAAAATCTCAGACTTTCTGAAAACCTGAGATAAGAATATGAAGAATTCCCGTACAGCTTTCTCCAACTTCCCCAACTATTAACACTTTGCCATATTTGTTCTATCATTCCATGTGTATGTGTGCCTTTCTTTCAGAATCATTTGAGATGAAGTGGCATGCATTATGCCATTTATCCTTTAATTCTTCAGTGTATATTTCCTAAAAATGAGGACATTCTCATAGTTAACCAGAATCAATTCATGAAAATCAAGAAAATAATGTTGATACAGTTCTATTGTCTGTTCCCCACATTCCATTCCATATTTAGCCAGTTGTCTCAGTAGTGTTCTTTACGCCCAGGATTCAACCCAGGATTACTTGTTGTATTTCTTTGACGTGTGTCTTTAGTTTCCTTCATTCTAGAACAGTTCCTCAGTCTTTCCTTATCTTTAATGACTGATTTTTTTTAAGGATATAGATCAGTTACTTTGTAGAATGTCACTCAGTTTGGATTTGCCTAATGTTTTGTCATGATTGGATTCTAGCAATGCATTTTTAGCATGAATACATTGAAGTGGTGGGGGCTTCCCTGATAACTCAGTGGTAAAGAATCTGCTGCCAATGCAGGAGACACACAAGAGGACGGTTTGATCCCTGGGTTGGGAAGATCCTCTGGAGGAGGAAATGGCAACCCGATCCAGTATTCTTGTCGGGATAATCCTACGGACAGAGGAGCCTGGTGGGCTACAGTCCATGGGGTTGCAAAGAGTCAGACACAACTGAGCAAATTTAAGTGGTGATGTGTCCTTACTGCGTTTTACTCACAGGCAAACAATGTCAATTTGTCATTTTGGCTCTTTTTGTTGTTGTTGTTGTTTTTCTGTTACGGTTGATATTAATTATTATTGCTTGGTTAGGATAGTGTCCACTAGGTTTTTCTACTACGAAGTTAATAAAGTGAGTAATTTGTGGACTTATTTTGCAACTTAGGAAACATACTGTTTCACAGCTAACTTTCACCCACTTGTTTTAGTATTTATTAATACAGATTGTCTGAACCAGTATTAATTACAATGGTATCCAAAGTGTGATTTTCAAATTTATTTTCCTTTTGGGTTTGTTAGTTGACGTATACTGTAGGGTAGATGTTTTTCTCACACCCCCACCCACCATTTATTTACTTAAAAAGATTATAGTAGTTTGAATTTGTGATTTCTTTTTCATTTAATGACATAGTTAATTTTAATGTGCAGATTTGACCCAGATTTTGCCTGTGGCAACTCAAGTTCTATCTTGTGTCTGTTTGATCTGTCGACATCATTCTTTGAGCATCTACTTCTTTCTGGCACAAGAAAGTGTTCCAGCCTCATCTGGTGATTTCTTTATCCCACTTTGGTTTTCTGACAGAATGTGGTCCACTGGAGAAGGGAATGGCAAACCACTTCAGTATTCTTGCCTTGAGAACCCCATGAACAGTATGAAAAGGCAAAATGATAGGACATTGAAAGAGGAACTCCCCAGGTCAGTAGGTGCCCAATATGCTACTGGAGATCAGTGGAGAAATAATTCCAGAAAGAATGAAGGGATGGAGCCAAAGCAAAAACAATACCCAGTTGTGGATGTGACGGGTGATAGAAGCATCTGATGCTGTAAAGAGCAATATTGAAGAGGAACCTGGAGTGTTAGGTCCATGAATCAAGGCAAATTGGAAGTGGTCAAACAGGAGATGGCAAGAGTGAACATTGACATTCTAGGAATCAGCGAACTAAAATGGACTGGAATGGGGGAATTTAACTCAGATGACCATTACATCTACTACTGTGGGCAGGAATCCCTTAGAAGAAATGGAGTAGCCATCATGGTCAACAGAAGAGTCCGAAAAGCAGTGCTTGGATGCAATCTCAAAAACGACCAAATGATCTGTTTGTTTCCAAGGCAAACCATTCAATATCACAGTAATCCAAGTCTATTCCCCAACCAGTAACGCTGAAGAAGCTGAAGTTGAACAGTTCTGTGAAGACCTATAAGACCTTTTAGAACTAACACCCAAAAAAGATGTCCTTTTCATTATAGGGGACTGGAATGCAAAAGTAGGAAGTCAAGAAACACCTGGAGTAACAGGCAAATTTGGCCTTGGAATATAGAATGCAGCAGGACAAAGGCGAATAGAGTTTTGCCAAGAGAACACACTGGTCATAGCAAACACTCTCTTCCAACAACACAAAAGAAGACTCTACTCATGGACATCACCAGATGGTCAACACCAAAATCAGATTGATTATATTCTTTGCAGCCAAAGACAGAGAAGCTCTATACAGTCAGCAAAAACAAGACCAGGAGCTGACTGTGGCTCAGATCATGAACTCGGTATTGCCAAAATCAGACTTAAATTGAAGAAAGTTAGGGAAAACCACTAGACCATTCAGATATGACCTAAGTCAAATCCCTTATGATTATACAGTGGAAGTAAGAAATAGATTAAGGAACTAGATCTGATAGAGTGCCTGATGAACTATGGAATGAGGTTCGTGACATTGTACAGGAGACAGGGATCAAGACCATCCCCATGGAAAAGAAATGCAGAAAAGCAAAATGGCTGTCTGGGGAGGGCTTACAAATAGCTGTGAAAAGAAGAGAAGCGAAAAGCAAAGGAGCAAAGGAAAGATATCAACATCTGAATGCAGAGTTCCAAAGAATAGCAAGGAGAGATAAGAAAGCCTTCCTCAGCGATCAATGCAAAGAAATAGAGGCAAACAACAGAATGGGAAAGACTAGAGATCTCTTCAAGAGAATTAGAGATACCAAGGGAACATTTCATGCAAAGATGGGCTCGATAAAGGACAGAAATGGTATGGACCTAACAGAAGCAGAAGATATTAAGAAGAGGTGGCAAGAATACACAGAAGAACTGTATAAAAAAGATCTTCAGAACCAAGATAGTCACAATGGTGTGATCACTGACCTAGAGCCAGACATCCTGGAATGTGAAGTACAGTGGGCCTTAGAAAGCATCACTATGAACAAAGCTAGTGGAGGTGATGGAATTCCAGTGGAGCCATTTCCAATCCTGGAAGAATATGCTGTGAAAGTGCTGCACTCAATATGCCAGCAAATTTGGAAAACTCAGCAGTGGCCACAGGACTGGAAAAGGTCAGTTTTCATTCCAATCCCAAAGAAAGGCAATGCCAGAGAATGCTCAAACTACCACACAATTGCACTCATCTCACACGCTAGTAAAGTAATGCTCAAAATTCTCCAAGCCAGGCTTCAGCAGTAAGTGAACCGTGAACTTCCAGATGTTCAAGCTGGTTTTAGAAAAGGCAGAGGAACCAGAGATCAAATTGCCAACATCCGCTGGATCATCAAAAAAGCAAGAGTTCCAGAAAAACATCTATTTCTGCTTTCTTGACTATGCCAAAGCCTTTGATTGTGTGGATCACAATAAACTGTGGAAAATTCTGAAAGAGATGGGAATACCAGACCACCAGACTTGTCTCTTGAGAAACCTATATGCAGGTCAGGAAGCAACAGTTAGAACTGGACATGAGCAACAGACTGGTTCCAAATAGGAAAAGGAGTACATCAAGGCTGTATATTGTCACCTTGCTTATTTAACTTATATGCACAGTACATCATGAGAAATGCTGAGCTGGAGGAAACACAAGCTGGAATCAAGATTGCCGGGAGAAATATCAATAACCTCAGATATGCAGATGATACCACCCTTATGGCAGTAAGTGAAGAGGAACTAAAAAGCCTCTTGATGAAAGTGAAAGTGGAGAGTGAAAAAGTTGGCCTAAAGATCAACATTCAGAAAACGAAGATCATGGCATCTGGTCCCATTACTTCATGGGAAATAGATGGGGAAACAGTGGCAGTGTCACACTTTATTTTTGGGGGTTCCAAAATCACTACAGATGGTGATTGCAACCATGAAATTAAAAGATGCTTCCTCCTTGGAAGGAAAGTTATGACCAACCTAGATAGCATATTAAAAAACAGAGACATTACTTTGCCAAAAAAGGTCCATCTAGTCAAGGCTATGGTTTTTCCTGTGGTCATGTATGGATGTGAGAGTTGGACTGTGAAGAAAGCTGAGCGCCGAAGAATTGATGCTTTTGAAGTGTGGTGTTGGAGAAGACTCCTGAGAGTCCCATGGACTGCAAGGAGATCCGACCAGTCCATTCTAAAGGAGATCAGTCCTGGGTGTTCTTTGGAAGGAATGATGCTAAAGCTGAAACTCCAGTCCTTTGGCCACCTCATGCGAAGAGTTGACTCACTGGGAAAGACTCTGATGCTAGGAGGGATTGGGGGCAGGAGGAAAAGGGGACGACAGAGGATGAGATGGCTGGATGGTATCGCAGACTCTATGGACGTGAGTTTGAGTGAACTCCGGGGGTTGGTGATGTACAGGGAGCCTGGCGTGCTGTGATTCATGAGGTCACAAAGAGTCGGACATGACTGAGCGAGTGCACTGAACTGAACTGATCTGAACTGAACTTTGATTTCAGTCATTCCTCCTAGAAATCCTGATTCCTTTTGTTTGTCAAAAGTATTTAGATTCCAAATTCTGGGCACTCAGTATTCTCATTGTCCTTGCCATGCAATTGCATTAGGTCGTTTCATGAAACAAAGCTAGGTAGTATGTGTTCGGCTGCATATTTGAGCGTCCCTGGTGACTCAGTGGTGAAGAACTCACCTGCCAATATAGGAGATGGAAGTTTGATTCCTGGGTCAGGAAGATACCCTGGGGAACTAAATGACAGTCCACTCTAGTATTCTTGCCTGGGAAATCCAGTGGACAAAGAAGCCTGATTGGCTACACTCCATTTGGTCGCAGAAGAATCAGACATGACTTAGTGACTAAGCGACAACAAAAAGCACCGAGACATGGTTTTTTTGCTTTATCTATCTACTGAAAACCGAGAGTTCTTATCACTGCCTCTTATTTGGATTCACTACCACAGGATTTCTTTTTAGTCTGTGCCTTAATATATTTTAATTTACCTTTTCTGACAGTGAGTAATCTTGATTCCTATCAACCTTAACATACTTATTTGCTCAATCTCTGTTTGTAATTAATCTCTCAGTCATTTAACTGTCTTGTCACTCTCTATCCCACCAGCCATGACTGCATGGGCTGTCTCATCCTCAGCTGTGTGTTTGTCAGGTCCCCAGTCTGGCCATTGCATAGTTAATTCTGTCCTTTAATAGCATATTGCTAACACATTTTGAGTTTCTAGCCTCTCTGAATATGACAGATGAATATTCCAGGCCCCTGACCCCTTACCTCCAGTGAGCAAGGGGAAAGAGCCATAGTCTTTTTTCATATGCTCATGGCAGGATACATATGATGTGTTTTATTTTGGTCAATAATTCATAATATGTATATGAGTTGAAAAATATAAACATAAAAACTAAGAGAATATGGTTGTTAATTTTCATTTTTTTCCCATCATAACTTAAATTTAAGCATCTTAACATGAGTATAAGTTCTTCAATTGCACTGCAATATAATTTTTCATTGCTGATTGTTTTGTAAAAGAATGTAATGTTCTTAGTTTTTTTGCTTACTGCAACATTTCTGGTAGTTGTTTGTTTTTACCTTGGGCTTATTCAGTACTGTGCTTTTCATAGCTCAGTAAACATTCACAGTGAAATTACACAGCTAACTCATTGCTCTTCCTTCTTCCTTTACTACTGTGTCTTCAGGATATTTACTTGTAGCAGGTCTGCAAAGTCTTATTTTGATCCATGAGATTATAGTAGGTCTGCTAGCTTTTTTCACTATTTAATTCAACAGCAGTCTGCCTTTCTCTCGCATGAACAATTTATATTCTTCGTTGTTTGCAATATCAGCTTTCACTTTTATATGTAAGTGTAGGAGTTTCATTTTCAAATTCTGATTATTTATCATGATCATTTTTCAAAGAAACTCAGTCACGTTCATGAAATAAAGCATACCTTTTTTAGATTGAGGCTCTGAATATAACCCACTGTAATTCATACATGGGAGGAGATAGAGAGTTTGTGTATGTATGGATACATGTGTATAAAAAGAGGTTATTTTTGCTAAGAGCAGTTTTAGACTAGAAACAGATTTAGGAGGACTGTACAGAGATTTTCCATATATCTCTGCCCCTGCACATATCACATATATAGGCCTCCTCTTTATCAGCATCACTCATCAGAATGGTACATTATTACTAGGGAAGAATCTATGTTAATATATCATTATCACTCAACAGCCATAGTTTGCCTTAGATTTCCTTCCTGCTGTTGTGTATCTGTGGGTTTGGACAAATGTATAATGACATATAGGAGTTCCAAGGTAGTGCAGTCATAAACAAAACACCTGCCAATGCAAGAGACGCAGGAGACGTGGGTTGCATCCCTGGGACAGGAAGATTCCCTGGAGGAGGAAATGGCAACCCAATCCAGTATTCTTGCCTAGAAAATTCCGTGGACAGAGCCTGGTGGCTACAATTTATGTGGTATCAGAGTCAGACACACTGAGCATGCATGCACACATGCATAATGACATATCTATCCCTGGCAACCACTGATCTTTTTAATGTCTCCATAGTTTTGCTTTTTTTCAGAATGTTGTAGTTGGAGCCATTTCACATATAGCCTTTTCCGATTGTCTTCTTTCTATTAGTCATATGCATTTAAGGTTTCTCTGTGTCTTTTTTGTGACATGATAGCTAAATTCTTTCAGTGCTAAATAGTTTTCCTTTCTGTGTATTCCAGTTTATCCATTCAGTTACCCATTCACCTATTGAAAAACATCTTGGTTGCTTCCAAAGTTTTGGCAACTTTAAATAAAGCTGCTATAAACATCCATGTGCAGGTTTTTGTGTGGACATAAGCTTTTGACTCCTTTTGGTAAATATAAATAACCAAGGAGCGTGATACTGGATTGCTAAGAGTGTTTAGTTTTGTAGGAAATTGCCAAACTGTCTTCCTAAGTGATTGTAGTATTTTGCATTCCCATCAGCATTGAATAAGAGTAGCTCCACATCCTTAGCAGCTTTTAATATGGTCAGTGTTTTGGATTTGGGCCATTCTAATAGGAGAAGGCGAAGGCAACCCACTCCAATACTCTTGCCTGGAAAATCCCATGGACGGAGGAGCCTGGTAGGCTGCAGTCCATGAGGTCACTAAGAGTTGGACACAACTGAGCGACTTCACTTTCAATTTTCACTTTCATGCATTGGAGAAGGAAATGGCAGCCCACTCCAGTGTTCTTGCCTGAAGAATCTCAGGGATGGGGGAGCCTGGTGGGCTGCCATCTATGGGGTCCCACAGAGTCAGACACGACTGAAGTGACTTAGCAGTAGCAGTAGCAATAGGTATGTAGTCATATTTCATTTTTGCTTTAATTTTCATTTCCATGTTGACATGTGATGTTAAACATCTTTTCATATATCAGTTCAGTTCAGTCGCTCAGTTGTGTCTGACTCTTCGTGACCCCATGGACTGCAGCACACCGGGCTTCCTGGTCCATCTTCAACACCTGGAGCTTGCTCAAACTGATATCTATAGAGTCGTTGATGCCATCCAACCATTCTCTGTCATCCCCTTCTCCTCCTGCCTTCAATCTTTCCTAGCATCAGGGTCTTTTCCAGTTCGTCAGTTCTTTGCATCAGGTGGCCAAAGTACTGGAGTTTCAGCTTCAGCATCAGTCCTTCCAATAAATATTCAGAACTGATTTCCTTATATATATGTATATATTTTACCATCTGCATTTATTATTTGATGAGGTATCTGTTCAGGTCTTTGATCTGTATTCTTGTCTATTGTTTGTTTTCTTGCTGTTGAGTTTTAAGAGTTCTTTGTATACTTTGGATACCAGTCCTTTATTTTAAGATATGTGCACATATTTTCCCCCTGTCTGTGGATTGTGTTTTCATTCCATTGACAGCTTCTTTTGGAGAGCAGATAATTTAAAATTTCATGGAAATTTAGCTTATCAATTCTTTTGAGTGATGGATCATACATTTGGTGTTATATGTTTAAAGTTATCACCAAACCCAAGGTCATTTAGATTTTCTCCTTTTTTCTTCTAGAAGTTTTATAGTTTTGCATTTCACATTTATTTTTACCTAAGTCATGTTGACCCTAAGGGTCATGTTGACCTTAACCTTGTTCTTTCTTCTTTGATAACGTGTTGACTCTTCTGAGTCTTTTGCCTTTCCATATAAACTTTAGAATCAGTTTTTTGATAGCCACATAATAGCTTACTGAGATTTTAATTGGGTTTGAATTGAATCTATTGATATTAAGTTGAGGAAAACTGACAGTATTGAGTCTTCTTATCCATGAACATAGAATATAACTCCATTTATTTAATTCTTTGATAGCTTTCATCAGAGTTCTGTAGTTTTCTGTATATAGATCTTGTATTTATTTTGTTAACTTTATACCTGTTGACTTATTTTGGGGTAATAATGTAAATGGTATTGTGTTGTTTAATTTCAAATTCCACTTGTGTATTGCTAATACATAAGAAGATGATTTACTTTTATGTATTAACCTTGTATCCCACACTTGGTGTAATTGCTTATTGGTTCCAATGGTGGTTTGGTTGACTGTTTCAGATTTTGTCTATGGGCAATTATGTTATCCTAATTCTTTTTAACATATACATATACTATTTTGAATCTCAGTACTTTAGAAAGTTAGTAGTTTGATTTATTCAGTTTAATGTTGATATGAAATCCCAGCTAAAGTAATTTCGAGTACCAAATAGCATAGTAATAGAATATATTAATAACTCCTTACACAGTCTTATCAGATAGTTCTGTAGATTTTTTGAGGGGGTGGGGTAACGGAGATACATTTTTGCCTAAATTTTATAGTTTTTCTTTATATTTGGGAAATTTTGTATCTCTTTCTTTCATGTTAGTCTTAATTCAGAGTCTGGATTGAATAAACAGTGTGGTCCATTTTCTTTATTTTAATATATTCTTAAAAGGATTAGGAAAGAAAATGGGATAACTGATTTTTTTTTAATGTTTGATTTTAGCCAAGATTCAATTCTTAATCTAAATGGTTTAGTGCCTCAGAGCTAAGAAGGCACCCATTACTTTTTTCTAAAAAAACTTCATATATTTGGTTCATCTTTGATTTTGTTTTTTTTTTTAATAGCAATTAAAAATTTCAAAAGATGAGAAACTCAGTTCAAATATGTCTTCTTTTTAATCCAAATTGCAATTCTGCCACCTAGTGTTTGTACACGGACTTTAAAAGAGGATTCTTTTTAATTCTTTCTTTTAAAAAACTAAAAATAATTTTTCCTTCATCTTTAGTTTACAAATTTAATACTCAGCTTAATAAAACTTTTAAAGGAAGCTCCAAGTTTTTAATGAATTAGATTGTATCTCACATTTTAAAGTTCATTAATTATTTTAAAAATTCCTGGTATAATTAACCCTTGAACATCACGGGTTTGAGCTGTGCAGATCAAGTGAATTTTTTTTAATATACACATTCTACAGTACCACATTATTCGTGGTTTGGTTAAATGCACGGATTTAGGGATTTTCTGCTGCTTGGGAGTTGGTGCCCCTAACCCCTGTGTTCAAGGTTTCAGTTCAGTTCAGTTCAGTTCAGTCGCTCAGTCGTGTCCGACTCTTTGCGATGTTTACACGATTTAGTTTTCTAACGAGTAATTTTGCTCTCTTAGAGTCGAGGTGGAAAGAAGTTTCTTGCTGTACTGAAAGAAATCTTGGACAGGGATCCTTTGTCTCAACTGTGTGAGAATGAAATGGATCTTATTTGGACTTTGCGACAAGACTGCAGAGAGAATTTCCCACACGCGTTGCCGAAATTGCTGCTGTCGATCAAGTGGAATAAACTTGAGGATGTTGCTCAGGTAACAAGAGATCATTTTTGTAACTCCATTTGGTGGTTATATTACTTTATTGATTTCATGTAAATTGTCCTTTCCTACAAAGGTATGTTTCTATAGGTTGTATAATTTTCTGTAGAAGTTTACAGGTTTTAAACTCTTAGACCTTCTGATCTAAATGGTAGTCCAGAAAGTTTTAAGATTTCAAAATCCCAAATTCTGAATAGGTTTTCTATGTCCTTTACTAAAGATAATTAAAACTTAGGTCTTGGAATAATCATCCATAATTTCCACCAGCATATGGTAGATCCTGGGTTACTTTTACCAGCTTTATCAATGAACTTGTAGGTTTTCATCTTAAGACCCTTTGCAATGAATGTCTAAAATGCATATGTATTGTTTGAAATTAACCTCTATTTTTAGAAGTTAACATTTTATATCATAAATGATATAAAACATCACTTTTATTATTTATTTAAAGTTGGGCAGTGTTGATGACATTTGCCTTTATGCAGTATAGAGAAAAGGGGAAAAAAATTCGGGTACAGAAGAAGCCACCAAATTTTAGCTACTTGATTTTGTTTTTAAGAACGTATGAAAAAACAGTGGCATTACGAAATTCATTTGGTTATCAAAGTTCTCCAGAAAATTTCTTGAAATGATTTTTTAATCAGAATGAATACATTTGGTATATTAAGAGAACTGCATTTATTCACCTTACTTACTTAAATTCAGTTGGTCTTTAAAATTTTTTCTTGTTTTGTTAAATCTATAATGAGTTAAATTTAGTTGAGAAATACATATTTCTTTTAATCTTGTATTTTTAAAATCTTTACTTTATTGTTTTATTTCTCAAATTAAGTTTAGAAAGGATTTCTTTTGAGTTTATTCCTAGTGTCTAACAGTTTTTTTTGGAATCATGTTACAAAATTATATGATGTGCCTTATTTGAAGTGTTGATACAGTTAGGCCACATGACCATTACTTACTTTGAAAAGGAGCTATTTTTGTCAGGATATCTTTTTTTTAAAGCTAGATTTTAATTATTCCGATATAGTTGTCATCTAACCAGTTATTTCTTTAAATTCAAGGTTAGTTTTCTGTGAACCCCCATAATGGTTGAATGTAAGATATAAGAATTTTTTAGTTGGCACATTTGCCTGCTTCTCATGATTGGCATTCATTTCTAAGTGCCTAGCCAAGAAATGCATCATTTTATTATTTTGTATAGATTAGAATAGAAAAAAAATTCTTACTATACTCTTTAAGTTATCTGAAAAAGAGGTTTTGTATTTTATCTGTAAGAAAATAGAGTAAGAGAGTCCAAGCTTAGTATTTTTTTATTTGAAACCCAGGGACACAGATTTTTATACTGAAGAGTTTAGTATACTTGTCTCATTTCCATGAGTGAATCTGAAATTTGTTGTTTTCAGATACAACTTAATTTCCTCCATTGTGTAGAAAAAGTCAGTAGTGTAACTGGATACTCTAATAGAAAAACCTAAACATGTATAAGCAAGTACAGGAAGACATGAATTTCATGATCCTAAGCCACCCTTTTAGTAGTCTAGAAAGGAAGAGCAACAGAATAAAAAATAGTGTGTTTTGGCACCTCCCCAGTCCTATACCATTGCCAGTTACACTGAACTGGTAGAAGAGAATATAAACCATATTTTCAATAAATTGATTACTAAACTTCCCTAGTGTTCAAGTGGTTAAGAATCCACCTGATGATGTAGGGGACATGGGTTTGATACCTGGGCCGGCAAGATTCTACATGCCATGGGTCAGCTGAGCCCATTCATAGCTACTGAGCCTGTGCTCTCTAGTGCCTGCGAGTCGTTAAGTACTGAAGCTCACATGCCCTAGAGCCCATGCCCTACAACTAGAGAGTAGCCCCTGCTCGCCAAAACTAGAGAAAGTACTTGTGCAGCAACTAAGACCCAGTGCAGTCAAAAATAAATAAGTGAATAAATAAAAATTTTTTAAAAATTGACTGCCTAAGAGAAGTAGAGAGTCAGAACCTGGTGCAGATTTGTACTGTGATTCTGAAGGTATAAGCCATGGGTGAAAATTCTATAAAAGATTAGCCTCCCATTAATCCACAGGAAAGTATTCCTTTAGCATACTGCAGAAGGGATTTCAATAGCCATATAAATAGTGAAATTAATTCAGTTGTCTCTGCAGGAGATGAGCAATTAATTACATGTTAATTGCACTATTTATAGTGAAAAACAGTGAAAATAGTGACACTAATTTCACTATTTATTTGGCTAAGTCAGATTTGCCTTCCCTATTTGCTTCCATAGCTTTCATTAAACTGAAGTGATGAGTGTAATTTAATGTTTATATTTCAATTTAATAATTATAAATAACATACTAAAAGAATTACTTTTTAGTAGTAGGGCTATTTTCAATACCAGTTGAACCTCTGTTATTATATAACATTATCTATCCCAGTATTGTGTTTGTGGAGCAGTGTATTCCATGTGTTAACTGGGGATGCTAGGAGTTTTTTTAAACTATTGTGTCAGTTCCTTAGAAAACGATCCCCCTTACCTATATAAGGAGTACTGGTCCATTAGAGTTTTGGAGGAATTGTGTGATAAAACCTGGGATTAGGTAGGCGTTTCATATCATTAAACCAGTATTCCTCAATCTTTTTTCATTATTACACTCCTGAGGAGCATTTTTACATAATTTTCCCTTAATAGCCCTATCCCCATGGGATTTCGATACCACAGGTAAGTGTATGTAAGTCTGCCTATGTACTGTATGCATGCACGTACTGTATACATTAAAAGAACAAGTATAAGAGGTAATCATTTTCTTCAGTAGTTTAAGAATAATTGAATCAAGATTTAAGGTAAAAGTTAAAATGTAAAAATTAACATTTCACTCTATTTGTTGAATAAGTTTGATATAATTTATTATGTAAATTGCAGAGTATCACATTTCATATCCAAGTTAGTAATTTATGTAAATGTATATTAATAATAGTAATGTAATCAACCTCTAAAATTTACTCAAAAGGGTTATTTTTTCTAATGCAAAGCAATTTAAAGTTAATTTTTTATAAATTATCATTCAGTTGAGTTCATTTCAGTTGCTCAATCGTGTCTGACTCTTTGCAACCCTATGAATCGCAGCACACCAGGCCTCCCTTTCCATCACCAACTCCTAGAGTTCACTCAAACTCACGTCCATCGAGTCAGTGATGCCATCCAGCCCTCTCATCCTCTGTCATCCCCTTCTCCTCCTGCCCCCAATCCCTCCCAGCATCAGTCTTTTCCAGTGAGTCAACTCTTCGCTTGAGGTGGCCAAAGTATTGGAGTTTCAGCTTTAGCATCATTCCTTGCAAAGAAATCCCAGGGCTGATCTCCTTCAGAATGGACTGGTTGGATCTCCTTGTAGTCCAAGGGACTCTCAAGAGTCTTCTCCAACACCACACTTCAAAAGCATCAGTTCTTCGGCGCTCAGCCTTCTTCACAGTCCAACTCTCACATCCATACATGACCACAGGAAAAACCATAGCCTTGACTAGATGGACCTTTGTTGGCAAAGTAATGTCTCTGCTTTTCAATATGCTGTCTAGGTCGGTCATAACTTTCCTTCCAAGGAGTAAGCGTCTTTTAATTTCATGGCTGCAGTCACCATCTGCAGTGATTTTGGAGCCCCAAAAAATAAAGTCTGCCACTGTTTCCACTTTTTCCCCATCTATTTCCCATGAAGTGATGGGACCAGATGCCATGATCTTCGTTTTCTGAATGTTGAGCTTTAAGCCAACTTTTTCACTCTCTACTTTCACTATCATCAAGAGGCTTTTTAGTTCCTCTTCATTTTCTGCCATAAGGGTGGTGTCATCTGCATATCTGAGGTTATTGATATTTCTCCCAGCAATCTTGATTCCAGCTTGTGTTTCTTCCAGCTCACCGTTTCTCATGATGTACTCTGTATATAAGTTAAATAAGCAGGGTGACAGTATACACCCTTGACATAGCCCTTTTCCTATTTGGAACCAGTCTGTTGTTCCATGTCCAGTTCTAACTGTTGCTTCCTGACCTGCATACAAATTTCTCAAGAGGCAGATCAGGTGGTCTGGTATTCCCATCCTTTCAGAATTTTCCACAGTTGATTGTGATCCACAGAGTCAAAGGCTTTGGCATCGTCAAGAAAGCAGAAATAGATGTTTTTCTGGAACTCTCCCACTTTTTCCATGATCCAGCGGATTTGGCAATTTGATCTCTGGTTCCTCTGCCTTTTCTAAAACCAGCTTGAACATCTGGAAGTTCACAGTTCACGTATTGCTGAAGCCTGGCTTGGAGAATTTTGAGCATTACTTTACTAGCGTGTGAGATGAGTACAATTATGCGGTAGTTTGAGCATTCTCTGGCATTGCCTTTCTTTGGGATTGGAATGAAAACTGACCTTTTCCAGTCCTGTGGCTACTGCTGAGTTTTGCAAATTTGCTGGCATATTGAGTGCAGCACTTTTACAGCATCATCTTTCAGGATTTGAAAGACCTCAACTGGAATTCCATCACTTCCACTAGCTTTGTTTGTAGTGATGCTTTCTAAGACCCACTTGACTTGACATTCCAGGATGTCTGGCTCTAGGTCAGTGATCACACCATCGTGGTTATCTGGGTCGTGAAGATCTTTTTTGTACAGTTCTTCTGTGTATTCTTGCCATCTCTTCTTTAATGTCTTCTGCTTCTGTTAGGTCCATACCATTTCTGTCCTTTATCGAGCCCATCTTTGCATGAAATATTCCCTTAGTATCTCTGATTTTCTTGAAGAGATCTCTAGTCTTTCCCATTCTGTTGTTTTCCTCTGTTTCTTTGCATTGATCACTGAGGAAGGCTTTCTTATCTCTTCTTGCTATTCTTTGAAACTCTGCATTCAGATGCTTATATCTTTCCTTTGCTCCTTTGCTTTAACTTAAATTTTAAATTTGTTTTGTATGAGAAAATACCTTAACTACTAGTTACTCATTTAGATGTTGACTTTTTTTGGGCACTTGAGAAATTAATGAGAAGTTTTGTAATTTTCATAATTAAAACAATAAATTTAAATTATTTTTATGTAATTGTCAAAGCCCAAGTTTCTCACAAATGCTCAAATGACAAATGACAAGGCAGACAGCAGGTTCCACAGGCCACCTCCTGCAACACGACTTTGAGGTTGAACGTGCAATTGAGAGAAGCCTTCAGCCATTGCCATCTATTTGCCGTATTCTTGTATCTCTGGTCTTGCATACATTTTGTGCTTCTTCCTTGATCTTGATGTCAGTGCTGTTTAAGTAATACCTAAGAAAACCCAGCGACATAAATTAGAAATTAAGGAATAAGACTTTGTCAGATAGGGTTGAGCTGTGGACAGCCACAACTCATAATTGTCAAAAAAGTGTTTCATTCTCCTCCATAACCACTTTTCTTCCCACTTCCTTCTGCAATAAGAATGTAAGCTATAAAGATACCAAAATCATGAAGAGGAAGGGACTCTTTCCAATATCAGCCCTTCATAAAAGGAAATCAACTCTGATGAGTCTCACTCATTCTGTTGGGAGGCAGATGAAATCCTTTCTAGAAATTTGGGTTTTCTGGAACTTAGGTTTCCATGTCCATCTGAACCCAACCTTCATGGGTAATCCCAAGTCATCCCCCCATGGGATGCTTTCTTATCCTATGTCTTGATAATTTCTAAGTGGCATCTGTAAGTGGGAAACTGGCTGTATTTAATAAACTAGGTACTGTTTATTTCCTGTGGGTAACTTACTATGATTTAAAGGATTTAAATGTATTCTAGTCAATAAAGTTTTATAAACTGATAGATATAAACTCTGTTAAACTCTCTCAAGATAATTTTATGTTGATATATTAATGTACTTTTTCAGCTTATATTTGTAATTTGAATTTTAAGTATTTCTTTTTATTTTTTATTTTATTTTTTTAAGTATTTCTTTTTAAAAAAATTTATTTTTAATTGGAGGATATTTGCTTTACAGTGTTGTGTTGATTTCTGTACAACAAGGTGAATCAGCTATAGGTATACATACATCCCTCCCTCTTTAGTCTCTCTCAAAGGCCTTTAAGTATTTCTTAGTCATTTCTCTCTCCTCCCCTTCCTCTCACCTTCTCCTCTCCTCTTGCCCTGCCTTTATTTCCTTTTTTAAAAAAAAATGTAATGGTTAATGATTGTAGAATTCATATATTCAGTGTATCATTCTACTTCTAGCTAAGTATATAATCACTTTTTTGCCTGCTTACCTATAGAATACCTCAGCAGAGACCATCTTTTGTTAACCTGTATTAGCAATAATAGATTTTTGAGGCCTTAGTAATTGCACGTATACTTCTCCTTTCTTTTGACCATCTCTGTTCCTGTGTACCAAGAAAAAACGGATAAGTGGTTCAGAAGTTATAGGAGAGAAAAGTAATCTTTTTTTTCCTTTCAACTTTTAAACAGCTTCAAGCACTGCTTCAGATTTGGCCTAAACTGCCCCCCCGGGAGGCCCTTGAGCTTCTAGATTTCAACTATCCAGATCAGTATGTGCGAGAATATGCTGTGGGCTGCCTGCAACAGATGAGGTATCTCCTGCAGGAGGCTTTTTGGGGTCAAGGAATAACTTGTGGGTGAGAAGAGAAGTTGAGATCTGCTTGAATGTTCTGTAAGAAAGGAACAGGCTAGGAATGATTCCGTTCAAAGCATTTGTTCTCTTCCTCCCTATTATTCTCTCATACTCTCAAGTCTCTCCTATCCAACACACACACACACACGATACAGATGTTTTTCTTTTTGGCCATACCACATGGCGTATAGTATCTTAGATCCCTGACCAAGGATTAAACCCACACCCCTGCAGTGGAAACATGGTATCTTAACCACTGAACCATTAGGGAAGTCCCCTCTCTATAACAAAAAAACAATCAAAAACTGCTTCTGGTGGTCCCCAAGATCACTCTCCAGTTCCATGACTCTTGGCTAAGATTTATTATAGCAAAAGAATACAGAGCAGAATTGGCAAAGGAAAAATTCATGGGGCAGAATCCAGAGGAAACCAGAGAGATGCTTCTAAGAGTTCTTTCCAAAAGGAGTCACACTGACTACACTTAATTCCCCCAGCAACAATTCGTGACAGCATGCCTGAATACTATCTACCAGAAAGCTTGTTAGAGACTTGGTTGTAGTTTGTTTGTTCATTAGTTTGATTTTTATTAAGACCTAGTCATTTAAGTACCTCTGTTTAGCATATTCCCACATCCTAGACTCCCAGAATGAAAATGGGTGTTGGGCATAAGCAGTACTGTTTGCAGAACAGTTTAAGCAGTGACCTAGTCTTATTTGTTAGGGTGGTGAGAAGCCTTCCCTGTCTACATTCCCAGATGCCAGCCAAGGGCTAACCTTGTATGCTTACTTTTTCAAAGGATAGCAATCTTGCTTGCTATTCTATTAACTCTTTTCTGTCCACTACCCAGAACTAAGAAATATTAATTTCTTAATTTGTATTTTTAAAGTTTTTACTTTTAAGTATTTTTTAAGCAATTAACATTACAGTTGGAGTCTTCATAGTTTGCTTATTTAGTCCTGATTACTTTCACTTCTCAGAGACAACTGTTAACACAAATTTGGTGTGTATTTTCTATACATCATTTTTCTGTTTTTATCAGTTTTATATATCTATACAGTATAGGTATGAGGTAATATTGTACATTTAAAAATTACATAAATGTGTCTTGTCACATATATATTGTTTTACATAGTTTTTTTTTCCTTTATCAAACATTATGTTTTTGAGGGTAGTCTTCTCCTGGTATGTATAAATGTAGTTTATTCCTTCCACTAGTGTGTAATATTCTGTCATAGATATTTATTACATTTCTCCATTTCTCTATTGAAGACCATTTTAGATTTCTCAAAATTTCCCATTATTAACAATGCAGTGAACATGTTTGTATAGTCCCTTTAGGGTAATACATGTGTGAGAATCTGTGGGATTTATTTGATAAAATATCATTTCTGAGACAATCTCAGACAATGAGCATTTAAAATTTTTTCCATTTTCCTTCTAGCCTCAAAAGGAGGGGTTATACTGTATGGTTTGCTTTTTTTTTTTTTTCTTTTGGCTGTGACGCACAGCATGTGGGATCTTAGTTCTCAGACCAAGGGTCAGACCTGCACCTCCTGCATTGGCAGTCCAGAATCTTAACCACTGGACCACCAGGGAAGTCTCTGTATGATTATTTAAAAAGCAAAACTTCTCAGAAAATTAAGGATATAGTGATTTTTTTTTCTTTTTAAAATAAATCATTTATGTTTTAAATTGTGTGATATTCAAAGCAAATTATACAAAATATTTTTTCAGGTATGTTTATGAGATGTCTTTTTAAGTATTAGGAAAGAGGAAGCCCCTTCTATACTTCTGTCACACTATTTATAGGTTTTATAATGGGCATGGATTTTACAGTAAGCTTAAAATTGTTGTATAGATAGTTTTTATAAATGAGGCTCCCCATTGTTCCTCAGCCTCCCTAAGTTTGCATTGGATACCTGAGGGGCAGGCTACCTGCCACCTCCTTGGAATGAGCCAATTGTTGTTTTCAAATATATTGACCCCTAGGCAGAGATTGCTGTGATCTCATGTTCCATATAGGTAATTCTAATGTGTCTTCCTCTGTTAAATTTTCTGCTTGTGAGGTGTTTTTGGTTTTTTTTCAGATGAATGATGTTCTAGATTTAGGTTCCACATCTGATTTAGACTACATTCTTAACCGTTTATTGTCCAAGACTAGTCACCAAGTAGAGGCCTTGAGATAACATATCTTAACCTGACTACAGGAATTGCCTCTAATGAGACTGTTTACATGTGAATGGTTTGGAGATAGATACAAAATAGAGAGCCACAATCTTAATTAATTCAGCTCATTTAATTATAGTGTTTTGTTAATTCCTTGAGTCCTTCCAACTTATAAATGTACTCTTTATTCTTCAAAGTATTTGAAAATTTTAATTGTTCGTTCATTATCTGGGATCAAAAATTACTTAACCCTTTGATAGGAAAGGAAAATTAAGTTGCTGAAGTACTGATGGAATTTGTATTTAAAAAAACTGATTGAGTGAGTATGTAAACTTCTTCAGCATGATCAGAAAACTATTTTTATTATAACTCTGGGCTGATTGTAAATACAGTCATCATTTGTATCAACCTCGTTAACTTACTCAAAGTGCCCCATATAGCTGTTCTTTGCTCCTTTTCATATACTCTTCTGTCCACCGAAATCCTCAGCTTATTTTGTGTTATTATAGTCATGAAAGTGAATATAAGCATGCAACAGGCTTGACCCAAAAGAACCACTGTTTCAAAGTTAGTATTTGAAGTTTTATAAGTAAGAGGGGTCTTTTTCCAGCTCTGATTGTTGAGTGACTTACTCTGTGTTTTGTTTCTTTCAGTGATGAAGAACTCTCTCAATATCTTTTACAGTTGGTGCAAGTTTTAAAATATGAGCCTTTTCTTGATTGTGCCTTGTCTAGATTCCTACTAGAAAGAGCACTTGCTAATCGGAGGATAGGGCAGTTTTTATTTTGGCACCTCAGGTAAGTCTTTTATATTTCAAATTGAGTCCACCATATGCTTTTGTGAGTATTAATCAACATAATATAGGACGTTTAGCAGAACAGTCCAGCTGCTTTGTTTCTGAGTCATCCATAACATTTATGCTTTCCTGGTGTCTTCTCCTATTTCTCAATACCCAGATTCTCAATTTTCATGATTTGGCAATGTAACTCAGATAAATAAGTGTCCCTCTATGCCTCCTTGATTTTTAACTGTAATTAATAACTTTTCATCATAGTAATTTTTATTACTACTACTGATGGTTATAAGTATTGCTGTTTTCCAGTAAAGTATACTTACTGTGTTGACATATTTGGATTAAGAAATAGACTTACTTATTCCTACAAAAGGTTGTGGATAGTTGTATCATCATTGCTACTATTGTGTAAGTAAAGATTTTAGGAATTCCCTGGTGGCTCAGAGGTAAAGAATCCACCTGCCAACGAAAGAGACACAGGTTCAGTCCCTGATAGAAGAAGATCCGACACACCGTGGAGCAACTAAACCCGTACACTATAGTTATTGAGCCTGTGCTGTAGAGCCTGGGAGTAGCAGCTACTGAAGTGCGTGTGCCCTAGAACTCGAGGTCTGAAACAAAGGAAGCCACCACAATGAGAAACCAATGCACCACAACTGGAGAAAAGCCCATCCAGCAACATAGACCCAAGGCAGCCAAAAAATAAATAAAATTATGTATGTATACACACACACACACACACAAAAGATTTTAGGTTTTCCTATATCAGCAACTTTATTTTTAGCTTCTTTATTGACAAGGTCATTTTCAGAAATATATCAGTGTTAGTAAACCAGTTTATATGGGAGTAAAATTGAGAAAGAGAGCTAAAGATCTTTTGTTTCCTAGGAAAATTGTCAGTTCTTTGTTTCTGACTCTACTCAGACATTTGTGATTTTTTTCCACCTGGACTTCGTGTTTTTGAAGCTAATCAGTAACAGAAAGATAACTTTTCTCCTCTTTGGCTTAGCTTCTTAAAGAAAATAAGCTGTATAGTATTTTGATGTAATTTTAGGGGTTATAGTTATGAATCTTGATTTCTTTATTATTAACGTTTTAACTTACCTTCTTTCTCATCTAGTTCAATCTTCTTATTTTTAAATCCTCAAATGAATAACAGAGTAAGCTATTCCTTCCTTTCAAATGTGTTTACCATTCTTTAAATGAGAAAAAATATCAAATAGAAGTCAATTGAGAGATTTGTTAATTGTGTGATATGAGTCAGATCTATTTCATCTTCAGTTCAGTTCAGTTCAGTCGCTCAGTTGTGTCCGACTCTTTGCAACCCCATGTATCGCAGCACGCCAGGCCTCCCTGTCCATCACCAACTCCCAGAGTTCACTCGGACTCACGTCCATCGAGTCGGTGATGCCATCCAGCCATCTCATCCTCTGTCGTCCCCTTTTCCTTCTGCCCCCAATCCCTCCCAGCATCAGAGTCTTTTCCAATGAGTCAACTCTTTGCGTGAGGTGGCCAAAGTACTGAGTTTCAGCTTCAGCATCATTCCTTCCAAAGAAATCCCAGGACTGATCTCCTTTAGAATGGACTGGTTGGATCTCCTTGCAGTCCATGGGACTCCTTGCAGTCCATGGGACTCTTAGGAGTCTTCTCCAACACCACACTTCAAAAGCATCAATTCTTCAGCGCTCAGCTTTCTTCCCCGTCCAACTCTCACATCCATACATGACTACTGGAAAAACCATAGCCTTGACTAGATGGACCTTTTTTGGCAAAGTTATGTCTCTGCTTTTTAATATGCTATGTAGGCGGGTCATAGCTTTCCTTCCAAGGACTAAGTGTCTTTTAATTTCATGGCTGCAATCACCATCATCTTAATTGTCTATAAATTGGTAATATTATCATTTCACTCCAAAAAACAAGATGTAAAAACTTCAGATTTCATGGAATAAACCATTAACTAATGTTAATATCACATTTCTTTTCAAACTACAGTGTTTAAAGAATTAAAAGGTTAGCATCCAACCAGTGACTGTATATGTGATATGATCTTCCTTTCTTTGATAAGCATCATCAGTTAATTTCATTAAAAAGTATTTTCATTTGGGGACCTGAAGTATTTGATAAATCTTTACTGTTACCTTTTTGCAGATCTGAAGTACACATTCCTGCTGTTTCAGTACAATTTGGTGTTATCCTTGAAGCGTACTGCCGGGGAAGCGTAGGTCACATGAAGGCGCTTTCTAAGCAGGTATCAGCTTGCTTTAATCTTCATGTTCACTTTGCCACATGATATATGATAAATTGTGTCATATGCTATTTCTCCCATCACATTGTTTCATAAGAGATTTCCATATCTAAATTCAATTAATACATTTTTTAATAAACAATGTAAGCTTAGAAATTAAGTTTTGGCAAATTTAGCAGAATGTTATAGAATGCTATTTGAAAAATTAGGATTCCTCATAGTATTAGTACCATGACTTAACTTTTAGTAGCAAATACCTATTTAGACATGCTTAACAATGGGTTTGATGGTAACTGTTGTGAAATCTTTAGACTCTGTTTTTTCATACCACTGAGATACTCCTTCCAATAAGAATAGTGTATATGATTCATATGCTCTGTCATTTGTTTTAGATTGACATATTTTGACACCTTAGTTCGTAGGTGTTATAACTTCTAGAATTCAATATACTCAAGCTGCTTTTTCAAACTGTGTATACATGCCTGAAACTGTGATATTTCAGGCATGAAATATCTCTCATATTCTGTCATTTTCTTCCTAGGTCTTCATTTTCTAATCATTGCAGATAATGAGGTATTAGTCATTTTTAATAGATCAGATATTAAATGCTTACTATATGCCAGGAACCAAAATAAGTGTTTTAAGTATGCTATTTTACTCTCTTAATAATGTGCCACAGTAGTCACTGATACTGCCTGGATTTGACAAGGTGAAAAACAAGGTTTTAAGAGATTAAATAAGTTGCCTAAAAGTTCACAGTTATTAAGTAAAAGAATAAGTTTCAGACTTAGTTCTGTCCAAGTATAAAACTAAATCTCTTTTTTTTTATTATTATACAGGGAGTTTTCACACTTTTTAGCAATAGTCCTCTTTTTTAAATCAAAATAAAATAGACAACAATTTCATTTTTTCAGTATAAATGTATCTTTGAAGCTAAAGTAAAACATAAGCCAATAAACAGATGCTGTTTTACTGAATACAGAATTCCATCAAGGGTTATTGTTGACAGTTGTCTCAGTATCCAGTTATTTGTGTATTTTTGTTTTGGAGATAGTCTTGACTCATACAGCTAAGTAATTGCAAATAGCAATGGTTTTTCAAGAGCTTTCGTCCAAATGAGATGCATAACCATGGCCCAGGCTTGATTGTTGGTGGCTTCTTGGTGCCCTAAAGGATGAAATGAGAGCATTTCTGCCATCAAGGGAAGCAGCCCTGTATTAGCTTCTTCATGCTGAAATTGTTCATTGACAGATAGCAATGACATGCTCTTGTTCTTTAGCAATAATTTTTCATGAATTGAATGTTATCTAGCCTACCACTAGAAGTTTTTTTTTTTTTCACTTTAGAAATCCATTTATTCACAAATGATTTGTGCTGTTACAAGGGTAACAAATCTGAGTGTTACATACAGTCTTAACCAGTTAGTGGCCTTATTAACACATGGGGTTCAGAATCAGACTTCTCAAACAGAAAATAATAATCAGGATGAGACTAAGTGGTGAAGGAAAGACAGAGGCCACGGAGGGAGGAAAGCTGTAGGGGGGCAGGGATGAGAGGTGACAGTGAGGCTGGGGCTCCCTAGCAGAGAAAGTGGCAGGGCTGACGGGTGGGGCTGAGCAGAAGAGCCCCCACCCTCTGCCGGTCTGCAGCAAAGGAGTGCTTTCTGTTGCTGACATTCTCCTGGGAAACTGCACAGTCCTGCTGATATCACCATTTCAATTGCTGCTGCCCTGGGAAGTAAACAGAAAAGAGCCAAATACTGCAGCTCCGTCAGTGGTATGGGAAGGCAAGGGCTGGGGTAGGGTGAAGAGACAGGAACTGAGAGAGCACAAAAGGGACCAACTTCAGAAGAAAAAGGACAGATCAAAGTAAGAGGTTGAAACCTTTACCAGTTATTTTGCTTAAGTTAAAGTTCTAAGTAGTAAAGGAACTGAAAGCAGGGTCTCAGATATTGGTATACCGACGTTCATAGGGCATTATTCACAACAGCCAAAAGGTGGAAGGAACCTAAGTGTCCATCGATGAAAGACTGGATAAACAAAATGCGGTACAATCAGCCCTCAACACATCCATGGATCCCACATCTGGGGAGTCAGTCAACTGTGGACCAAAAATATTCAGAAAGTTACAGAAAGGAAAACTTGAACTTACTGTGTGCTGGCAACTATTTACATGGCATTGTATTTGGTCATTATAAGTAATTTAGAAATGATTTAAAGTATCCAGGATGGTATGTATAAGTTATATGCAAATACTATACCATTTTATATAAGGGACTTGAGAATCCACAGATACAGAGGGAGGTCCTGGAACCAAAGAAACTGAGGGATGACTGTATCATCCAGTGGAATATTACTCATTCTTACCACGGAAGGAAGTCCTGTAACATGCTACACATTGATAAACCCTGAGGGCATTATGTTAAGGAGGATAAGCCAGTCACAAAAAGATGAACAGTGTATGATTCCACTTATACAAGGTAGTCAAATGCATAGGAGTAGAAAGTAAAATGGTGGTTGCTGGGGGGCAGGGGGAAAAGAAGAGTTTTTTAATGAGTCCAGAGTTTCAGATTTGTAAGACGAAAAGGTTCTGGAGATATTTCACAAGATGAATATAATTAACATCACTGAACTGTACACTTTTAAGTGGTTTAAGACTAAAGTTTATGTTCTGTGTTTTTTTACCACAATGAAAAAGAAATTCTGGGTACTGATTAAAAATTAGAGTGTAAGAGGAAGGGAAAAATACAAACCTTCTAGAATTTGTTGATATTTTATCTAGGTGGAGAGATTAATAAGATCACACATCTGTAATTCTCTTAAAGTATTAATATTAATACAAAAAAGTTTAAAGGCTGGGGCAAAATCAGTAGGTATGTAAGAAATACTATGAGTCTGAGCTCCAATGGGCTTCAGAGGTACATTTCCAGAGAAGAGCTTTGGAAAGAGAGGTAGATTATGAGAAAGATGAAGAGGCATATGTTACAGGCACATGTTCTCCCCACGCCCAAAACCATCCCGGCTGACTGCGGTGACTGTGGACAACCACGAGGCACTGTGGCATCCTCGGGGAGCCGCCCAGGGAAGTTATCCCCAGTTTCCCACATCCCTCCTTGGCGCTTAAAGTGATGAGACTTCTCCCTCAGCACCTTGTGAGGATTTTAACTTCAGTGCTTCCCAAGATCCACCTCAGGAGAAGTCAATCTGTCCACAGGAGGCATAGTTTCCAAAGCTGTCCACTGTGAACCTCTGAGAGATGTGAATTGAATTGAGCTTTAGGGTACCAAAGTAGAAGTTTTCAAATAGCATTGGGGTCTTTCCTGAACAGAGTATTCATGACTGTACCATGGAGTTTCACACTATTCCACTCTTTCACTATTAGTCCAGATGCCTGAAAACGTTCCAGCACTCGATCAACCAATTCCTGCAGCCTGTTGGAGCCATCTTTCATATGGACTTTGGCATAAAGAACATCCACCATGCCAGGATCATCATTCATGCATTCTATCCCTGACATCTCTACTTCCAGGGGTTTGCCCCCTGAAATGTCATCAATGAATTCCTCTTTACACTGCTGTAGCATCTCACATGTCTGCTGGATCTCTTGCTCACTCAAAAGCACCAACATCCCAATAGTTAGGTGAAGCTTTTTAGGATTCTGGAAAATGCTGCTATCAACCCCATGATCCATGGAGCACTTCTCCAGTACTTCCTCCTGGAATTTCAGAAATCGTTCCTGAACTTCAGCTTCATTGAGGAAAAAGGCAAGGAAGTGAGTGAAGGGCTGCTTTCTTCTAAAAGTGAGCAGAAGAACATCAATCCGAGTTCAGGCTGAAATTACACCACTTCGATGCTGACCAGTGATTACAATTTCTCCTTCTTGTCCAGGCTTAGGAATGCTAATAGAAGTTTTGGTCTCCACTTCTAGTTTCTTTCTAGTGTCCCCTCTCTTTCCAACAATATGCTTGTAGAGTAGGCTGGGGGCCTTCACGGTACATCAGAAACCTTGTGGGGTCTGCACCACCTCGTAGGTTTCACAGGGCTCTTCTGCACACTCCACGAGGCCTTGGTAATAGTCATCATCTTCTTTTTCATGTTGATAAGTCTGTTCTTGGATGGGATTCTTCCTATAAACCCGTCCACCAATTTTTATAAGCTGTGGACGCAGAACTTCCATGATTATGTGGATCTTTATACAGGCCTGAAGGGACTAGTGAAGTGGAGAAAGGAGGAGGAGGAACTGGAGCCTGCCGCAGAGGGCGTGTAAGAGGCAGAAGTTTTTTAAAAAATGACTTAATGTATACTTATTCAGAACCTGCTATATGCCAGGGTTTGTGTTAGGTATTGGTGATCTGAAGCCACATTAGCTATGTTGCTGCCATCAAGTATTTTATATTCGATAGAATAGGTAGGAAGCATCACTATGAACAAAGCTAATGCATGTGATGGAATTCCAGCTGAGCTATTTCAAATGATAAAAGATGATGCTGTGAAAGTGCTGCACTCAATATGCCAGCAAATTTGGAAATTTGGTCACAGCTCATGAATTGCACACATGGCCATTTCACCTTCAAAACAAAATGAACAGCCAGGTACACTTTTCAAAGTTCTGCACACTGGGAGTATTTCCCTTCACTGCTGTCCTTTAGATATATTCCTGAAAGTGGCTGTTGTACCACAGTTGTATCCTGCCTACGTATTGTAATCCAGTCATCTGTAAACCATGATTAAGTCTTCTCTCTCTGTATCTATTCATCATAAAGAACTTCCCATGAGGCCATGTTGTAGGCTAGGAGAAGGAAGATAGTGTAACAGGAGTGGGAAATCATGGATATGTCGGCTACTCCTTCATGTAACTTGAGCCTTCAGGGCCAGATTGGGCTCAGATCAGATCAGTCGCTCAGTTGTGTCCGACTCTTTGCCACCCCATGAATCGCAGCACGCCAGGCCTCCCTGTCCAACACCAACTCCTGGAGTTCACTCAGACTCACGTCCATCGACTCAGTGATGCCATCCAGCCATCTCATCCTCTGCCGTCCCCTTCTCCTCCTGCCCCTAATTCCTCCCAGCATCAGTCTTTTCCGATGAGTCAACTCTTCGCATGAGGTGACCAAAGTACTGGAGTTTCAGCTTTAGCATCATTCCTTCCAAAGAAATCCCAGGGCTGATCTCCTTGCAGTCCAAGGGACTCTCAAGAGTCTTCTCCAACACCACAGTTCAAAAGCATCAATTCTTCGGCGCTCAGACTTCTTCACAGTCCAACTCTCACATCCATACATGACCACAGTCTTATATATAACCACTTTCACTGGATCATGAAGTGCCACTGTGCTCGCCCATCTTTATGTGTGCTGGGTTAGATAAAACCTGGTTCTTGACAGGCAGCTCAGGTTGCATGATTACATTCACTCTCCTCTCAAACCTAGAAGCAAACTCGAAGAGCTATTTCTCAAAAAGAGAGTAGCTGTCAGCAGGGGATGGTAGGTTTTTGTTTCTCTGCCAAATCCTAAGGACTTGTGCTATGGTTCAGCTCTATGAGCCTGCCAAAGGCCGTTCAAGCTCCATTAGGTCTGTTGGATCATGTGGCCACAACGTGTGTGGCAGTTTGGGCTTGCTGCAGAGCCTTCTCTTATTCTGGACTTCATTCAAAACCTGCACCTTTTCAGGTGCTGGATCACTCAATACATAGGCCAAGGTACAAGAGGAATATGTTGTCTCCAAAATCCAAAGAGGTTCACTAGGTTGTGCCTTATTTTGCTTGTAAAGAGGGTCCTGAGCACCAGATTATTTTTTACCTTAGAAGGGACATCTTAACATGCTCTACACTCTTTGAGCTCTAGAAATTTCACTGAGTTTGAAGGCCTCAAATTTTTTGCTGAATTTATTTCCCACTTTCTGAAATACAAATTTAAGTCCAGAGAAGTTGCTGCATGTTACTCACTGGGTTCAGTCAGCATAATGTTATCACTGTAATGGACCAGCATGATATCTTATTGAAGGGAAAGTCGATCAGGATTCCTTCAAATGAACTATGACATAGAGCTGGAGAGTTAATATACTCCTGAGTTAGGACAATGGAAGTGTATTGTTGGCATTGCTAACTTAAGCAGATTGCTTATGGTGGTCCTTATTGACACGTGTGGAAAATAAAGCATTTGTCTAATCAGTAGTTGCATACCAGATACCAGGAGATAAGTTACTTTATTTATGCAGTGAAACTGCCTCTGGTATATACCACCTGGTTAAGGCGGTAACAATCCCCTGTAATTCTCTAAGAGTCATCTATCTTTTGCATTGGCCAAGTAGGCAGGATGAATGAGGATGTGATGGGAATCACCACCTTGCATCTTTCAAGTCCTTGATGATAACACTAACCTATACAGTTATTCCAGGAATGTATTTACTGTTTTCTTAGGTAGAAATGGGTTTCCCTTGTAGCTCAGTCGGTAAAGAATCTGCCTGCAGTGCAGGAGACCCAGGTTCATTCCCTGGGTAGGGACGATCCCCCGGAGAAGGAAATAGCAAGCCATTCGAGTATCCTTGCCTGGAAAATCTCATGGACAGAGGAGCCTGGTGGACTGCAGTCCATGGGCTCGCAAAGAGTCGGGCATGACTGAGCGACTAACACTAGGTAGAAACAGTTGTAATAACTTCCACCCAGCCTTTCCGACCATAGTAGCCCTCACTCCAGAGATCAGGGAACCAACATGGGAATTCTGCCAGCTTCTGAGTATTATCTGTTTCAGTTATACATTCTGGAACTACAGAAATAACCACAAGATGTATTTGGAACTAACTGTGCCCTTTGCGAGAAAGATCTATGCTAAAACTCTTTTGTCAACTTGACCTCCGTAAGCCCCCCCTTGGTTTGGTGAACGTCAGTGACGTTTTGAGTCCCTTTGCATTAGTGCCATTCTAGAGACAGTGTCCAAAAATCCCTGAAAAGCCTGATTATTTCCTTTCTCCCAGTGTGTAGTTACTGTGGCAAAAGGCCACAGTCTCTTTGGGTAAAGTCAGTTTCAGCTTGGTTGATACTGTAGAGTTCACAGGCGTCATTTGATGTTGATGAAAGTATCGGGGGATTTATCAACTTTTCAGTTTTTCTATGTATATGAGTCCATGTTAGAAAAATGAGTCCTGAAGGTTTACTACTTAATGCTGTTGTATAAATTTAGACCATAAGCAGTATGTGATTGTAATTATTACAGTATGTAAGCTGTAAATATTAGCAGGGTAGTTTCATCTCAGTTCAGTTCAGTCACTCAGTTGTGTCCTACTCTTTGCGACCCCATGAACCGCAGCATTCCAGTACAGCATGCCTCCCTGTACATCACCAGCTCCCAGAGTTTACTCAAACTCATGTCCATTGAGTTGGTGATGCCATCCAACCATTTCATCCTCTGTCGTCCCCTTCTCCTCCTGCCCTCAATCTTTCCCAGCATCAGGGTCTTTTCAAATGAGTCAGCTCTTCGCATCAGGTGGCCAAAGTATTGGAGTTTCAGCTTCAACATCAGTCCTTCCAATGAACACTCAAGACTGTCCAATGAACACTCAAGACCTGTCCATCCTAAAGGATGGACAGGTTGGATCTCCTTGCAGTCCAAGTTTCATCTAGGTAATGTAAACTGAAAGTAGTATATTCACCTCACGTAACTGACATTTTATGTAGTATTAAATATGCTCTCCCAGACTATGTTTTTTGATACTACATTGTATTTTCCTTGTGGCAAAGACTCCTCTCCCTTTTTACCTTTTCTAAAATCTCTCACTTGAACGCCATTTGTTTCCCAACTCCTAACCTTCTGTTCAGGGTTTCCCTGCTGGCTCAGAGGTATAGAATCCATGTATCAGTACAAGAGATATGGGTTCAATCCCTGGGTGCAGAAGATCCCCTGGAGAAGGAAATGGCAACCCATTCCCGTATTGTTGCCTGGGATATCCCATGGACAGAGGAGTCTGGCACGCTATACTCCATGGGGTTACTAAAGAGTTGAACACGACTTAGCGACTAAACAACAATAATTCCCTTTTCAAAATCCCTGCAGTAATTTTCATTGCATGAATAATAAAATTCAGCTTTTCACAAAGTCAATTAAGACACCAGCATTCCCCCGCACCTTGATAAAGTCCCTACTTCTTTGGACTCATTCATATGATCAAACTACACTGGGCATTTTCTTGTTTCTCTGAGAACCCCAGTTTGATTTTTACAACACCAAAAATATGGCATATGTCGGATCACATTATTCTTACTCTTTCTTACTAATGAACAGTCAGGGGAAGATTGTACCCTTTACATGGCAATTCTTGTTATCACTGTAAACTTACAGTGTGACAAGGTGTTGAAACACTTAAAAGTATTTGGTTAATGGCCATGTGGCTATTCAGAACACTGTTCCAGGAAATGTGTATCAACATAATTATCTATAGGCCCTGAACATTTGCAACTGTACAAATGTGGAAGAAATTAAAATTTGAAATACTACAAAAAGTTCTTATTTGCATAGTCCACTTTTCAGCTAGTTCCCTTCTCAGAAGTGTTTGTACAGCTCCTGAAATTGTTGAGAAATGGGCTGTCTGTGGTTTTGACAGATGGCTAACTTGGCAAGCTTCAGCAATCTTGATTTTATCTTCCAACTACATAGAACCTTTCCAGTTTCCTGTGAGCAAGCCCTCAGCCTGTCTGTAGAAACAACATGCTGAATTCACTTCCCTGTAGAGTCTTAGTGGTTTCTTTGTATAGAAGCAAAATTCAGAAATGAAAACATGGTGTAAAATAAATCTGTTCATGGAAATGCAAACCATAGTGTTCATGTTTGTTGCATACATATTCTATATGCTTGTTATATGCAGTTTACACGTTGATGTATGTATTTAATATTTGTCAGTTGTTTCCAGTTTTAATGACATAATAATAGAATGAAATATTCCTTTCTATGTTTTATGGCTGGCCAAGGCTAGGTCTTAAAGAATTTGACTAATATGACCTGGACAGTTCTTAAGTTGGTAAAAATAAGATTGACTTTTAAACACATGATTTTGATTCAGTTGGCCCTTGTTGATTCCCCTTGTACTACTTGCGTAAGTTTTTTTTTATTTGCTTAAGTTTTGATAGAGGCTTCTCTGGTACCTCAGCTAGCAAAGAATTCACCTGCAATGTAAGAGATTTGACCCAGTTCAATTCCTGGGTCAGGAAGATCTGCTGGAGAAAGGATAAGCTACCCACTCCAGTATTGTTGGGCTTCCCTTATGGCTCAGCCGGTAAAGAATCAACCTGCAATGCGGGAGACCTGGGTTCGATCCCTGGGTTGTGAAGATCTCCTGGAGAAGGGAAAGGCTACCCACTCCAGTATTCTGGCCTGGAGAATTCCAGGACTGTATAGTCCATCACGTTGCAAAAAGAGTTGGACACATCTGAGCAACTTTCACTTTCAAGTTTTGATAGCTAGAGTTTACCTCATTATAAAAACCAGTAATTTAGACTTGAACAACAGCTATTGTTGTCTGTATTCATATTTATTTTATTGAACAGTTATTTATGTTATACCCTTAGTGGAAAGAGAATATACTGAGAAGATGTTAAACAAGAGTGTTAAACAAAATGTTAAACAAAGATAGTAATGTCAATCCCAGGGTTACTTGTAAATACAGATTTTCCTTTCATACTATAGAGTTGCCCAGTTAGAGTGTGGTTCAGATTCGTTGTGTTTCAAATTCTATTTGAACTCAGTTAGTTACAGAGTTCTGAGTAAAGTTTCATACTTACTGTCTCACCTGCAATCTAGGTCTTTTTACTTTTCTCTAATTTATAAGATTTTATTTAAGAAAAGGATTTGTGAACATTTGAAAAATGATGCTTTAAGTGACAAGTGTTCACAATAAATTTATTTCCTTGTATGTAATATATTTGTCATAAGGCGAGTACTATTTTTACTTTAGCTGATTACCCTGCCTGTATGTTGTAGCGAGGAGAGTTAATAGGGAATGGTTATTGATTAATAGTACCACGTGATATTATTTTTAACAGAAATGAATTTTGGTGCTGTGGAAACTTATTTTTCAGGTTGAAGCACTCAATAAACTAAAAACTTTAAATAGTTTAATCAAACTGAATGCAATGAAGCTAAATAGAGCCAAAGGGAAAGAAGCAATGCACACTTGTTTAAAACAGAATGCTTACCGTGAAGCCCTCTCTGACCTGCAATCACCTCTCAACCCATGTGTTATCCTCTCAGAACTCTAGTAAGTGACCTTCTGTACTCTGCTTGGTGAACTTCCCTTTAAATAACATTGTAGGAGGGATTTCCGAGTGACTGCTTTAGGGGAGCAGTGAAGACAGCTGTTGGTAATTGGAATAAAATTAAAGAAGGAAAATATTAAAGTTCTCAAAAGTTATTCTTATGTTAATAGGATGTTTGCCTTCTAGCTAAATTTACCAGTGGGGTAAGTGGAAGTTAATTTCCTTTCAATTATATGCAATTAAATTTGTTTTCTGTATTACTGGTTTCTTACGTAGAGTTGAAAGTCTGATGTAAGCAAAATGTTTGCAGCCATCATAGATTATTTACTAATTAAACTTTCCTTCAAAATGAAATTTTTGAATAAACTTAGAAAATGATTTCTTATTTTTACTTTTCCTGTAAAAGTAACAATGGGAAAGTAATTATTATGTTCAGTATATCAGGATTCAGAGTTGATCCCTCTTTAGGAAATCACGAATGAACTCACAATCCAGTGTTATATTCTGATTGTTATTGTCCATGTATGATAACAAAAGTTAAAGAAGAATAAGGAAAGAAAAGGAGGAGTTTTAAATATAGCGATGAGAAGGGTGAGAAGGGCAAATCTGGATTTTCAATTCAGTTCATCTGTCATCACTGCATGCTGACCAAGGCTAGTGTCACAGTTGCTTTTCTGCCAAGAAGAAATGTTATAGTTTTGACTTCTGTAGACCTGAATGGAACAGGTGAGGGATTTTCCCAGGCCTAGTATATCATAGCAACATTACAGTCTTGCCATATGTTTTGACTGAAGTGGGCTAATTTTTCCCTTTCTTCCTTTCAGTGTTGAGAAGTGTAAATACATGGATTCCAAAATGAAGCCTTTGTGGCTTGTGTACAACAACAAGGTGTTTGGTGAGGATTCAGTTGGAGTGATTTTTAAAAATGGTGATGGTATGTATTGAGTTCTTCACAGTGCCAAATTCCTTAGTATTTTTCATTTATTGTCTCTTTGCTTTCTCTGAAAGGTGATGTGAAAATGTAGAACAAACAGATGGCAGCCAGTAGGTAGCTGTTAATGGTCATTAAGTTGAATTTGACCTATCATAAACCCTCTTTTTTTCTCCTTTTGGAAAGTGATTTGTATAGCGTACTTAACATGCATTGTTCTAATAAGCCTTCCCTTTTCCCTACAAAATACAATGCTGTGTATTCCTTTGGTTAAAAGCTTATAAAGTATAAGAGTATTTTCAATATGTTCATAACATTGTTTCAATGACAGCAATTTTTATATTGCTGCCATAGTTTTATATTTTAATTAAAAAATTTTACCCATATTTTATAAAAGAAATGCCTCTGAAGTAATCACACCAACCAGAAGGTAGTCATGATTGCTACCATTCATTACTTATGTGATTGCAGGCAAATCATGTAAAATTCATAGAGCTTCAGGTTCTTCTGTACATGAAGATTATATCATCTCTGTGTTTGGTCTGTTAAATGGAATTAAGCGAACCTAAGTGTATGTGCTTACAACTATTTTTAAAAGAAATTTAAAATTCCGGGAAAAAAATTAACAGAGGAGTTATTTTTCAGTGTTTATTTTCCAGCCAGTTAATTCTGGCTGAATTAGTTAATCTTAAATTAATGTTATTAAGCATAAAGTATAGAGCACTTACATACGGGCTTTTCCCGCTTAGATTTACGGCAGGATATGTTGACACTCCAAATGCTGCGCTTGATGGATTTACTCTGGAAAGAAGCTGGTCTGGACCTTCGGTAAGATTTCTAGTGAATTTCTTTTTATCTCATGTTGTATTCCTTCCACAATAGAGTTTTAAAAACTTCTTGTTGATTTCTTCCTGATATTATTATTGGTTGTTGTTCATAATCATATCCATATAATACTTTATAGTTTACAACAATCTCTCAATACATTATCTTACTGAGACCTCATCAAGTGTAAAACTACACTTGTGACAGCAAGAGTCACATCCCAATCTGCGGTTTTGGAGCTGGTCTCAGGAAAGATGCACTGGTGGTCGTGAGAGTGATAAGCCAGAGAAGGGCCTGCGCCTCTTCTTTTTCAGCCTAGTAACCATGATTCTTTTAACCTTCCTGAAAGGGAAGTCTTTAGGTGGACTTCCAGGGTTTTTTGCTTGCCACCATTGTTAGGGGTAGACAGTGAGAAGAACAGGTGTATGGTAACAAAGAAAAAGGAAACATAATGGATTTTTAAAGTTTAATTATTATAAATCTTTTAAGATAAAGAGCAATAATTGGAAACACTGTTGATATATTTAATTATATAAAAATATAAGGTTCAAGTGTCAACAAACCAAAGTCGAGCCTCACCCCAGGTGTTATATTCATAATGAACAGGACAAGGGGATAAAAATTCTAAATATTAAGAGTTCATAGAAATATATAGGGAGAAGATGTGAAAAGGCCATTCAAGTTATAAAATAAATAAGCTAATAATTATGCAAATACCATTTGTTCTAAGGTAGAAGTTCAAATTAAAAGAACAATTAGATACCATTGATTTCTTACCAAAAATTTTGTTAAATGAAATACAGTCTGGAGCACTGTTGCAGTAACAGAAACACAGATATTGTCGTATACCATTATAAATTAATACAAACCTCTGTATCATTTATTTATACTCTATATCCAATATTTCCATAATTTAATTTAAAATTAAAAATGTGAAGAGATATATGCACAAAGGTGCTCATTCTTGCTTTATTTACAGTAAAAAAGAAAAATTGGGCCATGCTTTTCAACGTTTGCTCAATAGTACAATGGTTAAAAAATTATGAGCTTTCACATATGATGAAACATCTCAGGTATTTAAAAGTATTGTTTATAGAGAATTGCTATCAGTTTGGAGATGCAAACCAGTGAGATGCAAAAAATATTTTGATAGAATGCTTTCAACCATTTAAAAAACTTGCTGAAAAATGACACACATTTTAAAATGTTTACAGAAACTAAAATGGTATAATAGACATTACTTATGGGTGGTAGGATTAAAGATGATACAATCCCCTCTGCCCTTGGTATACCTGGTTCTCTAGTTTTCTACAGTTTACTCCTTTTAAGGAGAGAAAAACATTAAACATATTTCATGATATAGGGCCATACAGTTAAAAACATTTCTCCATGCTAGTTATTAATAACTTCATCTTTTACTTAATTCTTTGTTTTTTTAAACTGTGAAATATTTTAAACATGAAATATAGATGATAATTTACAATATTTTTGTGCTCTTAAACCCAGATTTGTGTAGATATTTAATAGTTTAATGACAGATGTTAACATGTTTTCAAAGAGGAATTAAATATGCAGATAAAATTAATGCAATCGTACGATCTTCTCCTTTCTCACAACTCAGGATTTACCATCATTCTAAACTGTAATATGTGTATGTTTGTGCTTAAACTATATATTATATATCCATTGAATGTTTTGAACTTCCAATAAATAACTGTCGTATCACATGTAATTTTTTGAAGTTTACTTTTATTACATGTTTCGAGATTTATCAAGATGAATATGTGAAGTTCTAATTTGTTATTTTCACTTCTGTATTAATGTTTTGAGTAAATGCACAAGTTTATCCATTCCCCTATTAGTAGCTATTTGTGTTTATTTGTTTGTACACTTCTCTTTACTTACATTTGGAAGAGTTCTTTAGTTTATATAGCCAGAAGTGGAATTGCTGGGTCATAAAGCATGTATACTTTCAACCTTACCACTGTTGCCCAAGTGGCTTCCAGAATGTTTATACCAGTGTTATGTTTCTCCCCAGAAATATCTCCTTGCCAATCAGACTTGTTAGTTTTTTGCAAATCTAGTGGATATAACATGGTATCTCATAGAGTTTTAATTGGCATTTCTTTGGTTGAATAATTTTTCAGTGTTTATAATTAGTGTGTCTTCTTTCTGCTGTGAATTACCTAGGTTTCTTTGAGGTTTATGCTTTTTGTATTATTTTTTAAAAATCCTTCACTGTACAATTATCTTAAAGATGTTGTCTTTTATTTTCCGAATTTTAAAATTGACTTCTTTTCTATCTCTGTGAAAGTTTAGTCCTAGTATTGACTCTTTTGGGATTTAGGTTTTTTTTGATTACTCTTCTTGAGTCCCTTTTGAGGCTAAAAATTGTCTATTTCTTCATTGTTTTTTAATTTATTACCATACTATTTATAATGTCTTCTTGTAATTTTACAACTTCTGCTATGTTTAATTTTTTTCTCCTTTTACATTTGTAAAATTATTTTGTATGCAGTATGTTTTCCATATTAGTCTTCTCTAGATTAGTCTTAGAGGTTTGCATCTTAGTATTTTAAAAGAATGGGCTTCTAATTTTTCTGTTTTTATCATTGATTTCATCTTTATAGTTTCCTTCCTTTTACTTGTGTTAATTCTGTTTCTGATTTTTTGAAACAGAACATTGTATGTGTATGTGTGTTAGTCGCTCAGTCATGTCTGACTCTTTGTGACCTCATGGACTTCAGCACGCCAGGCTTCTCTGTCCATGGAATTCTCCAGGCAAGAATACTGGAGTGGATTGCCATTCCCTTCTCCAGAGGATCTTCCCGACCAAAGGATCGAACCCTGGTCTCCTGCATCACCAGCGATTCTTTACCATTTGAGCTATAGGGACATTAATTTCCATTTTTTAAAACCATACATATATTTCTTCTAGCTACATTAACTGCTTCCCATAAATTTTTTTCCCTTAAGTTTTAAAATGTACTTGTTTGTCCTTTTTTATAATACATCACACTATATAGAATTTACTTCTAAATGTTTTATTATTTCCATTATTATTTCTTCAAGTCCTGAGCTAGTTTAGATTATTTTGACTCCCAAATTACATTGAACTTTTTTGTTGGTGGTGTCTCTATGATGTCTTAATTTTATTGTATCTGACTACTGTCAGATTTTGTGGTCTGTGTAAGATCAATGTCATGTTTATTAAGATTTTTTATGCATTACCATATGCCCAGTTTTTCTATCACATTGATTGTGATGTTCATTGATTTAAAATATTTCAGATGCTGTAGTTAATAACTGTAAGGTCATAAACTGGTCTGTTATATCAAATTTGTTGATTATTCCCAGATCTTTCTTCTCATTAAAGTTTTACTTGTCACTTCAGAGTTATGTTAAAACCTCCTATTATAATTGGTATTTTTCAGTTTCTAGCTTGCAATTTTGTTAATCTTGTCATTGTGATTTTAATTTGCATTTTCTTAATGAGTAATAATGTCAGCCAGATTTTCATGTGCTTGATAGTCATTTGTATATCTTATTTGGAGAAATACCTATTCAAGTTTTTTGCTCATTTTTGAATTGGGTTATTATATTTGTCTTTTGAGTTATGAGTTTCTTACATATTTTGGATACTAGACTCCTAGTGAATACATTATTGGCAAATATTTTCTCCCATTCTGTGGGTTTGTTCACTTTCATGATAGTGTCCTTAGATGCACAAAATATTTCCTTTGATGAAGTTCAGTTTATCTATTTGTTCCTCTAGCTTCTTGTGTTTTTGGTGTAAGGTCTGAGAAACCATTATCTAATCCACTATCATGAAGATGTACACCTATGCTTTCTTCTGAAAATTTTAGTTTAGCCCTTATCTAGGAGGTCATTAATGCACTTTTAGTTAATATTTTTGTATGGTACGTGGTAGGAGTCCACAGTTTCGTTTTTTTAGTGTGTTGATATCCAGTTGTCACAGCACCATTGTTGAAAAGATTGTTCTTTCTTCATTGAATTATCTTGGTACTTGTGTCAAACATGAATTGACTATAAATGTGAGGGAATTTTCCTAGAGTCTAAATTCTGTTTCATTGACCTATATATTTTATTTCTATGCATAGTCTTGATTAATTTGTAGTAAGTTTTGAATTTGGGAATTGTCTGCCTCTATTGCCTTGTAGGAGTTCTGTGGTTTCAGGTCTTACATTTAGATCTTTAATCCATTTTGAGTTTTTTTTTGTATATGATGTTAGAAGATACTGTTTACATTCTTTATATGTAGCCGTCCAGTTTTCCCAGTGACACTTATTGACGGGACTGTCCTTTCTCAATTGTATAGCTTTGCTTCCCTTGTCGTAGACTCATTGATCCATTGAATGAGTTTACTTTTGGACTCTGTTCTGTTTTGGACATTGATTTTTGTGCTGGTTACATGTTGTTTTGATTATTGTAGCGCATTCTGAAATCTTGGTATGTGATAAGATTTAGGATTATTCTTGTTCTTTGAAAAATGTCATGGTATTTGGTTCATTTAAATAATTTCTATTTAAATATAGTCTCTGGTGATTCATCATATTTTCCCCCTAACTTTTAAAATTTATTTTTGGCTATGCTAAGTCTCAGTTGCTTCATGTGGGCTTTCTCCAGTTGTGGCGAGTGTGAGCCACTCTCCAGTTGTGATGCATGGGCTTCTCGTTGTGGTGGTTTCTTGCTGTGGAGAATGGGCTCCAGGGTACACAGCCTTCAGTAGGGATCTAAAGCCAAGGTACATGGGCTTAGTTGGCCTGCAGCATGTAGAATCTTCCCAGACCAGGGATTGAACCCATGTCCTTTGCATTGGCAGGTGGATTCTTAACCACTGGACCACTAACAAAATCTGATTTGTCATTCTTATACTTCTCTTTTGTTCTTTAGACATGGCTCCTTTTATTTCTTTGAACATGCTTAATATAGGGTTTTAATCTTGTGAACCTTGAAAATCAGGTTCTCTCCCTTGTTCAGGATTTTTTTTGTTATTGCTGTTTGTTGTTTATTTCATGACTTCTCAACTAATTTTGTAAAGTTTGTGTTCTTTGTCATGCATGGTCACTGATTTCTCTGCTTGGTTAGTTTATTGGTCAGCTAATGATTAACCACAGATTCCTTAAATGCCTGGAATTCTTAAGTCTTCCAATCTTTACTGAGGTTTCTTTGTGCATGTTAGGACATATCTTGAGGAGTCAGCCAGGTAATTTAGAGTTGTGACCCCTAATTTGTGTAAGCCTCAAAGTTAGTAAGAAGTGAGTGCTAGGGCCTTCTCAACTCTTTTCTATCCCTTTGCACAACCCCAGAAATGTATACAACCATGCAGCTTCTAGATTCCTTTGAATGTGTTGCAGTCTTTCATATCCTTTATGAACATCTCATTCCACAGGTTTTCCTTTAAGTTTTTTGTTAAAGTTTTTCTTTATTGTTTGACCCAACTCTTATTTACCCTTAAGACAGCCTCAGTGTTAAACACCTTATTCCTGGTTATTTTTGAGAAACACCCTTAGCTAAAAGGCAGTTCACAGTAGGCAAGGTTTCAGTCAGGTCAAAGAAACACAGAATTGTTAGTGGGATCTTCTTAGAAATTGCAAGAGTTCAAAGAATGACAGTTATGTAGAAATGAGGCTTTGAAGGTGCTCCAACCCCTTTTTTGTCCCCTTTAGAGGCTACCAGATTTCTGTAATCACAGTGATTATGGGACATTTGTTGCCATGTCTACTGAAGAACTGGAAAGTAGATGGGATTAGAATAAGTAACAGTAAAACACAACTGAGATTGAGCCAAAAAATACTCCCCAGATCAGTGCAAACCATTTTTATATTTCCGTATTACTGAAATAGTTGATTCTTGACAGTTTTTTTGCCAGTGTTCTTGTTGTTCTAGAAGGGGGGATTTTCAAAGGTCCTTAACTTCCTGGTTTTGCTTATATTACCTGGTTATAGAATTTGGAAATACAGATTGACAGCTGCTTTCCTTAGAAATCTTGAAGATTTTATTCCATAGTATCCTGACCTCTGTTGTCATTTTCTAAAGTCTTCTGTCAATCTAAATAAGCTGTCTTTTTTAATTCCCATTGCAGCAAAAAAGTTTTATTTGCCTTTTGTTTCTACAGTTTTACTATAATTTGTCTGTGTTTGGATTTCTTTTGATTTATTTTTACTTGCACATTTTCTTTTTATCTTTTTAAGAAAATCACATCTTTTATTTTCTGCAGAATGAATCCGTATTTTTTGTCATTGCAGTTTTCTTCATTTTCTTTTGAAACTTTAGTAGATGTATTTTGGTCTTTCCTGTTTTGTCCTACATGTCTTCTTAATATCTTTGCTATTTCTCTCCTTTTAATCTTTATTGTAGTTTCTTTCATTCTGTCTCCCAGTTCATTAATTATCTCTTCAGTATCGTCTAATCTCTTGTGTATCAACGTAGTGTGTTTGTTTTGGTAATTGTTTATTTAGCTCTTGTATTTGATTTGATTTTTGTATACCTCTTCTCCCATTAATACTGTACTTTTCTCTTTTTATACTTGGTATTCCTTTTCATATCTTTATCATCTTAGCATCTCTTTCATACTGTTCTCTCTTAGGGTATCACCTTTTCAATTATATGCTTAATATTATTCATTTCCTTGTGTAGTTACTAATATTTAGTTTGAATTCATTATTGGTGAATATTGTGTTTTCTGTGATGGTCCTTTGCCCCCTAGGGTGTGAAAGTTCCTCCCAAAATGAGTTTTGGTTTAGTTTGTGCGTTTGCCCAAGATCTTTATGCATGAGCAACCAGTTTTTATGTTAACTCTTTGCCTTCAGGCTCTCATATTTCAGATTATATTTGAGGCTCATAAGCATATGGGAAGTCTTCAGTTTTTTGCACTTTCACGAATCTCTCCTTTTTTATTGCCCACCCCAGGCCCAGGTTAGATCTAAGGCAAACTCTCATGGTATATCCTGTTATTAACGAGCAGACGTTTTCTAGTTCTCTTCATACACTTGATAGCCCTTTTGTAGCCCCAGCTTTGTGTAGGATTTCAAGTCCAGATCCTGGTTCTCGTGGGCTGGATACCATGTCTCTTTGCTCATGCAGATTAAAATGTCAGCCAAGTCAGTAACTTCCTGAGCCACTACTATGAATAATCTATATATCTGGAATATAGACATCTCCTTTTCTTTCTTACTAATTGTAACTTTTAAAAGCTTTTTTCCTTTATTATTTTTTATGTGTTTTAGTATGTGTAGCAACTTTGTCCGCAAGGTAGCTAGCAACAGTTACACTTGTGCTTTATCCCTGCAAGATTAGGAGTATTTCTTTATTTCTTTTTAACTTTAATTTATTAAAAACTTAAAACAGTTGATATTTATTGATTGAACAAGGTATTGTATTAGGTTCTTCACATGTATAATGTCATGTAATTTACAAGAAAATGAGAAAATTCCTTTTCAGCAGATGAGAAAATTAAAGTTTAAGGGATTATAAACAGTTTGTCAAAAATTACAGAAATAGTGAGTGGTGGAGCTAGATCCAAATTGAGGTCTGTCAGACTCTAAATTTGATTTCAGTTGTTTTGTTATTTGGCAGTTAGGAAAAATTATGGTAAGACTTACCTAGTAACTCTTTGTTTATAAAAGTATTCTGGTGGCCCAAGTATGTAATTGTCCATTGTTTTGTTTGTTTTTTTTTTAAGAATTCTCTGGTCTTTGAATTTTTCCATTGGAAACTTTTCCAGTACTGTTGAGGTAGAGTGAACAATTTGCCATAGGTTTTGATCCATAAATATGACTTGTAGGTGTGATTGGAATACAGAAGTAAGATTATAGTACATCTAAAAAGGACCTTTGAGTACTGTCATATTAAAAGATGTTTGCTTTTCAATTAGCAGAAATGTCTAATACATATGTGTAAAAATAGAACAGGTAGTTTTGAATAGGTAGCAAACTTTTGGTCAATAACTTAGTCATAAGAAATAATATGTAGATAAGAGGGGAATGGTTGACTGTAAGAAATTGTTCCTGAGGAACACAAACTCAGAGGGGTCTGACCTACCTTTTTTTTTCCCCTTCTTTTTTTTTTATGACCACTTTTGTGCTGTAGGTACAAAATGATTTAATTACCTACAGCACCTAAAATATTTACTATCTGGTTCAGTTCAGTAAAAGTTTATTAATTATTCTTATAAAGTAAACCCCAATGAAAATGATTTTATTTTATTTGTCCATAAAAAATGGGGAAAACTTTTCAAGCTTTGGCTGGTAACTTGTCACTTGTTTCCATGGTCAGCACATAAAGCTCCACCGTGGGCTGCTATACTAAAGTAGAGAAGATTCTAGCCATATAATGAGCCTTTTTAATTGCAAAAGGCTGAGCTAAAGACTATCCTGAGTTTAATCAGACTAATTGAAAGCCCCAACTAAATTCTTTTCTCCTAGTTTTTTGTTTTTTGGCCATTCTGTTTAGCTGTAAAGCACAGTTAGCATCAAATGAAGTTCATTGTGACCTCAGGCAAAGGGAGGCAGCCACAGGTGGAAGTGCTAGAAATAAACTTGGTGTCAGTCTCAGGGGAAACTGTGTGTCTAACAAGAAGAGGAACTTGTCTGTTCAGTTGAGTTCTTTGCTGACTTTTTGTACTCTGATCCCATGTTTTAAAAAATATGCAGGATTTTAATTCTTTTGAGTTCATTTTCAAACCAATAGCTGTTTTTTTCAGCAAACATTTTTTTTTGACTGTTTCTATAAATATACATGCCCCAGTGTTGGTGTTATGTTTGTTTTTCTTTTGGCCAGCTGTTGAGGTTAAATTGGTTCATGTAGCACACACTAATTTTTTTAATACTTTTATTTATTAATTAATTTTGGCTCTGTTGGGTCTTTATGCTGTGCTGGCTTTTCTTTTCTTTTTTTTCTGGCTTTTCTTCAGTTGCGATGAAAGGTGGCTACTCTCTGGTTGTGGTAGAATGGACTTCTCATTCCAGTGCCTTCTCTTGTTGTGGAGCATGGTCTCTAGGGTGCACGGACTTCAGTAGTTACAGCACATGGGCTCGGTAGTTTCGGCTCCCAGGCTCTCTAGAGCAAGGGCTCGATAGCTGTGGCCCACGGGCTTAGTTGCTCCATGGTATATGGGATCTTCCCAGAACATGGATAGAACCCGTGTTTCCTGCATTGGCAGGCAGATTCTTTACCACTGAGCCTCTAGTGAAGTTACAGGCATTTAAGTTCAATGTCAGATCTTCAGATACCTTCTACACATTACTATTTTGATCAGAATATTTTAGCTCCTGAAAAGTGCTACAAAAGCATGAATTAAAGTACATATTTTTCTCTGATGTCTCAAAATACTCTTGATAGCTTTCCTGCCAAATTAGAACTTTTGAAAGCCGTCAGTATTAGAACACTCTGACCACTGGGTGTCAAATAGGTACTGAATTTTGGAGAGTTGTCTTCATTGTGACTTTATATCTGAGTTGTACTAATGGGGGTTTACTTCCCTTTGAGAGAGCTACACGGCAGTTCTAATGACACTGGTATCAGTGGTTAGAAGGATGAAGGAAGAAGATGGAAGCAATGCAAGCCTTAGGTAAAAGAATTATACTTGCCTCCTTTTGAGGCAATGGGCTAAAGTACCACCAAGACTTGGTTCCGTGTGTCAGAGTCAAGGCCAGAGAAAACTTTCTACATACCCATTCAGAGTAGGGTGATGGGGCTGCCATCCCTGCTGCTTTAGAATTTATCTCATTTTACAATTCTTGCTTTAATGGAAAGATAACAAATTGCGCTTTGAGTCAGAGAGTCTGAGAAAGGAAGATAAACTTTACTAAGTATTGTCATAGCCTGAATGAGAAGTTGAGTGCTAAGGGGGCCCCTGTAAGGTGGTCAGGGCTCCAAGAGTTTGTCCCCAGCTTGACTTCTGTCAAACTGTCTTTATGACAAGGATGTTTTTTCCTACCCATTGTGAGCGTTTTATCCTCAAGACACTAAATGCTTTCATCAGTGTCTGCTTGTGAAGAGGAAGTTGTTGGAGTTTTGCCCAGTTTGGCTACAAGTAGGGTAGGAAGAGATGTCGGAAAGTGAGCCAAAGTGCACTTGACCGGACCGTGTTTACCTCACATGTGCTGTGTCATGATAAGGATGGGGGGATTGGTAAAAACTGTCATGCTCCATAGGTGCCTTTTCTAGTGAAGGGTAAACTGTAAAAAAGGGAAATTGATCAATAATGCAGATGTAAAGGCAGGCTATTTGTATATCATCAGGCTGTCAGCATGTAGTTTCACAATTTTGCTCCCAACCATATTTTGTTGGAAATAGGAAATAGCTTAAAGAACCATAAAATTGAATTGTTGGTTAGAAGGAAATTTAAAAACTTTAAAATGAAACTCTCTTTTATCTGATTATTATTCACACTAACACATTCATTCATTCCCCCAACACACACACACATATATTTTTCTCTTTGGTAAAGCCCTTACATGACAGATAAAGCTCCACCTGGTCTTTCAACACTGACCATTTCCTCTCCTGATCCGGCATTTATTCTCTACCTTGTACTTGCCTCTGTCCCTTGTGTCCTTCCTCCGCACAGAGCTCTTTCTTAGTCCTTGACAGGTTCTAGTGGCACTTCTCATTCATCCAACAGTCACATTCATCCAACATACATATAGCTGCACTTGTATGTATTGAATCAGTGAATTCTATATACTTTGCATTTTCTGTAGACACCAGCCTTATATTTGAAATTTACAAGGTATCTTATTCCATTTTGTATTTGTTCTAGTGATAATACAGTTTTTAGAAAACCAAAGAAAACGTTAACAACCAAAATGAGAGGATAATACTAATATATAAAGAATTCACATAAATCTCTAAGAACAATGTTTAAAACTGTAATAAATAGACCAAATATCTGATTAACTAATTCACAAAAGAAACTCTACTTGAAATGTCTAAAAGAGACCTGAGAAAGTGTTGATTTTTATTAGGGATCATATAAATGCAAATTTAAGCAAAATGCTACGTATGAATTTAGCTAAAATTATTTTGTACAGGAAGCAGCCTGAGAGATCTTTTATATAGTCAGTGACTCTAGACTGTATCAGTTAAAAAGATTGCTTTAGAGCCACTCAGACCTAGTTTTAAGTCTTGGATCTTCTACTTAAATGGATGACTTTTTTGCAAATTGAAGGTTACATTGTGCTTGAAAATTGTTAAGTAAGGAACTCACCTTACTTGTAGGAATTTTGTTGTTAACTTTGTTTAATTCATTCAGAAATACTTACTGAGTGCCTGTTTTGTACACCCTCTCAGGTACTGAAGATACACAGTGAACAAATTATCCCTGTCTGATGAAATTTACATCCTAATGGTAGAGACAGACAGTAAACAAACACATAAAAAAATGTACAGGATTTTGGAGTGTTGAGGGCTATCGAGGAAAATAAAGCAGGGAAGAGACCACAGGTAGTTTGTTGGCATATAAGATGATTCGGTAATTCTTTACTGAGACGGGGCCATTTCAGGAAAGATTTCAAAGTGGTAAGGGAATAAGCCATGTAGATGTCTTGGGGAAGAATGTTCCAGGCAGAGAAAATAACACAGATAAAGGAATGAAAGACTGTTGTACCTAATATGTATGAGGAGTTGCAAGTGAGTCAGTGTAGTAAAAACAAGTGAGCAAGGGAAAGATACTAAGAGAGGGGAAGCAGGACTAGATTTAAGGTCTTGGGAGTTCCAAGAAGCATGTTGGCTTACACTCAGGTGGGAAGCGATTGCCGAAAATTGCAGTCAGGGGAATGACATGAATGGCTGTTTGTTTTTTAAAATCTTTTGGCCACAAAGTGCAGCATGTGGGATCTTGGTTCCCCAACCAGGGATCAAACCCACACCCCCTGCATTAGCAGCGTGGAGTCTTAACCACTGGACTGCCAGAGAAGTCCTATGAATGTATTTTAAATGGAGGCACAGTGGTAAAGAATTTCTCCTGCCAGTGCAGAGAGATGCAGGAGACGTGGGTTCAATTCCTTGGTCAGGAAGATCCCCTGTGGAAGGCAATAGCAACCCACTCCAGTATTCTTGCCTTGATAGAGGAGACTGGTGGGCTCCAGTCCATGGGGTTGCAAAGAGTTGGACACGACTGAGCATACAGCATATATTGCTCTTGCATTTAGAACAGACTATACTATGGGAGCAGGGAGACTAGTTAGGAAATTTGAGTAATTGAATAGGGGTGGTGGTGACATGAACTAGGGTGGTAGGTTAAGGAAGGGTGAAGACAGAGAACTTCTTAGCCTGTATGCATTTTCAAGATAGGTAAATATTGGGAATGGGAGGAAGAATCATAGATTACCTTAAGTTTGTGGGCTTGAACAGTGGAACGATAGGTTGCTGTTAACCAAGGTAATGTATAAAGTGCTTATTAGCTTGCAGTGTGGCACCTAGATGCTCTGTAAAGGGTGATTCTCTTCTCCAAAATTTAGGGTAAAAATGAAAGACTTTTCTTTTCTCTAATATGCTTCTACCTGCATAAGTGAGTAGAATATTGCACCAAATAATCAGGTAATAAATTACACATTTAGCTGGCACTTTGGAGTTCTATAAAGTACTCTATTTGTTGGCCAAGATATTTATCCTCTAACTGGAGGTGGAACTAATATTTTTTTATATGACTGATACAATAGTGACAAGAGTATCAATGGTAATAAAACTTTTTTTAAAATTCAAAGAAAAAAGAATTCTGTCAACCTTTCATTTAATGGATGCATAGATCTGTGACTCTATATCCCTTTTCTTCTTTTCAGGATGCTACCTTACGGCTGCTTAGCAACAGGAGACCGCTCTGGCCTCATTGAAGTTGTGAGCACCTCTGAAACAATTGCTGACATTCAGCTGAACAGTAGCAATGTTGCTGCAGCAGCAGCCTTCAACAAAGATGCCCTTCTGAACTGGCTTAAAGAATACAATTCTGGGTTCGTGTGTTTTTGTTTGTCTTCTGAACAAACTGTCAAACAAATAACTATTCTCTCAGCTAGACTCATCAGTGTCCTAGAGGAAATATTAATATTATCTATTGCTTCATTTCTGGTTAGATCAAAATGATAAACAGGCCTTCCTAGAGTCTAACAGATTAGCATTGAATTGTACTTCATCTAGATAAAATTTCAGAGCCGAGCAGTAGTTTAACAAACCTAAGAGTTTAAGTATTTAACGAGTAACATATAACTTTTTAAGTGCATGAACTTCTGTAATTATGGGAATGTATGAACTTAAGTAAATTTTCAGTAGATTTTTACAGTAGAAGTAAATGAGTTTGTCAAGTGGTCTCTCCAAACTGAAAAATACAGTGCTAGAAATTCTGTTGTGCTGTGTGTGCTTAGTCATTCAGTCGTGTCCAACTCTTTGTAACTCCAGAGAACTGCCAGGCTCCTCTGTTCATGAGATTCTCCAGGCAAGAATACTGGAGTGAGTTGCCATTCCCTCCTCCAGGGGATCTTCCCAGCCCACGGATTGAACCCAGGTCTCCCACATTGCAGGCATATGCTTTTTACCACCCGCGCCACCAGGGAAGCCGCGGAATTGTGTTATTTGTGTTATTGTGTTGTACAATCCCTAATACATAGGAAATTAATGAATTTTCAATGAGAAGGAAACACTAAAAGTATTACTGGCTTAAGACTTTGAAGTCAGACTTAAATGTTTATCATTGGCAAAATCCAGGAACTTGTATATGAGAATCAATGTTCAAATTCTGATTTAGGGCCTTGTCCCTAAAGGGTCTATGTTAGTTGTTTCTGATTTAAATCAGTGACTTAAATGATTGGAACCTCAATACTTAACTCTTAAATATGGATTTTAGTCTTTGTTCAAAACTACAAAAGTGTTCCAAAGCCCAGTATCACCAGCAAAGCTGATGGTCTCCTCTCATTACTATTCATATGAAACTACCCCCCATCCTCACTGAAACATGAGCCCCAGGACACAGCAGTTTGAACAGTTGATTTCTAGTTATCTGGTATCTGAGCCAGCCTGCTGACTCCTCTCTGCCCTGCTCCTCTGAAAGGAAACAGAAATGTGGATTGGCTCCATCCCATACCTTTGGAGACTAAAATCTTTTCTTCTGTTTTTTTCTCTCATTCAGGGATGACCTGGACCGAGCCATTGAGGAGTTTACCCTATCCTGTGCCGGCTACTGTGTAGCTTCTTATGTCCTTGGGATTGGTGACAGACATAGTGATAACATCATGGTCAAAAAAACTGGCCAGGTAAGCAGCCAGAGTCTGCAAGGACCTCAGTGATGCTGTTATATGCAGCACAGTCTCTTAATGAAACTCAGATTCTTTATGATTCTCTGAGTCATGTCTTTGGCTTTTCTTTTATTTCCCACCCCTTGTTTCATATACCATCTGCTTCATTTATATTGGTTTGTTTGCTTAAAGTTAGGTGATAACATTTATTTAAATGCTTACAAATTATTGAGGTTATTTATAAGTGACCTAGTCCTTCAATATAAGAAATTGTATTTGGGGGACACATGTACCTGCAGATAGAGGAAGCAGGTATTATGTAGGGTGTAAAGAAAGAAAAGATTAAGAAAAGAAACAGTTGAGACAAATCCCACTTTATTTTTTCTTTTAGAATATCACATATGATCATCTGTGGGAGTAATGAGAAAGGGAGTGTGAGTAATATCATTTTGGCATAGCTTAGTAACTATACCAGGTTATTTATTATAAAGAAACTTAGTTTTGAAATAAAAGATTTCTAAATGTTCAGAGTGACTTTTATTTGTAAATCTTATATTTTAAGCAAAGAGGGATAAAATAATTTGAGATATTTTTCAGTTTAGCCATAATTCCCTGACACTAGAGGAATTCCAGAATAAAAATCTCTGGGTCACTATGTGAACTCTGACTCTCAGAGGGACCCAGAATTTTATACCTCCTTGGAGATCTGAGTAGATCTGGTTTTGGCTTTGAGAGATGAACCTTGTGTTCACACTTAAAAAAAATCCCCTCAGACTTCTGGTTAATCAGATTGAAACACAGGTTTTTCTCCATTCTTTCTTGACTCCCTTCTAATAAGATATTGAAGAATAAGAAATATGTTAGGGTCACAAATCAAACCTCAGTAAATTTCAGAAAATTGAAATTGTATCGAGCATCTTCTCCAACCACAACGCTATGAGACTATGAGACTAGATATCAATTACAAGAAAAAACCTGTAAGAAACACAAACACATAGAGATTAAACAACACATTTCTAAATTAACAACAGGTTACTGAAGAGGTCAAAAGGGAAATAAGAAAATTTCTAGAAACAAATGACAAAGAAACCACGACAACTCAAAGCAGCAAAAGGAATTCTAAGAGGGAAGTTTATAGCAATATGATCCTACCTCAAGAAACAAGGAAAACATCGAAGAGAGTAAACCTAAATTTACACCTAAAACAACTGGGAAAAGAAAAAGAAAAAAACTCCAAAATTAGTAGAAAGAAAGAAATCATAAAGATCCGAGCAGAAATAAATGAAATTGAAATGAAAAAAATAATAGTAAAGATTAATAAAACTAAAAGCAGGTTCTTTGAGAAGATAAACAATATTGACAAACCCTTAGCCAGACTCATCAATAAAAAAGAATAAAATAAAAAATAAAAAAGAGAAGAATCAAATCAACAAACTTAGAAATGAAAAAGGAGAGGTTGCAACAGACAATGCAGAAATACAAAGGATTATAAGAGATTATTATGAATAACTATAGGCAATAAAGTACATAACCTGGAAGAAATGGACAGGTTCTGAGAAAGTTCAGTTTTCCATGACCGAACCAGGAAGCAATAGAAATTATGAACAACCAAGTTACAAGCCCTGAAATTAAAGCTGTGATAAAAAAAGTCTCCCAGAACAGAAAAGCCAAGGACACGATGGCTTCACAGGAGAATTCTATCAAACATTTAGAGAAGAGCTAATGCCTGTCCTTCTAGAACTCTCTCAAAAAATTGCAGAGGAAGGAACACTTCCAGACTCATTCTAGGAGGACACCATAACCCTGATACCAAAAGCAGACAAAGACAAAACAGAAAAAGAAAACTACAGGCCAATATCACTGATGAACACAGATGCAAAAATCCTCAATAAAAGTTTAGCAAACAGAATTCAGCAACACATCAAAAAGCTCATACACCATGATCAAGTTGGGTTTACTCCAGGGGTGCAAGGATTCTTCAACATATGCAAATCAATCAATATGATACACCATGTTAACAAATTGAGAGATAAAAACCATATGATCATCTCAGTAGATGCAGGAAAAGCCTTTGACAAAATTCAGCACCCATTTATGATTAAAACTCTTCAAAAAAATGGGCATAGAAGGAACCTGCCTCAACATAGTAAAAGGCCATATATGATAAGCCTACAGCAAACATTATTCTTAGTGGTGAAAAACTGAAAGCCTTCCCCCATGATCAGGAACAGGACAAGGTGTCCACTTTCACCACTATTATTCAACATAGTTCTGGAAGTCCTAGCTACAGCAATCAGAGAAGAGAAAGAAATAAAAGGAATCCAGATTGGAAAAGAAAATGCAAAGCTCTCACTGTTTACTGATGACATGATACTGTACATAGAACCCTAAAGATAGTATAAGAAAATTACTAGAGCTGATCAGTGAATTTAGCAAAATTGCAGGATACAAAATCAATACACAGAAGTCACTTGCATTTCTATATATTAATGATGAAAAATCCGAAAGAGAAATTAAGGATTCATTCCCATTCACCATTACAACAAAAAGAATGAAATATCTAGGAATAAACTTACCTAAGGAGATGGAAGAACTGTATACAGAAATGACAATTAATTTCCAAAATATACAAGCAGTTCAAACAACTCAATACCAGAAAAACAAACAACCCAATCAAAAAGTAGGAAAAAGACCTAAACAGACATTTCTCCAAAGAAGACATAGAGATGGCAAACAAACACATGAAAAGATGCTCAACATAGCTCATTATTAGAGAAATGCAAATCAAAACTACAATGAGATATCTCCTAACACCAGTCAGAATGGCCCTCATCCAGAAGTCTACAAACAATAAATACTAGAGAGGCTGTGGAGAAAAGGGAACACTCTTGCACTGTTGGTGGGAATGTAAATTGATACAGCCATTATTTGGAAGTTGGTATGGAGATTCCTTAAAAGGACTAGGAATAAAACCACCATATAACCTAACAATCCCACTCCTATGCATATACACTGAGGAAACCAAAATTGAAAGAGACACATGTATACCATTGTTCATTGCAGCACTATTTACAACAGCTAGAACATGGAAACAACCTAGATGTCCATCGACAGATGAATGGATAAAGTTGTGGTACATATACACAATGGAATGTTACTCAGCCATAAAAAGGTACACATTTGAGTCAGTTCTAATGAGGTGGATGAACCTAGAACCTATTATGGAGGGTGAAGTGAGTCAGAAAGAGAAAGATAAATACCATATTCTAACACATATATACAGAATTTAGAAAAATGGTACTGAAGAATTTATTTACAGGGCAGTGGTGCAGAAGCAGACACAGAGAATAAACTTCTGGACATGGGGAGAGGGTAGAGGGTGAGATGTGTGGAAAGAATAACATGGAAACTTACATTGCCATATGTGAAATAGATAGCCAATGGGAATTTGCTGTTTGGCTCAGGAAAGGGCTCTGTATCAACCTAGAGGGGTAGGATGGGGAGGGAGTTTCAATATGGAGGGGATATAGGTATACCTATGGCTGATTCATGTTGAGGATTGACAGAAAACAGCAAAATTTATAAAGCAATTATCCTTCAATAAAAAATAAATTAAAAAATATGTAAATCCAAGATATCAAAGATAATAGAGGCCACAAAGGGTGAAAGACATCAGCAGATTTGGGGATGAGCAACAGCAAAATGGAGAAATAGCAGTGACTTAGCATAGCTGAGAAAATGGCTACTTGTAGGTGGATGTGTCACCCTCAGGAATTAGAGGCAGTGGGTGCTGCTAGAGATGGGGAGAGGAGAAGAAGCTAAAAACAGGATTGACTGGTAGCGTATATATGGAGCAGTTAGGTACTCACATCTCCTTCCTAACTCTAAGAAGGGCTAGACGGTTCTCCGAAGAAACCAATTCCTCTGACTCAAGGACACACAGGTTCTACAGAAGCTTAAGAGTAAGTTGCCATATTAAAAATGGGGATGAAGTGATTGTTGTCATGAAAAACAGTATGACTCCCAGCCACTTCTGCTTGCTTTGCTCCAGGAACATAGCAACCAGGTGTATATTCCCACTCTCCCGAGAGACTAGATGGTTCATCTCAAGAGAATCTCTTCTGTTCCAGTGAAGCTCACAGGTCCTGACTGTTGAGGTCTTTCCCCAGTCATTCTGCAAGGAAGCCCAGTGATCAGGAATCCTACCACATCCTTAGATTTTTCATTCATCTTTTTAGTGACTCATTCTTAAACATGAATGGTCAGCCAAAGATTATTAGACATTTGTAGAAACAGATGGAGATAGAGACCAAAAAGAAGCAAAATGGGGGGAAAAGAACTCTGGGAAAACAGAGTAACTACAGTAAACAGAAGATGATTTAAAAAGTGAAAAAAGAAAAGACACTGTATCTATGAAGTAATAAGATTCTATTTTTAAAAATCAGAAAATGGAATTTTTGGAAGTTAAGAAGAACAAATAAAATTAGAATAATATAGATTAAAGATGAACTAAGATTTTTTGAAGTCTTATAGAAAGCATAGTTCTTTAAATTCTTTATATGTTAACTCCTTGAATCATCATTATGACAACTTTACAGATTAAGTAGTATTATCCTCATTTACAGATGAGAAGATGGATAAACAGAGAATGACTACCAGGATTTAAATCCTGGCAGTTTGGCCCCGATTCTGTTTTTGAGGCACCGTGATATATATTGTCCTTTAATGTCCCGAAAAGGAACAAAATGCCTAATATGTAGAATAAAGATTTTGATGACAGAGAATTAGTCCAGGGAGGTTTACTGTCTATCCTAACGTTACAGAAGAATGTAGCTCATAAGAGGAAGGGAAGGAACTTAGCCAGAAAATAAAGATGGTTCCTAAAGCTGATGTTCATGAATATTCAGCCAAATGGCAACAAAAGATCCTTTATAGTGGATGAAAAGACCCTTAGTGAGGCCATCCACCCTCATATTGCAGTGCATCAGGCATAAAGTGAAGGTCTTAAAACCTTCCCAGAGACACACCAGGCCGCATACTAGGGTTCATAAGTCAGAAAGATTTGACTTCTCAATAGCAACGTTGGAAAGTATAAAACAGTGGAAATTATCCTTCATAATTTTGAGTGAAAATTCATTTCTAACCTAGAATTAATTCTATATCAGACTTTCAGTATAAAAGTAGAAAAATGGTTCTAAAAGTTGTATCACCTCTGTGCCTTTTTTTCAGGAGGATGTCAGAACGAAGGTCTAAACCAGTAGTTCTCAACTGGGGGTGCTTTTGCCTCTAGGGAACATTTGTCAGTGCCTGAAGACGTTTCTGGTTGTCGTGATGGAGATAGGGGTATTCTTCAGGCATCTCTCAGTAGAGGCTAGAGATGCTGCCAGATATAGTGTATATGATAAACACTCATATACAAGAATTACAGGGCCCAGATGTCAGTGGTGCCAATATTGAGAAAGTCTGGTGTATACCAAAAGAGACAGTGATGTGGGGCCTGGGAATCAGGGACTCCAAATAGGAGAAGAGTGAAGGGTGAGCACAGGGTGACAGTTCTGTGGCAGGCGTGGAGAACAGCCAAGCAGAGACAGGAACTGACAGACTACCTGACCCGGTGGACAACTGTTTTACAATGATTTTTAGAATTTTAAGATTTTGTGAAAAATTAATGACCAGATCGTAGAACACTAAGAAAACAACAAAACAAAAGTTTTGTCAAGGAAAAAGATGAGCAGAAAAGGAAATGTACAGCTTCCCTGGTGGCTCAATGGTAAAGAATCTGCCTGCCAGTGCAGGAGAGACGGGCTTGACCTGGGAAGATCACATGTGCTGTGGAGCAGCGAAGCCCATGAGCGACAACTGTTGAGCCCGTACTCTAGAGCTCGGAAGCTGCAGCTACTGAGCCCACATGCTATAACCACCGAAGCCGGCATGCCCCAGAGCCCGTTCTCCTCAACAAGAGAATCCACTGCAGTGAGAAAGAAGCCCACCACTGCAACTGGAGAAAAGCCTGTGCATCAAAGACCCGGCACAGCCAAAAATAAATAAAATTGAAAAAAAAAAGGAAATGTAATCATAGTATATACCATTACCACATGACTTAACTTTGAAATATATTTACACAGTTTGAACAATATAAAGACTAGATAATGGAGCACAGAGGAGCTTGGCGTGCAACAGTCCATGGGGTCAAAAAGAGTCACACACGACTTAGCAATGGAACATCAACATTGATTTAACCATAAATTATTCTATAGTTGTGCTGCATTATGAGGCATCACATCATCACAAGACTACTAAATCTTTACCTTTCACAGTAATCTAAAATTAGGAAGTAAAAATAAGTATAAACGTATTAATACTATCACATCATCACAACAAACATCATCACAAGACCACTAAATCTTTACCTTTCACAGTAATCTAAAATTAGGAAGTAAAAAATAAGAATAAACATATTTAGGAAACTATTTCCTAAATAAACTATTTAGGAAAATGGAGGCAAATATCAGGAAAGACATGTGAAAGTGTGGGAAGAAGTTACCTCTAAGTAGTAGCACTTAAGGTAGTGAAGGAACCGGTGGGGCAAGGATATACTGTCTTTTGGTTTGGTTCTGTATATAAAACTATTTGACTTTTTAAAATCAGACATGTTTATGATTTGCATATATTTTTCTTTTTAAAGATTGATCTTTCCCACTGGGTATATGCAGTTTAATATCAGGGTTATTGTTAAATATAAAAGACCTATGAATATCAGAAGCACTGTTTTCTCAAATGATCCAAGAGTCTATGAAAAGTGAGAAAGGGGTCTGATGACTTTGGATGTAGTACTTCAGGGTCTAAGACTGCTGAGACCTTGCCTTTTTATTCAGAACCCACCCGAAAAAAACGGGGGTGGAAATTAAATCCCATTTGTTTTCTAGCTCTTCCACATTGACTTTGGACATATTCTTGGAAATTTCAAGTCTAAATTTGGCATTAAAAGGGAGCGAGTGCCTTTTATTCTTACTTATGATTTCATTCATGTGATTCAACAAGGAAAAACAGGAAACACAGAAAAATTTGGCCGGTGAGTATCGCCCTTGTGTCAAAGTAAACACATCTACTGTTTTCTCAGTTAGGCTAGCATTTCTTAGCTGAGAGAGATTTAATTGGGGAGATAGTCAGTCTGCCAACAGGAGGTTTCAGGGAATTTGCCTGTGAGATCCATGTTCTGATTCAGAGAATGAAAAATAATGCTAGGAATTTGAGATAAATTGCTGTTTTATTCCAATAGAATGCTGCCTTTTACCTGCATTGGAAAATTCTCTGAAACTGTTAAGACATTTGATAGACATTTGAAATGCTGAAAGGGACTGGCATTTTGCTGTCATTCAATGTGAAGTATGATAAAAGAGAGTAAGGGTTCACAGAATGACTTTGTAATCTCATATCTATTCTTTGGTGTTTGATGTTTCCAAACACATTACTTATCATCTCAGATTTGTTTCTTCATTTTCAATGGTGACAAAAATAACTAAGCTTCAGGGGTATTTTGATAATAAACGATATATTATATGATGTGACCAACTCATATGATAGGCTTAACAAATGATTTCTAGTATTATTTCCAGATCTTTCTGGGCTTCTGCAGAATATATTCGGGGGACGTTAAAGAAATTAAGTCTCTGGAGTCAGACCACAAATCTAAAGTCTAGAAATGTGGTTACAAATCCTTATGGAGTATAATTGCCACTTTTTTACAATTAATTGTTTATGTCTCACAGAATTAAAAAGTGTAGTTTAAGTATGACTTTGCGTTTTATATATTTCTGTTTAGTTTTGTTTCTGGAAAAGATATATGTGGTTTTCGAGAGCTTGATTTATTTTATGTAAATTTTCATCCTCAGACAATTTTCAAAGAAGTAAAAATTTCAGCTTTATGGGAAGTTTCACTATATGTCTCATTTTCATTTATGAAATATCTTGTTTTCGTTCTGATATAATATTCCTGTGATTTGCTTGAATCAACTGAAGGTTCCGCCAGTGTTGTGAGGATGCATATCTGATTTTACGCCGGCATGGGAATCTCTTCATCACGCTCTTTGCACTGATGTTGACTGCAGGGCTTCCTGAGCTCACCTCAGTCAAGGATATACAGTATCTTAAGGTATAAACCTCTTTCCTTTGTAATTTGGGCCTTGTAAACATAGAGCTCAGTTGTATCTACCTGTTTTATCTAGACGTTCAAAGGAAATGGAATAAAATCATTTAACCTTGAGTGGTAGCCGCAAGAACCTAAATAGTTGTCTTGCAGTAATTGTAAATTCATTTCATCTACGAAAACCCTTTGGCAGAGGTCATATTGTCACCATACCTTGGTGTTCATGCTCTCTCCTGTAAATGGTATTTGAATAAGAACATGGAGTGTGCACTGTATGGCCGAGCCAGCCTTCTACAGACTTTGAGGTTTGCGCCTCACTATGGAGACTATATAAAATCACATTTTTCTCTTTCATTGCCAGGACTCTCTTGCCTTAGGGAAGACTGAAGAAGAAGCACTCAAGCAATTCAAGCAAAAATTTGATGAGGCACTCAGGGAAAGTTGGACTACTAAAGTCAATTGGATGGCCCACACAGTTCGCAAAGACTACAGATCTTAACAATCAGCCTTTGCTCCTAATGTGTTTGTTGGTTTCGTTTAGTTTTCATTTTGCACTTGCACTAAATTGAACATGACCCTGCCAGAGATGTTATAAAGGGAATGAAATCCTGGAACCGAGAGATAAATTAAGAATGGGGCATCCCACAGTAACGTAATCTGAATAATCCCTGACAACACCCTCTGCTTTTTGAATGCTTCCAAGATTCATCATGAAAACTCAACATTATGGATAATCATTTCCTGCTGACTTTGCACGCCAAGGAATGCTACTAGAGATTATTTTTGTCTTTTTTTTTTTTTAAGTATTTGGTACTTTTCTGGAAAGATGTAAATACTTCTTTTTCATATTGTGACCAAGTGTTATCACTCAGCCAACTTATCCATACCTGGGGACTAGTAGCTGTTCTTACTTTCCAAATGAGGCTTAAAAGAAAGCTTTCTTTCCTCCCTTTTTAAATTGTGTGAACTACAAATTATAATATAATTTGAAATTATGATTGTTTTTCAAGAGAAATCTTTTAAACCTGTGGAAACATTAATTCTTTTGTTGATATTTATCTACCATGATAGCATCATCCCAGCCAGAATTGCTGAAAATCTGCTTGGTGAGGCAAATATAATTTATGCTGCATATATATTTATAAAATTTCTAGTGGGAGTTCTATATAAAAAGATATTATTTTGATTTTCTTCAGCCTGTGTTTTAAAGTTTTACAAAAGCAGAGCTTTTTCCTAAGTTACTTTTTACTTAATATGTGATCCAGTTCTTCCAGCTGCTTCTATAATGAGGCACATATTAATACAGTTTTTACATGGTATCTATGAAAGAGTTCACTTCATAGAGCATAATACTTGAGCAAATGTATCCCAGACAGAAAGCAAATGAACAGGAAACTATTTATGGAATAAACTCCAGACCTAAAATTCAGTGTTTTAGTCAAATGCCAGCTGTTCTTACTGTATTTATTAAAACTTGTAATAATGTGATTTTTCAGGAATATTAGTTCAAATTGAAATGTTTCATGCTACATGGAACTCTTTAATTTATTTGTTGAGGTACCATATATTTAGGGTGCTAGATTGCAGATAATGTTAATATGTGCAATAGGAACTACTGGTTTGAATGTGTAAATGGAGGCTCTTTCTGAGTACTGGCAACATCCAGCAAAACTACTGCTTATTCTCCAAAGACTCTTGGGAGCTCTCAGTCCTCAATGACATGGAAAAGAGAACTGAATGTTTGCCCTGAGACTGAGTTTTCTATAGGAATTTTATTAAAAATTGTTTAATTTTGTTGTCTTCCTTAATGTTCTCAGTCAAATAAATGGGTGAGCTGGTTTTGGTTGCTCTTGGGATGTGTGGACCTCTTCTTTATGGGCAGCACAGGCCTTTGAACTTTGGTGCTGAGACTGTCAGAAATGGTCAAATCAGCAGACAAAGCAGCCTCAGGAGTAAGCTGAGGATCATGGTCTCTTCGGTGACTGCTCTCCTTGTTTCCCAGCCCATCAGGCAGTATGGGAGGCCTCTTGGACTTTGGGAGCCTGAGACATGAGGGTGTCCTCACAGAGTTTCCATGCCTTTGGGAAGGTTCCTGAGGTCTGGAAAAATGTCCTTTCAGTTAAACTTGGTACCCAAGGCCAGGCTAGTCACTCTATAGCTCTCTTCCATTAGGCAGATGATCAGAGCACAGTTTCTTGGAAGTAACTCAGCTGATGGTGGGGGTGGAGCTCTGAACTGACTGACCATTCAGTTCAGTGCTCGATGAACAGGGACTGTTCTAGCTCAATGAGAGTGCCAGGAGTAGAACTGAAGAAGGACAGGTTTGTTTGAGGAGTCTCTGTCCTATAGCAGTCCACCGTTACATACACCAGGATACGGGTCAGGGATTTAGAAAGTGGTGAGCATTGCCATGCAGAAGTGGGTACCACTGTTTCCAAACACATCTCAGTGCATGGGTTCCTTGGTAAACATATGTTTAATTAGTGAATGTCTTCATGAGTAAGAAATGGAAATGAAGTTGCCCAGCCAGTGCTGGACCTGAGGCTGGCATGGCTCTTGACTGTCCTGCCCGCTGCCATAGGCCCCCATAGATAGCAATGGTAGCATTCCATAGCTGCTCAGCACTCCGAGCAGCTACTCCGTACACACTTGCTGACTTGCATGTCTGATTCTTAGGGGCTTCTCCTGAGTCAGAAAGATGAATGATAGCCACCGTCCACGGTGCGCTAGGGGTCTGGGTTGCAGGAACAGTTCCCTGCCTGGGGGCTGATTACTCATTGCCTTGGCTCCCTGCCTTTGGTTCTTTCCCAAAACAAGGTTTGGAAACCCTATACATTTCCATACTTGAGGACAGCATCTGTATCTACCCAGGTCTGGGATGACAAAAGATGACTTTGTTATTTCCTGTGTATTCTCCTCATGTCTATAGTCAGACTGTGAGCTACAGAGGCTAGGATTTGCAATCCAGCTATGCCTCTCTGACCTTGGAATAAGGTGTTTATTTTCTTTCTCACGGTCTGAGCTTCCTGTTTGTAGTGTGGGGTTGGTAATAACTGCTGTACTCAATTCTGTGGAACAGGCTAGTTTAAGACTGAATGGAAACATGTGCTGAGTCCCAACTCAAAGGCAATCTCATTTATTTCTCTGCTTCCCCCTCCTGAAGGCCACTGAAGGGAGGAATCTCATGGAAGGCTCCAGAGCTCTCTGCCCATCTTCAGTCTTCCAGTGTTTTCTCAGTTCTGCCTTGTCCAGCCTATAGCCCTGACCGTCAGCCCCAGATCTTGGCCTGAAATGCAGGGATCACTTGCCTGTAGAGGTGAAAGATTGGTCTACAAGGTGAAGAGCAGAGAGGTACTGTGCCATGTGACCCTGACTGTTGGGGGGCAAGCAGCTTTTAGGAGGGAGGGACCAGGAGCTGCAGTTTCCTGGAGAAGTGGGCCTTTAAGCTGAGTTCTTCAGGGACAGATAGAAGCTAGGTGAAGGGGTAGTGGGGAGAGCATAGTAGGCAGGGAGGTACAGTATATCTAAAGCATGATTCATGGTCAATAACCGGATCAACAATTGCTTATTTCTACCTCCCTCTTCCCCTTTCTGCACACCAGAATGCTGCATCTCTTCCGTAGGATCATGTCATCCCAGAGCCTTGTTCTCTTTCAGTATCAGTAATGGTTTTATTCCCTGCCAGGGTCCAGCCCTGGTGGATCCAGGGAAATCTGAAGGAGAGATGGTGTCGGTGAATACACTGGCTTTAATTAAATATTAATTAGAGATATAAAGAGTAATATAATGAGGATAGCTCAGCAGGAAAATTCAGTGGAGAAAAGAGGCTGAGTTAGCTTGGTTTACGCGGAAAACCAATAAAACTTCAAGCCAAGAAGTTTGCGCCACTTACATAGGCCACAGGCGTCCTTCTGTTCTCCCATGGAAGAGGAGACACTGAGGCCTCCCCGGTTGGATCTTAGAAGCCCAGGCAAAATTAGTAAGCTTGGCAGGCCTCTGCCCTCCAGATGGAAACTCAGCCAGAGGTTGAGAGAGAGAGTGACGTGAGGAGACCAGTATTTCGAGGAGCTGATCCCATTTTTTATTTTTCCAGGGTCTGTTTTTATACACTGAGATGTTATACAAAAGTCACACGGGGTCAGCAGTCCTGACTTTTATTAAAGTCAGGTGCTTCATACAAATGTATACAGAGGTCTTAGGGGGTGTTACATCATCTTCTGGCCAGGGGGCCTGCTGACAATTTATGACCCTCTCCTTGTGACAGCGGTCAGTCAACCAGGACACTTATTTCTCCAGGGGTGATTATTCTTAAAACAGACACCACCTTTCGAAGGTACCAGATAAAGTTACATTCCTATAGGGTGAGGGTGTAGTGGGTTTTAATTAAGGAAAGAATTTGTTTAGCCTAAGGTCTAATGTGATTAATATCAAGGTTAATACTTATTTTTTCTATATATTCATCAATGTGTATAAAGGCAGGGGATGTGGAGACTTAGCAGTAAACATTGGCTCAACAAATAAAAAACCCTTCAATACAATTTCTAATCAGCCCACTATACTATACTAATAGTTTTATAACTTCTCTAAAGAACCTGTTTTTAGAAGGTTTAAAGCATCTCGTGCCTCTCATGGTTGGGAGGCTGTGAACAATCACATGTGGCCGGACAAGCCTGTCAGGCAGGCTAGAGAACCTTCAGAGGAGTCTGTAGGTTGAAACACTGCTATCATGCCCAGAAATTATTTTTAACGAGCTCTAAGTTAACTCCTTCTCCGAAAGAGGTGGTGGGGGATAGCCCCCCATAAAGTCAGAGGTGTAGGTGAGAGCACAAAGTAGTAAAGTAGGCAGACTCTGGTTTTTAGGATAGATGCTCGAGAATTTCCAGGGGGACTCCTGAGGCTCGATCCCGCCTTTGCGTATGTCCAGCCTCCTTCCTCATGACCTTTGCCACGAGTGGATTTCCTCATGCTGGCTCCCGGCAATTCCCTTTTCCAATGAAGAAGAAAATGTGTGACATCACTTTCTGGGTTATTACTATATGAAAATATATAATGGATTTTTGGAACTTCTGATTCCCCTTTACTTTTTTTTTTTAATTTTATTTTATTTTTAAACTTTACAATATTGTATTAGTTTTGCCAAATATCAAAATGAATCCGCCACAGGTATACCTGTGTTCCCCATCCTGAACCCTCCTCCCTCCTCCCACCCAGGTTTAATACTTACAAGTCTGGCCTTTCAGATATTCTCCACCTTCTCTTCTACCATTTTTATTGTGGAAAAGGCACCTACTGAAAAGAACATAAAACAATAATACATATAAATACTATTACCATATAGAGCAAATATCCAGGTCACCACCACTCAGATCAAGAAACAACATTGTCAAAATCTGAGAAAACGTTCAAGTTCCCCTTCCTTGTAAAGGTTCTGCCAAGGTAATCACCATATCTTCTTTTATGGCAATCATCAGGATTCTTTCCATCAGCACTGTTTAAGATTCAGCCATTTAATTGCATGTATCTCCATCCTTTATCATCATTGTATAGTATTCCATGTTATGGATACCCTATAATTTATATATCCTGTCTACTCTTGGGCACATACAGGTTGTTTCTAGTTTGAGGCTATTACAAATGATGCTGCTGTGATTATCAGAATTTATCTCCTATTTCACATGTGTATGTATTTCTTTGGATGTATATACTTAAGGTTAAAATTGATGGGTCACAGAATTATATACATCTTTATTTTTACCAAGTAATGCTAAAATGAGTGCTTATAACAATTTATTAAACAATTTATTAAACTATCTGGCTTCCCTGTTGGCTCAGACGGTAAAGCGCCTGTCTACAATGTGGGAGACCCGGGTTTGATCCCTGGGTTGGGAAGATCCCCTGGAGAAGGAAATGGCAATTCACTCCAGTACTATTGCCTGGAAAATCCCATGGACAGAGGAGCCTGGTAGGCTACAGTCCATGGGGTCGCAAAGAGTCGGACACGACTGAGCGACTTCACTTTCACTTTCATTTGGAAATATAATCCTCTTTCCCCACTGTTCTATATCACCCTTGGTCATAAACTATCTGTCCACATATGCATGAGTCTGCATCTGAACTCTAGAAGATATCCAGTAGATTTCATTTTCCTATTTTTTTATTTTATTTTACTTAATCATTAAACTCATGCATAGTACTTAATGTGTGCTGGGCATACATCTAAACTATATATATTTAATCTTTTTAACAATCATGTGATAGTTCTTTCCTGTTTTACAAGTGACAGAACGCACAGTCACTAAGTAGGAGGCAGTATTCAAATTCAGGGAGTCTGTCTTAAGCACCCATGCCCTTTACTCACAGTTATCTGTGATGCCTCAGTATACATTTCAGAATCTACTTGCTGAGATGCCCCAAATATGAAAATTTTAAATGATGTTGCACTACCTTAGGTTGAGGTAAATAGATACCTTCAGAATGTTGACTCTTATAATCCATGACAATGGAGTATCTATCCACAGTGATTTGACTAGAGGTAATATCATGGATATTGATACCTTGGAACTGGGCAGAATGCAAATTCTTGACCCCCACCCCAAAACTTAATCAGAAATTTGAGAGTTGGAATCCAGCAACCTGTGTTTTAATAGTTTTAACTAAAGTTTCAGAGCAATCAGTAGATATTGATGTTTCTATTTAGCAGACATAAACATTCTTATTAACCATTTATAGAAATCATTTTGATTTTGCATATGTCATGTGCAATGATTAGTCCCTTTATTTCTTCTTTTCCATTCCCTTCAGCATTTTATTTCTTTTTCTTGCCCTTCTGCACTGGTTAGGAATTCCAACAAAAGATGAATAGAAGCAGTATTTAACCTTTTGCTGATCTCAAAGGGAAAATCTTCAATAGGTATGGTGTTTACTTTGGAATCTGGATCTTTTATCAGGTTAAGGAAGCATGTTTCAGTTCCCACAGGACTTGTTTCAAAAATGATGAAGAATGCTGAATACTATCAAGTTATTTTTCTACATTTTACAAAAATGATCAAATAATTGTTCTCATTTGGTGAGTTATATCACTGTGTGCCAGCTAGTTGCTCAGTTGTGTCCAACTCTTTGAAACCCCAAGAACTGTAGCCTGCCAGGTTCTTCTGTCCATGAGATTTCCCAGACACGAATAATGGAGTGAGTTGCCATTTCCTCCTCCAGAGGATTTTCCCAACAGAGATCAAACCCATATCTCCTACTTTTTACAACTGAGCCACTTGAGAAACACTCAGTTATATTGACTGATGTTCATATATTTAACCAAATACTTACATTTCTGGAATGAGCCCGAATTGATTGTGATGTAATATTTTTTAAATTATATTCCCGGATTTTATTTGCTAATAATTCATTTGAGATTTCTGTATCTATTTTCATCAGTTGGATTGGTCCATAAATTTTTTTTAAGGTCTGTTTCAGCTTTTGTCATTAACTTTTTGGTGACCTTACAACACAGGTAAGGTTTGCGTTATTTCTTAAATGTTTAATAGAACCTTGGTAGTGACCTTATGTCTGATGTTTCTTTGAGGTATGGATTTAGTTTCCTTAATAGCTACAGGAATATTCAGATTATAAAAATATGCTTTGAAGAGTTGTGATTTTCTAGGTATGTGTCCATTTCACCTACCATTTCAAACTTATTTTTATAAAATAATCCATATGTTAAGAGTGTATTAATGTTGCAGGATTGATAGTGATATCCTCTTTTCATTCTTGGTTTTGGTTAGTGCCTTCTCTGTATTCTCAGTTACTGTCACTAGAAGTTTTTCAGTTGTCTTACAAAAATCAGTTTTTGGCTTTTTTTGATCCTCTGTTGTACATTTGTTTTCTACTGTCCTTTTATCCTTATTATTTCCTTGTTTGTACTTTATTTAGGTTTATTTTGCTATTATTCCTCTCCTACATCTTTATAAGAAGGTTGCTTAGCTGATCAGTTTTAGCTTTTATGATAACAATCTTTATCTGCATCCTATAAATTTTGATAATGAAGACTTTTCGTCACAATTCAATAGAAAATATTTCCAAAATTATCATTTTGTTGTCTTTGTGACCTGCAGGTTACTTTGAAGTATATTTATTTCCAAATACACATGGATTTTATTATTATTATTTTGTTACTGATATCTAGATTGTATGGCATTCATAGAACATGAGTTTAAATTCTTTCAAAATTATGGAACCTACTTTTTATGATACAATATTGTCATTATGACATTTCAAGTTTCATAAATGTTCAGTGTGCACATGAAAAAAAATCCCAATTTAAGTTATTAGATCAACATTTTTACATATGTTCATTAGATTAAGTTATTAGATCAACGTTTTACATATGTTCATTAGAACTATTCTGCTATTAAATTATTTAAATTTATTTATTATTACTGAATTTTTGCCTGGCATTTATAAAAGTGGTAAGTTAAAATATCCTACTATAATTTTGAATTTGCCTATACTGGTTACAATAAACTGTGGAAAATTCTGAAAGAGATGGGAATACCAGACCACCTGACCTGCCTCTTGAGAAATTTGTATGCAGGGCAGGAAGCAACAGTTAGAACTGGACATGGAAAAACAGACTGGTTCCAGATAGGAAAAGGAGTACCTCAAGGCTGTATATTGTCACCCTGCGTATTTAACTTATATGCAGAGTACATCATGAGAAACGCTGGATTGGAAGAAACACAAGCTGGAATCAAGATTGCTGAGAGAAATATCTATAACCTCAGATATGCAGATGACACCACCCTTATGGCAGAAAGTGAAGAGGAACTGAAGAGCCTCTTGATGAAAGTGAAAGTGGAGAGTGAAAAAGTTGGCTTAAAGCTCAACATTCAGAAAACGAAGATCATGGCATCCAGTCCCATCACTTCATGGGAAATAGATGGGGAACCAGTGGAAACAGTGTCAGACTTTATTTTTCTGGTCTCCAAAATCACTGCAGATGGTGACTGCAGCCATGAAATTAAAAGATGCTTACTCCTTGGAAGGAAAGTTATGACCAAGCTAGATAGCATATTCAAAAGCAGAGACGTTACTTTGCCAACAAAGGTCTGTCTAGTCAAGGTTATGGTTTTTCCAGTAGTCATGTATGGATGTGAGAGTTGGACTGTAAAGAAAGCTGAGCGCCGAAGAATTGATGCTTTTGAAGTGTGGTGTTGGAGAAGACTCTTGAGAGTCCCTTGGACTGCAAGGAGATCAGCCCTGGGATTTCTTTGGAAGGAATGATGCTAAAGCTGAAACTCCAGTGCTTTGGGCACCTCATGCGAAGAGTTGACTCACTGGAAAAGACTTTGATGCTGGGAGGGATTGGGGGCAGGAGGAGAAGGGGACAACAGAGGATGAGATGGATGGATGGCATCACTGATTCGATGGACGTGAGTCTGAGTGAACTCCGGGAGTTTGGTGATTGACAGGGAGGCCTAGCGTGCTGCGATTCATGGGGTCGCAGAGTCGGGCATGACTGAGCAACTGATCTGATCTGATCTAATCTGAGACAACACAAGAACCTAGAACTCTTTAAATCTGTTTAAGTTTCTACCAACCTATATGCTGTTGTTATTGGATTTTAAACATGTATCAGTCTTAAATCCCACAAGAAAGTATTATTTTATACAGCCATTGTTCATTAAATATACAATTAACCCTTGAACAACATGGAGGCTGTGGGGGCCAATATCCCACACAATCAGAAATCTGAATGTAACTTTAGTCACCCCTCCCTCTATGTGGTTCTATATCCACAGATTCAGTTAACTGTGGATCATTTAGTATACTTTAGTCCAAGGGCAGAATGGCACAACTGGTAAAGAATCTGCCTGCAGTGTAAGAGACCTGGGTTCAGTCTGTGAGTCAGGAAGATCCTCTGGAGAAGGGAATGGCAACCCACTCCAGTATTCTTGCCTGGAGAATTCCATGGACAGAGGAGCCTTGCAGGCTATAGTCCATGGGCTCGCCAAGAATTGGACATGACTGAGTGACTAACACTTTCACTTTCCCTATATATGGTTCTATATCCACAGATTCAGTCAACTGTGGATCATTAGTATACTTTAGTATGTATTTACTGGGGAAAAGAAAGTTTATTGTAAGTGGACCTGTGTAAGTCCAACCCATTTTGTTCAAGGGTCAACTGTATATTTTTACTATTGCTTTTTATCTTTTTTTCCCCTGTATTTTCAAGTTTTCATCTGGGATGATTTTTTTCTTAGACCAAAGAAGACCCTTTCATAATTCCTAAATTTTTCTACTTTTTTTAAAATTTATTTTACTTTCTGCTGCACTGGGTCTTCATTGCTTTGCATGGACTTTCTCCAGTTGTGGTGAGTAGGCACTGCTCTTCCTTGTGGTATGAGGGCTTCTCATTGTGGCGGCTTCTCTTTTTTGAGGAGCACAGGCTCTAGGCACTTGGGCTTCAGTAGTTGCAGCAAGTGGGTTCAGTAGTTGTGACTAGCAGGCTTTAGGGTGTGGGCTCAGCAGCCGCGGCACATGGACCTAGTTGCTCTGTGACATGTGAAATCTTCCTGGACCAGGGATCAAACCTGTGTGCCCTGCATTGGCAGGAGGATTCTTATTCACTGCACTACCAGGGAAATGCTAAGTTGTTCTCCACTTGATTAATTTGTTCAGCTTTTATTTGCCTTATTAGTAAATGGTACTTTTGCTGGGTACAGAAATTTAGCTTGGTAGTTACTTATTTCAGCACTTTGGAGGATTATTTCCAGTGTTCTCTTATTTCTATCATTTCTGTTAAGAAATTAACTATATTTTAATATGCATTTTTTTCCCACTAGGCAATGGCACCCCACTCCAGTACTCTTGCCTGGAAAATCCCATGGACAGAGGAGCCTGGTGGGCTGCAGTCCATGGGGTCACTGGGAGTCGGACGCGACTGGGCGTCTTCACTTTCACTTTTCGCTTTCATGTATTGGAGAAGGAAATGGCAACCCACTCCAGTGTTCTTGCCTGGAGAGTCCCGGGGATGGGGGGAGCCTAGTGGGCTGCCGTCTATGAGGTCACACAGAGTCTGACACGACTGAAGCAACTTAGCAGCAGCAGCAGACACTTTAAAATTTTTTTATGTTTTTCTTTGGTTCTTAGCAATTTCCCTATAATATACCGAGGGCTGGTTTTCTTCCTACTTGGTGTCTGCAGATCTTCCTCAGTCTATTGCTTGCTACCTTTTTTCATTTGGAAAATTCTCTTCAAATCTACTTTTTCATAATTCTCTGTCTTTTTAGAACTCTGTTTACATGTATTTGACCTTTAACTGTATAGTCTATATTTTAATTACTCTTCTCTATAATCTCTTTGTATTTTTCTCCTAGATATTTTCTTCTCACCTATTTCCCAATTTATTATTTTTCTGATTCTGAGTTATTAATGTCATACTTTTCAGTTCTACAGTTTCCATATGGTTCTTTTCAAATTTTCCTCTGCCTTTTAATATTTTTTGTTCTCTGTGAAATTTTCAGAGTTGTCTTTTTATTACCTTGAACATTTTAAACATAATCATTTTGAGCTTTATAGCTAATGAATTCTTAATCTACAAATCATATGGGTCTCTTTCTATTGTTGGTTATTTCTGTTGATGCCCATTCATATATTTTGAACAATTTTTCAGTTATTAGCAAGAGATTTGTCAGCATTACCCTTTCCACTTTTATTCCATCCTCTACTAATTATTTCTCCACTTTCATATAGCTTCTGCCTCATTTCATTGAGGCTTATTTTATTAATTTTGTCACCAAAGTGTGAGGGGGTACCCTTTCTTCCATATTTCAGTCATTGTTCTTTTCAAATATCTTTTCCTGTTTTCATTTTTAAAATAATACTCCTAAACATAAATTAATTTGAGCATTAAAAAATATATTTATTTGCTATTTGGATTTCCTTTTCTGTGAATAGGCTATTAATATCCTTTAACCAATTTACAGTTAACCCGACTTTTCTTATCAGTTTTTAAGAGCTTTTACATATATCTTGACTCTTGTCATCTCCATTATAAGTTTCTTCCCCTTGTCTATTGTTTGTATATTGGATTTGCTTATGGTATCCTTTACTATGCAACATTTAGATTTCTAGATAATCAAAGTTTGTCTTTTGCTTGATAGCTTTAGAATTTCCTTCCTCATTGAAGATCTCCCTTGCCTAAATGCTATAGCCCTTCAGGATTTAATCTTCCTTTTTCATTTCTCTACAACCTTCCTAGTTGATGTTACTCGTTTCCATTGCATTAAATCTCTTCTATATGCTAATGATGCTCATTATATATCTCCATTCCAGATCTCTCCTCTGAGCTGGCTACTTTAATACAAATCTCACTGCCCTTCATCTGTGAGGGGTGTGCTAGATCCCAGGGGATACAGCAGTACATGATCCCTGCCCTCAGAGCTCTTTAGAGGATATAAATAGTGCGTGAAGTGGAAAGCATGACTGCGCTGCACAAAATGTGCTGATCTATTGCACATTTTATACTGCTATCAGGGAAAGACTACAGTCATGGGATTACATATCAACAGAAAAATAGTCAAAAGAAATGAAAAAGGTAATTCTTGAGAAAGGACACCTGAATGGCCAATAAACATGTAAGACACCCAATTAGTGACCAGAGAAAATAAAATGACATAGAATTTTTTAAAAAGATTGGCATAATACTGAGATCCTGATTGTATCAAATTTTGAGGATTTGAGGTAGAAAACTCTGCTGGTCAAAGTTTATAGTGGCACAACCACCTATAAGAGCATTTTGATAAGTCTCTGATAAGATCTGAACTCCTCTTTAATTCAGCAATTCTACTTTGTGGCATACCTACATCAGTGCCTCTCAATCCTTGATGTACAAACAGATCACCACAGGATCTAGTTAAAACCCGATTATGATTTGTTAGGCTGGAAAGGTCTGAGAGTCTGTTGTTTTTTTTTTTCTTTTTTCTTTTCCTTATTAATTGGAATATAGTTGCTTTACTTTGCTGGGTCAGTTTCTGCTGTACAGCCAGCCAAGTGAATCAGCCATAATATATCCCCACTGTTTTTTGATTTCTTTCCCATTTAGGTCACCACAGAGCATCGAGTAGAGTTCCATGCACTATACAGTAGGGGTTCATTCAGATCAGTTCAGTGGCTCAGTCATGTCCGACTCTTTGCGACCCCATGAATCGCAGCACGCCAGGCCTCCCCATCCATCCCCAACTCCCAGAGTTCACTCAGTCTCACATCCATCGAGTTGGTGATGCCATCCAGCCATCTCATCCTCTGTCGTCCCCTTCTCCTCCTGCCCCCAATCCCTTCCAGCATCAGAGTCTTTTCCAATGAGTCAACTCTTCGCATGAGGTGCCCAAAGTACTGGAGTTTCAGCTTTAGCATCAGTCCTTCCAAAGAAACCCCAGGGCTGATCTCCTTCAGAATGGACTGGTTGGATCTCCTTGCAGTCCAAGGGACTCTCAAGAGTCTTCTCCAACACCACAGTTCAAAAGCATCAATTCTTCGGCGCTCAGCTTTCCTCAGAGTCCAACTCTCATATCCATACATGACCACAGGAAAAACCATAGCCTTGACTAGAGGGACCTTTGTTGGCAAAGTAATGTCGCAAAGTAATGCCTCTGCTTTTCAATATACTATCTAGGTTAGTCATAACTTTCCTTCCAAGGAATAAGCGTCTTTTAATTTCATGGCTGCAATCACCATCTGCAGTGATTTTGGAGCCCCCAAAAACAAAGTCTGACACTGTTTCCACTGGTTCCCTATCTATTTCCCATGAAGTGATGGGACCAGATGCCATGATCTTCATTTTCTGAGTGTTGAGCTTTAAGCCAACTTTTTCACTCTCCTCTTTCACTTTCATCAAGAGGCTTTTTAGTTCCTCTTCACTTTCTGCCATAAGGGTGGTGTCATCTGCATATCTGAGGTTATTGATATTTCTCCTGGCAATCTTGATTCCAGCTTGTGCTTCTTCCAGTCCAGCGTTTCTCATGATGTACTCTGCATAGAAGTTAAATAAGTAAGGTAACAATATACAGCCTTGACGTACTCCTTTTCCTATTTGGAACCAGTCTGTTGTTCCATGTCCAGTTCTAACTGTTGCTTCCTGACCTGCATATAGGTTTCTCAAGAGGCAGTTTAAGGTGGTCTGGTATTCCCACCTCTTTCAGAATTTTCCACAGTTGTGATCCACACAGTCAAAGGCTTTGGCATAGTCAATAAAGCAGAAATAGATGTTTTTCTGGAACTCTCTTGCTTTTTCCATAATCCAGCAGATGTTGGCAATTTGATCTCTGGTTCCTCTGCCTTTTCTAAAACCAGCTTGAACATCTGGAAGTTCACGGTTCACGTACTGCTGAAGCCTGGCTTGGAGAATTTTGAGCATTACTGTACTAGCGTGTGAGATGAGTGCAATTGTGCTGTAGTTTGAGCTTTCTTTGGCATTGCCTTTCTTTGGGATTGGAATGAAAACTGATCATTTCCAGTCCTGTGGCCACTGCTGAGTTTTCCAAATTTGCTGGCATATTGAGTGCAGGACTTTCACAGCATCATCTTTCAGGATTTGCAAGAGCTCAACTGAAATTCCATCACCTCCACTAGCTTTGTTCGTAGTGATGCTTTCCAAGGCCCACTTGACTTCACATTCCAGGATATTCGGCTGTAGGTAAGTGATCATACCATCGTGATTATCTTGGTCGTGAAGATCTTTTTTGTACAGTTCTTCTGTGTATTCTTGCCACCTCTTCTTAATATCTACTGCTTCTGTTAGGTCCATACCATTTCTGTCCTTTATCAAGCCCATCTTTGCATGAAATGTTCCCTTGGTATCTCTAATTTTCTTGAAGAGATCTCTAGTCTTTCCCATTCTGTTGTTTTCCTCTATTTCTTTGCATTGATCGCTGAGGAAGGCTTTCTTCTCTCTCCTTGCTATTCTTTGGAACTCTGCATTCAGATGCTTATATCTTTCCTTTTCTCCTTTGCTTTTCGCTTCTCTTCTTTTCACAGCTATTTGTAAGGCTTCCCCAGACAGCCATTTTTTATAAATAGTAGTGTATATATGTCAGTCCCAATCTCCCAATTCATGAGATTCTTAATTTCAGCAAGTTCCTAGGTGATGTAATTGTCACTGGTCCAGGGACACAGTTTAAATAGCTAAGCCCAAGAGAAACTCTAGCATATCCTCAAGGGACATACACAGAGACACAAAGATGTTTGTTAGAGCTCTGATGGTATAGTGACTGTTTGAAAACTGCTGAGGCAAGTGGATGGCAAATTCATATGGCTGAATGCAGGGGTTAAAAGGAACTGAAGTTACATGTACCACCCCAGATCTGTCTTAAAATCAGTACTGAATGGGAAACAAGCAAGTTGTAGGAAGAATCTATAGAATCTAACATTTAAAATTGTAAGTAATACTGAATATTTTTAGGGCTGTACACCTATACAGATAAAGAATACAGACTTGCATGGTAATAATAATTATCAAGTTCATGATAGTGATTACTTGGGCAAGAGAGAAGTTTAGGTATAGCAAGGGCATGTGCCTCTTCAGTTGTATTTTAATGCTTTAATTACTAAACTAGATGATAGATGAACCCGCAAAATAATACAAGGGTTTGTCATATTGCTTTCTGGTTTTTGTACATCTAAACTATCTCATTACATTAAACAAAACAAATAACTTCATTTGTTGGGATGGAGAACTTGAGGCTCAAGAACTTAAAAATAGAAGATATAAATTATCTCATAAAGAATTTGTATTCTGATTGCATGTTGAAATTAAATTTTGTGTATCAGTTAAAATATAGTATTAAAACAAAAGGAGAACTTAACCTTTTGTGCTGAAGTTCAAACACAGGCTGTACCCCTTCCTCATTAACATGCTGCTTTAAATTTACAAAACTAACCAAAAAACAGGAGTTAACCAAGTCAAAGGCAAACTACCTTCACAAGGTTTGATCTTCAGAAGACTGAATCAGAGTTTAAAACAAAGTGACTAAAAATAACTGGTTTACTTTTGGCCCTGGCACAAAACATTTTTTGTATCAGATAAAATATGGCCATTAAAAGACTCCCTTTATTCAAGGGAAATGAAAACCACCACACCAGAACACTTAACAGCAAATGCAAAATGAGTTTAAAAAGCCTCAGAAGCGTCCCTCTTAGTTCATCTCCTCGTCTTTAAGTGGCAGTGAAGGAAAGCGTGGGGTGGCATGAGAAAAGCAGGAGGATGGTTTTCAGTTTCTCTGCCTTGTGTTAGAGCATGGTTGTACTTCTGTTCCGCCACACATCTCTTAGAAATAATGAGTGGCAGAGAGACAGTAGCAAAGCTAATGGGGTTTAGCATTCGAAAAACCTGGACTTAAACCCTGACTGTGCAAGTACAAAACAGCTCACTAAATTTGAGAAATTGTCTCTAGGCCAGTGCTGTTCAGTTGAACTTGGTGTGATGATCGAAATGTTCTGTTTGTCCACCGTGGTAGCTGCTATCTTTGTGTGACTGCTGAGGACCTGAAATGTGGTCAGTGTGATAAAGGAATTGAGTTTTTGATTGTATTTCAATTAATTTAACTTGAATAGTTACAAGACTAATGGCTACTGTAGAGGACAGAACAAGTCTAGAAAATGGAGTATTCTCCCTCTCATGGAGGATCCCCATTTGATAATAGACATGAAATACCCTAATAAAAGGCTCTACTATTAAACTGTCCTGCCTTGAAAGGACTTCAGAGATGAGTAGACTGTGTGAGTCTGCCTGGGTGGGCCTGTTTCTTTCACAAAATGTTAACACTGGTGCTAACCTCCACACAAGCATTCAACTCTGACTTTTTACTGCCTGATGATGCAACTGATGGTGTCTGCTGTAAAGAAGCTTTGCTTCTTCCTCGTTTTGCTTTTTTTTGGCCTCGTGGTGACGAAACAAAAACAATTACATTTTCAGAAACCTAAAAGGCCCTGAAGCTGGGAAAGATTGAGGGCAGGAGGAGAAGGGGACGACAGAGGATGAGATGAGATGGTTGGATGGCATCACCAACTCGATGGATATGGGTTTGGGTGGACTCCGGGAGTTGGTGATGGACAGGGAGGCCTGGCATGCTGTGGTTCATGGGGTCACAAAGACTCAGACACAACTGAGCGACTGAACTGAACGAATTCTTGATTAAATTTTTATGTTACTCTATTTGACATTTCCTTAAATTTCTGGAAATTTCTCATTTTCTCCAGTTAAGTTAATATCATTGAACAACAACTGCTTTAAACTAGACAATCTATCTGCACAGGTTAAAAACATACAAAGAAGAGTTCCCTGGTGGTCCAGTGGTTACAAATCTACTTGCCAAGGCAGGGGACATGGATTTGATCCCTGGTCCGGGAAGATCCCACATGCCATGGAGCAACAAAGCCCGAGCACCACAACTACTGAGCCTGATCTCGGAGGGAGAGCAGTGAATGGTCCTGAGGAGAGATCTTAGTTCCCTGCCCAGGAATTAAACCCGAGTAGCCTGAAAGAAGACCAAGAGGCTACCCATTAGACCACCAGGGACTCGGGGCTAGAAGCAAACTGACCCTGGTTTTTGCCCCTATTAGAAAGCAAGAATGTTTCAAGGAGGCAAAAACTGTAAAAACAGGTACAAAGTTTATTATTAGAGGCACAGCACAATGTATGGGAGAGCACACAGGAAACCAGTTTGTTTATCCAACTCAGAAGCAGGGCAGAGATACACACCCAAGAGAAAGGATATGGGCACCCTCTCTAACAGGGAGTGCAGTGCATCAGACACTAGGCGGAAACACACCTGGAGAGAAATGCGGGTGTCCTGAGTGAGGAGGAGCAGCACAGTACTGAGGTGACGTCATGCACTTATGAGGACAGTCCTTCTGGGTCTTTGCTTACTCTTGGCCAATTGTTTCTCTTTTCACACCTGAGTGGTCCATAGATCCTCCCCAAGATGTATGCACAACTTTTTGCAAAGAAGGATCCCACTGTCGAAGCCTATGGCTGCATATCTACACTGATTATGGAGTGGGGTCCCCTTACTTTTCGATTCTCAAGAAGACTTCCTGAGCATGTAGAGACAGGGAAGTCTTCCTTGACCTCAGGAGTAGGCACCTTATCTCTTTGCTTTAGCAGAACTCAGCTTCTACCACTAGCTTTGTCCTTGGAGTATCTGGGTGAGAACAAAGGCTCAGTTTTACCCAGAGACCCACTGTCTCCTGCCTCAAACCCTTGCTCTAGAGTCTGTGCTCCACTAGAGAAGCCACTGCAATGAGAAGCCTGTGCACCACAATGAAGAGCAGCCCCTGCTCATCACAACTAGAGAAAGCCCACACACAGCAATGAAGACACAGGGCGGCCCAAAAATAAAAACAACAAAACAAGTTTAAAGTGAGTACACTGGTCAGAAATACATTTAAAAAAAATATATACAAAGATATCCATTTCAAGAAAGACAAATCAAGCAGCACTGATGTTACTTTATAGTGTTTATTATACTAAAAGTTGCTCCTATGAAACAGTAGTGATTTTTTGGTCCATATCTTATTTTCCATTTGACTTTAAAACATTTTACATTATTTACAAAATAAATTGCAATTTTCATGATACATATTTTTTTCCTGATGCTTAAAATACTACTTTCAAGAAACTAAAAAACAGGGTGACTAGATGTACTGAAAAGTACATGCTGAACATATTTAATTACCACAGTAATTTAAAAGTCCTGATCTTTACTTCTTAAGATTAAAATTCATTAACATGAAGTCATTCAACAATCTCTGGGATTTCTCTGTTATCCACAATGAGACTATGAATAATCCCTTCTTTCCGCTTGCCGCTACTGACAGCCTTTATGTAACAGTCATGATTCCCAATATTGAAGTGAGTTTCAGTCCCATCATCTACAAACTCACCCTAGGCAAACAAAAGTAGGAGGAATTAGTGTTTCAGAAACATTTATCTTTGTCCAGAGCATTAACATCACCAAGAAAGGGAGGCATGATGAAGTACATGTTAGCTCAATGGTAAGCTTTGCAAAATTAAAATTATAAGCTTATTTTTAGGTGTTTTAAGGTCTAAGTTATAAATTCAAAGTCTTTTATTTGTACCACTATAGTCTTTAAGAATCTTGTTTCAGAGGAAAAAAAAAAAGTATATCTCATGGCTATGTGACTATAACATATACTATGCAGATAATACAGTCTTTTCAAAAGTAAAAATGATAGGAAATTTGTGATTCCTTCTATACAAAGAATGGTTTACATGCATTGCTTTATGGCATCCTCACAATAACCTGATTGGAGTATAATTATTATCAACATTTTATACATGAGGAAACAGGCACACAGTCATTAAATAACTTGCTGAAGACCCCACTCAATAAGGGATGGAGTGTTCTTCGCCACTCTAAAAATCAGATTCCTCAGGCTATAGGTGGCTTACAATAAATAACAACATAAATAACATAAAACCTAACACTATTGTAAGAAGAGGGTGCAGGAATACACAGAAGAACTATACAAAAAGATCTTCGTGAGCCAGATCACCACGATGGTGTGATCACTCACCTAGAGCCAGACATCCTGGAACGCAAAGTCAAGTGGGCCTTACGAAGCATCACTACAAACAAAGCTAGTGGAGGTGATGGAATTCCAGTTGAGCTATTTCAATCCTACAGGATGATGCTATGAAAATGATGCACTCAATATGCCAGCAAATTTGGAAAACTCAGCAATGGCAACAGGACTGGAAAAGGTCAGTTTTCATTCCAATCCCAAAGAAAGGCAATGCCAAAGAATGTTCAAACTACCACACAAATTTCTCTCATCTTGCATGCTAGCAAAGTAATGCTCAAGATTTTCCAAGTCAGGCTTCAACAGTATGTGAACCATGAACTTCCAGATGTTCAAGCTGGATTTAGAAAAGCCAGAGGAACCAGAGATCAAATTGCCAACATCCACTGGATCATTGAAAAAGCAAGAGAGTTCCAGAAAAACATCTGCTTTACTGACTACACCAAAGCCTTTGACTGTGTGGATCACAACGAACTGGAAAATTTTGAAAGAGATGGGAATACCAGACAACCTGACCTGGTTCCTGAGAAATCTGTATGCAGGTCAAGAAGCAACAGTTAGAACTGGACATAGAACAACAGACTGGTTCCAAATAGGGAAAGCAGTACGTCAAGGCTGTATATTGTCACCCTGCTTATTTAACACATATGAGGGTAGGTCATGTGAAATGTTGGGCTAGATGAAGCACAAGCTGGAATCAAGATTGCTGGGAGAAATATCAATAACCTCAGATATGCACATGACACCACACTTATGACAGAAAGTGAAGAACTAAAGAGCCTTTGATGAAAGTGAAAGAGGAGTATGAAAAAGTTGGCTTAAAACTCAACATTCAGAAAAGTAAGATCATGGCATCCAGTTCCATTACTTCATGGCAAATAGATGGGGAAACGATGGAAACAGTGACAGACTTTATTTTCTTGGGTTCCAAAATAATCACTGCAGATGGTGACTGCAGCCATGAAATTAAAAGACACTTCCTCCTTGGAAGAAAAGCTATGACCAAGCTAGACAACAAATTAAAAAGTCAAAACATTACTTTGCCAACAAAGGTCCATCTACTCAAAGCTATTGTTTTTCCAGTAGTCATGTATGGATGTGAGAGTTGGACTAGAAAGAAAGCTGAGTGGTGAAGAATTGATGCTTTTGAACTGTGGTGTTGGAGAAGACTCTTGAGAGTCCCTTGGACTGCAAGGAGATCAAACCAGTCAATCCTAAAGGAAATCCATCCTAAATATTCATTGGAAGGACTGATGCTAAAGCTGAAACTCCAATACTTTGGCCACCTGATGCGAAGAACTGAGTCATTGGAAAAGACCCTGATGCTGGGAGAGATTGAAGGCAGGAGGAGAAGGGGATGACAGAGGATGAGATGGTTGGATGGCATCACCGACTCAAGGGACATGAGTTTGAGTAAGCTCCGGGAGTTGGTGATGGACAGGGAAGCCTGGCGTGCTGCAGCCCATCGGGTCACAAAAAGTTGGACACGACTGAGCAACTGAACTGAACCGAGTCTAGACTTGCTGCATATGGTACAACAGCCCTTGGCCACAGGTGGCAATCACGCATGGAATGTGGTGTGTCTGAAATGAGATACACTATTATAGGGGAAAATATACAGTGGATTTGGAAGACTTAGTATGAAACAAAGAATGGTTAAAAAAAATTCATTGGAAAATTTATATATTTATTACATTTTAAATAATATTTTTGATACAGTGACTTAAATTTTTATTAAGAAGAACTTCACCATAAGACTTTCGAAATGTGGTTATTAGAAGTTATATATGATGCTCGTATCTGTGGCTCATAGTATATTTCTGTTGAACAGCACTGATTTAGAGTAAAAAGATAGGGGCCAAGGAGCACAGAAAAGTAAGGAAGAGCATGAGGCTTAGAGGATAAAAATGAATTATGCCAAGAAGCAAAAGAAGCACTATCAGATGTACAACTTGGCTATGAGCTTCCTGGCAGCCAAAGCAGACAGAGCAAGGCCCCGTCCCGTTGCTAACATTATCTAACCAGAGAAAGCACAGGAGGCATCAGAGAGGGAAGCTTTTTGTTTTTCTCTGGGAAGAATCTGGCCAACACGGATGTGTACTGACCACCACAAGGACTGGGGGTGGGGTGCTGATCCTGGAGTCCAGTGTATTCTTTTAGCCCTTTTCACATTGAGCTTTGCAAAAAGCCTTTAGGGCATACTTCTGTCAAAATCAATTTAGAGAGAAGAGCAAGGGTTGAGTGATACAATCCTTGTAAATTGCTTCTTGGCAATCTGACAGATACATAATCTGGTCATGATGCTTTGAGATGAAAAGGAAATGGAGAAAAAAAGCTGCAGTTCACAGGCAGCGAGAGCAGGTGCGCATAGTGCTGGGGAAGGCTGCCTGACACAGAGCTGCCAAAACTACCTTGCCAACTAGGCTGCTGTTACAAGGAGGAGACAACTGGGTGAGAGAGAGGTATTGTCCAAACACTTGTGGCTTCTTGTCAGTTAGGAACAAAGACATTGTGGATGAATATTATTTCAACTTCTTGCTTATTTACAACCACATTCTTGAAACAATGCTACTTTTGCACAGGAGAATTCCTGGAGGGTTGGAGGGAATGTGACCCCAAACTGCTGACTCTTCATCTAGAAATTTCCATGGTAGGACAGAAAGAACAGAAAGGACCACCAGGTATGGCATCGGGCACCCAATCCATGTTAATGGTAACTGAATCTGGTCCAAAACAGGCCCTAAAATATTGAAGAGCTCACTAAGCCTCTCTGCATAAAAGTCTCAATGGGTAGATGGAACCGGAGGGTGGCTCAAACGCTGACATTCAATTTTGAGTGAACCCTGGTTGCATTTCCCTTTAAGAATTAATATCAGGATTAAGAAACAGAAACACATTAATCTTTGTAACTTTTGATTTCTGGCTTGTGCACTTCCTTAGAAGCAGTTGCAAGGCCCAGCAGATTCTAGCTTGTCTACTGAATAAATTCATTCCAGGCCTTCCCTCCAAGGACTTCTCCTCACCCTCCCAGACCTACAACAGATAAAGAAGGTAATAGCAGCAACCACAATGGGTAGCTAGCTACAGTATGCCGGCAAAGAGAGCTTCTCATGCTTTTCATCATCTCTAGCTCTGGTGTCACAACTGAAGTCAGCACGAAAGGGGACACCCAGGATGGTATGCCCTACTTGCCAGCTGATCCCATAACACGTGGATATTTCCCCCCAGTGATTCCAGTTCCTAGGCCCACACTGCCTGGTGTCCAGGACTGTCTCCTCTGCCTCACTTCCTCCATGTGCTGTGCACACCATGATTATATCCTACCTACTTGAAATTCACATCTATACTTATCCCACCACAGCCATAACAGTGCAAGGCAGCAAAAGTCCAACACACTAGGGTTTTCTCGGCTACAACGAGCGGGGCAGCCTCTCAGCACTGCTACTCTACAAATTCCACTTGTCTTCTGGGGTTTGTGACAGTGCCCTTTCCTGTTTGCCTTTGTCTCATCTGACATGTGTGTTTCGTTTCTTTTTCACAACCTTTGCTTTTAGAAAGTACCATCTGTTTTGAGTGTATGGTGTAAAGCTTTCCTATTCAGAGTGTGACCATGGGCCAGCAACTTGGGCATCACCTGAGGACATGTTAGAATATGATTTTAGCAAGATCTGAGATGATTCTGTGCATGCAAATTTGAGAAACCGTAGTATAAAGCACCACTTTAACCAGGATAAACACAAGAGGATGCAACCTTTGGGAAGGAAGTTTTAAAATGTGGGCTAGATCTTTTTAGGATAGAGGATCGTCCAGGAAAGGACAAGCAGGGTCCAAGGCTGGTGCCAATCACCAGATGAGTTGTTTCCAAACTCTCACTACCCCAGGCACTGCGCAGGAAAGGGCTTCAGATTCTGGAGTCAGGATTACTTCATCTCTTTTGTTTTTAACCAAAAGGACCTTCATTAATTATAAATATCTGCATCGTTAGGAAACACAGCAACGTTTCACTGGTCACTCATGCACATGGTGACAGTGATCAAATGATCAACTTACCGCTGTCTCCATTTTTTTACCATTGCACCACACATCCAGAGTGTCTTTCTCTGTAAAAGTAACCGATTACAAAAAATTATAACCTGGGATTTAAAGATAAAGTTAACTCTTTATTATTTTAAGAAAATTTTGATACACTGGATTTTGAAAACTCCACTAACTTTTCATGGCTTTGAAATTCTTCCAAATTTGAAGAAATTGTGTTTTTTTGTTCAGAGACAAAATCAAAATGAAACCACTCTTTTAAGACAAAATTATGATATATACTGATGAAGATTTGTTACAGAAAATCTATAAAGGAGGATGCAGACAAATGAATGTAACGAGACGTTTCCATATGAGAATGTCCTTTTTCTTAAACATCACCTGAAGTGTCTTAATTAAATTTCTAAGGTCTGGTATTGAATCAAAGAAGGGTTTACACACTCCTTGGAAGAAAAGTTATGACCAACCTAGATAGCATATTCAAAAGCAGAGACATTACTTTGCCAACAAAGGTCCGTCTAGTCAAGGCTATGGTTTTTCCAGTGGTCATATATGGATGCGAGAGTTGGACTGTGAAGAAAGCTGAGCGCCGAAGAATTGATACTTTTGAACTGTGGTGTTGGAGAAGATTCTTGAGAGTCCCTTGGACTGTAAGGAGATCCAACCAGTCCATCCTAAAGGAGAGCAGCCCTGGGTGTTCATTGGAGGAATGATGCTAAAGCTGAAACTCCAATACTTTGGCCACCTCATGCGAAGAGTTGACTCATTGGAAAAGACTCTGATGCTGGGAGGGATTGGGGGCAGGAGGAGAAGTGGACGACAGAGGATGAGATGGCTGGATGGCATCACCGACTCGATGGACGTGAGTTTGAGTGAACTCCGGGAGTTGGTGATGGACAGGGAGGCCTGGTGTGCTGCGATTCATGGGGTCGCAAAGAGTGGGACACGACTGAGTGACTGAACTGAACTGAACTGACTGAGGATTACAGTATGTTTCCATTTAGGGTATCAATATATTTTAGCAAATTAAAGAGTGCCATGGACTTTTTCAAAACTTACATATTTCAAGTAATATAATATTTGACCTTATCCCTTTAATTTTTCATTTTTATTTTTTGGATTGTAGCCAATATTGCTTTCCTTTTTCAGGGTCTTTACCCTTATAGATTATTACAAAATACTGAATAGAGTTCCTTGATCTATACAATAGGTCCTTGTTGGTGATGTATTTTATATATGCAGTGTGCGTCTGTTAATCCCAAACTCCTAATTTGTCCTTCCCCAAATTTTCTTTAACATCAAGAGACTAGATGATTCTCCCTGCCTCTCATACTAACCCACCTGGACGATGGCACAAAGAAACCACAGAAAAGGCTGCATAGCATTCATATAGACAGATAGCAATTTAGCCTTAAATTTCACACTGCTGCTGCTGCTGCTGCCTCTAAGTCACTTTAGTCGTGTCCGACTCTGTGCAATCCCATACATGGCAGCCCACCAGGCTCTGCCATCCTGGGGATTCTCCAGGCAAGAATACTGGAGTGGGTTGCCATTTCCTTCTCCAATGCATGAAAGTGAAAAGTGAAAGTGTAGTCGCGCAGTCGTGTCCAACTCTTAGTGACCCCATGGACTGCAGCCTACCAGGCTCCTCCATCCATAGGATTTTCTAGGCAAGAGTACTGGAGTAGGGTGCCATTGCCTTCTCTGTAAATTTCATACTGAAGAGTACAATAATCTCTATTCATTTTGTTATGATTTCACTTTGGGGAAAAGTTATAGAATCATAATAAAAAATATAGTATTTGATGGACTGTGCTGAATACAGTGCTGACACAATAGAGCAAAATGTTGCCATGATACACTTGGGCATTAGCTAAGTGGCCACAGTTCACTCCAGGGAAAGTGAAAGTCACTCAGTCCTGTCTGACTCTTTGTGACCCCATGGACTATACCATGGAATTCTTAGGCCAGAATACTGGAGTGGGTAGCCTTTCCCTTCTCCAGAGGATCTTCCCAACCCAGGGATTGAACCCAGTTCTCCTGCATTGCTGGCAGATTCTTTACCAGCTGAGCCATAAGGGAAGCCCAAGAATGCTGGAGTGGGTAGCCTACCCCTTCTCCAGTGGATCTTCCTGACCAGGGAATCAAACTGGGGTCTCCTGCATCGCAGGTGGATTCTTTACCAACTGAGTTATATGCATGCCATGTGCACAGACAGATATATGTGCATTTTGGGGAGGATCCCCAGAACCACTTGTGAATGTCAGGGTCCCCCGGAGTGTCAGGAGAGAAGACTATAGTCATCAAGCAGCCAGAAGACAAGCTTTGGTTGTTATAACAAAGACTAGAGAGAAGCAGGACCTGTGTGTTTACAAGGAGTCTGGGGGTCAAAGGCTGCCTGGGGTTCAAGGATGAGGTGCCATCTGACAAGCCATCTACTCCAGGAACAGAGTCTTTTCTCCCTGCACGTTGAGACAGAAGCCTCACTTGGAGAGTGGAGAAAGGACTTTGAGCTGGGCTAGAGGCACGGAGAGAAAGGCAGAGGGTCCAGGAGATATGGGAGTGGCCACCCAATGGCAGCCTGGCATAGTATATAACAGCTGTATGTTCTGACAATGTAGACGCAGTACAGTTGGAAAATGATATGCAAAAAGTTGTTTTAAATTGTGCAAGCGTACTTGCTAAGTCGCTTCAGTGGTGTCTGACTCTTAGTGACCGAACTGTAGCCTGCCAGGCTCTTCTGTCCATGTGATTCTCCAGGCAATACTGGAGTGGGATGTCATGCCCTCCTCCAGGAGATCTTACCAACCCAGGGATCCAACCTGTGTCTCCAGTGGCTCTGCATTGCAGGCAGATTTTTTACCACTGAGCCACCAAGGAAGACAAATTTTGGGCAGTCACTGTATTAATGGTGGTAGAGTATTTCTGTTGTTAACTGAGATTAGTATGTACATAATTATGGCACAAAGGAAATAAGTAATTATATTCTATTTGCATCATCCTCTGTGTCCCTGAGAAGAAGGATTCTCAGTGTGGAAGAAGGAACATAAAGATATTAGAGGAGATTAAATTAAAAAAACTGGTATCCTGGAATTTGAATTATAAGCATCAGTATGAACTCATAAGCTATTTTATTTTTTGATAAAGTCTCTCTCTCTTCCCCGTTCCTCCCGATATCTATCTACCTATGAATGTACACAGTTCCCTTGACTCAGGAGCCGATCTAAGGAGCACTACAATGGCCAAAAATGGGACAATTTGAGCATCAGTAAGGATAATAATTGCAGTGTACTGAAACACTGCAATTTGTTTAAATCCACAAGTTATTTGGGAAGCCCAATGATTAAAAAAAAAAAAACCTAAATGATCACCTTTAGGAAAGAAAAAGGAATCAATTTAATATCTTGAAAACTGGTAGTTAAGGGAAAACAAGCTGTGATCCTACATTTGTCATACAAAATGTGCCTCTGTGTAACTAAATAGTAGACAACAGGAAGTTTCTCACTGTATGAGCACTCCAGCTAACGAACAAGAAATGATGGAATCAGAATATATCCATCTGCCAATGAATTAATGAATGAATGAATCCATCTGCCAATGAATTAATGAATTAATGAATCCATCTGCCAATGAATTAATGGATATAGACACTTAGGTATTAGTGGTGCCAACATCAAAAAATTAGACAAAGCAAAACCATGTGCCTCTTGATAGAATAAATATAATGTCTTACCTGAAAAATAAAAAAACCTTAAATTTGATCAATTCTTCAAATACCAACTTGCAGGAAATACTAATAGAAGAATATCACAGGAATGGAATCCACAAAATTCAGAACATACCCTCTCCTCTTCAAGAAAAATCTGACCCAATTTCTTTAATAAATAAACCATACAAGAGGGTTTTCTTTTTTTGGTTTGTTTTTTTCAACCATGTGCATTTATTACTTGATAAGTATTTTTCATTCTTAAAAAATTTTTCTAGCATTCAATTAAACTATACTCTCTTAAAAGACATGGATAGTCTCTTCATTTACGTGTCTTCAAGGCCTGGTACATAAGCTGCCATTTATGAGGTTCTCAGTATTATCTAAATCAATCAATAAATCAATGAGGTGATCTACATAATGTTGGATTCCCTGGTAACTCTTAGTGATTGGAGGCTACTTCATACGGTAAAGAATCCACCTGCAATGCTGGAGACCTGCGTTCAATCCCTGGATTGGGGAGATCCCCTGGAGAAGGGAATGGCAACCCATTCCAGGATTCTTGCCTGGAGAATTCCATGGACAGAGAAGCCTGGTAGGTTTGCAAATAGTTGGACACCACTGAGTGACTAACACTTTCACTTTCAGTGATATGAGAAGCAGAAAATACTAGGAGTAACCAGTAATAAACAAAGGTAGCAAATGCTTGTCTTTCAAGTTTTGTAGGCTGAGTGAAATCAAGAACACAAATGGCAATCTGTAACAATAGAACTTAGCTTAAGGATCAATGGCTTACTTTTTATTTTTTAATCTACTTTACCTGGACGTTGATTATTTTGATCTGCTGTAGTCCTAAACCTAGAGAAAAATTCCCTTCTTTCTGATAAACCTTAAATTTCCAACTGCCTTCAGACATTCTTTTGAAGAGAAATATCAAATAATGACAAATTAAATGTCTACATCAATATTTCTCTTTTTAAACCCAAGTTTATAATTTTCAAATCTACCACTATAAAATCTGGCTCTCACATTTTCCGTATAAATCGGTCAATTCAACAAATACTTCATTCCCAGAGGACACGTGAGAAACACACCTGCACGTACCACTCTCCTATTCAAAGCTCCCATGAAAGGTCTGGAGAGTTAGAGGAACTGAAGTAAACAGCTATCATAAAAAGCCAACGAATTCTGCAGAAATGGCTTTCACTTACCTAACACAACTCTAAAGTCCTCACTATCCAAATGTAATACCCAAGTATTGGTGGTTTTTGATCTGTTCTCCATATACTTCTTGAGACTTTTCCCATTAATTTCCAGAGTATATTCATAAGCAAAACCACTGACAGCATCGATATTTATGGTTGCTTTTGTCTTTGCAGCTCCAACGCAGAAGGTTTCTTTGCCCACCAATTTGAACATCCATTCTTTTCTTATCACTTCCTAAGTAATAAAATACGGAAGTTAAAAACATACAAATGGGAGAAAATTTAATGTTTAACTTTGGAAATAATATAATTAAAGGGAATAAATGGCAATGCTATTTAGATGTGATTTTATTACTTCATGATACAAAGATTTTAGAAAATAAAGGCATTTTAAAGTTAAATATTAGATGTTATAGTCTATGAATTCCACAACTATTACTAGTCTGCTTTTTATGGCAAAATGATACAAGCCAATATACATATAACCACTGTAAGGGAAAAGCATTGAATTCACAGTGGATGAATATACATTAGCAAAATCGAGCTTCTCTGTACACTAGATTTCACAAAGTACCATTTTTTCCTACCTTCCCATCTACATACACCACTCGTTTGCCTGATGTGGTCCCATGTTCAAATTCAATTTTATGGACTCCATCACTTAAAGCAACTTCCCAAACAGCTACAAGATCTGTCATTTTTTCCAGGCTGTAAGGAGGGCTAAGGGAATAAAATTAAGCAATTATAATAGGCAAAAACAGTAACAGAATAACCAGTTAATCCTTCCAAGATGAAAATATCAGATCTTAAAAAGCCCTAAAATTACAAAATATTAAAGTGATACAAGCTAAGAAAGCCTACTTACAATCCATGTAACTATTTTCACCCTGTTATGCATTCTTCTTTTAAGATGAAATTACTATCTATGGGTATACAGTCAGATAATTCCAAAGTCACCTTAATAGTAATAGGATTAAGAATCAATCAGTTTATCCAGGACAGTATTCTAAGCTTGGCCACAGAAAGGTCAGTAAAAAGTTTCTACTCCTCCCTCCTGTCATTTAAAAAGCACAGTATTTAATTTTGGTTTTATCATTTCAGATCCTATCACTCTAAAGCAAGAATTCTTAGAACCTTTTATATTTGAACCAATAACTAGGGATTCATTTTAACAAAAAAGGTTCTAATTAAAAATACTAAGACTGAGGAAAAAAAGTCATAGAAGAAATGTTCCATAATAGATACAAAAATATTATGGAACACAGTAATCTTGTCATTATTTCAGGAAATCTTATTAAAAATATAAAGAATTCTGTCTTGTGATGTTTCTGGCACAACTTAAACATGTATTTTATATTAATGTCTTAATATAAAAATATATTATATATAATGCATATATAACATATAAGTAATATTTTTATACTGATACAGATTTTTAGCTTTGAGAGAAGTAACATTACAGCAGTAATGTTCATAGCTAACAGTTATTCAGTACTTACTGTGTGCCAATCACTGTTCTAAGAGCTTTACACACATTAACTCAAAGAATCCTCACCATGAGGGGGGTACTGTTATTCTCTATTTACAGATGAGGAAACTGAGACTCAGAGAGGCTAAAGGCTTGTCTAAGATCACAATGACAGTAAGTGGCAGATAGGGTATAATTTTAGGAGTCTGGTCCCAGAGTCTATTCTCTTAACCACATCCTCCTCTTCATTCACTCTGATCTTCTTTGTAGGCTCTGAACCAGAAACAGTAAATAGGTTTTATATCATTTTGGAAGTGACTGCCAAGAATTTTGTGCTGAGAGGGATGTGCAGACCTCACATCCAGGTTTTATGGGAAAGGATGCCTCGTTAGTGGTGACCACCTCCACGCCAGGTGTTCACCACCCTTGCTGGAAATCACAGAGAAGCAACTATGCATTCTGCAGTATTACAAAATGTATTCTCCAAAAAAGTAGCCTGGATACTCTCCTGAATGATTAAAGCCCATCCTTAAAGCTTCATAATCCAGTTTTATCACAATGCAAGACATTTACCTTTCGTCATCTTCAAAGATAGGACTGTCATCTCCAGATGCCATGGTTGGCAAAACAGTCTTTAATCCAATTAGGAGCCAGGAAAGAAAAAAGCAGAAGTGCAGCAAAGAAAGATTGAGAGCAACAAAGATGACACGTGCAGAGAGTTTTTCTAACTTTGCAATCCATTTCTTAAAATGCATGCAGTTTCTGATGAAACAGCTTTTACATACAATAGAATTGCAATCTCTAATTGTCAGGGAAATAAATTAAATCATGCAAATCAGCCAGTCATATTTTTCCCTGTTATGGATTTATAATTTCCTAAAACTAAGAGAATAAACTCTAGTTTATTTCAAGTATCATACCACATCAGAGGTGCAAGAGACGTAGAGGTCCTCTGGGTCCCTTGCTTCTCAGATTGAGAAGTCCCAAGGATAAGAGGCAGTAGGTCAGGGAATACAGAAAACCCCAGGATAAACAGAATACGCCCTCTGGAGGCACCATGTTACATGGTAGTAACAAATTTAAAATTCAATCTTCATATTAAAATTTAGAAAGTTGTATTATGGTACAATACATAATTAAAAAAATTTTTTAAAGATAACTTCAAAGAAATGTTAAGCTTGCAGGAAGGAGCAAAGGATGTACTAGTTTGCTTTCTAAGAGCAAACTTAATTTGCCCACTTACTCAAACCCACTTAATTTACTAGTGCCAATAATGAATTTATAAAAGTTATACGGTTGCTCAGGTCACCAGAAGAGTCCAAGCCAAATCCAGAGTCCAGAACACCTGTGTAATTATCTGGGCTATAATGCTAAAAATCAGAAGCACATGTAATACTCACATGCATAGGAAACCATCCACATTTGAAGATTTAGGATTAACAATTGTACCCCTGTCAAACCTACCGAATAATAAATTCAACTGTTTTTTTGCTTCCAAGACCTACTCTAGTCTAGTCTTTTCCATATAGATGTCCAAGGGTGCTTTTTCCTTGTAAAAACGGGAGATTGCCAATCTTTTTTTGTCTGGAAATAACCAAACGTGACAAATAGCTTTTTAAAAGATATTAAAGAAGAGCTTAGCACCCATAAAAGCAACCCAACAGGCAAAAAAAAGCTAAACATTTTAGAATAAAAACTAAAGATTCAAAATACATTGTACCTAAAATAAATCCCTTTTTAAAAATTAGCACCTTATATATTTGTGGATTTTTCTAGTCTTAAATATACCTCTTAGGATACCTCCTATGAAAGTGGAGGGTATCCTGCAACTATCAAAGCAAAAAGAACACAGAGCAATAGAGTAAGCTAAATAGCATAATATAACCTAGGGTACGTGTATTTTGTAAATTAGAGTAGAGTTTGGGACGTCACTCAGATTTTGCTCTACAACTTTTAGAGACTCTAGAATGTTCAGTAATTCAACAAACTTGAAAGAACTGCCCAGTTTTTCACTTTAAGGAATTTCAAGTATTACCACACTAAGATAAGGCTTATTACTACTACTAAGTCACTTCAGTTGTGTCCGACTCTGTGCGATCCCATAGACAGCAGCCCACCAGGCTCCCCCATCCCTGGGATTCTCCAGGCAAGAACACTGGAGTGGGTTGCCATTTCCTTCTCCAATGCATGAAAGTGAAAAGTGAAAGTGAAGACGCTCAGACGTGTCTGACTCTTAGCGACCCCATGAACTACAGCCTACCAGGCTCCTCCATCCATGGGATTTTCCAGGCAAGAGTACTGGAGTGGGGTGCCATTGCCTTCTCCAGATAAGGCTTAGTACCCTCTTAATTATATTTCATATACAGCATAAAAGACAACACAAATTAGAAGAGAGGTTAGAAATCAAAGTCACATAAAATATACTTCTCTCTACTATCAACATTCATTCATACATTCAACATTTATTTAGGGAGTATCAGTTGAAGGTGTTGAAAATGTTTTGGAAATAGTGGTGATGGCTGTACATCATAAATGAACTTTATGTTCATTTACATCACTGAACTGGACATTTTTAAATGGCTATTTTTATGTCGTATATTGATCACAACTTTTAAAAATTAATACTGTAATACACAAAAAACCCATTGAATTGTATCCTTTAGATGGGTGAATTGTAAGGTATATGAATTATATCTCAACAAAACTAAAAAAAAAACAACCCGAGTGTCTTGCCAGTAGTGTTTTTTGGAATACGATTTTGCTTATGACCAAGAGATGATCACAGCTGTCCATGTCCCGGGTTTCTACCTTACTCATTTGAATAATAAATTTACCTGTCACACAAATCTCTAAGCTACTGTCATATTCTAAATTCATCCGCCACGCTAGCAGTCGTCAGTCACTCATACACCAGGCACTAAGCTCAGAGTGAGAGACTGGAGAGACAAAAGATGATTACAGCACAGCCATGGCACTGTGGGTAAGGGAAGCAGTAAAGAACAGAACAGGGCTACCCAGGTGGCTCAGAGGCAAAGAATCTATCTGTCTGCCAAGGCAGGAGGTGGGGGTGTGGGGGTGAGTGGGGGGATGTGGGTTGGGGTGTTGGGGTGGTGCTGTTCATAAATCCCCGGGTCAGGAAGATCACCTGGAGAAGGAAATGGCAACCCACTCCAGTATTCTTGCCTGGAAAATCCTTGGACACAGAAGCCTGGCGCGCTAAGTCTCAAAACTGTGTCAGACACGACTTAGGGGCTAAACAACAAAGAACCAGAAAAAGTCTCCAGAGAAAGGATCCTAGCCCTGCCAAATAGGTGGGAAGACCAAGGAAGCCTATGCTTTAAAACTTGAGAGAAAGGAATTCATCCATTGTCATTTAAAACTTATACATACATTTAATTATCAGGACCATGAGACCAAACTGGAAAATGATCATTACAAAGAAAAATTCCCTCTATTTCAGCACACACGTTTTAAAATGTAAGTAAAACGGATGGAAAAACAAATTCCATTTATTTTCACTGATAAGGACAATGTCACTTACTTGAACGTTTACAGGTCTTCACGGCAAGTTTCTTGAGGCTCTAGTGACACATCCCTCAGCATAATCATTTAAAATCCCTGTCCTACCAACTCAACATCCATGTTTCAGAGTAGGACTTTACAACGTTTCCACTATTTATCTAATCCCAGCTTGAATTTTGCTTTAACTTAGGTTTAATCGTACTGGGGACTGTAATGGTTTATCCAAGCTAAACCTAAGTCGGTTTTAAAAATTACTAAGGTATTCAGGTTCTTTTCAGCAAAGCTCTAGGTAAGGCCAGCTATTGAACAAACTTAACAAAGAGGTGTTGACGGTGTCCGCAGGATCAGCACTGGGACCTCCAACAAGGTCTGTCAGTTAGCTCTCTGAGCCAGGTGTTCCCAAATGTGAGGCACAAAAACCGCGAATAACTTTTCCAAGGAGCATTTTGCAATGAGTACCACAAGCCTCTCTACACAATCAAGAAACCAGACGGAACAGCGCTCAACGAATCGTTTTTTGTAATAGCTAAGAACTGAAAACCACCTGTTTGTTCACCATCGTGAAGATAATCCGTGGAGTGAATCACAGTCCTGTCACTCAGCAAGCATGGAGCTCTGGTCAGGCGCGGAAAACCTGGCACCAAAGCACCGGTTCGCAGCCAGTAAAAAGGATGGAGACAAACATCAGCCGCGCGCAGACGCGTGGGATGTATTGGTAAGACAAAGAAGCCAGGCTGCAGCCCTTTGTGATCCGGGTTCTGCAAAAATACAGCCGGCTCATTTTTGCAGGGAAAAGGGGACTGGAAGGAAAGACACTTTAATGTGAATCCGGTGCTCCCCGGGAGCGAAGGTTCGGCTCCTGCGCTTCCTTCCCTGTGACGTCTGCTCCACTCTTCCGACTGCGACAAATAATGAATTTATAGTCGGGCAGAGGCCGGAGCCGCGGGTTCCAGGGCCTGGCCGGGCAGTAGCAAACCGCCGCCAGGCCGGGTCTCTGGGAGACGCCCGGAGTCCCCTACCCGCCTCCCGCGCGGGCCTAGGCCTCACCGCGGGGTCGCACCGCCGCCAGGGCACCGCCCACGGCCCAGCACGCCCGCCGCCGCCGTCGCCGCAGCCCGGAGATGGCGGCTGCTCGCACCGCGGCGGGGGCGCCCGGCGCTGCGCGCAGGGGCTTCCGGGCCGGCCGGGCCGCCCCACCTGGGACGTGAGGCTCACCTGGGCGCCGTGGGCCTCTGGGGGGTCTGGGCCCAGAGACCGGTGGGTTCCGCCGACTGGACCTCCTAGGCCCTTCGCCGAGAACCAGACGCAGCCTCCGCGGAAGCGAGAGCTCCGAGCGCGCCGACTCTTTGTCGCGCTTCAGGTCCCCGAGGTGCCCAGCGCCGACCGCCGCCCGCCCCTCCCCCGCGCGGCGACCCAACCCACGCCCGCGGTCCGCGCGGCCGGCTTTGCACTCTTACTCCCCGAGACGCCTCCGTAAGAACCAGCTGACAGCGGGCGCTGTCTGGACACTGGAGCGAACCCGGTGGGCAAAACCAGACCTTGCCTGCTCTGAAGCCACGGGGCAGGTAAAAACGATCATAGCATTGTGTCCTTGAAACTCTGTAAAGCTTCTGATTACTCCTAGAAAGATCAAAACTCGTTAGGATGGGCATGAGGCCCCATGTATGATGTTGCCCCGGTCTCCCCTGGCTTCCTTGAGATAGATCCTCAAATGATGTGAAGTCCTTCACCCCAGGGCCTCTGCAGATGCTCTTCCCTTTGCCTGGACGCTCCTCCCTGCCTCTTCCCTTAGTTAACTTCCATTGAGATTGAGATTGTTCGTCACATAGCATTTCCTAAGAAAAACTATCCTAAGACTTGCAACACCTGGAATTCTCCTCAGTTCTGTTCAAGTTGTACAAGTATTCGTGTAATCTTTGTTGAATGTACAGCATAATAGAGTTTCCGCGGTGGTTCAGCGGTAAAGAATCCGCCAGCAATGAGGTTGGTAACCTGGGTTGGGAAGATCCCCTGGAGGAAGCACCACAACCCACTCCAGTGTTCTTTCCTGGAGAATCCCATGGACAGAGGAGCCTGGCGGGCTACAGCTCATGGGGTCGCAGTCGCACAGGGCTGAAGCGACAGAGCATGGCTCCCTCGCAGCTTAATAGTAGGCTGAGGTTTGTGAAGTCAAGGACCATGGCCGCTTGGTTCTCACTGTAGCAGCTCCCACGTCTGCACAGTGCAGGCTCCTACTGTGCTCTGATAAGTGTTGTTGAATGAATGAAGAGTAGACCTGAGTAATGTTTCAGGTGGCCTTGATTTTCATTAAGAAGAGACAGCAATAACTGCAGAGGAGGGGATGGTTGAGTGGGCCATCTGAAAAGAGCAGTGAGTGGTTCCTGTGGAAAATGGGTTCAGCAGCAAAACCAACATGTGAAAGGGTTCTCTGGGGGCTCTGAAGATTTGAGGGCAAAGGGACATACAGGTCCCAGTGTATAGTTTCTTCCCTCAGCTTGGTGTTAATGTAAAGGATTGTTTCACCTCTGGGATTGGTAGTGAGGATGCTGAGCAAGTATGTGAGAGAACAGCAGTTGAGAAATAATAATAATAAAGAAGAATCTATTGATTAGATTAACTAGTCTTCGAAGTAATGGACTGAATTCCTAGGGAAATTATGTTACAGGGATTCTGCTTAGAGAGCACTGATTTCCTGTTTGCTACCCTGTATTGAATGCTCCCTGGAGACAAAGACTTTTCATACTTGCATTTTCTTCTGCACCGGTGTCTTGAATAGAGACTTTTCAATAAATGATGATTGAAAGAATGAACCAGGGAGATAGGGGAGAAGGCAAAAGGCCCCAGAGTGGAAATTTCCAGAAATAGATGAAGATGCGTCCCTAATTCCTTTTTCTTGTCCTTAGATCTTCTGAGAAACACTTGTGAATTGTTGGGTTAGGGCCAGGAAACCCTGGTTGGGCAGCAGCTCAAAAATATTGTTTAATGAAGAATCTTTTCTTGTAAAACTTTGGGAATCAGAATATCTTTTACAAGACCAATAAGGTATAATTTATTGAATGCTTGCTTTGTGCCTTGTATATTATTGCCTGTAGTTCTCACAACAGTCCAGTAGTTATTCCCATTTTACAGAGACTCAAAGCCCTACAGCGGAGAAGGCAATGGCACCCCACTCCAGTACTCTTGTCTGGAAAATCCTATGGATGGAGGAGCCTGGTAGGCTGCAGTCCATGGGGTTGCTAAGTGTCGGACACGACTGAGCGACTTCATTTTCACTTTTCACTTTCGTGCATTGGAGAAGGAAATGGCAACCCACTCCAGTGTTCTTGCCTGGAGAATCCCAGGGATGGGGGAGCCTGGTGAGCTGCCGTCTCTGGGATTGCACAGAGTCGGACATGACTGAAGTGACTTAGCAGCAGCAGCAGCAGCAGCAGCAAAGCCCTACAGAAGTTGCAGGACCAGCACATGAAGCCAGCCTGTATCAGAATCTGCTGTTAGAAAAGTATTGTACATGAATATAGATCCTGTCTTGGGGGTCTGGGCAGCCCCTCTGCCTAAGGGCCCCAGAGTGCAGAGGGGTTCAGCCCACTCATGAAGTGCATTCAAGTCTGTCCCTTGCATAAGTGAGGCAGTCTGATACCGCCGCTGGCTTATTCTGCGAAATATTCTGCGAATTCTGCAAATGTTTCCTTCTTGGGTATAGATTCTGGGATATCTGGAATTAAGGAACATACCAGTTTAGGCTGTATTTTCTACCTACTTATTCCCTGGGCCCAGCACACTGGAGGTAGGCATGGCCAGTTGTTATCAAAGAGGATTGTTATGAAAAGAAAGTGTGAACAAAACACCGTGAAAGGTATTGACCTGAGTGTGAAACATACTCGCCTGGTGATCCTGCTTTTGACTTTATTTCCACTCTCAGATTGTTTTCTTGTTTCCCGAGAAGTGCCTGGATGTTCTTGCTCTAGCCCCTCAAACTACTTCTCACCAGCCCACCCATAGACATCAGTGATTTATTTTAAGAGAGTGCTTTCATTCACAAGAGTCCATGTTTTCATTGGGCGTCCTTTGGAGAAGGGAATTGTTAATGAATTAATGGATTTCCTGAAATTACTTCTTAAACAGCAAGAATGGACATCAAAATTAAAGGGAAATGTTACATCACTTGATACCTACAGGTTTAAAACTTTCCACGTGCCCTTCCAGTATTGGTCCAGCATGACTATCGGCTATGTGTGAATGGAAGCTGCACAGAGACGTTCAAATGAGCCCAGAGCCCAGGATTCTGGACTCAGCGGATTGTGTGTCAGCACCAGTCCAGTAACCAGTCTCCTGCTCCAGCCAGGCTGCCTCTGCTTGGGCCTCCCTCCTTCAGCACAAAGAGCCTCTGGCTCCACCAACACAAAACATGGAAAGTGGAGAAGGATCAGACCAAAATGAATTTATAAACTTAAAACCAGAAACATTTGACAGTTTTAGGAGAAAATAAGATTTTGGTCTGAGTCATCTGGAGAGTGGGGTTTGTAGATTCACCCTTACTTAGACCAAAGAACCAAAGGAAGGCACCTTTAAAGTGTCTAAGGAGCATTCCAAGGCTTGTGTTTCAATTGGTTAAGACAAAAATCTGCATCGTTTACTTTGAAAATTTCCAGTAGTCATGTATGGATGTGAGAGTTGGACTGTGAAGAAGGCTGAGTGCCGAAGAATTGATGCTTTTGAACTGTGGTGTTGGAGAAGACTCTTGAGAGTCCCTTGGACTGCAAGGAGATCAGCCCTGGGATTTCTTTGGAAGGAATGATGCTAAAGCTGAAACTCAGTACTTTGGCCACCTCATGCAAAGAGTTGACTCATTGGAAAAGACTCTGGGAGGGATTGGGGGCAGGAGGAGAAGTGGACGACAGAGGATGAAATGGCTGGATGGCATCACCGACTCAATGGACATGAGTTTGAGTGAACTCTGGGAGTTGGTGATGGACTTGGAGGCCTGGCATGCTGTTCATGTGGTTGCAGAGAGTTGGACACAACTGAGCAACTGAACCGAACCAACAGAGAAAAATGCTTATATTCCCAGCACCAGAATTGACCATTTTTAAATACTGGCTCAATAAAAAATCCCAATGAAACTGTGCAACTCAGGTTGGATCTTGAACCCGTGGCTTATTAATTTAGATCACACACTGGGTCTCAGGATGTAATGAAGCTCAGGTTCTCGGTGTAGAAAGATTAAAGTGAGAGGCAAAGTGATAGATAAGAAGTGAATTTATTTGCACAGAAACACTCCACAGACAGAGTGTGGGCCATCTCAGAAGATGAAAGTTTCCCAAATATGGTGTGTTTTTATTATCTGGGTAATTTCATAGGCTAATGAGTGGGAGGATTATTTCAACTATTTCAGGGAAGGAGTGAAGATTTCCAGGAATTGGGCACTGCCTACTTTTTGGAGTTTTATGATTAGCTTGGAACGCATGGTACTGTTGAGTGTGTCATTTAGCTAATGAATAGAATCAGTGTTTAGTGAGGCTTAAGGTATATTGGAAGTCGAATCTTCCACCATCTTGGAGCTAGTTGGTCCTAGCCAGTTTTTATCATGTCCTATAGGTATGTCATTTTAAAAATGTTGTACCCTTCCCCCTTCCCTCCTGTTTCACTAGTAGAAGGAAATACTGAAAATAAATTGGTATTTGACTTTCAACCCTAATACCTTTACTTTCTTCTCCTCCCTGAAGACCAACATTTTCATGAATTTGCTATGTTTGCTTCCAACTCCACCTTCTATAGTTATATATAGAAATAATATTTATTTTTGTCGTTCAGTTGCTGAATCATGTTCAACTCTTTGCAACCCCATAGACTGTAGCATGCCAGGCTCCTCTTGAATCCATTTTCCTCAGATGGGGACTTGAATCTACGTGTTGGGACTCAATCCCAGCCAAAACGTAGTTTGTAAACTGAACCCATGAAGCCAGGACTTGAAGCCATCCAAAGCCCAGTCTGGGACTCTAACCCATGACGCCAGGACTCAAACCCAGCCAAAACCCAATTTGGGACCCTAACCCACGTGACTAGGACTCAAACAGCACTAAAACCCAACTTGGGACTTGAACCCATAATCTTTTAATTAGAATCACTCACCTGGTACCTGGACTTCCTAAGGCTCAAGTTCTTTGTGTATCAGTAAGTAATTCAGCGAGAGGCAAAGTGATAGGCAAGAAGTAGATTTATTAATATAGGATGCTTATAAGTGATGCAAGTGGACAGGCAAAGGAGCTCTGCCCCAAGGATTGACTGAGCTACAGTTTTATATTGAAAAAAGGGGGGGAGGGGAAAAGCCCATCTTCTTCAAGTAGACATAGATGCAGAGGTAAGGCATACATTGTGAGCTCCTCCTTCACTACCTCCTCCTTCTTAATAGGTAGAGAAGTGTCTGATGCTATGAGGTCAAATTGGATTATCGAATTACTAGAAGGGTGGTGACATTTTTCTTCCATCTAATGGCCTGGGGCATATCTTGTGGTTTTGTTTATGGTTTTATAGTTCACTTCAGGTGCTAAGTCCTGCTGACTCTTTGCGACCCCATGGACTGCAGCATGCCAGGCCTCCCTGTCCATCACTAACTGTCAGAGTTCACTCAGACTCATGTCCATTGAGTTGGTGATGCCATCCAACCATCTCATTCTCTGTCGTCTCCTTCTCCTGCCCTCGATCTTTCCCAGCATCAGGATCCTTTCAAATGAGTCACTTCTTCACTTCAGGTGGCCAAAGTTTTGGAGTTTCAGCTTCAGCATCAGTCCTTCCAATGAATATTCAGGATTGATTTCCTTTAGGATTGACTGGTTGGATCTCCTTGCAGTCCAAGGGACTCTCAAGAGTCATCTCCAACACCACAGTTAAAAAGCATCAATTCTTCAGCGCTCACCTTTCTTCACAGTCCAACTCTCACATCCATACATGACTACTGGAAAAACCATACCTTTGACTAGCAAAAACCGACCTTTGTCGGCAAAGTAATGTCTCTGCTCTTTAATATGCTATCTAGGTTGGTCATACCTTTTCTTCCAAGGAGCAAGCATCTTTTAATTTCATGGCTTCAGTCACCATCTGCAGTGATTCTGGAGCCCCCCAAAATAAAGTCTGCCACTGTTTCCACTGTTTCCCCATCTATTTCCCATGAAGTGACGGAACCAGATGCCATGATCTTCGTTTTCTGAATGTTGAACTTTAAGCCAACTTTTTCACTCTCTTCTTTCACTTTAATCAAGAGGCTCTTTAGTTCTTCTTCACTTTCTGCCATAAGGGTGGTGTCGTCTGCATATCTGAGGTTTTTTATTTCTCCCGGCAATCTTGATTCCAGCTTCTGCTTCATCCAGCCCAACATTTCTCATGATGTACTCTGCATATAAGTTAAATAAGCAGGGTGACAGTATACACCCTTGACATAGCCCTTTCCCTATTTGGAACCAGTCTGTTGTTCCATGTCCAGTTCTAACTGTTGCTTCCTGACCTGCATACACATTTCTCAAGAGCAGGTCAGGTGGTCTGGTATTCTCATCTCTTGAAGAATTTTCCACAGTTTGTTGTGATCCACACAGTCAAAAGCTTGGGTATAGTCAATAAAGTAAAAGTAGATAGTTTTTCTGGAACTCTCTTGCTTTTTCAATGATCCAGTGGATGTTGGCAATTTGATCTCTGGTTCCTCTGCCTTTTCTAAAACCAGCTTGAACATCTGGAAGTTCACAGTTCATATACTGTTGAAGCCTGGCTTGGAGAATTTTGAGCATTACTTTGCTAGCTAGTGTGTAAGATGACTGCAATTGTGAGGTATTTTGAGCATTCTTTGGCATTCCTTTTCTTTAAGATTGGAATGAAAACTGACCTTTTCCAGTCCTGTGGCCACTGCTGAGTTTTCCAAATTTGCTGACATGTCAAGTTCAGCACTTTCACAGCATCATCTTGTAGGATCTGAAATAGCTTATCTGGAATTCCATCATCTCCACTAGCTTTGTTTGTAGTGATGCTTCCTAAAGCTTACTTGACTTCACATTCCAGGATGTCTGGCTCTAGGTGGGTGATCACACCATCGTGATTATCTTGGTCGTGAAGACCATTTTTGTATAGTTCTTCTGTGGACTCTTGCCACCTCTTCTTAATATCTTCTGCTTCTTTTAGGTCCATGCCATTTCTGTCCTTTGTTATGCCCATCTTTGCATGAAGTGTTCCCTTGGTATCTCTAATTTTCTTGAAGAGCTCTCTAGTCTTTCCCATTTCATTTTTTTCCTTTATTTCTTTGCATTGATCATGAGCAAGGCTTTTTATCTCTCCTTGCTATTCTTTGGAACTCTGCATTCAAATGGTATATCTTTCGTTTTCTCCTTTGCTTTTTGCTTCTCTTCCTTTCACAGCTATTTGTAAGGCCTCCTCAGACAGCCATTTTGCTTTTTTGCATTTCTTTTTCTTGAGGATGGTCTTGATCCCTGTTTCCTGTACAATGTCACGAACGTACATCCATAGTTCTTTAGGCACTCTGTCTACCATATCTAATCCCTTGAATCTATTTGTCACTTCCACCTTATAATCGTAAGGGATTTAATTTAGATTATAACTGAATGGTCTAGTGGTTTCCCTACTTTCTTAAATTTAAGTCTGAATCTGGCAATAAGGAATTCATGGTCTGAGCCACAGTCCACTACCGGTTTTGTTTTTGCTGACTCTATGGAGCGTCTCCATCTTTGGCTACAAAGAATGTAATCAGTCTGATTTCGTTATTGACCATCTGGTGATGTCCACGTGTAGAGTCTTGTCTTGTGTTGTTGGAAGAGGGTGTCACTGTGACCAGTGCATTCTCTTGGCAAAACTCTGTTAACCTTTGCCCTGCTTCATTCTGTACTCCAAGGCCAAATTTGCCTGTTACTCCAGGCGTTTCTTGACTTCCTACTTTTGCATTCCAGTCCACTATAATGAAAAGGACGTCTTTTTTGGGTGTTAGTTCTAGAAGGCCTCGTAGGTCTTCATAGAACCGTTCAACTTCAGCTTTTTCAGCATTACTGGTGGAGCATAGATTTGGATTACTGTGATATAATGGTTTGCCTTGGAAACGAACAAGAGATCATTCTGCTGTTTTTGAGATGCATCCAAGTACTGCTTTTCGGACTCTTTTGTTGACAATGATGGCTACTCCATTACTTCTAAGGGATTCTTGCCCACAGTAGTTGATTAATGGTCATCTGAGTTAAATTCACCCATTCCAGTCCATTTTAGTTTGCTAATTCCTAAAATGTTGATGTTCACTCTTGTCATCTCCTGTTTGACCACTTCCTCTTTGCCTTGATTCATGGACCTAACATTCCAGGTTCCTATGCAATATTGCTCTTTATAGCATTTGGACTTTGCTTCTATCACCAGTCACATCCACAACTGGGTGTTGTTTTTGCTTTGGCTCTGTCTCTTCATTCTTTCTGGGGTTATCTCTCCCCTGATCTCCAGTAGCATATTAGGCACCTACCAAACTGGGGAGTTCATCTTTCAGTGTCCTATCTTTTTACCTTTTCATACTGTTCATGGAGTTCTCAAGGCAAGAATACTTAAGTGGTTTTATAGTTAAGTGAGTCAAATTGCCAGCATCTATTGGATCATAGGAAAAGAAAGGGAATTCCAGAAAAAACATCTGCTTCATTAAACTACTCTAAAGCCTTTGACTGTGTGGATCACAGCAAACGTGGAAAATTCTTAGAAGCGATGGGAATAGCAGACCACCTTACCTGCCTCCTGAGAAACCTGTACGCCAGTCAAGAAGCAATGGTTAGAACTGGACATGGAACAAAGGACTAGTTCAAAAGCAGTCAAGGAGTACATCAAGGCTGTATATTGTCACCCTGATTATTTAACTTACATGTAGAGTACATCATGTGAAATACAGGGCTGGATGAATCACAAGCTGGAATCAAGATTGCCAGGAGAAAAAACAACAACCTCAGATATGCAGATGATACCACTCTAATGGCAGAAAGCAAAGAGGAACTAAAGAGCCTCTTGATAAGCGTGAAAGGGGAGAGTGAAAAAGCTGCCTTGAAACTCAACATTCATAAAACTAAGATCATGGCATCCAGTCTAATCACTTCATGGCAGGTATATGGGGGAAAAGTGGAAACAGTAGCCAATTTTATTTACTTGTGTTCCAAAATCACTGCGGAAGGTGACTGCAGCCATAAAATTAAAAGACGCTTGCTCCTTGGAAGGAAAGCTATGACAAACCTTAGACAGTGTATTAAAAAGCAGAGGTGTCACTTTGCTTACAAAGGTCCATATAGTCAAAGGTATGGTTTTTCCAGTAGTCATGGATGGATGTGAGAATTGTACCACAAACAAGGCTGAGCACTGAAGAATTAATGCTTCAAATTGTGGTGCTGGAGAAGACTCTTGAGAGTTCCTTGGATTGCAAGGAGATCAAACCAATCAATCTTAAAGGAAGTCAATCATGCATATTCATTGGAGGGGCTGTTGCTAAAGCCGAAGCTCCAGTATTTTGGCCATCTGATGCAAAGAGCTGACTCATTGGAGAAGACACTGATGCTAGGAAGAATTGAGGGCAAGAGAAGGGGATGACAGGGGATGAGATGGTTGGATGTCATCAACTCAATGGACATGAGTCTGAGCAAACTCAGGGAGATAGTGAAGGACAGGGAAGCAGGAAGGACTGCCTGCTGCAGTCCATGGGGTGACAAAGAGTCAGACACTACTTCGTGACTGAACAACAACGAACAAGCCTGCTTTGTTGAACAGTGTTCCAGTAGCTTTCTTGAGTGATCATTAACTTACAGTAGCCTCCCGAAGTTTATTAGGTTTCCTTCTCTATCTGTAGTCCCCTATTGGAACTTCCTACAACTAACTGTGTAACTGTCCTATTTTATTTCTATCACTCTGTCCTCCACTATCTCCCAGAGTTTGGTCAAATTCATGTCCATTGAAACAGTGATGCTATCTAACCATCTCATTCTCTCCTGCCCACTTCTCCCTTTGCTTTCAGTCTTGCCCAGCATCAGGATCTTTTCCAAGAAATTGGCTCTTCATATCAGGTGACCAAAGTATTGAAGCTTCAGCATCAGACTTTCCAGTCAATACTCAGTGTTGATTTCCTTTAGGATTGACTAGTTTGATCTCCTTGCAGTCCAAAGAACTCTCAAGAGTCTCCTCCAGCACCACAATTCAAAAGCATCAATTCTTCAGCACTCAGCCTTCTTTATGGCCCAACTCTCACATTGTACATGATTACTGGAAAAACCATAGCTGTGACTATAGGGACGTTTGTCGGCAAGGTGATGTCTTTGCTTTTTAATACACAGTCTGGGCTTGGCATAGCTTGCCTTCCAAGGAGCAAGCATCTTTTAATCTCGTGATTTCAGTCACTGTCCACAGTGTATATAATACAAAGTATACATGCGTAAATACTCTTGGCCATGATATAGTTCTGTTTTTAAAAATTATGTACATGGTACTATAAGTGCCAACTGGGAATTTGTGTGAGAGTAAGACGGGATTATAGGAAGCTCATACTTTGGCATTCACATTGTTGCCAGAGCTGCTCTAGGTCTTTGTTCAACCCTCCATCCCTTGCCTTTAGCAGGAGTTAACCTAAATCTTCAAGTTAAAATGTTCAGAGATAAGAAAGGAATCTATAAACGAAAAAATTAGATAGGGACTTCCTTGGTGTCCAGTGATTAAACCTTTGCTTGCAATGCAGGGGGAACCAGTTCAATCCCTGGCTGTGGACCGAAGATCCCACATGCCTTGTGACCAAAAAACCAAAGCATAAAACAAGCAGTATTGTAACAAATTCAATAAAGGTTTTAAAAATGGTCCACATTAAAAAAAAAAATCTTAAAAAAAGCCAGATGGAACCAGCTGGGACCAAGATGGTGATGAATCTGACCTACAACAGACCCTGAGTCTCATTATACTTTGATTTAACCACATGTAGTTAGCATATTAAATGATACACCTATCAGCTGCCATGACCAGACAGTAAGGACCTAAAACGATAAAAACGGAGTGGCACCCCACTCCCTTGGAAAAAGCCCTGCCCCTTCCCTGGTAGACTAGTGCACGGGCCTCCCCATCAGTAGCCTCACCCCTCCTCCCTTTGTCTTTATTCTTTAAAATTAAATCTCTCTTACCAGGTAGGCAAGAAGTTCACCTGTGAACTTAGTTCCCACTTCTCTATTCTTTGGCCACTGAATAAAGCTTGTGCTATGTCCATCTCAGCTTTGGTTTTCTTATTCATTCAGACTCAAAGGGAAAAAGAACCCTCTCTGGCGAGGCAGAGAGCGCAGGCCAGGCTAGGGCTGAGTACGGTCCATACAACTTAATTTGATAACAATGTCACCATCATCATTACATTTATTCAGTATTTATTGACAGTCTGTTATATGGCAGGTCACCATCTGAGGGGCTATAGCAATGAGAAGCACTGATGGCTTTTCCTCACTCGTGAAGTTTATGTTCTAGAGGAGAAGGCAGTTGCAAAAATGAGCAAACGGACTGAGGGATTTCCTCCAAGATGTCTCCCAAAGACCCTTACTCCTTAATGTTCACATCCTTGTATCGTGCTCACCCACGTTTCAGCAAGTTTGGTTTGTGCAATCATCAGCATACAGCAGTAGTGACGCTATGGCACATCCAAGATCAGGTTATGAAAAAGACATCAACTTCTGTCTTAGGTGCTCACTCATTCTCTTCATCACTTCCTCTGTGGGAAGCCGTCATATACATGGACACTCAGGCAGCCTGTGGAGAGGCCCACTTAACAATTATCAAACTGAGGCCAGCCGACAACCATACAAGTGAGTTTGGAAAAGGATCCTTTAGTCCACTTGAACCTTGAGATGACTGTATTCCTGGCCAATGTGTTGACTGCACCTTCATCTCATCAAAGACTCTGTCTAGACCTTCCAGTTAAGCTATTCCTTTATTCCTGACCCACAGAAACTTTGAGATAAATGTTTGTTTTAAGCTGCTATGAATAGGGGTAATTTGTTATGCATCAATAGGTAACTAATAAACAGACAGATGAAATAATTGCAAATTGGAATAAGCACATACACCAATCTCATGGTAGAGTAGATGCCCGTTGTGAGAAGTGATATAGTCAACTGGTTAATGAAGTGGTTAATGGAGCCTGAATGCTGGTTTCAGATCCTGGATCTGCCATATACTATAACATAGCAGTGTGACTTTAGCAAGTCATTTTCCTAAACTTCTACTTTTGAATTTGGTCATTTGTAAACATAACAACAGTACTTACATTAAAGTTGTGAAGAGTCAACAGGTTGAAAAATGAGTATGCTTAGCTCAGAGCCTGAAACATTTTAAGGGCTCAATTCATGCAACTATTGTTGCTCTCTATGGATTCTTGAACATTTGTTATTAATATATTTGCCTGAGTTGTTTGCTAATTGTTTTTCATACTGGAAAATGGCTACTGAAAGAGAATGCTGCTGAATAAATCTGACTCAAATTTAACAAGATAATTCAGCACTGTATTGAGCACCTACTATGTTCCAGGGACTAAGCTAGGTTCTGGAAAAAGTTTAGTAAGGTATGATCCATGTCTCCAGGTGTTCAAATTCTCATGGGGAAATGCAGACCAAATGTATTAGTGTAATAAAGGATTCTAAGTGTGAAAGACTTGTAAGTCAAAGAATCTTCAACTCATCACTAAATGCCACTCATATGTGGTATACTCCTTGTTGCGGGGAGCCACCTGATAGTTCTATACCCAGGAGAGAATTTGAGAGTCAGTTTAGAAGTTTAGAAAATAGATATAATTGCTAACATAGGCTGTAAATTCTACAGGGAAGTCAAAGCACAGAGGAAAGCGGTAAGATGAAATGAAGACAGGCTTTGGATCTCAGCTTAAATGTCACTTCTTCAGAGAGGTCTCCTGCACATAACCCTATTCTCTTCCTGCATAGCACGTATTATAATAGCATGATTATTTGTATTTGTTCCATACTTCTCTTCTCAACTATACTGTAAGCTCCACGTGGGAAGGAACTGCACCTGGTTTACTCGCCACTGTATACATAACAGCATCAAGTTGAATCTGGGATACATAACAGTTGCATAATAAGTTTCTGTAAATGAACAAATGTTAAATGAGTGTTTGAGCTATTTGAATCCTGGTGGGTAGATGAGGCCCATAGAAGACTCTTGAGACCAGCACAGCAGGACACTGAGCTAAAGACTGAACTTGTGTGCAGAGTCCTTCCTTTGCTAGCAAACAGAAGAGCTAGAAAGGCCTTCGGGCTCATAAGAAGGAATTCCTTTGGAGCACATGTTATAGAGCTTCCTTCCCTCTATTTGCTACATACAAAATCCAGAAGCGAATAGAGAGAGGTTGTATTGTTAGTAATTAGAAAATAATCAGTCTTTTTGTGCTTTGCAAATTGTGAAGGATACTGGTGATCCTGCATCTAGTGTCCATTTTCCTCTCAATCTTTATAGGACTCCAGTTTTACCCAAATAGCCATGCTTCCACCTTACAACCCATGTGACTCAAGGAGCATCCATCCCACTGCTAATTCCAATTACGCTAACTCCTTCTCCCTGCTGGAACTCAGGCTTAAATCATCTGTACATTTGCCAGGCAGTTACTGATTGGAGGCAGAGTGTGTGCCTAAGTGACCTAATTGGCTCAAAAAATCAGAAGTAAAGATTTCAGATGGAAAAGGAAGCATGTGGTCCTGATTGCTCCTGGTAGACATCTGGACCAGCGCTTTCATTTGAATTTGAAACTTACTATGTTTACAGCAGAACACAGGGAAAACTCTTCCTAGATACTTTGATAAACTTGATAGCCTTTACTTTCCAATAACTTGTCCTTGATAGCTTGTTGAACCACTGAATCAACCTAGTCCAAAGTCTGTGTTGCCTCTGGATGACCGTTATATGAGATAACAATTTTCTTATTGCTTAAGAAGACATTTTCATTCAGTGTTCTATTTATAGCTCAAATAATCCTAATTGACCAATGATATTTGGCCTCCTACCTATAATTAAGCAGTGACACTCAGAAAAGTGGGTAAGTTCCCATATTACCCTGGAAAAGTCAAGAAGTGAGATTCTTTGTGTTCCAAGTGTTGAAGATGAAAATCTGCCGACCATTGCTAGTGTAAGTAGCTAAGTAGGGAATGGGCATGGGGTAGTGGTGAGGTGAGGACAGGTTTCCATGGGCAGACAGACATAGAAATCAAACTCACAGTGGCCCCAGCTGCCTGGAAGGAGGCTGAATATGGACCTGAAAGTTGAACCCTAAAAGCTGTGACCCTGAGACCTCCTTGTGAGAGACACGGTGACTGATACCTTCCATGGGATATCCCTGTTGGCCATTGTGGGACCTGTTATGCTACAGACCTGCATCCTTTGACCAATTGGAAGGTACAGGTTGTCAACAGTGACATCGTGTGGCTACAAGGTGCAATGACAATGGCTGCCAGACCTCCCCTTCAGGTGTATGGCAGCTGGATTTTACCTTGGGAATTTCTGGGTCGCTTAACCTGTCATGAGTTTTTGAAAAAGGTGGACAGGGGCCCAGTTTTTAGATTCTGAATTTATTAAAGTGATCATTAGAGGATTTATATAATTTCCTTTCATGGAAAAAGCAGTATTTGTACCCTGTAGAGCGATTTTTTTTTTTTTGTTTTAGTTTTTACCTTTATATCAGGATGCAAGAAAGTTAGGCTTGAAAATCCACAGACAAAAGCCTTTCCATTTTATACTTCTTTTGAAAATTCATCTATGGTTCCCCATCACCTCCAGGACAAAGTCCCAGCTCCTTAGTGCATCTGCCAAGGCCTTCTTCCTCTGACTCTCCAATGACACAACACACTCCTCAGCTTCCTCAGGAAGCCTATTATATTGGCCAATGCTTTGGAAGTTAGATTTTTAGGGAGTGGATATGAGCTGTACCAAAGGAGCCCAGATTTAACTACAGAAAAAAAAAGTTTTACTGAGCACTTGTGAACTAGGCATTATAATAATATGTTTTGTTGGCATTATTAGCTTAATTTGCACGTGAAGTTTTCCCTAAATACCCACAGGAACAGAGTAAAGGGCCAAAGTATGTGATTAAATAGTTAATCCCACTAGGGGATTGAAGGTAAAGTATGGGAGACTCCTGTAAGTCAATGACCACCCAAGAAAGCAGGCTTGTTTAGCAACAAAGCCAGGTAACAGAAGCATGAGACATGTCCCAAAACAATAAAATGATGGTGGCATGAGACATGCATCCTGCCCAGTGAGGTCAGTAAATTAACAATTACTAGGACACACTCCTCTGCACACACTAAAAACAAAACTATAAATGAAAGATGGCATTATATTGAAAGCTGAGATGATTTACCATATTTTAGAATATATTACTGCTTTTTTTCTCATTTCCTTTGAGCCATGACAGTCCCAGTTCGACCATGCAGGGTCAAAATAACTCCCAGCCTGATGTGGAGGAGGAACTGATGATGGAAGCCTGATGTCTACTCAAGAATGAGGGAAAAGGTGACATTCTCCCCCTCCCCACTTTTCCTTTGATTATAAAACTGTAGCCCTGTTAAGCTCTCTGAGCAGCACTCCCTTGCCCATCTTGCTTGTAATAAATCAGTTCTTGTCTGTCACTTTGCCTCTGGCTGACTTCTTTCTGCACTAAGAGGTAAAGAACCTTTGACCAGCCCCTCCCACCCCACCCTCCTCTGCCCTTGAACACATTTCTGTGGTTTCAATGTCTTTCCTATCTGTTTTGTTGGGGAACTCACCATTCTTCTTATGCATCTCTCTAGGTTTGTAGTGATAGTTCCCTACCTTGGCTTGGCTGCACACTGGAATCACCTGGGGGAGCTTTAGCAAACTATTGACCCATGGGTCTGATTCTGATATATTTCACCAGAGGTCTGAGTACCCGTTTCAAATTTCTCCAGGGGATTCTAGTGGGCAGCCAGGGTTGAGATCTACTGGAGGAGGAAGAGTTCAGCGACCCAGGTAACCCTCCCTTTCTTTCCCATCTGTGCCCTGCACACCTTTCTCTAATCAAGCCCACCGTACTGCAGCGTTAATTGCAGGGTGTATACCTATCTCCCTAACTACACTTTGAACATCTCCAGTCAGCCACTTTTGCATTTCGGGAGCTCGATGTCTGGCTTGATACTTCGTCGAGATTTGGAAAATGTTTAGCGGAAGGATAAAATGTCATCAACACATTTATGTGCATCCTCCAAGTGCCAGGCTCTGCAGCGCTCAGCCAGGATCCAGAGAGTGAGAGAGATGGAAGTGCGCAGGCGCAGAGCCCTTTCCCCGCCCCGCCCCCTGCAGTCTACACTAAAAGTGAGCCCCGCCCCCAGTCGCGGAGCCAACCAGAGGGCGCGAGGCAGGACCAGCCTCCCCGGGCGGTCAGAGCAAATCGCTGCGGTGTTTCGGCCGGTGCAGAGGCGGATTCCTCGATGAGCTCCTGCTCGATTGGCCGACCTCCCACGGTGGGGTAACGGTCGCAGAGGCGGGGCCGGAGGCGGCTGAGCCGGCCGGGTTGAGAGCCCTGCGGGAGGTAGGCGGCGGCTGAGGAAGGTGAGCGGCGTTCTAGGTTTACGGAGGGGTCGGCTGGAGCCCCCGCCTGAGGGGCCCCTACCTGAGGAACCCCGGGAACTGACCTCACCTGCGCCCTGAGAGTGGTCAGACGAGCCGCCTCGGAACTGGTTGGCTCCAATTAACAGTCCCAGGATAAAGGCCGAGGGGAGGAGGGTAGCCTGATAAACCTGGTTCGAGTCTGGCTTCGCCCTTTGTGGTCTCTGATTCCGCTTGTAAAAACTCAGCGCCTCAGTTTCTTTATTTGTGGAACACAGCTGATAATTCTTGCCTTACATGGTGATTGAGAAGGTTAAATGAGGCAATGAGTGTGAAGCTTGGAGTGATTTTCGGCGCGCCCTGGATTCTGGATAAGTAGGTAGTTACTCCATCCCCATGAGTCCACCAGGACCGACCCGCTCCTCCTTTCAGTGTCAAGGTGTCTGAGGAGGTCGCTGGGCTAGTGAAGGCTAGGAATAGAAGGTGGGGGATAGATGAAGGTGTAGGTAGATGATTATCTCTTTCTCCGTTTTATTAGGTCCATTTCAGAGTGCGGGGCTCTTTATGCAGAGTCTAATTTGATTTTTATTAAGATCAATGAGTTGGAAATAACTAAAGGCTAAGAGACTTGTAACACGCAGGCCAAACAGAAGTGTTTTTGTGCCGCTTTATTTTGCAAGCATAAGGTTACACACTGTGCACGCATTATCCATGTTGGTTTCAATCTTCTGTATGAGGTTTTTGTTTTGTTTTTTACTTTCGGTCTTGCCAAACAGACTTGAGCCTTGCCCACCCCACCTTGGGGAGGAGGTGGCTGACAAGGGAATGCCGCAGCTTCTGCTTGGAGGAGTGTTCTGACTCTTTATGTAACTTCTCCTGGGGCAGAATGATTTGGTCTAGAGGAGATCCAGCCCTAATTTCGTTTACTTATTTGCGGTAAATTCAGTTCTTCTTAGGAACGTTAAATAGAGACTTTGAGAGCATTTCATGTTCCATTTATTGCAGTAAAGTGAAATATGTACTTTTGAGAAAGCTAATTACAGATTTTGATGTGACTTGACTTGAGAAAGAACAGCTACTGCCTATGCTTTATTTCCAGTTTTCCCCCCGAAAGTAGTGAAAAATAAATACATTTTAATGTATGGTGCATGTTATAGGGGTCACAGACTTATAAAGGGCGAGTTACCAAAGGAATTTTGGTGGACCTGGACAGTGCAAGGAGATAGAACTTTGTTTTGCTTATCTGTATGTGTCTTTCCAGCCGTGTATAAATGAACTCCTACCCTGCAACTGCTATTCTTATAGTCTTACTTTAGGTGTGATATGACACTGATTAAAGCAAGCTGCAGCTTCTTTGGCTTTGGGGAAGCATTGGTTCCCCAAGTTCTGGGGAACTTTTCTGATGCAAAGTTCCAGACCTGTGTCTTGTTACAGTTTGTAGTGGGGAGAAGACTGCTGCAAACCATTGGCACATTAATTTCACAGCATGGGCCCCTGAAAAGGAGGGCTTGGTCACAGGTGAAATTGTGATAGTTCTCCCTGCCTTTGCTTTTTGTATTCAGTGGTTTTTGTCTGAGAGTACTCCTGACAATAAGAATTATTCTGCCTTTGAAGCCAGAATCAGAATTGATGCTAGACAGTGATAGAGTTGGACACCCAGCTAAATGTTTTAGCACAGCTGGGAGAGGAAGGATAAGTGGAAAGAAGACCCCAGTGAAGGCACCTGGTGGTGACCATCTATGTCCATTAGCAGTTAATTCATTGATTCCAGCTTCTGTTTAGTGGTTACCACCAGTACCATAGATGCCTGCTCTGGGAATAACACAAGACCTTTCTTACCAGGAGATGAACATTGTAAGATTTGGATCTCTTATTTTTTTTGAAACATAGATGAAGATCCAGTTTCAGACATGAGACTCACTGAGTGATCATTTCATTGAGATCATCGTGAATGACAAGGTGAAAAGTACAAGAGGAATGTGGTATGACTGAGGTATGTCTGATGTGATAGATAACTCTCTCTGGGAATTGAGAGACCATGGAAAGGATCTACTAATTATGGAAAACTGTACATATGTTTCCTTTTGACCTCCTCATAATCCTATCAGGTATTTGAAGCTCCATAAAGGAAACGGAAGCCCAGAGAGGCTAAGTAACTATTTAAGATAACACAGCTGGTCACCAATTCTCATCACCACCTCTATCCTGCTGTGTGCCAGGCACTGTTCAATTAGTCCTTTGTATTTTAACTTTCCTAATCTTCCCAAGAACCTATGAGCTAAGTACTTTTATTATCCTCATTTTATGATAAGGAAATTGAGGCACAGAGATTAGTGGTTTCTTGGTTGCCTGGCAGAAGCCATGATTTAAAACCCTGCTATTCTGGCTATACCAGCCTTCTTTTGGTTAGTATTTCCTTTACTTTTGGTTTTATTGTTATTTAATAAAGTTTTTTTTTTTAATTAAATAGTGAACTTTTATTATGAAATCAAACAGAAATGAACACACACACTGAATGTGTACCTTAACAAATTAAGTGATGATACCTCCTAGGCCAGGGTAGAGAACCATGCTAGCCATGCTAAGACTGGTCTATCCCAATTACAGCTACTTCTGTACTCCCATTAGTAGCATTCTTCTGACTTTTACAGTAATTTCCTCCTTGTGTTAAAAAAAAAAGTTTTTTCCTAAATCTGTATTCTTCAGTATTAAAGTGTACCTCTTGCTCATTATTATATTAAAAAAAAATCTCTTAATCTGTAGGTTTTCCCCCTGTTCCTTTCTTTTCCTTATAACTTATCTGAAGAACTTGTCTCATTTGACCTATATATCCTACAGTCTGGATTTTGCAATTTGCATACTCATGTACAGTTGATTATGTTCTTCTGCCCTGGGTAATTCCTACACATTTGTAGCTGGATCAAAGACTGAATCAGATGCAGATTCAATTCCTTTGGTAATTCTCTAGGTGGTGTTTGGCAGGATCATAGGAGGTGCAGAATGTCTCGTTTCTCTTTGTGTTTCCAGCACCTGTTGATACTTGATGCCTGTATCTGTTCATTGAAGGCTGCAAAATAGTGATATTCTAATTTTATCATTTCTTTTACTTGTTAGTTAGAATATTAGCCCCTCAGTTGAATATGTAGCAGTAAAATCTCTTTAGGAAAGGCAGCATGAATAATTTGTTCCATTTATTTACCAATTTTTGAGAAAAAATTGGTTCCTTATCTTCTGAAGATAATTATTTTAAAAAACCTAATATCAATATGAAGTCATAAATTTTAAACATTTTATGGGTTTCAGTTCATTGCAGTTATTTTAATTATCAAAGCTAATGTGCTGTCATCTTTGAGTGGGAAGGAGCCTACTCAAGCCTATCCTTTTGCTATGACCCTACTAGTCTTTTTTTTTTTTTCTTTGGCTATTTCCTGACCAGGGATTGAACCTGTGCCCCCAGCATTGGAAACAGTTTTAACCACTGGACCATCAGGGAAGTCCAGCACTACTTATCTTTAATAACTTCCTTGTTGTCTGATATCTTAAATGAATTCTGTCCCAAATATGAAATAATTTTTTCAAGAAACTTTTTTTTCAAAAGGATCATAATCTGTATTCTAGGGATCCTGAGTCAATCATGGTTTTAGGCTTTTCTGTAGACAGGTAGATATAACTATCCTAGCTCTGTCTCTGTAAACACACACAGAACTCTTCATTTGTAAAACTGAAATTCTGTACCCATTAAATAACTCAACCATTCCCCTGGCAGTCACCATTCTACTTTCTATATAAGTGGAATCATACAGCATTTGTTTGTGACTAGCTAATATATTTAAGGTTCATCCATGTTGTAACTTAGGTAAACATTTCCTTCCTGTTTCAGGCTGAATGGGCTTTCCTCATGACTCAGATGGTAAAGAATCCACATGCAATGCAGGAGACCCAGGTTTGATCTCTGGGTCAGGAAGACACCCTGGAGAAGGAAATAGCTACTTACTCCAATATTCTTGTGTGGAGAATTCCATGGACAGAGGAGCCTGGCGGGCTACAGTCCATGGGGTCACAAAGAGTTGAACACCACTGAGCTGCTAACACTACACTACTACTTAAGGCTGAATAATATTCCACTGTATGGTTTATAGCACATTTTACTTATCTATTCATCTGTTGATGGAACTTGGGTTGCTTCCATCTTTTAGGTATATTTTGTGAGTAATGCTGCTGTGAACATAGATGTTCAAGTATCTTTTTAAGATCCTGCTTTCAGTTCTTTTGTCAAATTGCTGAATCCTAATGGCATTTCTACATTTAATTTTTTGAAGAACCACCATGCTATTTTTCATAGCAGCTGTACCATTTTATATTCCTGACAGTGCACAAGGGTTTCAGTTTCTCTACATCCTCACCAGTATCTGTTATTTCTGTTTCTTTTAGCTATCCTAATGGGTATGACAGAGAAGGCAATGGCACCCTACTCCAGTACTCTTACCTGGAAAATCCCATGGACAGAGGAGCCTGGAAGGCTGCAGTCCATGGGGCTGCTGAGGATTGGGCATGACTGAGCGACTTCACTTTCACTTTTCACTTTCATGCATTGGAGAAGGAAATGGCAACCCACTCCAGTGTTCTTGCCTGGAGAATCCCAGGGACGGGGGAGCCTGGTGGGCTGCCGTCTATGGGGTCGCACAGAGTCGGACACGACTGAAGCGACTTCGCAGCAGCAGCAGCAGCAATGGGTATGAGGTGGTATCTCATTGTAATTTGATTTGCATTTCCCTAATGGGTAATGTTGAAATATTTTCATGTGTTTATAGCCTTTTTTATATTTTCTTTAGAGAAATGTCTGTTCAGGTTCCTTGCCCATTTTTTAATCAGATTTTTTTTGTTGTTAAGTTTCCGGAATTCTCTGTATATTCTGGATTGTTTATTGTTATATTTAGTTGCTAATTGTGTCTGACTCTTGCAACCCCATGGACTGTAGCCCACCAGGCTCCTCTGTCCATGGGATTTCCTAGGAAAGAATACTGTAGTAGGTTGCCATTTCCTTCTCCAGGGGATCTTCCCGACTCAGGGATCAAACGTATGTCCCTTGTGTCTCCTGAATCAGCAGGGAAATTCTTTACCACTGGGCCACCGTGGAAGCCCCATATATTCTGGATATTAATTCCTTATCACATAGATGATTTGTGAATATTTTCTCCCATTCCATGGATTGCCTTTTTACTCTGTTGACAGTATCTTTTGATGCACAAAAATTTTAAATTTTTGTAAAGTCCAGTTTGTTTGTTTTTACTTTTTGTTGCTTATGCCTTTGATGTCATATCTAAGAAATCATTGCCAAATTCAGGATTGTAAAGCTTTTACCCTGTGTTTTCTTTTAAATTTTTACAGTTTAAGCTCTTAAATTTAGGTCTCTGATCCATTTGAGTTAATTTTTGTGTGGTCTTAAGGGTACAACTTGGGAGAAGGCAATGGCACCCCACTCCAGTACTCTTGCTTGGAAAATCCCATGGACAGAGGAGCCTGGATGGCTGCAGTCCATGGGGTCGCTAAGAGTCGGACACGACTGAGCAACTTCACTTTCACTTTTCACTTTCATGCATTGGAGAAGGAAATGGCAACCCACTCCAGTGTTCTTGCCTGGAGAATCCCAGGGACGGGGAGCCTGGTGAGCTGCTGTCTATGGGGTCGAGCAGAGTTGGACAGGACTGAAGTGACTTAGCAGCAGTAGCAGCAGCAAGGGTACAACTTGAGTCTGAGTGAACTCTGGGAGTTTGTGATGGACAGGGAGGCCTGGTGTGCTGTGGCTCATGGAGTCGCAAAGAGTCGGACACGACTGAGTGACTGAACTGAACTGAAGGGTACAACTTCATTCTTTTTACAGTTTTCACAGCAGAGGAAGAGACTGACTATCTCCTTTTGAAGGCTTTTTGGCGCTCTTATTGAAAAACATTTGACAGTTCAGTCACTTAGTCATATCCAACTCTTAGCAACCCCATGGACTGTAGCACGCCAGGCTTCCCTGTCCATCACCAACTCCTGGAGTTTACTCAGACTCATGTCCATCAAGTCAGTGATGCCATCCAACCATCTGGTCCTCTGTTGTCCCCTTCTCCTCCTGCCTTCACTCTTTCCCAGCATCAGGATCTTTTCCAATGAGTCAGTTATTCCCATCAGGTGGCCAAAGTATTGGAGTTTCAGCTTCAGCATCATATTCCAATGAATATTCAGGGTTGATTTCCTTTAGGATTGACTGGTTGGATCTCCTTGTAGTCCAAGGGACTCTCAAGAGTCTTCTCCAACACCACAGTTCAAAAGCATCTTCAGTGCTCACATTTGACAATAAATGTGAGGGATTATATCTGGGCTCTTTATTCTATGCAAATGGTCTATGCCAACACCACTCTGTTTTGATTTATGTAGCTTTGCAAAGGAGTTTTAAGTCAGGAAGCTGTTACTCCTTCAGCTTCATCTTGTTATTCCTCCAGCTTCTTTCTTCTTTTTCAAGATTACATTCAGGTGATTACATTCAAGTTATTCACGGTCCCTTGAGATTCCATATGTATTTTAGGATAGGTTTTCTATTTCTGAAAAAAATGTCATTGGGATATTGATGGGGATTACACTGAATCTGTAGATTGCTTTGGTTAGTATCAATGTCTTAATATTAAGTCTTATGATCCATGAATATTGGATGTGACCCCATTTACTTATGTCTTTAATTTCTTTGAGCAATGTTTTATAGTTTTCATTGTACAAGACTTTTACCTCCTTAGTTAAGTTTGCTCCTATTTTTATTCTTTGATGTCGTTGTAAATGGAGTTCTTTTATTTTCCGTTTTAGGTTATTCATTGTTAGTATATAGAAATGCAAATGGTTTTTATATGCTGATTTTCATATTCTGCTGCTTTGCTGAATTCATTTATTCTAATGTATGTGCATGTGCGCATGTGCGTGTGTGTGTATTAAGGTTTTTGGTATATAAAATCGTATCGTGCAAATAGAGATAATTTGACTTCTTTTCCAATTTGGATACCTTTTATTTCTCTTTCTTACTTAAATGCTTGGTGGGAACTTCCATTTCTATGTGGAATAAAAGTGGTGAATGTGACATCCTTGCCTTGTTCCTCATCTTAGAGGGAAAGCTTGTAGTCTTTTACCATTGAATATGATGTTCGCTGTAGCTTTTTCATATATGGCTTTTGTTGAGTTGTGTGCGTGCTAGTTTGCTTCAATCATATCCTACACTTGAAGACCCCAGGCTCCTCTGTCCATTGGATTCTCCAGGCAAGAATACTGGAGTGGGTTGCCATATCCTCCTCCAGGGGATCTTTTGTTTTGTTGAATTAGTTTCCTGCTATTCCTAGTTATTGAGTGTTTATCACAAGAATGTGTTGGATTTTGTAAAATGCTTTTTCTGCATCAATTGAGATGATTGTATATTCTTTTCCTTCATTCCATTAATGTAATATGTGATACACTGATTTCTTTTCATATGTTGAACTAATTCCTACATTCCAAGTATAAATCCCACTTGAATATGGTGTATAATTCTTTTACTATGCTGCTGAATTTGGTTTACTAGTGTGTGCATGCTCAGTCGCTTAAGTCGTGTCCAACCCTTGTGAACTCATGGACTATAGCCCTCCAGGCTCCTCTGTCCATGGGATTTTTCCAGGTAAGAACACTTGCAATGGGTTGCCATTTCCTCCTCCAGGGAATCTTCCCCACTCACTGTTCAAATCCTTGTCTCCTGTGCCTCCTGCATTGGCACTCAGATTCTTTACCATTTAGCCACCTGGGAAGCCTTTGGTTTACTAGTATTTTGCATCAATGCTTGTAAGGGATATTACTATTTTTCTTGTATTGTCTGACCTTTTAATATTAAGGTGATGCTATCTTCCAAGAATGAGTTAGGAAGTATTCCCTTGTCTAATTTTTTGGAATAGTTTGAGAAGAATTGTTAGTAGTTATTTAGATGTTTTAGTAGAATTCCTCAGTTATACCCCTCGGTCCATGTCTTGTCTTTTGGGGAGAGTTTGATTACTGATTCAGTTCTATTACTAGTTACGGATGTACTGCAATTTTCTGTTTCTTTGTGATTCAGTTTTGTGTCTATAGGAATTTGTCCATTTCATTTTGGTTATCTAATTTGTTGGCATACAATTGTTCATAATATTGTTTAATACTTTTTTCTGTATAATTTGTAGTAATGTTCCCACTTTCATTTCTGATTTTAGTAATTTGAGTCTTCTCTTTTTTTCTGTTTATCAGGTAAAATTTGTCATTTTTTATTGATCTTTTCAGATGTCTTTCATTGACTTTCTCTATTGCTTTCCTAGTCTCTATTTCCTTTGTTTCTGCTCTAATTAATCTTTATTTTTTTCTTTTGCTAGCTTTGGGTTTAGTTTGTTCTTTTTCTAGTTCCTTAAGTTGCAAACTTGGGTTGTTAATTTGAGATCTTTCATGTTTTTAATGCAAATTTTTATAACTCTTAAATTTCCCCCTTCAGGATTGCTTTCACTGTGTCCTGTAAGTTTTGAAATATTGTGTTGTTTTCATTAATATCTTAAGAGTTTTATAATTTCTCTTGTGATTTTTCTTTCATCCATTGGTTATTTACAAATGTGTTGTCTAATTTCCATAAACTTATGAATTTTTGTTTTATTTTTTGATTTCTAACTTCACCTCTTTGTGGAGACTTAATTTGTGGTTTAACATATAGTCTATCCTGATAATGTCCCATGTGTACTTGGAAGACTGTATTCTGTTGTTGTTGAGCAGGTTTCTTTTCTTTTCTTTTTTTCTTTTTGATCAGCTTGTGGGATCTTAGTTCCATGACCAAGGATCAAACCCGTGCTCCCTGCAGTGGAAGCATGGAGTCCTAAACCACTGAATTACCAGGGAATTCCCAGTGTTCTTTATAAATCTACTAGATCTGGTTGTTTTACTCTGTCACATTGTCTGTTTCATTACTTTTCTTTTGTCTGATTACTATGTATTCTTGAGAATGGAGTGTTAAAATCTCCACCTATATTGTAGAACTATTTCTTCCTTCAATTCTGTGAATTTTTACTTCACATGTGTTAGTGGTCTGTTATTAAGTGCACAAGTGTTTATAATTGTTATGTATTCTAGCTGTATTAAATCTTTTATTAATATGTAATGTCCTGTTTTGTCTCTAGTAGCCTTTTTTGATATAAAGTCTATTTTGTCTGGTACTCATATAGCTAGACTTTCCTTCCTTCTTTCTTTTTTTAAAAAATTATTTTCATGAAATACCTTTTACCATTCTTTCACTTTCAATCTCTTTGTGTCTCTGGCTCTAAAATGGGTCTTGTTTTAGGCACATAGTTGGATCATATTTTCTTAAATTCATTCTACCAGTCTGTCAAGAGTTTGACCCTTTTACATTTAGAGTGATTACTGACAGGTAAGGGATTACTGTCTGTAATTTTGCTATTTTTTTGTAACATGTCTTTTTTCCCCCCCTCATTTCCTGTATTACTGTCTTCTTGTGTTTAGTTGATTTTTTTTTGTAGCAGAATGTTTTCTTTTTCTATATATTCTATCACTGTTTTCTTTGTGGTAACCATGAAGTTTACATTTACCATTATAAAATCATAACACTAATTTGAATTTATCAGAGTTTCACTTAAATAACGTATAAAAATTCTACTTCTTTACAGCTCTATCCCCACCTCTTTCAGTTGTTGATGTTGCAGTTACATCTTTATACATGTGTGCCTGAAAACAAAAATTCTAGTAAATGAGTTAGTGTCTTAAATTAGGTAGAAAATGTGTGACACTACAAACCAAAGTTATAATAATATTAGCTTTAGACTAATGATTGTTTTTTAAAAAAACGACCTGTTTCTTAAGTCATGTAGCAAGCAAAAAGTGGAGTTACACATCTTTGTTATAATAGCAGCTTTTATAATTGCCTGTGTATTTACCATGCCATTTACCTTTATTGAGATATTTAGTTTTTCATATGGCTTTGATTTACTGTCCTGTGTCCTTTTATTTCAACTAGTGGGACTACCTTTACCATTGCTTGTAGGGCAGGTCTAGTGGTAAGGAATGCCTTAAACTTTAGTTTATCTGGAAATATCTTTATTCTGTTCTCACTTTTGAAGGATAGTTTTGCCAAACATAAGATTCTTGATTGACAGTTTCTCCAAAGTTGCTGTTAAGAAATCTGCTGGTAATTAGCTTGTGTGTGATGTGTCACTTCTCCCTTGCTACTTTCAAGATTCTTTGTTCTTTGAAAAGCTTGAAAAAAAAGTACTACAGTACTTCTTGGTGTAGGTCTCTGAGTTTATGTTTCTAGGAGTTTGTGTCTTTCAACAAATTTGGGAAGTTTTCAGCCATCATTTCATATTCTCCCTACCACCCTCTCTTTTCTCCTTCTGGGACTCCCACAATTCGTGTGTTGACACAGCCGGCAGTGTCTCACAGGTCCTTTAGGTAAGGTTCACTTTTATTCAGTCTTCCTTTTTTCCTATTCTTTAGACTTGATAATTTCCATTGTCTTACCTTCACACTTACTGTGATTCATTCTTTTGCCTGTTCAAATCTGCATTTGAATACCCCTAGTAAATTCTTTATTTCAGTTATACTTTTCAATTACAGAATATGTTTGATTTTCGTTTTGTTGTTTTCTCTCTTTACTGATATTTCACTTTTGATCATATATTTTTTCTTATTTTTTCTCCACATCTTCCCTTAGTTCTTTGAATTTTTTAAGGTGGTTGTTTTAAACGCTTTGTGCAGTAGATGTGCCATCAAGTTTTGTTGTTTTTTTTCAGAGACAGTTTGATTTTTTTTTTTTTTCCTTTGAGTGAGCCATGCTTTCCAGATTCTTTGTAAGCTTTACTTTTTATTGAAAACTGGACATTTGAATCTAGTAATATCTATGGAAATAAGATTCTCTTTCTTTGCCATGGTTTGCTGGGGTTTGTTTTTCTTTGTTTTAAATTTTGGCTGTCTTTGTGCTGAGGATCAGCCTGACCTATAAACTTGAGGTATTTTTTAGCCTACACCTTTCTCTGGGTACATGCAGTGGCTTTCTAATTCCCCATATATGCATTTAGGAGTGCTATATGTGAACCTTCTTTGGATTCTGATTTGGAGAAAAAAAAAAATAATTTAAGACATTTGGGGGAAAATTGAACATGGACTAGATATTAAGTGATAGTAAGGAATTAATATAATTTGGTGTGACAGTGGTATTGAAGTTATGTTAAAATGAGTCTACATTTATTGGAGGTGAATACTGAAATATAAGTGGGTAGAGAAATGAAATAAATAAGGAAGAATGTTGGTTATTATTGATCTTGGGTTAATGAATATACATGGGTTCATTTTACTCTTTCTCTACTTGTATGTATTTTTTTAAATTTCTCTAATGAAAAGTTTAAAAACTAGCTGAAAGGTGGTAGCCATTGAAGTTGGCTGATACTTTCAAAAAGTATCTTTATTTAAATAAAAGTGAGAGAGATGAACATAGTGCATTCGAGACCAGAGTTTAAAGGGGAGAGAGTACTCTCTGATGTCAGCAGCAAAAATTGCAGAATTGGAGAATTTGCAACATGTTACTAGGTTTAGCTGAAAATGAATTATTGGTGACTAGTATTGGTGCATTTCACTATCTGAAGCAGAAGTAGAAGGACAGAAGGGTGATTTGCAAGAAAAACTGAACTAGCAGCAGGGAGGATCATTTTACTTCTCTGTCTCACATGGTTATAGCATCTGATATATTGGTACAATTCTCCCAGCACTCTTTCCTGCCAGCTTTGACAGCTAGAGATGTTGGATTAAACACTTTCTAAGGTTCTCTCATGTTGTGAGATTCCATGATGCCAATGAATATGTGTGATGATTGTGCCTCTGCAAAGGAAGAGTTAGATACCATAAAAATTCAAGGAAGTTTCTTCCTATAGAATGGCAGAGTCTTAGACAACAAGAGCACGTGATGGGAGGGTAGACTGAATATAAACTTGTGTGTGTGCCAGTCAAATAGAATACGTTGTGTTGCTAGCCTTTGATCTACTTAGAAATAAAGACCACCTAAGAATGTGGCATTTAATTTACCCTTTGAGTTAGGCTAGTGAATTAATTATTAAACTAATGAATTCAGACAATTCTTTCATTTTTTGGGAAGCAGCTTACAAAAAATGTTTATTAGCATCACTTGCTTTTCACATTACCTAGTTAAAACAAATAGTTTTCTTTGTGTATATATGTGTAAAACCCCATAATGTTTCATTTCTAGAGGAGAACATTAAAATTATAAAAATCGGCTTTCTTAGAAGTCATAGAAGTTTTGGCTTAGGAATGCTTAAATTGCCCAAGAGTAGTGGGTTCTTTTAAATATAATTTTCTTTAACACCTTATTGCACTTTTTTTATTTTAGGCAATTCAATTTTTTATTGCCAATCTCAACTTCTTTTGACTCTACAAAAGAAATTGTATCTACAGCAGCCTCTAAAGCCAAGGAGTCCAGCAAATCATCAGATAAGACTCATGACTGAAAAACAGGTAAACCTGAAATATTTGAAACCAGTGTTTATCAAAGTATGCGTCAAAGAATACCACATCTACAAATGTGAAAAACCTTACTTTAAAAGGCTACTTGAGTAAAAGCATTTTCGGAAATGATGGGTTAAAACTATTAAATGGTATCCTTATTCTAAGACTTCACAACATATCAGTGTCCAGAAGGAGGCTTTATTATACAGTTTTTCCTACTTACGTAATACTAATTTGATGAATATTTCATTAGACTGGTCTTCTTCAGTTTATACTTGGAAAATGCCATTCTCAAATATTTTGGAATTTGCAAACAGTTATGTTTTTCTTCAAACATAATTTAACTCAGATGACCGTTATATCTACTACTGTGGGCAAGAATCCCTTAGAAGAAATGGAGTAGCCATCATAGTCAACAAAAGAGCCCCAAATGCAGTACTTGGATGTAATCTCAAAACAACAGAATGATCTCTGTTCGTTTCCAAGGCAAACCATTCAGTATCGCAGTAATCCAAGTCTATGCCCCAACCAGTAATGCTGAAGAAGCTGAATGGTTCTATGAAGACCTACAAGACCATCTAAAACTACACCCAAAAAAGATGTCCTTTTCATTATAGGGTACTGAAATGCAAAAGTAGGAAATCAAGAAATACCTGGAGTAACAGGCAAGTTTGGCTGTGGCATACAGAATGAAGCAGGGCAAAGGCTAACAGAGTTTTGCCAAGAGAACGCACTAGTCATAGAAAACACCCTCTTCCAACAACACAGGAGAAGACTCTACACGTGGACATCACCAGATGGTCAATACCGAAATCAGATTGATTATATTCTTTGCAGCCAAAGATGGAGAAGCTCTATACAGTCAGCAAAAACAAGACTAGGAGCTGATTGTGGCTCAGATTGTGAATTTCTTATTACCAAATTCAGACTTAAATTGAAGAAAGCAGCAAAAACCACTAGACCATTCAGGTATGACCTAAATCATATCCCTTATGATTAAACAATATAAGTGACAAGTAGGCTAAAGGGATTAGGTCTGATAGAGTGCCTGAAGAACTATGGACAGAGGTTCATGACATTGTACAGGAGGCAGTGATCAAGACCATTTCCAAGAAAAAGAAATGCAAAAAGACAAAATAGTTGTCAGAGAGGCCTTACTGTGAAGGATGTGAAAAGAAGAGAAGCGAAAGGCAAAGGAGAAAAGGAAAGATATACCCATTTGAATGCAGAGTTCCAAAGAATAGCAAGGAGAGACAAGAAAGCCTTTCTCAGTGATCACTGCAAAGAAATAGAGGAAAACAGTGAAATGGGAAAGAGTAGAGATCACTTCAAGAAAATTAAGAGATACCAAGGGAACATTGCAAAGATGGACACAATAAAGGACAGAAATGGTATGGATTTAACAAAAGCAGAAGATATTAAGAAGTGGCAAGAATCCACAGAAGAACTATACAAAAAAGGTCTTCATGACCCAGATAATCAGGATGGTGTGATCACTCACCTAGAGCTAGTGTGAAGTCAGGGGGGCCGTAGGAAGCATCACTATGAACAAAGCTAGTGAAGGTGATGAAATTCCAGTTGAACTATTTCAAATCCTGCAAGATGATGCTGTGAAAGTGCTGCACTCGATATGCCAGTGGAAAATAGCAGTGGCCACAGGACTGGAAAAGGTCATTTTCATTCCAGTCCCAAAGAAAGGCAATGCCAAAGAATGCATCATGTGAAATACTGGGCTGGATGAAGCACAGGCTGGAATCAGGATTGCCGGGGGAAATATCAATGACCTCAGATATGCAGATGACACCACCTTTATGGCATAAAGTGAAGAGGAGCTAAAGAGCCTCTTGAAAGTGAAAGAGGAGAGTGAAAAAGTTGGCTTAAAACATTCAGAAAATGAAGATCATGGCATCTGGTCCTATCACCTCATGGGAAATAGATGGGGGAACAGTGGCAGACTTTTTTGGGGGGCTCCAAATTCACTGCAGATGGTGACTGAAGCTATAAAATTAAAAGATGCTTGCTCCTTGGAAGAAAAGGTTATGACCAACCTGGAAAACATATTAAAAAGAAGAGACATTACTTTGGCAGCAAAGGTCCGTCTAGTCAACACTATGGTTTTTCCAGTAGTCACGTATGGATGTGAGAGTTGGACTATAAAAAAAGCTGAGTGCCAAAGAATTGATGCTTTTGAACTGTGGTATTGGAGAAGACTCTTGAGAGTCCCTTAGACTTCAAGGAGATCAAAACAGTCCATCCTAAAGGAGATCAGTCTGGGTGTTCATTGGAAGGACTGATACTGAAGCTGAAACTCCAATACTTTGGCCACCTGATGTGAACTGAGTCACTGGAAAAGACCCTAATGCTGGGAACGATTGAGGGCAGGAGGAGAAGCGGACGACAGAGGATGAGATGGTTGGATGGCGTCACTGACTCAATGGACATGAGTTTGGGTAAACTCTGGGAATTGGCGATGGATAGGGCTGCCTGTGGTGTGGCAGTCCATGGGATCACAAAGAGTCAGACACGACTGAGCAACTGAACTGAACTGATGTTTTTCTTTCTCTTAAAAGAGTTATCAGGACTTTCATGGCAGTCCAGTGGTTGAGACTGCCTCCCAGTGCATAAGGTGTGTGTTCAATCCGTGATCGGGGAGCTAAGATCCTACATGCCTCTTGGCCAAAAACCAAAGCATAAAACAAGCAATATAGAAACAAATTCAATAAAGACTTAAAAATGGTCCACATCAAATAAAAAAAAAAACCTTTAAAAAGTTATCAGGCAACAGTATTTGTATAGTTTGGTCATTCAAAATATGTGACTTTTTTTATAGGGCATTTTTTTTTTAATGAGTCGTAGTAGGTTTGGAGAATGAAATGGCAACCCACTCCAGTGTTCTTGCCTGGAGAATCCCAGGGACAGAGGAGCCTAGTGGGCTGCCATCTGTGGGGTCGCACAGACTCGGACACGACTTAAGCAACTTAGCAGCAGCAGTAGATTTCCACTTATATACCCACACAGAGCTTTTGGCTCCCCAAACAGATTCTAGCAACAGTTTTAGTTCTGTTTCTTTAATCTTTGTGACCAGAAGACAAAAATAAGGGAAAAAAATTGTCAGGGCGGGAGAGTTACAGAAAGGATAAAGAAATAGAAGGAAGTCAGCAGTCAAAATGAAAGATTTGTTTGGTATTTGAGCCATAATCCTATCAAAGAATCATCAGGACAATTTGGTTTTTGTCTTGATAGGTTTTTAAAAATTGAAGTATAGTTGATTTACAGTATTAACTTCAGGTGTGTAACATAGTGAATCAGTAGTTTTTACTGATCACTAAATCAGTAAAAACAGATTTTACTCCATTAAAAGTTATTACAAGATAATTGTTATAATTCTCTTGCTATACAGTGTATCCTTGTTGCTTATCTATTTTAGTAGATTTTTTAATGTCTGAGGGGAATTTGAATGTGAATGTGATAGTTGCTCAGTCATGCCTGACTCTTTGCAACCCCATGGACTGCAAAGTAGCCTGCCTGGCTCCTCTGTCCATGGAATTCTCCAGGCAAGAACCCTGGAGTGGGTAGCCATTTCCTTCTCCATTGGATGTGAAGAGTAATACTTTTATTTGAACTTTTAAAAATTTTCTAGGAGAGAGGGAGGGGAAAAAATTCTCCAAATTATTAATATTAACATTATTATAATATTTACATGCTATTCACTAATAAAATACATTAGATACTTTTCAAGCATTTAAATAAATTGAAAATTTACTCAAATCACCTTTTCACAAATATACTTACATTATACTATATAAGATATTTAAGGTCTTTTAAAAAGAATGCAAAGTATCTCACACACTTGATTTTAAAATTGATCATTGTACTTAAGAACCTGTTATTGATGTTAACATCATGAATTTAAATGTCATTTAAAAAATACCTGTTTCTGTTGTATTTTATGTTCTTTTCTTACCCATTGTTTTTATTTATTGTTAGGTTTTATTCTTTTTTTAATCTGGAGAGAGTTCCCTTCTCAGGGTAAATACATATGTAGAATCAGGGATACAAAAATTAGCAGTGTCTTTCAGAATATTTCTACTAGAATCAGTTACCTAGATGGACAGACTCCTTTTCATAGTTAGACCTTGTCCATTATACAAGGAACTACCTAAGTTATTGGCTCTTCCAGTCAGATATGTTTGATTTTGTTGTGACCCTGGTCATCGTTAAGGTGACAGTTAAATAAAAAACCCTAAATAAAAAGTTCAGTTAAATAAGAAACTTAAGGTCTGTTTGTTGCTGCTGCTGCTAAGTCGCTTCAGTCGTGTCCGACTCTGTGCGACCCCATAGATGGCAGCCCACCAGGCTCCCCCGTCCCTGGGATTCTCCAGGCAAGAACACTGGAGTGGGTTGCCATTTCCTTCTCCAATGCATGAAAGTGAAAAGTGAAAGTGAAGTCACTCAGTTGTGTCCGACTCTTAGTGACCCCATGGACTGCAGCCTACCAGTCTCCTCCATCCATGGGATTTTCCAGACAAGAGTACTATTTAATTCACTGAAATTATAAGGCTTTTAATTTATTCATTAAGACCTATATATGTGTTCTGGAATTATGTAATTCCAGATATAATGTAAGTATCTGTGCTTATTTGCATCCTTTTTAGTCTAATTTTGTTAGAAACAAATCTGTTTTAATTTTAAGCATTATGTGTGTATAAAAATTCATATTAAAGCTTTTGGAAAAAAAGTCTGTTGTTCTGAAAACAAAGGAAATTATAAGAGGGCATTTCTTCACCCTATATCTTAACGTTGATCCTTTTCTGTCTTCTTGTACTTGTAGCGGGAAGAAGCAGAATGGGAAAACATAAATGTGCTGTTGATGATGCATGGCTTAAAGCCTTTATCTCTAGTCAAAAGAACAGATATGAAAGGTAATCAAATTATATTCTTGCTCCTTAAGATAAAAAGCTTTTTTTAAAAAACATTTTCAATCTTAATGTTTTTCTTATCTTCATTTTTACTATGTGTATTACATTTCAAAAAATGTAGATCTCATCATTTTTGACAAACAGTCATCACAGACGATGAGGGAGAATTTAAAAACAATGATGGAGGAAACATCGCGTCAACAGAACATGATCCAGGAGCTCATAGAAACTAATAAACAGCTTAAGTAAGAAAATGGAAAAAAATCTGTTTTGAATTGTATGTGAACAAATGATATGCATTTAAAAAAATAACTCACTTGAAAAGAATCTTGGAATTTAATTTTCCATTGATTAAATATAAAGTAAAAAATATTTTTAGTAGGTAAATCTTTTGGTAATAGCTTCGATATATACTGATACCCTATGTTTCCTTTGTTGGTTTGTGTTATAGAAATTTTAAGAATGCAAAAAAATTTTAGAAAGTTGTTATGTTGGTAGATGGATATGTTGGTTGATATGATTTGTTACTATTACTAAGAGAAGGAATTGTATGTCTGGTACTAGAAATGAACTTCAGCAACAGCAAAGCCGAGCAGCAGATCAGGAACAACGAGCTAATGACTTGGAACAAATTATGGAGAGTGTGAAGTCCAAAATTGGTGAAATGGAGGATGAATCTGTAAATAGGGTTTGCCAGCAACAGAATAAAATAAAAGAACTTCAAAAGGAGCATAAAGTTTTACAGGTAATGAGTTAAACATTTTCTTACATGATAGTCTTAAAATACCTTGTCAATGTTACAGGTGACTTCCATGTTGCTTAATTCAGTGATCCTTATCTTCCTTTACCTATTATTGTCATTGTCTTGAAATTCTTTCTTTGCTGTTTCCAGAATATTTTCTCTTCTGGTTTTCCTCTAACCCCACTGGTTATTTTTTGATCCCTTTGCTGATTCTTCGCATTTTCCATGACTTATCCCTTCAGTTCAGTCGCGTCCGACTCTTTGCGACCCCATGAATCGCAGCACGCCAGGCCTCCCTGTCCATCACCAACTCTCGGAGTTCACTCAACCTCATTGTCCATCGAGTTGGTGATGCCATCCAGCCATCTCATCCTCTGTCGTCCCCTTCTCCTCCTGCCCCCAATCCCTCCCAGCATCAGGGTCTTTTCTAATGAGTCAATTCTTCGCATGAGGTGGCCAAAGTATTGGAGTTTCAGCTTCAGCATCAGTCCTTCCAATGAACACCCAGGACTGATCTCCTTCAGAATGGACTGGTTGGATCTCCTTGCAGTCCAAGGGACTCTCAAGAGTCTTCTCCAACACCACAGTTCAAAAGCATCAATTCTTCAGCACTCAGCTTTCTTCAGTCCAACTCTCACATCCATACATGACCACTGGAAAAACCATAGCCTTGACTAGACGGACCTTTGTTGGCAAAGTAATGTCTCTGCTTTTCGCCCTTCCAAAGAGTAAGGGTCTTTTAATTTCATGGCTGCAGTCACCATCTGCAGTGATTTTGGAGCCCCCAAAAATAAAGTCTGACTCTGTTTCCACTGTTTCCTCATCTATTTCCCATGAAATGATGGGACCAGATGCCATGATCTTAGTTTTCTGAATGTTGAGCTTTAAGCCAACTTTTTACTCTCCTCTTTCACTTTCATCAAGAGGCTTTTTAGTTCCTCTTCATTTTCTGCCATAAGGGTGGTGTCATCTGCATATCTGAGGTTATTGATATTTCTCCCGGCACTCTTGATTCCAGCTTGTGCTTCGTACAGCCCAGCGTTTCTCATGATGTACTCTGCATATGAGTTAAATAAGCACGGTGACAGTATACAGCATTGACGTACTCCTTTTCCTATTTGGAACCAGTCTGTTGTTCCATGTCCAGTTCTAACTGTTGCTTCCTGACCTGCATACAGATTTCTCAAGAGGCAGGTCAGGTGATCTGGTATTCCCATCTCTTTCAGAATTTTCCACAGTTTATTGTGATCCACACAGTCAAAGGCTTTAGCATAGTCAATAAAGCAGAAATAGATGTTTTTCTGGAACTCTCTTGCTTTTTTGACAATCCAGTGGATGTTGGCAGTTTGATCTCTGGTTCCTCTGCCTTTTCTAAAACCAGCTTGAACACCTGGAAGTTCACAGTTCACGTATTGCTGAAGCCTGGCTTGGAGAATTTTGAGCATTACTTTACTAGTGTGTGAGATGAGTGCAATTGTGCGGTAGTTTGAGCATTCTTTGACATTGCCTTTCTTTGGGATTGGAATGAAAACTGACCTTTTCAAGTATTCTGGCCACTGCTGAGTTTTCCAAGTTTGCTGGCATATTGAGTGCAGCACTTTCACAGCATCATCTTTCAGGATTTGAAATAGCTCAACTGGAATTCCATCACCTCCACTAGCTTTGTTCGTAGTGATGCTTTCTAAGGCCCACTTCACATTCCAGGATGTCTGGTTCTAGGTCAGTGATCACACCATCGTGATTTTCTGGGTTGTGCTCATCCCTTAAACCTTTCTTTTTCCTATAAATTCAAATGTCTTTGGTGATGCTCAATCTAAGTCATAGTACTTTTAAATCTGTGGCACAGGCTTCTTCCCTTAATTCCAGACTAACATCCTGCATCCTACTTGATATCTCTATTGGATGGGTAATTAGGCATGTAGAACTTTTTAACATGTCCAAAACCATACCTGGATTTCCTCCCCAAACTTTTGTCTTTTAGTCTCCACTCTGGTCCAAGTCACTTTCATTTCTTTACTGTGTCTTTCTTGGTTTCCCTACTCCAAGCCTTGCCTTTTTCAATGTTCTCTCAACATTGTAGCACAGAACACTCTAACTTTGCGTTTTCTTTTTTTTTAAAGGGAAAAGTCCAAAACTCTTTACCGTGATCTTACATGATTGTCCCTGTGTTACCTTCTGACTTCATCTCCTGTACCTTTTGCATATTCTATTCCAGTCACACTGACATTCTTGATTTTCTTTGAACATTTGCCTTGAACATTCTCACTTCAGGGACTTTGTATATTTTGTTCTTCCTTTTTCCCTTTACCATGCATGCTTTTTTTAGCTGCACGGTTTGTTTTCTCTCTGCTTACTCATGTGTCACATCACTATCTCTCCGGGATTCCATTTTTGACTACTTCACTTACAGTTGGCAGTCCTGTCCCCCACATATCATCTTGCCTTCCCTGCTTTGTTTTATCCATAATTCTTATCACCATCTAACATGCTGATATACTATACAATTTGTTTTGTTTGTATATCTGTGTTAGAATGCAAGCTCCATGAGGGCTGATATTTTTGTCTGTTTTGTCTAGGGCTGAGAAAATGTCTGCTTTATTATTAGTATCAATAGATACTAATAGATATTAGTATCAATATCAATAGATATTTGAATTATTGATTTTTAGTTTTATGTTTATTGAAATAGCAATGTTATAACATTGAATAATTAATTCCTAATTTAAAAAACCTCTTTTAAAACTTGGGTGTTTATTGTAATTGAAAGAAAGAAATCTTTTGTAGGGAAAATCAATATTTAGTCATATAAGACATTACAGATACTTAGAAACAGTATATCATTATAAGTGTTTTCTGTTGGCACAGCATTATGTGTACCTGTTGCATACAAGGTGTTTAGGCTGCCTAAAGGGACAGTACTCCTTAGGCAGGGTCTAGATGTCCCCTCAGTTTATGCTAGCAGCATTGGAAGGATGTGATAAGTTAAATTTCAGGGATCAGAGAGAAACAGTGGGAGATACTAAGAATTTCTGGTATGAAGCTGCGGGCAGTGGTTTCTGCCCTCATTTAGGCTGCCAGCTTGGGGCCAGCAGTGCTGGACCTGTTGGTGTTCATAGCTCCAGAGAAGACACTATCATTCTTTGGCCAAGTCTGTTTCTGTTATTCATCAGTCAATAAGATCTAGCATTTGCATTTTTAGGTTTGCTTTGTTAGGTAGCGTTCCTCATCAACAGTATATTCTAAACTCTCTCTGTGGGGAGGGGGATTTTGGACATATTGCTCCATGCATTTGATTTTGACTGTCATCTCAGATATAGGACATGTATAAATATGAAGCTCTTTAGCTCAGGGGTCCCCAGTCTCTTGGATCTAATACCTGGTAAAAGGTGGAGCTGATGTAATAATAATGAAGTGCACAGTAAATATAATACACTTGAGTCATCCCAACCCCCACCTCCCCCATCTGTAGAAAGATTGTCTTCCACAGAATCAGTTGCTAGTGCCAAAAAAGCTGGGGACCATTGCTTTAACTCATCAACTTACTGATGTGGGAAGCAGCCATCAGGTGGTACTGATAGAGGGCGTTGAAGGCAGAGAGATCTGTGTGGGTTTTTTTTTTTAAGGAAGATACCTATTTTTTTTTCCTTACAGAGATTGATCTATAAATAATCACAAACTGAATTATTATAATGTAAGGCTTATGAATTTACCAGGGTTTTAGGTAATTCAAAGAAAAATGCTTGACTATTCATTGATAAGGGGTGATTTGAATGGAGTGTCATGTATTTTCTGTCAAGTATTTCATCTGTCCTAAATGAATTATAGGCCATTTAACTTTTCACTTCAGGTTTCAGAGTTTTGTTATATAGCTTTTAAATGTGTACAGAGGAAGTCTCATGTTCCAGTCGGCCATGGAAAACAGACAGAATTAGGGTGGGGGCATGAAAACTTGGTTTTGTGGCAGGGTGTGTGTGTGCTCAGTAGTGTCTGACTCTTTGCCACCCCATGGACTGTAGCACGCCAGGCTCCTCTGTCTGTGGAATTTTCTAGGCAGGAATACTGGAGCGGGTTGCCAGTGCCTACTCCAGGGGATCTTCTTGACCCAGGGATCGAACCCGTGTATTTCTTGCATCTTTTGCATTGGGGATTGGATTCTTTACTGCTAGGCCACCTGAGAAGCCCTGGGGAAGGGTATCTATGCTAATTTGAACAATTGAAATTAGTTGCTTGCTTGTTTCTTAAGTATGTGAAGGGTACTTTTTATAGGATGATGACAGAAATTGGCAAAACCTCAAGGGCAATTCCCAAGGAATTGCTGCCCCTCAGTGTTGCCTGATTTTTTGTACAATTCTATCACAGATTGGTCATATATTCTATTCTGTACTAGTTAATTTGTGCCTTCTTGGGGAAGATGGAAGTGCTCCTGGAAAACAATTATTTCACAGTTTGAGGCACATTTTTTGGGGGGCATACACTTGTTTCCGGTTTTAGAATGGTTTAGTGCTGCATATTTTGCAGTTGAGAGAAAGGAAGCATTGATTTTGTGTGTATGTGGCAAAGAGATCAAGGAAATTAACAGATGTTTGACAACAATACTTTGAAAGATTGTTATTGAGAGATTGCTGGGAAATGCAGAAACAAAGACAACATTTCTGTGTTCTGCAGTGCAGTTTTCCTTTTTCTGTACTTAGACAACATGTGTTAGCATCTTTGGATATAGTTTTATATACTTTTCAATCCTCTAAAGATCAATGCAGAGTACATCATGTGAAATGCTGGACTTGATGAAGCAGAAGCTGGAATCAAGATTGCCAGGAAAAATATAAATAACCTCAGATATGCAGATGACACCACCCTTATGGCAGAAGGTGAAGAGGAACTAAAGAGCATCTTGATGAAAGTGAAAGAGGAGAGTAAAAAAGTTGGTTTAAAACTCAGCATTAAAAAAATGAAGATCATGGCACCCAGTCTCATCACTTCATGGCAAATAGATGGGGAAACATGGAAACAGTGACAGCTTTATTTTCTTGGGCTCCAAAATCACTGTAGATGGTGACTGCAGCCATGAAATTAAAAGATGCTTGCTCCTTGGAAGAAAAGATATGACCAACCTAGACAGCATATTAAAAAGCAGAGACATTCCTTTGCCAACAAAGGTCAGTATAGTCAAAATTGTGGTTTCTTCAGTAGTCATGTATGGATGTGAGAGTTGGACTATAAAAAGAAAGCTGAGTGCTGAAGAATTGATGCTTTTGAACTGTGGTGTTGGAGAAGACTCTTGGACTGCAAGAAGATCCAACCAGTCCCTTGGACTGCAAGGGACCTAAAGGAAATCAGTCCTGAATATTCATTGGAAGGACTGGTGCTGAAGCTGAGCTCCAGTACTTTGGTCACCTGATGTGAAGAACTGACTCACTAGAAAAGACCCTGATGTTGGGAATAATTGAAGGCAGGAGGAGAAGGGGACGACAGAGGATGAGATGGTTGGATGGCATCACTGACTCAATAGACATGAGTTTGAGCAGGCTCTGGGAGTTGGTGATGGACAGGGAGGCCTGGTGTGCTGCAGTCCATGGGTCGCAAAGAATCAGACATGACTGAGCGACTGAACTGAAAGATCTAAGCAGATAATTTGTTTTAAATCAGTGTGATCAGTATCAGCATGTAGTCTCCCTCTTCTTTCTCCATAGGGAATATATGGATCAGAAAGCTGACCTTTGCTTTTCTTTTAGTGGTTACCTTAAAGATTAAAATATTCACTCTTGACTTCTCAAAATGTAATGTTACTTTGTACTTTCTACCTTATTCTATGACATTGGTAAAATTGTTTTATAATTATTACATTCTCCAACTTATATTATTGTTGTGTATTTCAATTCTGTATTTTTATTCTCTATACATTTATTTACTACTGACAGTTGAAATAGCAAAAAATATTTTTTTCCTGTTGTTTAAACTTTTAATAAGCAGAGGAAAAAATTCTAGTTTTATACTGTCTGTCCTAATTATTATGTATTGTTCCAGCCATCCAGGGTGGGCTTCCCAAGTGGCTCAGTGGTAAAGAATCCACCTGCTAATGCAGGAGATGCAAGAGACACCAGTTTTATCCCTGGGTCAGGAAGATCCCCTAATGGAGGAAATGGCAACCCACTCCAGTGTTCTTGCCTGGAAAATGCCATGGACAGAGGAGCCTGGAGGGCTACAGGCCGTGGGGTCACAAAGAGCTGGACACGATTGAGCGCACACCACCTCCTTTGGCAAACCACTCAGTGTAAAGCCACCAAGCTCTTCTGTATACCTCTCCACAAGTCCTTTAGCTTCAATTTCTTTTTTTACTTTTGTGTTGGATTTCTCTATCGACTTCAGCTTTCTGAAATACACAGGGAACCATGAGACAGAGTGTTTCTTAGGACCAAATGAGAAAATAGATCTACTGTTTATTAACATCAGCAAGATATTCCTAATGTATGATGGCCTTATAAGTAACTGACATCTAGGTAGGGAGGAAAGAGATATAGGAAGGATGGCAGGGCTTATTAAAATTGTTATTGGGCCCTCTCCAGATTCTTGAACAGTAATACCTTATAAATATGAATATTGCTCCCACAAGATTCTTAAGCTTTTTAGTGAAAGGATAGCTTGCGCACAAGGGAAAAGGTGGAAAAGAGTGCCAAATTCTTGCGAACTTTCAGGGAAGTCCGGTTTTAGAAGGATTGTGAGTGAGGGGCCACAGTGTGCCTGATTAGCTTGTGCTCAGTTCTTGGATTGGTTGGCATCAAGGTGAAGTTTCAGGTATCATCAACCTTCCGATTTCAAATGTTCTGGTGTCTACATGCTTGCAGTCAGCAGATTTCATCTGAAGGGGGTCTTCCTCCTATAAAAACAACTTAGGAATGTGTGTCAGGCTTTTATATCTTTCAGGGAACTGGGAGTTCAGTGATTCTGCTTTGTGGCAGATTTATATGTACATACATCAGTGGAACAGAGATAATTTTTTATTCCTGTGGGTCTCTGGGTGTTATCTCTGAGGCCCAAGCCTTCAGGTACTTTTGTTCTACCAAGCCTGTCAAGGCCATTTTCTTGGTTCTTTTCTAAAATGGTATTCTTGTCGTCCTGTCTCAAAATCATTGTTCATCTTTCACTCAACATGCTTATTTTAAGATTCATGCATGTTGCTGGATGTATCAACAGATTATTACGTTGTGTGAATATACTGCAGTTTGTTGATTTGCCTGTTGATGGACATTAGGCTTGTTTCTACTTTCTGGCTAATACAAATAAAACTTTTACAAAATTTGTGTTATTCTGTGGCCTTATGCTTTCTTTTTCTCTTTGGTAGATACCTAAGACCAGAATTGCTAAGAGTAAGTGTATAGTTAACTTCTTAAGATGCTGCCTGTGACTTGTCTTCATTCTCTCAGTGTCTTTGAAGGAGCATAAGTACTTACTTTTGATGAAGTTCACCCTATCAGTTTTTTTTTTTTAATAGATTGTGTTTTTGATTTGTAAATAAAGACAACTTTTCATAGCCCAAGGTTACAATATCCAATTGTTCCACCACTATTTGTTTAAAAAAACTATCCTTTCTCCATTAGATTGCCTTTGTAAGTTTAGTGAGAATCAGTGTATGTGTGTGTCTATTTCTGGACTATCCTGCTACATTGATATATGTATCTTTCTTTACACCAGAACCACATTGCTTTGATTACTGTTAATCTGAAATTAGGCACTCTGATTCTTCTCCTTTTATTCTTTTTCAGTATCATGTTGGCTGTTTAATTTTTAAAACATTTTGAAATTTACTAAAAAAAATTTATTGGAGTATAGTGGATTTACAATGTTGTGTTAGTTTCAGATGTACAGCAAAATAAATCATTTATATCTTACATGTATCTTTTTTTCAGATTCTTCTCCCTTATAGGTAATTGCAAAGTATTGAGTAGAGTTCCCTGTGCTATATAGAAGGTCCTTAATTAGTTATCTCTTTTATATATAGTAGTGTGTATATTATCAATCTCAGTCTCCCAATTTATCCCTTCTTCCCACCCACTTCACTTCCCCCTTGCTGCTGCTGCTGCTAAGTCACTTCAGTCGTGTCCGACTCTGTGCATCCCCATAGATGGCAGCCCACCAGGCTCCGCCGTCCCTGGGATTCTCCAGGCAAGAACACTGAAATGGGTTGCCATTTCCTTCTCCAATGCATGAAAGTGAAAAGGGAAAGTGAAGTCCTTCAGTTATGTCTGACTCTTAGCGACCCCATGGACTTCGGCCCACCAGGCTCCTCCGTCCATGGGATTTTCCAGGCAAGAGTACTGGAGTCGGGTGCCATTGCCTTCTCCACCACTACCCACCCCCCCCGCCCCCCGCAGTAAATATATGTTTGTTTTCTACATCTGTGACTCTGTTTTGTGAATAAGTTCATTTGAACCTTTTTTGTTTCTAAATTCCACATATAAATGGTATGATATGATATTTATCTTTTTGTGGTCTGACTTACTTTACTCAGTATGATAATCTCTGGGTTGATCAATGTTGCTGCAAATGGCATTTTGTTTTTTTATGGCTGAGTAATATTCCATTGTATGTAAGTACCACATCTTCTTTATCCACTCCTTTGTCAGTGGACATTTAGGTTGCTTCCATGTCTTGGCTAGTGCTGCAATGAACACTGGGGTGCATGTATCTTTTTAAATTGTAGTATTCTCTGGATATATGCCCAAGAGTGGGATTGCTGGATCATATGATAGTTCTGTATTTTTTGAAGGAACCTTCATACTGTTCTCCATAATGGTTGTACCAATGTGCATTCCCACCCATAGTGTAGAAAGGTTCCTTTTTCTCCACACCCTCTCTGGCTTTACTGTTTGTAGATTTGGTGATCATGGTCATTATGATTGGTATGAAATGTTATCTTATTGTAGTTTTGATTTGCATTTCTCTAATAAGTGATGTTAAGCATATTTTCATGTGCTTTTTGCTATCTGTATGTGTTTGGAGAAATGTCTATTTAGATCTTCATCTTCCACCCATTGTTTGATTGGGTTGTTTCTTTTTTTATATATTGAGCTTACATAAGCTATATGCTTTGTAAATTACTCCCTTCTTGGTCGCTTGGTTTGCAAATACTTTAGCTCACATGACTTGTGGGATCTTGGTTACCTAACCAGGGCTTGAACCTACACCTTTGGCTGTCTTTTGGTGTATGATTTCCTTTGCTGGGCAAAAGTTACTAAGTTTAATTAGGTCCAATTTGTTTATTTTTGTTTTTATTTTCATTACTCTAGGAGATGAATCAAAAAAGATACTTATGTGATTTATGTCAGAAAGTGTTCTGCCTTTGTTTTCCTGTAAGAGTTTTATAGCATCCGGCCTTACATTTAGATCGTTATTCCATTTCAAGTTTATTTTTGTGTATGGTGTTAGTTAGATCAAACCAGTCAGTCCTAAAGGAAATCAACCCTGAATACTCAGTGGAAGGACTGATGGTAAAACTGAAGTTCCAGTGCTTTGGCCACCTGATGCGAAGCGCCAACTCACTGGAAAAGACCCTAATGCTGGGAAAATTGAAGGCAAAAGGAGAAGAGGGCAGCAGAGGATAAGATGGTTAGATAGCATCACTGACTCAGTGGATATGAACTTGAGAAGAATCCCAGAGCTAGTGAAGGGCAGGAAACCCTGGTATGCTGCAGTCCATGGAGTAGCAAAGAATTGGACATAGCTTAGCAACTGAACAACAACAAATGGTGTTAGTGTTCTAATTTCATTTCTTTCCCTGAAAATGGATTTTTACCCTGAAATTTTAGCATGTCTTTTTTATGTGTTTATTTTTATTTATAATTTATTTATTTGGCTGTGCCAGGTCATAGTGGTGGCATGTGGGATCTAGTTCCCTGTCCAGGGATTGAACCTGGGCCCTGCATTGGGAGCACAGTGTCTTAACTGCTGGAATGGGAGGCCCCTAATTTCATTCTTTTGTATGTAGCAGTCCAGTTTTCCTATTACCATTTATTGAAAAGACTGTCTTTTCTCCCGTGTATATTTTTGCCTCCTTTGTCATAGATTAGGTGACCATAGGTGTATAGGTTTATCTCTGGACTTTCTATCCTGTCCCATGGATCTATATTTCTGTTTTTGTGCCAGTTCCATACTGTAAGTCAGGGAGCCTGATTTCTTCCAGCTCTGTTTTTCTTTCTCAAGATTGCTGTGGCTACTCAGGGTCTTTTATGTTTCCATATAAATTGTAAAAATTTTTGTTGTAAAAAAATTGTAAAAATTTTTTGTTCTGTGAAGGATGCCATTGGTAATTTGATAGGTGTTGCATTGAATCTGTAGATTGCTTTGAATTGTATAGTCATTTTGACTATATTCTTTCAATCCAAAAACATAGTATATGTCTCCATCTGTGTCATCTTTGATTTCTTTCATCAGCATTTTATAGATTTCTGAGTATAGGTCTTTTGCCTCCTTAGGTAGGTTTATTCTTCAGTATTTTATTCTTTTTGATGCAGCAGTAAATGGAATCATTTCCTTAATTTCTCTGATTTTTTGTTGTTAGTGTATAGGAATGTAAGAAATTTCTGTGTGTTAATTTTGTATCCTGCAGCTTTATCACATTCATTGAGCTCTAGTAGATTTCTGGTAGCATCTTTAGGATTGTCTCTGTGTAGTATTACATCATTTGCAAACAATGATAGTTTTACTTCTCTTTCAGTTAGGTTTCCTTTTATTTCTTTTTCTTCTCAGAAAGCTGTAGCTAGAACTTTGAAAACTATGTGAATGAAAGTGGTGAGAGTAGACATCCTTTTCTTGTTCCTGATCTTAGAAAAACTAAGTTTTTCTCTCTTGAGATTGATGTTAACTATGGGTTTGTTGTATATGGCCTTTTATTATGTTGAGATAGTTTCCCTCTATGCCCACCTTCTGGAGAGTTGTTTTTGTTGTCATAAATGGGTGCTGAATTTTGTCAGAAGTTTTTTCTGCATCTACTGAGATGATCACGTTTTTATTCTTCAGTTTGTTAATGTGTTGTATCATATTGGTTTGCATATGTTTGCATCCCTGGGATAAATCTCACTTGATCGTGATGTATGATCTTTTTAACGTGTTGTTGGATTGACTTTGTTAGTATTTTGGGGATTTTTGCATCTGTGTTCATCAGTGATACTGGCCTGTAATTTTTTTTTTTTTGGTGGTATATTGTCTAGTTTTGTTTTCAGGATAATAGTGAAATGAGCTTCCTTCCTCTGCAGCTTTTGGAAGTTTCAGGAGGATAGATGTTCAGTCTTTTCTAAATGTTTGATAGATTTTGCCTGTGAAACCATCTGGTCCTGGACTTTTTTTTGTTATTGGAAGTTTTTAAATCAGTTTCAATTTCAGTACCTGTGGTTGGTCTGTTCATATTTTCTATTTCTTCCTGGTTCAGCCTTGAAAGTTTGTACCTTTCTAAGAGTTTTTGCATTTCTTCCAGATAGTCCATTTTATCGGCATATAATTTCTTGTAGTAATTTCTTATGATCCTTTGTAATTCTGTGCTATCAGTTGTAACTTCTTTTTCATTTCTAATTTTATTGATTTGAGCTTTCCTCTCACCCCCCTTTTTATGATGAGTCTAGCTAAAGGCTTATCAACTTTATCTTTTCAAAGAACCAGCTTTTACCGCCAATGATCTTTTCTATTGCTTTCTTCATCTCTAATTCCTTTATTTCTGCTCTGATCTTTATGACTTCTTTCCTTCTACCAACTTTGGGTTTTGTTTGTTCTTTCTCTAGTCGCCTTAGGTCTAAGGTTAGGGTTTTTTTTTAAATAATTTTATTTATTTATTTTTGGTTGCATTGGGTCTTCATTGCTGCATGTGGGCTTTCTCTATTTGTGGCAAGCGGGGACTGTTCTTCATTGTGATACATGGGCTTTAGGCACATGGGCTTCAATAGTTGCAGCATGTTTCTCAATAGTTGTGGCTTGTGGGTTCTAGAGTATGGGCTCAGTAATTGTGGTGCATGGACTTGGTTGCTCTGTAGCATGTGGAATCTTCCTGGACCAGGGATCAAATCTGTGTCCCCTGCATTGGCAAGTGGATTCTTATCCAGTGTACCACCAGGGAAGTGCCTGTTTGTTTATTTATTTTTGGTTGTACTTGGTCTTCCTTGCTGCAGGTGGGCTTTCTCTAGTTATGGCAAGCGGGGGCTACTCTTCTTTATGGTGCACGGGCTTCTCATGTGGTGGTTTCTGTTGTGGAGCACAGGCTCTAGGCGCATGGGCTTCAGTAGTTGCAGCAAGTGGGCTCAGTAGTTGTGACTTGCAGGCCCTATGTGCTCAGTAGTTGTGGTGCACAGGCTTAGTTTCTCCACAGCATGTGGAATCTTCCCAGACTAGGGATCAAACCCATGTCCCCTGCATTGGCAGGCAGGTTCTCATCCACTGTACCACCAAGGAAGTCCAGGTTAGGTTGTGTGAGACTTTTCTTGTTTCTTGAGGTGAGGTGAGATTGATTTGCTACAGTACAATCTATTGTATTTGTGTGTTTTACAGTTGTTGTTGTTGTTGCTGTTTTACCTGTAATTGATAGAATGTTGTGGTCGGAAAAGATGCTCGATATGATTTCAGTTTTCTTAAATTACTGAGGCTTAATTTATGGTCCAAGATGTGATCAATGCTGGAGAATGTTCCATATGTGCTTGAAGGAAGTATATTCTGCTTTCAGATGGAATGCCCTATAAATATAAAAATATAAAGTTCATTTGGTCTGATGTATCATTTACAGTTTATATTTCCTTATTGATTTTCTGTCTGGATGATCTATCCATTGGTATAACTGGAGTGTTCAACTCCCCCACCATTACTGTGTTACTATTGATTTCCCTTTTTATGGTTATTAATATTTGCCTTAAATATTGAGGTGCTCTTATGTTTGGTGCATATATATTTACAATTCTTAAATTTTCTTATTGGATTGATCCCTTGATCATTATGTAGTGTCCTTTCTTATCTGTGTTGGCTATTTGAGATTCTTTACATTTCCATATGAATTTTCTAATTCTGTTGTTGATTTCTACAGAGAAAGCCTGATGAGATTTTATTGTATATGTATTTCCATTTGGGGAGAATTAGCATCTTAACAATACTGAATGTTCTGATCCATGAATGTGATATCTCTCCATTTGTTTAGGTTTTTCCTTAACTTTTTTCAACAGTGTTTAATAATTTGAGGTGCACTGATTTTCCACATGTTTCATCAGTTTTATCTCTTAAGTATTTAATATTTTTGATGGTATTGCAAATATTTGTATTTTCTGTTTCAGTTTCTCATTATTCATTCCTGGTTGATTTTTTTCCCCTCTTTTTTTATTGTGGTAAATTATTTCCCTAACATAAAATTTACCATTTTGAAGTGTAAAGTTCAGTGGCTTTTAATACATTAACATTGTTGTACAACAATTCTCACCATCTGCAGAATTTTTTCATCTTCCCAACTAAAACTCTATACTGGCTAAAGTAAGCCCATTCCTCACTCCCTGCAGCTCCTGGCAGCCATCATTCTACTTTCTGTGTCTATTGATTTGACTACTCTGGGTACCTCATGTAAGTGAAGTCTTATAGTATTTATCCTTTTGTGACTGCTTATTTTATTTAGCATAATGTGTTCAAGATTCATCCATGTTGTGGCATGTGTCAGAATTTTCTTTAAGTCTGGATCCTCAGCAATGGCCACAGGACTGGAAGAGGTCAGTTTTCATTCCAATCCCAAAGAAAGGCAATGCCAAAGAATGCTCAAACTACTGCACAATCGCACTCATCTCACATGCTAGCAAAATAATGCTCAAAATTCTCCAAGCCCGGCTTCAACAGTTACATGAACTGTGAACTTCCAAATGTTCAAACTGGATTTAGAGAACACAGAGGAATCAGAGATCAAATTGCCAACATCCATTGGCTCATCGAAAAAGCAAGAGAGTTCCAGAAAAACATCTACTTCTGCTTTATTGACTGCACCAAAGCCTTTGACTGGGTGGATCACAACAAACTGGAAAATTCTGAAAGAGATGGGAATACCTTACCTGCCTCCTGAGAAATCTGTATGCAGGTCAAGAAGCAACAGTCAGAACTGGACATGGAACAACAGACTGGTTCCAAATCGGGAAAGGAGTACATCAAGGTTGTATATGGTCACCCTGCTTATTTAACTTACATGCAGAGTATATCATGTGAAATGCTGGACTGGATGAAGCACAAGCTGGAATCAAGATTGCCAGGAGAAATATCAATAACCTCAGATACGCAGATGACACCACCCTTATGGCAGAAGGCAAAGAGGAACTAAAGAGCCTCTTGATGAAAGTGAAAGAGAAGAGTGAAAAAGTTGGTTTAAAACTCAGCATTCAGAAAACTAAGATCATGGCATCCAGTCCTATCACTTCATGGCAAATAGATGGGGAAACAGTGGAAACTGCCGGGGTCTAGCCCCGGCTGATCCAGGGTATTCGAAGGAGAGACGGCGTAGGCGACCTATTTATTTAAATATTTATCAAAGATATAAAGAATAATAGGATGAGGATGGCTCAGTGAGGAAATTCAGTGGAGAAAAGCGGCTGAAATAAGGATAGCTCAGTAGGAAAATTCAGTGAAGAAAAGAGGCTGAGTAGCTTGGTTTACGCAGGAGACCAATAAAACTTAAAGACAAGAAGTTTGCACCACTTACGTAGGCCGCAGGCGTCCTTCCGTTCTCCGGAAGGAGAGGAGACACTGAGGCCTCCCTGGTCGGATCTTAGAAGCCCAGGCATAATTAGCAAGCATGGCAGGTTCCGCGCTCCAGATGGAGACTCAGCCAGAATTTGGGAGAGAGAGAGAGACATGGGGAGACCAAGTTTCGGTGAACAAGGCCTGCACTTTATTTTCCAAAGTAGTTTTTATACCTTAAGTTATGCATAGAGGATAATGGGGAAAGGGGTAGAGTCATGCAGTAAGCCAGGCTTTCTTCCTGCAAACTTATCATATGCAAAAGTTTAGGTGATTTACATCATCTTCTGTCCCAGAGGCCTGTTAACATTTTAAGAAACTTATTTTTCTCTAAAGGTGATTATTCTAAAGTCAGGCGCCAGCCTCCAAAAAGCACTGGATAGAGTTGCATTCCTATAGGGCAAAGGTGAGGTGGGCTCCATCAAGAAAAAAATTAACTCAAGGGTCCAAGGTTACAAACATTGAGGCTACTACTTACATTTCTATAAACCCATTATATCTATCAATACACTGCCAAGGACACAGTAGGTAAGGGGTATGGAGACTTAGCAGCAAACATTGGCCCAATAAGTGAAAAACCCTTCACCGATACAATTTCTAATCAATCTTTTAACTACTCAAAGGACTCTGTGTTTAGACAGTTTAGAACATCTCCTGCCTCTCATAGTTGGGAGGCTCTAAACAATCACATGTGGCTGGAAAAACCTATTCAGGCAGGCTAGAGGATTTCCAAAGGAGTTTGTAGGTTGAAACACTGTCACACCCAGGAATTATTAACTGGAGCTGTAAGCTAACTCTTTTTTCAGAGAGAGGTAGTGGGGGACAGCCCCGCGTAAAGTCAGAGGTGTAGGTGAAAGCACAAAGCAGAAAGTAGGCAGACTCTGGTTTTGGGGGTAGATGCTCGAGAATTTCCAGGGGGACTCCTGAGGCTCAATCCCGCCTTTGCGTATGCCGAGCCTCCTTCCTCATGACCTTTGCCACTGGAGGAGTTCCTCACGCTGGCTCCTGGCAGTGATAGACTTCCAGTTGAGCTATTCCAGACCCTGAAAGATCATGCTGTGAAGGTGCTGCCCTCAATATGCAATATGCCGGCTCCCGGCAAGAAACAGTGACAGACTTTATATTTTTGGGCTCCAAAATCACTGCAGATGGTGGTGACTGCACCATGAAATTAAAAGACACTTGCTCCTTGGAAGAAAAGTTATGACCAACCTAGACAGCATATTAAAAAGAAGAGGCATTACTTTGCCAACAAAGGTCCATCTAGTCAAAGCTATTGTTTGTCCAGTAGTCATGTATGGATGTGAGAGTTGGACTATAAAGAAAGCTGAATGCCGAAGAATTGATGCTTTTGAAGTGTAATGTTGGAGAAGACTCTTGAGAGTCCCTTGGACTGCAAGGAGATCCAATCAGTCCATCCTAAAGGAGATCAGTCCTGAATGTTCATTGGAAGGCCTGATGCTGAAGCTGAAACTCTAATACTTTGGCCACCTGATGCAAAGAACTGAGTCATTGGAAAAGACCCTGATGCTGGGAAAGATTGAAGGCAGGAGGAGAAGGGGATGACAGAGGATGAGATGGTTGGATGGCATCACCAACTCAATGGACATGAGTTTGAGTGAACTCTGGGAGTTGGTGATGGACAGGAAGGCCTGGCGTACTGCCGTCCATGGGGTCACTAAGAGTTGGACACAGCTGAGCAACTGAACTGAATATTCTATTGTATGTACAGTTGACTCTGTAGAACATGGTTTGAACTGTGTGTGTCCACTTATGTGCAGATTTTTTTCAGTAGTGAATACTTCTGAACTCCACAATCACTGTTGAATCCATCGATGCAGAGGAACCTTAGATACTGAGAGCCCCCTATAAGTTATATGTGAATTTTTGAGGGTACTGATTGTTGGCATCCTTAACCCCCACATTATTCAAGGACCACCTCTATATACCATATTTTGTTTATTCATGGTTATTCATTCTAACACTGTTCATCACTAGACACTTGGGTTGTTTCCATCTTTTGGTTTTTGTGAATAATACTACTGTTTATATAGACATACAAATATCTGTTCCAGTCCCTGCTTTCATTTCATTTTGGTGTGTACCCAGAAGGGGATTGTTGGATTGTATTGTGGCACTAGTGGTAAAGAACCCATCTGCCAATGCAGGAAACTTAAGGGATGTGGGTTTGATCTCTCAGTCAGGAAGATCCCCTGGAGGGAGGGCATGGCAACCCACTCCGGTATCGCCTTGAGAATCCCCATGGACAGAGGAGCCTAGCAGGCTACAGTCTATAGGGTCACAAAGAGTCTGACATGACTGAAGTGACTTGGCACATGCATGGTAATTTTATGTTTCATTTTTTGAGTAACTGCCATACTCTTTTCCATAGTGGCTGTACCATTTACATTCCCACCAGCAATGCACAAGATTTCCAGTTTCTCTACATTCTTAGCCACACTTGTTTTCTATTTTTGTTTTTATTTATTTATTTTTTGTTTTGTTTTGTTTTTGTTAGTAGTAGCCATCCTAATGGGTGTGAAATGGTTTCTCATTGTGGTTTTAATTTGCATTTCCCTGATGGTTAGTGATGTTAAGCATCTTTTCATGTGCTTATTGGCCGTTTGTGTATCTCTTTTTAAAGAAACGTCTATTCAAGTCCTTTGCCCATTTTAAAATCAGACTTATGTTTTTGTTGAGTTGTAGGAGTTATTTATTCTGAGTATTGACTCCTTATCAGAAGTAAAAGTTTGTTTGGGTTTTGTTCAGGGTTTCCTGTGAGATGGTGCAGCAAAACCTGAACGAACTTTTTGGCCAGTCCAATGTTATTTGCAAATATTTTTTCTCATTTTGTGAGTTGGCATTTTATTCTAGTGTTTTTCAATGCACAAAAGTTTGAATTCTAATAAAGTCAAATTTATATATTTTTTATTTTGTTGCTTATGCTTTTGATGTCATAACCAAGAAATGGTTGTCAAATCCAATGTCATGAAGCTTTTGCCTTGTGTTTTCTTCTAAGAGTTTTATAGTTTTAGCTCTTACCTTTAGAAGTTTGATCCATTTTAAATTAACTTTTGTATGTGCTATAGGTAAGCATCCAGCTTCATTTTTTACATGTATACACCTAGTTTTCCCAACATTATTTGTTGAACAGAGCCTGTTCTTTTCCGATTGAATGATCTTGGCATGCTTGTTGAAAATAATTTGACTGTGGATATGCAGTATTGCTTCTGAGGTATTCATCCTACTCCATTAGTCTCTATGTCTTTAATGCCAGTACCACACTGTTTTGATCACGTTGGCTTTGTAGTCACCTTTGAAATCAGGAAATGTGAGAGCTTTAACAAGATTGATTTGGCTATGTGGGATCTCCTGAGGGTATGAACTTTAGGATGACTCCCAGCAAATTGATTCAGTACAAACATACTTTTCATTATAGGTTATTACAAGATTTTGAATATAGTTCCCTGCGATATACAGTAGAACCTAGGTGTGTATCTATTTTATATATAGTGGTCTGTATCTGCTAGTCCCAAACTCCCAATTTATTCCTCACCCCCTACCCCTTTGGTAACCATTGGTTTGTTTTCTCTCTTTGAGTCTGTTTCCATTTTTAAAATAAGTCCATTTATATACTATTTTAGATTCCACATATAAGTGATATCACACTATATTTGTCTTTTATGACTTTGCTTCTTTTAGTGTGATAACTTCCGGGTCCAATCGTGTTGTTGGTAGATGACATTATTTAATTCTTTTGTAAGTCTGAGTAGTATTCGATTGTGTGTGTGTGTGTGTGTATATATATCTATATATCTATATATATATATCATAATCCATTTGTCTGTTGATGAACATATGTTGTTTCCATTTCTATTTCTGCAAAAATGTCATTGGGATTTTGATAGAGATTGCATTAAATCTGTAGACCACTTTGTATAGTATTGACATCTTAACAATATTAAGTCTTCCAGTCTGTGAACACAGGATATTTTCCTAGTAATTTCTGTCTTCCGTTTCCTTCAACAACTTGTATAATATTCAGTGTATAATTCTTTTGCCTTCTTGCTTTATTCTTTTTTTTATTGTTTTTGATACTACTATACGTGGAATTGTTTTCTTGATTTTCTTTTTAAATTGTTCATTGTTAGTGTATAGACATAAAATTGATTTTTTGCATTGACTTTGTATTCTGGTGCTTTCTGAATTCATTTATTCTAATGGGTTTTTGGGGTTTTTTTTGGTGGACTCTTTAAGGTTTTTTGTGTTTTAGATCATATCATCTGCAAAGAGATAATTTTACTTCTTCCTTTCCAATTTGAATGCCTTTTATTTCTTCTTCATGCTTAATTGCTCTGGCTAGGACTTCCAGTACTATATAGAACAGAAATGGTGAGTGCAATTATCTTTGCATGGTTCCTGATCTTAGAGGAAAGGTTTTCAGTCTTTTAATGTTGAATATGATGTTTTCATAGAATATGATGTTTTCATAGATGGCTTTTGTTATGTTGAAGTAGTTTCCTTCTATTCCTAGTTCGAGTGTTTTTATCATGAAAAGGCATTGAACTTTGTTAAATGCTTTCTCTGCACTGGTTGAGATTATCATGTGTTTGTTTTTTTTTTTTTTTTCTCCTTTTATTTTGTTAATGTAGTGCATTACATTTTTTTTTTTTTTTTTTTTTTTTCCATATGTTGAACCATTCCTGCATTCCAAGAATAATCCTACTTGGTAATGGTGTATAATCCTTTTAATATGCTGCTTAGAATTTGGGTTGCTAAACTCAGTTTGTTGCATTTTTGCATCATTGTTTAAATAATGGGTTATCGGTTTGTGGTTCTCTTTTGCTTGTGTTGTCTGGTTTGGGTACTAGGGTAATGCTAACCTCATAGAATGTCTTAGGAGAGATACAAGTGATTCTTTTATATCATGCAACTTTGAAAAATTCAGTCATTCTAGTTTTAAGTCACCTGACTATAGATCTCCTGCCTGGCTCAGGGTGGGGCTGAGGCAGAGAATAAATTTTGGGTGTAGCTGGTGGTTACTGAGAGATGGTGTGGTACCCAGAAGCTTAGTCTTCTTTTTTCCCCTGAGTGTCTCTAAGTCTGTGCAAACTTCACACTATGGGTAGGAAAACATGTGCTTAGATGTGCACCTCTTCTGAAAGTAGTGTCTTAATATTGTGCAGATAGATGGGGATAGGGCTTCTCACTGAACTTTTTATAAAAAGTGTATTAATAATGATGCTGCTGATAATGACCTTTCAAAGGACCTAGAGGGATAGAAGCCATTGTTCATTTGTTTAGTTGTGTCTGACTCTTTGCAACCCCATGGACTGCAGCATGCCAGGCTTCCTTGTCCTTTACCATCTTCTGGAGCTTGCTCAAACTCATATCCACTGAGTTGGTGATGCCATCCAACCATCTCGTCCTCTGTTGTCTCCTTCTCCTCCTGCCTTCAGTCTTTCCTAGCATCAGAGTCTTTTAGGAAAACCAGGCCAGTGGTATTTCACTGAAGACAAAAGAGAGTATTCAGGATTTACATTCCCTTGCATAAATCTTGGGTGTATATATTATTTCTTAACAAATTCCTGATTATGCTGAGTGTGCAGTCTCCCACATTACATGAATGCCTAAGTTAATTAAACCATATGAAATCCTGAATTATCATTGATCATTTAAGAATCGTAATTTTAATTCTTGGTTCTTTGCAGGATCTTTAATATTGGCCCCTTCCTGATTATCATTTTCATCTAAACCTGTATATAAACTTAGTTTTACAAAGATTGAGTTCTTTTACTTATTATGTATCCTTAAATGCATGCGAGTATAAACAATATTTTCCCCATTTTATGCTGATTTTACTTGTTACAGTTTTTGCATTTATGATGTATCATTGTTCCTGGACCTTGTACCCATTTAAAAACAGCCTCCCTACTGAAGTTCTTGAATAAGACAGCTTCATAGAAATTGTGAGGATAGCTTTTTGTACAATATTGTGAGAACAGCATGTCTTAGATGTACATATTGTAATTTATTTTTTGAAAAATTTCTTACAGGCAAAATGTGAACATTATAAGATAAAACGAATGGAGCAACAAGAGACTATTGCTGCCTTGCAGAAGGATATCTATAGATTAACACAGGAAGAAGAAGAACGCATTATCACTCAAAATAGAGTGTTTTCTTATCTCTGCAAAAGAGTTCCTCATACCGTCTTGGATAAACAGTAATGTTTGCTACATAAATTGATATGTAGCTAGACTCTTCATTTTTTCAAAAATAGATTTCATCTTGGGTATGGTTTTCTCTCTTAAACTGGTGGAATCTTCCTCTTCCTCTTCTCTGCCCTTTTTGTTTGTTTTAATGTCATTAACTTGTTGAAGAAAATGATTGGTTTTCCTGGAGAGGTACATGCTAGATTTGTCTATTTGCTTCCTTATGTCATTTAATTTATTCTTCTGTCTCCTGTGTTCCCTCTAAACTGGAAGTTAAATCTAAATTCAGATACAAGTATTTTTGGTGACATACTTCATAGGTGATAATTTATTCTTCTAATAATAACATATATGTTTAGTAGAGCTTCTCTCAGGGATGCTAAGATTGTTCAGGGGTTTAAATAGCAACAATCTGATCCTTCTCCTATAAAATTTCCCATTCTCTTCTCATCTGATGGTTTCTCTCATTTATCTTGTTTGCAATTCTGCTATCCCTTTTTTCTTTTTTTCTTGCTGGAGTTCTTCCATTAAGAAAAAGCACCTTTCCTATTGAGTAGGGACTGTCTGGTTTCCCTGTATGGTTTGTTACAGGGAAGGTAAAAGCGGTGCTCAGTTCCTTCAGTTTAATTCTTATTTTTTAGAGTAAGCAGTTAATGATCAGTTGTAATAGTCTAGTTGGGAAATAACGCAGATCTAAAAAGAAAGAAGAGATACTGCAGAGATGGATAGGAATTGTCTATACCGATTGACTGTAGATGTTGAAAGAAGGAGAGAAGTCAAAGATAGCCAGATTTCAAGCTAGATTTGGGGAAAGGGACAGGAGGAGGATGGATTTATCTATGAACATGTACTTAGACATCTTCTGTCAGCCACATAGAGATATCATGCCTATTGTTGTTTAGTTGCTAAGTTGTGTCTGACTCTTTGCCGCCCAATGGCCCTCCAGTTTCCTCTGTCCATGGGATTTCTTAGGCAAGAACACTGGGTTGGGTTACAGTTTCCTTCTCCAGGGGATCTTCCTGACCCAGGGATCAAACCCACATCTCCTGCATTGCAGATGGATTCTTTACTTCTGAGCTACTGGGAAGCCCCATCAGTCCTATAGTTAGAAAGACCCAACTCCATAGAGCTTTAAAGTTTAGACAGAGAAAGAAAAGGCAGAAGATGAGTTACATTTGGGTGTCAGGCTCACTGAGAAACAGGAGTGTTTGAAGGAGAGGGTGGTGAGGAGTTTTATACGCCACCTCATCGGTTTGTGTTTGTCTTCCTACTGTCTTATTTGCTCAATTGCTAGTTTGACACATAGTAAGTCTTCCTTAAAAGTTTATTGACGGTAGAGGTAATAGTCATTCAGAATGAATGAAGTTTATCATGCAGGAAAAATAGAAATGGGATAGTAGCATTGGGGGAGGAGGGAGGTGAGAGGGTTTGTAAAGTATATAAAGGAAATTAAAGCATATTTGCAGAATAATATGAAAGCTGGAATGTGTTGGGATTGGGAAAGTTGAAGGGAAAAAATAATTCAAAAAAGTTATGATGTTAAAAGCACAACTGGTTGAATTAGTTCTGAAAAAAGGAGATGGATGAGTAATTTTCCCAAGACAAGAGTGAAATACTAAAAATTCTTGCTTTAAACAGAATAGTATGTGAAAGTGTAGTGTTATTTTATTTTTCTTTGAGGATTTTTTTAAATTAGAAAAGCACTGCATGTCTACAAAAATTCAAACTATAAAAGTATATAAAATAATATATTATAAACCTGCTTACTTCTCCTAATTCCATATCCTGGAGATAACAACTTTTAACAGTTTGGTTTATGTTCTTCCTAGCGTTTCACAGCAATAGTACTGTTGATGTTTTGGGTGGGACCATTCTTCATTGTAGGGCATGATGAGCATTCATTTGTTCATTAATGAACTTTTAAGCATCTTTGCTCCCTCCGCAACTATTCAGTGTGACAACCAGTACCATCCCCAGTTCGGGTAATATTATCCCTCAGTTAAGAAGCCATACGGAGAAGGCAATGGCACCCCACTCCAGTACTCTTACCTGGAAAATCCCATGGATGGAGGAGCCTGGTGGGCTGCAGTCCATGGGGTCACTAAGAGTAGGGCACAACTGAGTGACTTCACTTTCACTTTTCACTTTCACTCATTGGAGAAGGAAATGGCAACCCACTCCAGTGTTCTTGCCTGGAGAATCCCAGGGACGGGGCAGCCTGGTGGGCTGCCGTCTATGGGGTCGCACAGAGTTGGACACGACTGAAGCGACTTAGCAGCAGCAGCAAGAAGCCATATAGTTAATTTTCAGTACATAGACTCATATACACCTACTTTCTTTAAAAAATAGTTATACATTTGGTTATGCAACATTAATTTTTTCCTACAAATTTACATTATCTCTTCTAATGCCTCCTCATTTTCTATAATATGGATGTGCCATTATTTAACTTTTCCCTTGTTGCAGAATGTTTACGTTGTGTCTGAGTTTTCACTCCTAATGAATTGAACAACTTTGTTCATCTTAAGTGATAGCCTTGGGCAAATGTTTCTGTAGGAGTGATTGTTAAAGGTAGACCTGTTTGATCAAGGAGAATATACATTTAATATGTTGAGATTTAATGTCTGTGGTTATTTAAAAATGTGTACATTAAAATTAAAATATATGGCATAGTGGGATACTTCTGGCAAAAATCACTTACCTTTTTTATGAATTTGCAGATATTTATCACTATAATATGAAATTGAATAGAGACAATAGTAAATGTTCCAATACCACATTTTGAAAATAACTCATCTGTTTTCTAGGTTGCTTTGCCTTATTGATTACTATGAATCTAAAATTAGAAAATTTCATAAACAAAGGTATGACTTGTCCTGTATTAAAATTTTGGAAGTAATTATCAAGTTGTGAATTACAACAAAAGTTTTTATGGCCTTTTGAAACATTAAATATGCTTTGAAAATCTACAGATATGTGTATAATTTACCTAATATGTAACTATAAATTCCTTTTTATAAAGAATCTTTTAAGACTGTACTTTACCACTTATGTTAAAATCCATTGTTTCATTTATATTAAAATATGTATATTTAATAATCACTAACTATTGGTCACAGAAGAAATAGTATTTTTATTTTGTTGAGGTATTATGATTTGTTCTGCTGATGTCATCTAGCCACTAGATAGTTACTGAGCATATCAACACAGTGTGTAGGATTGGATTAGCTTCCTGCCAAAGTGCAGCCTAATTAATTAGTATGCAGATTTATGAGATAAAGATAAAACATTATAGTGTAAAATCAAGTATATAGAATAAACCACAGTTATCACCTCTGATTAAAGCAATAAGGGTAAAATTTTAAATGATGGTCTTTGACTAACCAGAAATTGCTGAAAGATATCTAAGGCCAAATAATCTAAAGTACTTTAATATAAATATCTAAGGCTTTTAATATAAAGGCTATTTTGTTTCACTGTTTATAAATGGAACAGTTCTTTTAACAAATATTTATTTAAGCACCTACTTTCTGCCATGTTCTGTTTTTAGTACTGAACAGATAAAATAGATAAACATCAAATAACTTCAGGGACCTTCTCTTTCAAATGATGCTGTCTTTTAAGATGGTAGACATGGTGTTAGATTCTGTAGAGATAGGAAAATGTTTTGAACATGATTCTTAACCTCCTAGGAGTTTGCAGTCTAGTAAAGGAGATTAAACGTAAACACATTAATAGTTAAGAAAAATAATGTGAGACTTAAATATATATACTTATATATATTTAATATATATAATGCCCTAATATATAATGTCACAATAAAAGTAATTACTAAAAACTGTACAGTCAGTAATACAGGAGTTGATAACAGGAACAAATTGGTTTTGGATGGAGAAAACAGGGAAGCCATTACAAAACAGATGGGGGTTGTGCTTGAGCTTGAATAAGTACAATTTGGGAAAGCAGAAAGGCAAAAAAAAAAAAAAGACTGCTTGTATGCTATGAGCAAAAGTTCATAGATGTAAAAGAGTAGGCTTTTTAATGGCACTATAATTAAGCCAGTTTCTCTGAACTTTAAGGGATTTGTTGATATATTCATAGATAGAGGTAGTAACCTATGGAGAGCAGTCTTTCCCATAGTGGACCAAGAGTAAGCTATAAATGAACAAAAGACATCATTGGCCTTGGAAAGAAGGAAGGTACTGTTTCCTTTGATATAGAAAACCTGGGTAATGGGGTTGTAAGTATGTATATTAGGGTTCTAGCAAGAAACAGAACCAGTAGAATGTACACTTATATACAGAGAGTAAATTGTCTTAAAGAAATAGGTTCATGTGATTGTGAAGCTGGCAAGTCTGAAATCTGTGAGGCTGGCATGCAAGCTGGAGACCCAGTGAAGAGTTGATGTTGCAGTGTTGAGGCTGAAGGCAATCTGGAGGCAGAATACCTCCCTTCTTGAAGGTTTCAATCTTTCCTTCTAAGGTCTTTAACTAATTGCACAGGGCTCACCCACATTGTGAAGAGTAATCTGCTTTATTCAAAGTCTATTGATTTAAATGTTTGTCACATCTAAAAAATAACCTCACGACAGTGTTTAGACTGGTGTTTAACCAAGTAGCAGGGCACCATAGTCTAGCCAAGTTCACACTAAAATGAACAGTCACAGTATGTCAGAGTGAAGAGAAGCAAAATGAAGAATTTCATAGCTTGAGAGGTTATAGATTGGTATGCTCACAGAAAATCAAAAATGAGTAAAGCAGGTTAGGTGGGAACTGTGCCAAACTGGAGAGCTGTCTTAAGGGGCCATTTATTATATACTCTAGCCAGTTGATGCCATGCAGTAATGTGAGCCCACTGTAGCTAAATCTGCTTTTTTGAGAAGTTAGAAAGTTCAGTTTATAAATGAAATCAGATTTTTAATGTTTGCAATTAACACTGAGTGCTCTTAAAAATATTATATGGTCCAGATTGAATATTATCTGCAACCTTTACTCTATATCTTTAGTAAATTCTAATGTAGATTCAGGAGTTGGATGACTTTTCCTGTAAAGGGCCAGACTGTATTTTAGGCATTTTAATCTGTATAGTCTCTCACAACAGCTCAACTCTGTTACAGGATGAAATCAGCCATAGACAATAAGTAAATGAATTGACATGTCCATGTTCCATAAAACATTAATAAAAAAAAAAAAACCTGCTGGCTGTGGCCTACAGGCAGCAGATTGCTGACCCCCAATCCAGTTGATGAAGAGAGCATTTGGGATTTGAAGTCAGAGTAGAGAAGATTTAGTGTAGCCATCTTTGAAATGTCTCAGGTAGAATGTGGTGTGAGAGATTGCCTCTGAAGTTACATAAACTGGGGTCCTCTAAATAAAAGGATTGAGGCTATTGCAGGTGGTGTTGAATTTGCTTGTCATGAGTTTATAGTGAACATCTGGGATTGAGGAATGAAATCTTGAAGGAAAAGAATTACTTTTTTGCTTAACAATCCCATCATCATGGACTAACTAAAGTGAAGTACTTTGGCTTGTACAAATTATGCCTAGGTCAGATACTTGGATTGAATGTCTCCCAGTTCAGTTCAGTTCAATTCAGTCACTCAGTCGTGTCCTACTCTTTGCGATCCCATGAACCGCAGCACGCCAGGCCTCCCTGTCCATCACCAACTCTCAGAGTCCACACAAACCCATGTCCATTGAGTCAGAGATGCCATCCAACCATCTCCTCCTCTGTCGTCCCCTTATCCTCCTGCCCTCAATCTTTCCCAGCATCAGGGTCTTTTCAAATGAGTCCGCTCTTACGGGAGAAAAGATATAGGAATAAATTAGTGACTGTGTTATACACAATATTCTCACAGATGAAAAAGCAGAAGTCATTTATACTTTGCAGTGATGAAGAGTCTATCCTAAGGAGAGGGTTTTTCATAGTTCATTGAATGAAGAAAACTTAACTGTCTCTTTTCTAAGAGTAAATAACTTGATAGATTGTAGCAACTTCAAGGTGTATTTTGAGATCTACTAGTAGGATATTGTTCTTGCCTGGAGAATCCCAGGGACGGCGGAGCCTGGTGGGCTGCCGCCTATGGGGTCGCATAGAGTCAGGCACGACTGAAGTGACTTAGCAGCAATAGGATATTAGTATCACCTGAAGAAGCAGGTGAGCTCTAAAAAGAGGGTATAAGAATTAACTGACAAGTATTATATTACTTGAAAGAAGTGAAAGAAAAGAGAAAATGAAGGAAGATGGGTTATGATTTGGAGGTCTAAGTGGGATAAATAGGAGGCACAGGAGAAGGATGTATGTACCTGTAGAGCTAAGGGAGCAAGACAAAGGAAGAAGACAGATGGGACATGGGCCTCTTGCAGAGGTAGAAGCACTCTGCTTAACACCCTTTTTTAAAGGGCATTGTTGTCCAAAGTTTTTCTCATCGTGAAACGCAGAAAGTGATGTTTGTATACCACACTGGGGTAATTGGCTCAAGAACTCTGGCCAGTTGTCTTGAGTGCTTGGCATATTTGTAATATCTTGGCACAGCACACCTATGGCATACCACCTGGACCCTCTACTTTAGGGCACAGGCTTGAGAAGGCCTCCAGAGAGCTTGTGAAAGGCAGTTTCTGGATACCGTGGACTGGTTTTCCTTTCTGCCACCATACATGAGAAAACTTGGGGAAAGCAGAGGAAGTCGCAATCAAGGCAGCAGAAATTTGAATGCAAGTGTTAAGCAGTTGGAAGTCTTAGAAAACTGCAAACATGCTAAAATTTCTGAAACAGAGGAAAAGTAAGTTTTAAAATGATAGGTTCTCAGCTCTGTTACTTTACCTATTTTTCCTTTACCCAGTGTTAATATATCAACATAGATTACATGGAATATATTGCTAGCTTTTTCTGTTGGTATTTCCCTGGCTTGGTAGATAGGATTAAAGAACCAAGAAAAGTAACATAGGAATAACAACTACAAGATTCAGACTGAGTTTCTTCTGAGATGTTAGAGACATTTGAAAAGTTACCCCAGGGAAAATAGCTCTATAATGAATTAGTAAAGTGAAGTCTCCTTGTCTAATTCCATCTTTCTGTTTAGATAGAAAATTTTCAAGTGGTGTTGTGAAATGGAAGCAGGTAACTTTGAGGTTCACCTCTGATTGAACATGATTCAGATTAGGGAAGAATAAAATACAAGATTTCTCTAGTTTTGCTCTTTCTCTCTACCCGCAAGAAGCATAATGTTCAACACTGGGTCCCTCCTGGGGCTTCTGGAGGCCATTGGAGAAAGGGTGGGAGGAATTTGGCTGTGGGGATCCCATGTCCAAATGAGAATTGTGGATGTTTAAGATTATGTTTTTACTTCGAAAAACCCACAAAATCTGTCAATGCTAAATAAAGGACTCTAGGAAAATAAAGTGAGGATTCTTTACTGAAGCTCATTTCCTTTTAGGTCTGCATAAATTTAAAATTGGTCTCCTCTACTATATATATGTTAGGTTTCTCTTGAGAGAACAAGATAGCCATAATGGCAGGTATTTTAGAGTGTATATAGGAAATGATCTTGAGTACACGGGCTTTGAAGCCAGAGAGATTTCAGTTTGAATCTCATCAGTACTGCTTACTATTTGAGAGACTTTGAGCAAATTTAAATAACTCCTCTAAATGTTCCTCACCTAATAAATTGAAATACTTTACATAATACATCTATCTTTTTGTTGTTGTTTAGTCACCAAGTCGTGTCTGACTCTTCGTGACCCCATGGACTGTAGCCAGCTAGGCTCCTCTGTCCATGGGATTATCCAGGCAAGATTTCTGGAGTGGGTTGCTGTTTCCTTCTCCATACATCTATTTTAGTACTTTATATAGAAGCGACCCAGTATCCTTATTTGGTCATGGTCATTTGTTAAAGACTAGCATGTTTTAGAAGGTCTGAGAGATATGTTAGTACAACTGTCTCAAATAGAAATGTAATGAAAACCACATATATAATTTTGCATTTTTCATGTAGCCAAGTTAAAAATTAAAAAGAAACCAGTGAAATACATTTTCATCTATTTAATATCTGAAATATTGCCATTTCAACATGTAATCAATGATATCATTGATACTTCACATTACTTTTTCTCATTCTAAGCCGTTGAAATTTGGTATTTTAATTTATAGCACACCTCAATTCAAACACTAAATTTTCATCAGCGGTATTTGATCTGTATTTAGATTTCATGAAGTCTAGTTCAAAAATAGACTTATATACCCAGATTGTTCTATACATACCTGAAAGTTCTCTAGCAACTAAGTCAAGTACAAAAATTTTTTTCCTTTAATATTTACATCTACATTTATACAACTGACTCATCTTTTTTAGAATAATTGGTTTGACTGAATTAAGGATTAAAAACTATACCCAACTTAAATTCACTAACTTCTGTTTAATTCAGAAGGATGTTGCAAAATTGAAAAGCAACTCTAAATCTATCAGTAGCCAGAAACTTCAAACTTTGAAATTTTCTTGTAGTTTTACAACCAATTTATTTGCACTGTGGATTAAAACAAAAATCTCATATTATTAATATTAGAAAAACATGTATGAAGTCAATATTGATTTGTATCATAAAGTTTCATTTCAGTGTAAATTCTCATAACCTATTAACTAGACACAAACATGCCTTTTTTTCTTTGGAGCTTCAGATTTTGCTTACTCATATAGAGTGATACGAGTGAGAAGGCTTCCCTGGTAGCTAAGTTGGTAAAGAGTCTGCCTGCGGTGCAGGAGACCCAGGTTTGATCCCTCGGTTGGGAAGATTCCCTGGAGAAGGAAGTGTCAAACCACTCCATTATTGCCTGGAAAATCCCATGGACAGAGGAGCCTGGTGGGCTACAGTCCATGGGTCACTTGAGTTGGACATGACTTAGTGACTACACCACTACCACACCATTTTTTGTGTTTGAGCATTTGGTAAGTACTCTTTTTCCAAGAAAATTTTGAATTCAGGTTAACAGTATAGTTAGTCTTTATAACTTTTCCATGACTCAACCAATAAGCATTGACAAAAAACACAAAAGATGGTTAAAGTCATTGTTTTCTGTTTGTTTCAATGGTCCTACAAAGTGGCGTCGCATTTATACATGTGCTGTATAATTTTAACAACTGAATTCATGACATTCACAGTCTGTTTCAAAAAACTAGCAGATTTCCAATATGTCATATACAGTATAGCAAAACAATAAGACTGCAAAAGCAGTCTTTTAAAAATCCTAGTAAATCTAAATTTCTAATGTTACAGAGCTACCTTCTGTTGTGGAAAAATGAAAAAGGTTGTTTCATATCTTGGTGAAATTCTTCTTTGATAGATATATAAAATTCAAAGATGTGCCATAAGTCAGATTTTTTTTTAAAGCCTCCAATTGTCAACATTTCTTAATAAACCTGGAGGTCCTCTGATGACAGACATCCCCACAGTGTTAATTGAGCATTTGATTCATCTAAAAATAAATGTAATTTTAAAAATTAAATCAGTTGCTCTTTGGTATTATAAGAAAGGTCTTGTATTCTCCAGGCAGTTGTTTGTGGGCTTGATTGAAGATCTTTCCTTTTTTTAATAAAAATGTTTTAGTTATTTTCTCATAATTTTGCAGCAGAATTTTCACAGGAAATAATTTATTTCATGTAAGAATAGTTTCTATTTTTGTGTAAGACCTCAAAATGTTTTGTTACTAGCCAAACTTATAAGCTCAGATTTTGCTAAAAACTTACTTTAGAAGTTTTTTTGTGTGGTTAATTTTGATTTTAGTGACTTTGATTCTCTTTTGACTGTTGAGAGGAAATTTCTTAATGTATCATGTATTTGCTGAAAATACTTTCCTATCATTATCTACTTTATTATCCTAAAACATTTTTGTTTAACAACTTTTTAAAATAACAGCTTTACCTCTACTAGCAGCTTCCGACGGCAGGATGTCTCACAGGAAGTTCTCTGCTCCCAGGCACGGGTCCCTGGGTTTCCTGCCTTGGAAGCGCAGCAGCCGGCACTGCGGGAAGGTGAAGAGCTTCCCCAAGGATGACTCTTCCAAGCCCGTTCACCTCACTGCCTTTCTTGGCTACAAGGCTGGCATGACTCACATTGTGAGGGAGGTTGATAGGCCAGGGTCCAAGGTGAATAAGAAGGAAGTTGTGGAGGCTGTGACCATCGTGGAGACTCCGCCCATGGTGATTGTGGGCATCGTGGGTTACATGGAGACACCCGGAGGCCTCCGGACCTTGAAGACCATCTTTGCTGAGCATATCAGCGACGAGTGCAAAAGGCGCTTCTACGAGAACTGGCATAAGTCTAAGAAGAAGGCCTTCACCAAATACTGCAAGAAGTGGCAGGACGTAGATGGCAAGAAGCAGCTTGAGAGGGACTTCAGCAGCATGAAGAAGTACTGTCAGGTCATCTGTGTCATTGCCCACACCCAGATGCGCCTGCTTTCTCTGCGCCAGAAGAAGGCCCATCTCATGGAGGTCCAGGTGAACGGAGGCACTGTGGCTGAGAAACTGGACTGGGCCTGTGAGAGGCTTGAGCAGCAGGTCCCTGTGAGCCAAGTGTTTGGCCAGGATGAGATGATTGATATCATTGGCCAGGATGAGATGATTGATATCATTGGGGTGATATCATTGGGGTGATCAAAGGCTACAAAGGTGTCACCAGCCATTGGCACACTAAGAAGCTGCCCCATAAGACCCAACAAGGGCTGTGCAAGGTTGCCTATATTGGGGTGTGGCATCCTGCCTGGGTGGCCTTCTCTGTGGTTTGGGCTGGGCAGAAAGGCTACTATCACCACACTGAGATGACAAGAATATCTACAAGATTGGTCAGGGCTACCTCATCAAGGACAGCAAACTGATCAAGAACAATGCCTCTACTGATTACGATCTGTCTGACAAGAGCATCAACCCTCTGGGTGGCTTTGTCCACTGCGGTGAGGTGACCAATGACTGTCATGCTCAAAGGCTGCATGGTGGGAACCAAGAAGTGAGTGCTCACTCTGCTCAAGTCCTTGCTGGTACAGACCAAATGGCGGGCCCTGGAGAAGATTGACCTCAAATTTATTGACACCACCTCCAAATTTGGTCATGGTCGCTTCCAGACTGTGGAGGAGAAGAAAGCCTTCATGGAACCACTTAAGAAGGACCGAATTGCAAAGGAAGAAGGGGCCTAATAAAACAGATTGTATAGCTGGTAGAATCGCAATAAAATTATTTTCCAGTGGGGAAAAAAAATAAAATAACAACTTTATTGAGATTAATTCACATGCCATGAAATTCACCATTTTTAAGTATATGATTGAGTAGTTTTAGAATATTCACAAATTGTGTCACCATATCTGCAATCAGTTTTAGAACATGGGCATCATCCACTGAGAAACAGAAAATGCCATACCCATTAGCAGTCACTCTCTGCCCTGAGCCCCTTTTTTGCTGCAACCCAACATCACAAAATATGCAATTCCATTACATGAAATGTCCAGAATATGCAATCCATAAAAAAAAGAAAATAGATGAGTAGTTGCCTAGGAACTGGATTGTAGTGGAGTAGGGACTTAGGGTAGAGAGTACATGGAAAGTAATTGCTAATGGGAAGGTGTTTCTCCATGGGTGATGAACATGTTCTAAAATTGATTGTGGAGGGACTTCCCTGGTGCTCCAGTGGTTAAGACTCCCTGCTTCTAATATAGGGTGCATGGATTTTAGTTCCCCTTGGTTGGGGAACTAAAACCCCATGTGCTGCGTGGCATGGCCAGAATATAAATAAAATTGATTGTGGAGATAGTGACACAACTTTATCCTAAAGTGATATCTCAAAGGACTAATGATTAGTGTCTTTTATATGTTTACTGTCCACTTATATGTTTACAGTAGGCATTTTGGGGAAATGCCTACTGATGTCCTTTGCCCATTTTTAAATTGAGTTTCTTGTCTTTTTGTCAAATTATGAGTTATTTATTAATTCTGGATACAAATTCTTTATCAGGTTTGCAAATATTTTACCCCATTCTGTAAATTTTCTTTTTTTTTCCCCCCTTGATGATGTCCTTTGAAGCTCAGAAGTGTTTTACTTTTCATGACCTCCTGTTTATCAGTTTTTTTTTTTCATCTCTTCTGAACCAACAGCTTTTCCAATTTGTTCTGCAGTAAATTATGTAGCATTCATCAGGAAATTTGTGACACATTCTTTCAGTCTCTTTTGTTTACTGTTTCAATTATTTTACTGTCTCAGATGTTATCTCCACTTGATTTATTTTATTTTATTTTATTTTTAAACTTTACAATATTGTATTAGTTTTGCCAAATATCGAAATGAATCCGCCACAGGTATACCTGTGTTCCCCATCCTGAACCCTCCTCCCTCCTCCCTCCCCATACCCTCCCTCTGGGTCATCCCAGTGCACCAGCCCCAAGCATCCAGTATCGTGCATCGAACCTGGACTGGCGACTCGTTTCATACATGATATTATACATGTTTCAGTGCCATTCTCCCAAATCTCCCCACCCTCTCCCTCTCCCACAGAATCCATAAGACTGATCTATACATCAGTGTCTCTTTTGCTGTCTCGTACACAGGGTTATTGTTACCATCTCTCTAAATTCCATATATATGTTAGTATACTGTATTGGTGTTTTTCTTTCTGGCTTACTTCACTCTGTATAATAGGCTCCAGTTTCATCCACCTCATTAGAACTGATTCAAATGTATTCTTTTTAATGGCTGAGTAATACTCCATTGTGTATATGTACCACAGCTTTCTTATCCATTCATCTGCTGATGGGCATCTAGGTTGCTTCCATGTCCTGGCTATTATAAACAGTGCTGCGATGAACACTGGGGTACAAGTGTCTCTTTCCCTTCTGGTTTCCTCAGTGTGTATGCCCAATAGTGGGATTGCTGGATCATAAGGCAGTTCTATTTCCAGTTTTTTAAGGAAGTGTTTAACAGAAGAATATTTTACACTGCTTCACCTTTAAAATTTTAATTAAAATGAAATAGAATTGAAATGGCTAGTTGGACTAGCATATTTCAAGCACTCATTGCCTGTATGTACCTTAGTGTTTACCGTCTCGGACAGCCCAGTATTAGTGTTATCAGCTTTAAAAACATTAATACTGATTTGCGAGTACTTCGTAGCTCACACAATGTTTTGATGTCTTTTATTTACTTTTAAAACCAATTTTGTGAGGTAGATGTGATAGAAATTATCTCTGTTCTACAGATGAGAAGAAAAATTCTAAGAGACTGACTTACCCAAATAATACAACTCATTAATGAAGATGTCAAGACTTAATCAGGGCCACTAAATTTGTGGCCTTGTCCACTTAGACTCTGTATTTTTTTATATAGTTTTTTGTGATCTAAAAGTACTGGAAGGAGAAAACAATATTATTTGTTCATTCAACAAGTGTTTTTCTACTCCTTCCTCAGCCCTCTATTCTGGGCAGTGAGATACAGTGGTGAACAAGACAGACAAACTTCTGGTTTGCATGGATCTTAAATTCCAGTTAAGGCATTAGTGAGCAAATGTATACTGTAGTACTAGTTAATAAGTAGTATGTTCTAATACAATTTTCTGTAAGAGTAAGTAGGAAATTTGGTTTAAGTTTTAGTTTATGTTGAGGTTATCAAGCCCTTATTGTATTGATTTAATTTTGTTAGCTAGATTTTTTTTCCTTTGGAGATAATTTTTTCATAAATACACTACATATATTTTTTCATAGACTATATAAAGAAGATGAAAGTCAGTCAGAAGAAGAAGATTATAGAAGCCTGAGTGCTTCACCCACTTACAACGGACTTCTAATGGTATGGGGGACTATAAGATTGATAAATACTTTTTAATAAAGTAAAATAATAATCTAATCTCTTAGGAAAGTTAACTGTTTATTAACTATGTTGCAGTCATTACAGAATCAACTCAAGGAATCAAAAACTAAGATAGATGTACTTTTAAGTGAAAAGCTCAATCTTCAAAAAGAGTTGGAAACCAGGTGAGAGAAACTTGTCATTTTTAACTTTTATTTAAGCAAATAGTGGAATTTTGAATGTTAAATCAGTCATCCTATCCCCTTTACTCTAAAACTAATGTTGGGGATCTCATATTTGTATACTCATTTTAGTCATTAGTCTCTCATATGGTAGAAAGAACAAAAATACATATATAAGCAAGGGGAGTGAGAAAATAGGAAGATAAAACTGGCTAGGAACTCAGAATAGATTTAGCCTATGCCAGTAGGGAACTCAGAATAGATTTAGCCTATGCCAGTAGGTTTCCGTTTCACAAATTATTTTTATTTTAATTTTTTTCCAAATTACTTTAGAATGTCTTATTTCATCATATACATGTGTTGTGGGAAGGGAGAAACATTTTAAAGTTTAAATGGCATACAACAGAAAGGTTTATTTATATACAAGCATACTACCACAGAAGAAAGGCACTCTACATGTTGACAGAAAGTAATAATGAATGTACACTGTTGAGACTTTTCATTAAATATTGTTGATACCTATTGTAAGTTAGACATGGTCCTAAGTTCTGATATTGTATATAACAAACAAAACAAATATCTTGTAAAGCTTATACTTCAATGGAGGAAACTGATACCTATAATAAAAAACCATTTCTGTAAGGTTTAAAAGCCTGCCACATAGTAATGTGTAAATTTATGGTTATATAAATATGAGGGGAAAATTTGTAAAACATGCATGGGAATAATGAACAGTGAATTTGAGCAAGTGGTTACCTGTGGTATGGGAAGTGAAAGTGAAAGTTGCTCATTTGTGTCTGACTCTTTGTGACCTCATGGACTATACAGTCCATGGAATTCTCCAGACCAGAATACTGGAGTGGGTAGCCGTTCCCTTCTCCAGGGGATCTTCTCAAACTAGGGATCAAACCCAGGTCTCCCTCATTACAGGCAGATTCTTTACCATCTAAGCCACAAGGGAAGCCCTAGAATACTGGAATGGGTAGCCTATCCCTTCTCCAGCGGATCTTCCCAACCTAGGAATCGAACTGGGATCTCCTGCATTGCAGGTGGATTCTTTACCAGCTGAGCCACCAGGGAAGCCCATGGTATGGGAAGGAGAAAGCAATGGCAGTAATTAGGGACACGGAGTTTGAAGTAGCTGTATAGGGTTTTAGTTAAAAGATTTTAAACAGATTACTATTCAGCTTTGATAAAGCTTGAGGCATGGACACACCACTATTTGTTTTACTCTATTCTTGTTTGTGCATTTGAGATAATTCACTATAAAAGCAAGTAATAGGTTAATAACAATGAAAGTGGGTAGAAAGTTTTGAATAGGGGATACACAGAAGAAGAAAGCCAGTGGCCAATAAATACCTCATTAGCAGTTATGAAATATTTTAAGAATTTTTAAGCATATTTATGACAAGTAATAGAGTATACTTTATTATTAAATATCTTTATAGTTTTATTAAGTAAATTGAATGTGTTCAACATGATTTATTTTCTACAGGCCCACACAGCATGAATTAAGACTTTATAAACAGCAAGTGAAGAAACTGAGAAAGCCCTGAAGAAAAACATCAAGTAATTATATTTTACCATAGTTACAAATTTATTAGGATTTTATATCTTATTATTTATTTTTATTAACCTGTCAATTTACCTGATAGTGGCTGTGGCTTAAAATTACCAGGTTGATGGGCAGGGCAGGGGGGTGGGGGGTCGAGGGGTATGTGTGGAGAAGACTTTAAAAAGGGGTATTTCTGGTTCCACAGTTTAAAAAGTTTCTACTGTAATGGATTTGGCTATATATTCATCTTAAATAAGAACAAGGAAAAGGTAATTGTCTGATATAAAAGGCAAATATTTTAATAAGTTGACTTTGGAAGTCATGGAGAAATTGCAAGAGAATCATTGAAATTAGAGGTGACAAGGCCCAAATTTTTGTTGGTGGTAGTGATGACCTGAATCATAGCCTTATCGTATATTAAAGCTTAAAGAATCAGAATGAATGCAGTGAGCCATTCATATCCACCACTTCTCTTTTATGACTTTGAAAAACACATACTCACAGGAATTTCAGCAAGTTGGTCCTCAAATAGTGATAGTATTTTCTGAAGATTAGCTATGTCTACTCTTTGATTCAAGGGAATGGGACTTGAAGTAGTGTGGTGAGCATGGGGATGAAATATTTTAAAAATTATATGAGTTAATATATGCATTAGATGTATTAAATCAGTTGTATTAGCCTATGTTGATTCAATTTTCAGTGACAGCTACATTTTCTTTATGGTAACACATGCCACAGTGAAAGGCAAGTATTCTGGCCATCCAGGAATTACATATTGAGTTAAGATAGTAGGGAAGGAAAACTAAAAAAGAGAAATGGAAGGTTCAGAAAGGTTGCATTCATTCATTCAATTGGATGCTTGGGGATGCTTAGGGCTGGTGCACTGGGACGACCCAGAGGGAGGGTATGGGGAGGAGGAGGGTTCAGGATGGGGAACACAGTTATACCTGTGGTGGATTCATTTCAATATTTGGCAAAACTAATACAATATTGTAAAGTTTAAAAATAAAATTAAAAAAATTTTTTCCCTTCCTACTATTGCTTAACATTTTAGGTACTTATAGTACCTCTTCCTATCTGTTTGGCATTCTAGATACTGAAATTACAGTGGTAAACCAAAAAGAAAGGTTCCTGTTCTCATGAATCTTATGTAAAGGGCAATGAAAAAAATAAGACAATTTTGATATAGGTAAAAATGTGTTAGTCGCTCAGTTGTGTCCAACTCTTTGCGACCCCATGGACTGTAGCCCACCAGGCCCCTTTGTCCATGGGGGTTTTCCAGGCAAGAATGCTGGAGTGGGTAGCCATTCCCTTCTCCAGGGGATCTTCCTGACCCAGGGATTGAACCCAGGTCTCCTGTATTGCAGGCAGATTCTTTACCATCTGAGCCAACAGGGGAGCCCTATAGTGTAAGTACCAAAGGTAAAATAGTGTGAGAGTTGCTATTGTACAAGTTTGGACAAGAGGTGGTGGTGACATGGTCAAAGGTGGCAGGAGTGGAGGTGGTAAGAAGTATTTGGAATATTGGAGGTAGAATTTGATGATCAGACTTGGTGATGGATTGAGGATGGATTAGGGGTATAGGCAGTTGAGGGGAAAAAGATTAACATGCAAAAAGATAAAAAAAAAAAAAACTTAATCAGGACTAATTTTTAGTCCTGAATAACGAAGTAGTTGTTGGAACATTAACTGAGATAGGAAAATTGGTTAAGGAGCAGCTGAGAGGAGGAATATGTAAGGTGGACAAAAAGTCAGAGGAGAAAGTGTAGAGGAGGAAAACTTCACAACCCTCTTAGAGTCTCAGGCTGGGCCTGAAAATTAAACTGACAAAGACAGATTAACATGAAAAAAGTATAAGTTTATTTAATATAAGTTTTACCTGACCTGAGAAGAAATGAAGACTTGAAGAAACAGCATTTTAATACTAGGTTTGATGAAGAGTGAGTGGAAAGTTGGAAAATGTAATAATACAAAAGGGTGTAAGCTGAGGGTAATAAACTGGGAAAGTTCGGATTTCGCTTCTTCAGAGACAAAGATGCTTCTTTGCCCTGGGGTACAAGGAGGGCAGCTTGTTACCCTCCTTGAGGGTACCCTCACAGGATCTCCTGGTCTGCTTCAGGGAAAAGCGGAGAGGTCAGAGAGTTCTTCCTGCATGCATCAATTCTCAAGTTCCTTCTGTTTAAAAGTTTCTTATGTTAAAATGATACATTTTGTTTTTGTTTTGGCCACACCATGTTGCTTGTGGGGTCTCAGTTCCCTGACCAGGGATTGAACCTGGGGCAAGGCAGTGAAAGCCTGGAATCCACTGGGCCACCAGGAACTCCCTTAAAATGGCATATTTTGGAGTGGCATGTCCTGATCCCTTCAATGGACTTTTATTGACCTCAGTGTATCAGTGAACATACATACACACATAAATGCTTACACATATATTCATAGAGATACCTAGTCATTCCTCATTATTTGCAGATTGCATATTTGTGAATTTGCCTACCTGCTGTAATTTATTTTTAATCCTCAAATAAGTTGTGGTGGCACTTGCACAGTTATTCATGGACATGCCCAGTATACACATTTTCAGCTATTGAACAAGGTGATACTCTGCCTGCATTTCCGCTTTCATGGTGTAAAGAGTCATTGTTTCTGTTGTCACATGCCACTTGTAGTTTTCCATTTTTTGCTTTTTATTGGTGATTTCTCCAAGATGGTCCCAAGCACGGTGTTGAAGTACAATCTAGTGTTCTATTCACAAGAAGGCTCTGATGTACCTGACAGAGAATATATATGTGTTAGAGAAACTTCATTTAGGCATAAGTTATGGTGCTGTTAGCTATGAGTCCAATGTTAATGAAACAGCAATATTAAAAAAGATGTCTTTAAACATTAACACACGTAAAACAAGGTTATATATTGATCAGTTGAGGAAAATGTGACCAGAGAGGCATGCAGGAACCTGATCCTGTATTTCCCCTAGGAGCAGTGATTCAGTCCTCACTAATTCAGTGTATACAGTTCTTTATTGAATATAACTGCCATGAATAATGAGAATTTACTGTGTATATATTTTTTGTTATTCATTTGTGCTGTGGTTTTTAGAGTGACTTTTCTCTATTAAACTTTAAAATTGTGATTTAGAACCAATCCTTCCTAAAGGAGATCAGTCCTGTGTGTTCATTGGAAGGACTGATGTTGAAGCTGAAACTTCAATACATTGGCCACCTGATGTGAAGAGTTGACTCATTTGAAAACACCATGATGCTGGGAAGGATTGAGGGTAGGAAGAGAAGGGGATGACAGAGGATGAGATAGTTGGATGGCATCACTGACTCAATGGATAAGGCTCCAGGAGTTGGTGATATGCAGTTTTCAAAGAGTCGGACACGACTGAGTGACTGAACTGAACTTTGAACTAAGCTTAGTATGTTAATAAAAAAAGAAAGATTTAGTGGCAAAAAAAAAAAAAAAGAACCAATCCTAGCTATATTTTTCTGTTGAATTTTGAAGAAATGATTTGTGTTTTTAGAAATTTATATTTGAAATTTAAATGTCTATAGTATCTAGATGTGAAACAGAATTAAGAATGTTAGATAACTTGCCCATATTGCACAGGTGGCATGTGGAAGAACTGGAAAGAAATCAGACCCACACCTAAGCATTTGAACTCTCAAGCTCACACTAATAATTAAAACCAAGCAAAAACCCAATGAAAAAAACTTTTTTAATGTAAAACTTCAAATTTTTATTTTTTGCAGGGGCAGAGGTAGAATTTTTGTCAAGGAACTACTGATGTTAAGGAAATAATTAGAAATAAAAATGTGTCAACCCAGTGAATATTCTCCACATGTGTAGGGAAAAAAAGAAACAGTTTTATATAACAGTTGGAATAAATATTGAGCCAGACTGTGATGTGCATTAGAGGCAGTATGCTAAAGAGGTTGCAAAGACAGAAGGAAATCTCATCCTTTAATTATATCTTGTGACAAGGGGGAGGTTACAACTTGGAGCCAGGATCCTAGGTTAAGCTCCAATAGGGAAAAGGAGACAAGGCACCCTCTTCCTTGATGTCCTTATTTCAAAGAGATGGTTCTAAGACTCCCAAGACACTGCTAATTTTAAGCAGGAGGCTTATTTAAATTTTAACAGAATCTACATACTTAGAAAGGATTTACAACTACAGGTTTTCTAAAGGAAATGCTACAAGAAAAGGAGGGGAAAGTCTCTTTCCCTTTTATAACCAGAGAAAATTAAATTTTTTCTTTAGATCTGTATTTACTTCTCAACTAATCAATCTTCAATATCAAATGATACTAATTTAACATGCAAAAGCTTGTTTGAGCTAATATTATAAGCAAGTTGGTTATGAAGTTCTGTTGCTAGGAAGTAATCAAATAGATCTGCCAGTGCAAGATAGCCAAAGGTACTACACTAATTCTATTTAATTTTTTCAGTGGTATTTATATTTTGTTAGAAGAAAATAAAATCAGAATCTTATCACCCATGTGTTGAGCTGGCAGAAGTTGAGGTGGTCAGAATAAGCCAAGCAAATTAATCATCAAGGCTTTATTCAGTTACTTCAATAATATAAACAAGAGGCCAAAGAGAGAAGGGCTGGCTTCTTGGTACCCCATTTTTCCCCATGAAATGGCACCCAGCAAGTGTCAGTCAGTGACATGGTGCACAGATGACTCCTGTGGCTTCATAGGCTAGGGAAAGGGCAGGATATGGAAACATACCTGAGTCACAGTGAAAAAAGTATTGCATGAGAGTCACCATGAGATTATGAAAAGGCTTCAGCAGACACAGTTAAAAGCTATAAAGTGTCTGCACGTGAAAACTTAGGGGAATGGCTATTGAAAACAGGAGATATCAGTGTTTTTAAGTTGGAAGGGCAGTTTTCTGGATTTCCCAGACTCCACAGAGAAACATAGCTATTGCTGCGGGTTATGTGGAATGAGTATCTGCTAAGTATGTGAAGAATTCCTTAGCCATTTTAGGGGATTTTTATGGTCTTCAGGTTCTGCTCACCACTCTGGAGACTACAAAACAATCCTGGAATATTTCTAAGTGCAGCATAGTCTGCTCAAACACAGGTTTCTAAAACACCAATTAAGTCAAATGCAATTGGAAAGTAAGGCAGTAATTAGATTAACATAGTAGTTACATTGTTTTCATGTGGTTTTTTTCCCCCATGGTAAAGGAGACTAGTATAGACTTTGGAAAGGGGAAAGCTTTGCTAGTATGTAGGCACCTGCCCGGGAGAAGGCAATGGCACCCCACTCCAGTACTCTTGCCTGGAAAACCCCATGGACAGAGGAGCCTGGTAGGCTGCAGTCCATGGGGTCACTAAGAGTCGGACACGACTGAGTGACTTCACTTTCACTTTTCACTTCCATGCATTGGAGAAGGAAATGGCAACCCACTCCAGTGTTCTTGCCTGGAGAATCCCAGGGATGGGGGAGCCTTGTGGGCTTCCGTCTATGGGGTCACACAGAGTCGGACACGACTGACGTGACTTAGCATAGCATAGCATAGCATAGCATAGGCACCTGCCCTTTCAGCTCTGTTTTAAGAAAATTTAAAACGAGAACCTGTACCCAAGGCTCCCTCCCTGACCCCTAGCATTAGACAGACTGGAGGCTGAAGGCAAGTTGTACTTCTTTCCCCACCTGTTTTAACCTTGGCTTCTTTGGCCAGGAGCTCACCTTCCATCTTCATAATCTTGGCATCCTCAAGCCAACATTTCTGTTCTGTTGGCTATGGATTTTGTAATGTTGGAGACAACCTCAAGACATACTTGAGCTGTTTAACTTATCTTGAGGCACCAATTATTTTTTGTTAGTTGTCTAGTTACATAGTTACATCAGTTTTTAAATACTCTGATTTCTAACACTTAACTTTTCTCCTGACTGCTGTTATTTTCACATGTGTGGTTTTGCCTAATACAAAGGTTTTCAGAAGTATTATGCTATGGCAAATATTTACTGTGAGACTAGCTGAACCAAAGGTCAGTTTCCCATAAGTTCCTAGATTTTACTAGTCCTTAACTTCTGTAAATATAGAAAAACAGTAGGGTTAAATATATTAATTAATACATGTGAAGTGCTTCGAAGAGTACCTTCAGAGAGAAGGTTCTCAATAAATACTAATTATTATCACCACCAGGCTCCCAAATATGTTGTCATTGTTATTAAATTAAGGGTATCTCTTAATTTACTTAGTTAATTGAATCACATTTCATTTCCCAGAGTGACTGTAGCTAGTACATTCAATGACATGTTTAGGTTATTGTCCTGGCAGCTAAAATGTTGTATGTCCATAGTATAATGTTAATCACACTTGTAAACAGTTTGTTGAGAAGTTAAACTTTTTCACCTGAATGCAAGGTTAATATGTAAATTCAGATATGTCCGTTTACTTGTAGTCCTCCTAGACTGTTGGCTTTTCTATGTTACTTTTGTTTTCTAGACAGTATGCTTTTGGCACTGCTTTTAGGCAAAACTGTCAAGTATATTAATATGGTAAAGAGATGAGAAGTCAAATGGAAACTATACAAAAAAGATCTTAATGATCTGTATAACCACAGTGGTGTGATTACTCACCTACAGCCAAACATCCTGGAGTGTAAAGTCAAGTGGGCCTTAGGAAGCATTACTATGAACAAAGGAAGTGGAGGGGATGGAATTCCAGCTGAGTTATTTCGAATCTTAAAAGATGATGCTGTGAAAGTGCTGCACTCAGTATGCCAGCAAATTTGGAAAACTCAGCAGTGGCCACAGGACTGGAAAAGGTCAGTTTTCATTCCAATCCCAAAGAAGGGCAATGCCAAAGAATGTTCAAACTACTGCACAACTCTGCTCATTTCACATGCTAGCAAGGTAATACTCAAAATCCTTCAAGCTAGGCTTGAACAGTATGTGAACTGAGAACTTCCAGATGAACAAGCTGGATTTAGATAAGACAGAGGAACTGGAGATCAAATTGCCAACATCCATTGGATTATTGAAAAAGCAGAAGAGTTCCAGAAAAACATATACTTCTGCTTTATCGACTATACCAAAGCCTTTGACTGTACGGATCACAACAAACTGTGGAAAATTCTTAAAGAGAGTGGAATACACACCTTACCTGCCTCCGGAGAAACCTATAGGCAGGTCAAGAAACAACAGTTAGAAGCGGACATGAAACAGACTGGTTCCAAACTGGGAAAGGAATATGTCAGGGCTGTATATTGTCACCCTGCTTATATAACTTATATGCAGAGTACATCATGTGAAATGCTGGACTGAATGAAACTAAAGCTGGAATCAGGATTGCCAGGAGAAATATCAATAACCTCAGGTATGCAGATGACACTACCCTAATGACAAAAAGTGAAGAGGAACTTAAGAGCCTCTTGATGAAGATGACAGAGGAGAGTGAAAAAGCTGGCTTAAAACCCAGCATTAAAAACATGAAGATCATGGCATCCGGTCCCATCACTCCATGGCAAATAGATGGAGGAGAAATGGAAACAGTGACAGATTTTATTTTCTTGGGCTCCAAAATCACTGCCAATGGTGACTTCAACCATGAAATTAAGATGCTTGTTCCTTGGAAGAAAAGCTATGACCAACCTAGACAATGTATTAAAAAGCAGAGACATCACTTTGCTGACAAAGGGCTGTCCAGTCAAAGCTATGCTTTTTCCAATAGTCATGTATGGATGTGAGAGTTGGACCATAAAGAAGGCTAAATGCCAAAAAATTGATGCTTTTGAACTGTGGTGCTGGAGGAGACTCTTGAGAGCCCCTTGGACTGCAAGGAGATCCAACCAGTCAATCTTAAAGGAAATCAGTCCTGAATATTTATTGGAAGGACTGAAGCTGAAGCTCCAATACTTTGGCCAGCTGACATGAAGAGCCGACTCATTAGAAAAGACCCTAATGCTGGGAAAGATTGAAGGCAGGAGGAGAAGGGGATGGCAGAAGATGAGATGGTAGGGTGGCATCACTAATTCAGTGGACATGAGTATGAGCAAACTCCAGGAGCTTGTGAAGGACAGGGAAGCATGGCATGCTACAGTTCATGGGGTCACAAAGAATCAGACACAGCTGAGCAAGTGAACAACAAAACAAGTGAAAAATAGATTGGGAGGTCTTTGTGTCTACTAGAGGAAAGAGGTTGACTTTTTATCTAGAGTTAATTCTGTTTATTTTGTTTTGGACATATGTCCTCCAGAGAGCACAGAAAAACAGTTGAGTGAATATCAAGGGGAATACATGTGAGTGGAGGAGATAATTGTAGTATGGTAATAAGAGATGACATTAAGAAAGGAGTCAGGAGGAATATTGGATTAGGACTGACAGCATGAAGTTCAAATGCTAACACATGGAGATTAGATTTAGTTCACAAATTAAAAAACAGTGGGAAAGCTATTGTTTTTTAGTAGGAAAATATTTTACGAACAGCAATTCAAGCTTATTAATGAGTCATGGAATCAGTTTAATAGGTCACAGTTCCACAGGAAACTGATAGGCATACTCAGATTTAAGATGTTTAATTTGAAGTGGGTTTAATAAGGGACTTTTTTCTAAGGTAGGTGGTGGGGGAGAAATGTCTACTACACCTGACTTTTAGAGCTATTTGGATATCTCTAAGTGGATACACTCATATGTTTTTAGGTTTTGGACAGAGACTCCCCTAGAGTTCTGGTAGCCACCTGGGACAATGGTCTCTGAGTTTTCATGCCTTCTTGATTAGCAGGTTTCACTGTTGTCTTCTCTTTGGCACCAGTGGAATATGAAGGAAGGACCAAGCTGTCTAGTTGTTGCTGTTGCAGTGCCCAAACTGTTTGCCCTGCCCACTGTTTATTGATGCCATTACAATATCAAACTTGGAGCACCTTGGAAGTTGTTTTCATCCTTTATTGTAGTTCTTTGCTATTCTGTTCTTTGTAAGTGTTGGGGAATGGTTATAACTTCATCAGTCTGATTCCTTTTGTTTTCAGGGATTCCTTCTATATTGTATCTATTGAGAAGGTCTTTTCATTTTCTGGTGACAATATAGCTTAAATTAAAAATGTGTATATGATTATATGCATGTGTATGCATGCACATACACATATGTAAAATGACAGAGTTAACGGGAGGGTAGCTGGATCATTGGCTTATTTTGTCATCTTAATCCGCTGTTTAGTAAAACGTATGTATTCTCTTGGTTTTTTTCCCCCTTAGATTACAGAATATTATCAGTCAAAAAAAAGCTGAGGACAAAGAGGGAAAAGATGAGCCCAGCAAAGATAACCAGCAGCAGGCTCTGATTGACCAGAGATACTTCCAGGTATTGCTGACAAAAAGACTGGTGTTTACAGTGAACCTTGGTTAAGAATCACAGTATGATAAATTATCAGTTAGTAAGGAATACTTGTATCCTTTATTTGCGTGTGCTTAGCGTGTTTTGTCTTGCCATGACATACCTAATTGCTAGAGGTTGGTACCTTGACTTAGAATTGTCCCTTGAAAAGAGACTTTGGCCTAGTTCAAAGTAGAGCAGCAAAAACCTGACAAGATTTTAATAGATACCATAATCCTTTTCTTTACTCTCCCTGCTTAAGCCATTTCTCTTGTTTCCTTTTCTATCTTTTTGTTTTTGCTGTTGTTGATACTATTATTATATAAGTAAATCTACTTCTTAAGGTCCTTGTTATACTTTTTTAAAATTTGTATGTTTTGTCCACCTGAAACTTAATTTTCTTTGTGGTATAATATAGTGATCCAACCTTGCTTGATGTATAGACCATCTATTATTGAGCAAATGAGCAGTTAAGCCTGGTAGTTTACTGAGTGAGCTGGGCCTGCATTCATATTTTATTGGGCCCTTACAGGTCTTTTTTAACTTTGAATTAATTACTAGATTTTTTAATTAAGAGATTTTATTTAAGTCCTTATTTCTAGTTTCTCTTAAAAAGTCAAAGGATCTGGCAACAAATTCCTGCATAGTGGTTACCAGTGCAGAATTCAGCCTTGCCCCTGTCATGCCTGGCCGTGTGCTCCTCAGTTAGCCACAGTCCCATGCCATCCTTGCTTCACTTATTTGTGCTCTTCCTTGGCTTCTACAAGCATTTGAGTTTGCAGTTTCTTGTAGACCATTCTTTCTCTACTTTATTGAAATTGAAATGTTTACCATATTCCCTTAGATGCATAGATTTATTTCTAGACTCTGTAGTGTCTCATTTCTATACTAATTTCTGTAGTTTTATAGTCAGCTTTGATACCTTTTGGGGTATTCTTTTAAATTTTTTTCTTGAATATATTTTTAGCACGTTTGTTCTATATGAGCAATGTCAACTCAAAAACAGATCCCACTGAGATGAGCTGAGATTAAATTATCTTTTTAGATTAATATTTGGAAAAATAACACATTTATAGTTTTGAATCATCTCACTCAGAAATATGTCTCTAATTTTATTTGGGTCTTCCTTTGTACCTTTTAATAAAGTTTTGTATCTTTTTAAGTTTAGCTCTTGCATATTTTTTGTTTTATTTCCTAGGTTATCTAGTTATCTTACAACTTTTATTGCTATTATTAATTGGAGCCCTTTTCCATTACATTTTTAATTAATTGTTGCTGGTTCTTTGTCCATCTCTGTGTTGATATTATGTCCAGGCACCTTTGTGAAAACTGTGGGTTTTTTTTGTAGTATAATTGTTTCCCAATGTTGCATTACTTTCTGCTGTACAATGAAAGGAATCAGCTATATATATACATACATCCCTTCCCTCTTGGACCGCCCTCCTACCACCACCACCCCCCGCCGCCACCCCACCCATCTAGGTAATCACAGAACACCAAGCTGAGAAAATATGGCAAAATGTTAACAATTATTAAATCTCAGTTTATATGGGTATTTGTGACTGGGCCACAGGGTGTCCTCATGTTTGGTCAAACATTATTCTGGATTTGTCTGAGAATACTTATGAGTGAGAGGAGAAAATCTTTTTTCTCTGTGGTTTGCTTAAACTGTCAAAGCCAATAATATACCTTCACTGTTATGCCTTGGGGATATATCAGCCCTCCATGTTTATATACCTCAGGGTATATCAGCCCCTATGTTATAATTTAGTTCACAGGGATCTTGATCACTTTCCTTTCTATAAGATATTACACTGGCCCATTACATTGATGACAGTATGCTGATTAGACCTACCGAGCAAGACGTAGCAAATTATTGGTATTTGCATTTTAAAGGATGGGAAATAAATCTAACAAAAATGCAGGAACTTTCTACCGTAGTGAAACTTCTAGGGCTCAAGTGGTGTGGGCATGTCAAAATATCGTGTCTAAGGTAAAGGATAAGTTGTTCCTTGGGCCCCTCTAACAACCAAAAATGTGGCACAGCACCCAGTGTGTCTCTGCATTTTGGAGGTAGCATATTCCTCCTGTGATGTGTTCTTCCCACCCCATTTACTGAGTGATCTGAAAAGGTGCTTGTTTTGAGTGTGGCTCAGAACAAGAGAAGGCTCTGCATTGGTCCAGGCTGCTGTGTGAGCTGCTCTGCCATTTGGGCCACAGGACCCTGGAGGTCCATGGTGGCTTAGACTGTCCTGGCAGACAGCGGTGCTGCTTGCAGCCCTTGGTGGCCCCTGTAGGTGAGTCACAAGTCAGATCCTTAGAGCTTTGGAGAAAAAATCCTGTCATCCTTTGCAAATAACTACTTTCCTCTTAAGAAATAGCTCTTGGCCTTTTACTGGGTCTGAGTAGAGACTGAAGACTTAACAGTGGGCAACCAGCCTACCATGTAATCTGAAATACCCATCATGAACTGCGTGTTATTTGACCCACCAGCCATAAAGTTGGGTGAGCACAGCAGCACTCCATCATTGAATGAAGGTTGTACATATGAAATTGGGCCTGAGCAGACCTTAAAGGCACAATAAATTACATGAAGAAGTGGCCCAAATGCCCATGGTTTCCCATTCTTGCTGCACCACTTTCTCTCTCCCTGCCTACACCTATGGCTTCAAGGGGAGTTCCTTATGATCAGTCAACACAAGAGACTTAGGCCTGGTTTGCAGATGGCTTTGCATGATATGTAGGCACCACATTAAAGTACACAGCTACAGCACTACAGCTCCTATCTGGGGCATCCCTGAAGGAAAGTAGTGAAGGGAAATCCTCCCACTGGGCAGAACGATGAGCAGTGTACTACTGCACCACAAGGAAGGAAAGGAAGAGTGTGTCTAGAATACAAGAGCTCCCTTAGGGCATCTCTAGGTGTTGCCGTGCCTTGTTATAAAGGTCAGTGGAAAACTCCAACAGCCTGGTCCAGACCCTTCAGAAATGAAGATTTGAATTACACCAGCAAGTAAAGAACCAGGAGCATCTGAGGTGCTTGTTGAAGGCAAATGTAATAAATAATAGGTAATGGAAGAAAGTAGTGATAAATACCAGCTGTGACCATATGATGACAACAGAAGTGAGGATTATAATTATCATGTGTATTGCTTCCTTCTTTTGTTATGAATATGTTCATATATTTATGTGTGTATGTATATATTTATGTTTTTCTGTGTATATATTTGTAAATACACACATGGCAAAGGTTTTTTTTTTCTTGCTCTTTTTCTCTTACATAATGATTTTATGTCATATTTGAGTATCCAGCAAATTTGGAAAACTCAGCAGTGGCCGCAGAACTGGGAAAGGTCAGTTTTCATTCCAATCCCAAAGAAAGACAATGCCAAAGAATGCTCAAACTACTGCACAATTGCATTCCTCTCACGTGCTAGCAAAGTAATGCTCAAAATTCTCCAAGCCAGGCTTCAGCAATACATGAACCATGAACTTCCAGATGTTCAAGCTGGATTTAGAAAAGGCAGAGGAACCAGAGATCAAATTGCCAACATCTGTTGGATCATCAAAAGCAAGAGAGTTCCAGAAAAACATCTACTACTGCTTTATTGACTATGCGAAAGCCTTTGACTGTGGATCACAACAAATTGAAAAATTCTTTAAGAGATGGAAATACTAGACCACCTGACCTGCCTCCTGAGAAACCTGTATGTAGGTCAAGAAGCAACAGTTAGAACTGGACATGGAACAACAGACTAGTTCCAAATCGGGAAAGGAGTACGTTAAGGCTGTATATTGTCACCCTGCTTATTTAACTTATATGCAGAGTACATCATGTGAAATGCTGGACTGGATGAAGCACAAGCTGGAATCAAGATTGTGGGAGAAATATCAATAACCTCAGATACGCAGATGACACCACACTTACTTTAAAAACAATGATATAGGATTTCCCTGGTGGTGCAGTGGTTAAGAATCCACCTGCCAATGCAGGGGACACAGGTTCAATTCCTGGTCCAGGAAGAACTAAAAAGCGAAGAACTAAAGAGCCTCTTGATGAAAGTGAAAGAGGAGAGTGAAAAAGTTGGCTTAAAGCTCAACATTCAGAAAACTAAGATCATGGTATCCGGTCCCATCACTTCATGGGGAAACAGTGGCAGCCTTTATTTTCTTGGGCTCCAAAATCACTGCAGATAGTGACTGCAGCCATGAAATTAAAAGACACATGTTCCTTGGAAGAAAAGCTATGACCAATATAGATAGTATATTAAAAAGTAGAGACATTACTTTGCTGACAAAGGTCCAGCTAGTCAAAGGTATGGTTTTTCTGATAGTCATGTATGGATGTGAGCATTGGAGTATAAAGAAAGCTGAGTGCCGAAGAACTGATGCTTTTGAACTGTGGTGTTGGAGAAGACTTTTGAAAGTCCCTTAAACTGCTAGGAGATCCAACCAGTCAATCCTAAAGGAAATCAGTCCTGAATATTCATTGGAAGGACTGACACTGAAGCTGAAACTCCAATACTTTGGCCACCTGATGTGAAGAACTGACTCATTTGAAGAGATCCTGATTCTGGGGAAGACTGAAAGCAGGAGGAGAAGGGGACAATAGAGGATGAGATGGTTGGATGGCATCACCAACTCGATGGACATGAGTTTGAGTAAACTCTGGGAGTTGGTGATGGACAGGGAAGCCTAGCGTGCTTGCTGCAGTCCATGGGGTGGCAAAGAGTCGGACATGACTAAGTGACTGAACTGAACTGAATTTTATATCATAGTTTTTTTAATTGTTACGTATTTATTTATTTTTACTGTGCTGTGTCTTTGTTGATGCACCCATGCTTTCTCTAGTTGCAGTGAGTTGGGGGGCTACTCTCTAGTTGTGATAAATGGGCTTCTCGTTGTGGTGGCTTCTCTTGTTGTGGAGCACAGGCTCTAGGTGTGAGGGCTTCAGTAGTTGCACCACACAGGTTCCAGAGCACAGGCTCAGTAGTTGTGGCACATGGACTTAGTTGCACCATGGCATTAGGAATCTTCCTGGACCAGGAATTGAACCTGTGTCCCCTGCATTGGCAGGTGGATTCTTAACCACTGCACCACCAGGGAAGTCCTATATCATTGTTTTTAAATTACAGGATATCAAGTTATCAGGATATCAATGAACAATGCAGAGAAATAGAAGAAAATGACAGAAGGGGAAAGACTAGAGATCTCTTCAAGAAAATTGGAGATATCACAGGAACATTTCATGGACAGATGGGCACAATAAAGGATAGAAACAATAAAGACCTAATAGAAGCAAAAGCAATGCAAGAATACACAGAAGAACTTTACAAAAAAGATCTTTATGACCCAGATAATCATGATGGTGTGGTCACTCACTCAGAGCCAGACATCCTGGAGTGTGAAGTCAAGTGGACCTTAGGAAGCACTGCTGCCAGTAAAGCTAGTGGAGGTGATGGTATTCCACCAGAGCTATTTAAAATCCTAAATGATGATGCTATTAAAGTGTTGCACTCAAAATGTCAGCAAATTCGGAAAACTCAGCAGTGGCCACAGGACTAGAAAAGGTCAGTCTTCATCCTGGTTACCAAGAAGGGCAGTCCTAAAGAATGTTCAAACCACCGGACAGTTGCACTCACTTCCCATGCTAATCAGGTTATGCTCAAAATCCTTCAAGCTAGGCTTCAGCAGTACGTGAACTGACAACTTCCAAATGTACAAGCTGGGTTTAGAAAACACATCAAGGAAAGAGTAATCATCACTTTAGGACTTCACCTCCTTTTCTGGCAAAGGGGTTTTAGTGCATCTTTGATATACAGTGTATACAGCATAGTTGTATCATGTTAGGTAATCAATGATCTTGTTTGTTATTGTGTGTATTTGGAGATTAAGTATGGTTCAAGGCAAACCTGATAGCTCAGCTGGTAAAGAATCCACCTGCAATGCAGGAGACCCTGATTTGATTCCTTGGTCTGGAAGATCCACTGGAGAAGGGATAGGCTACCCACTCAAGTTTTCTTGAGCTTCTTTGTGGCTCAGCTGCTGGTAAAGAATCTGCCTGCAATGTGGGAGACCTGGGTTCAATCTCTGGGTTGGGAAGATCCCCTGGAGAAGGGAAAGACTACCCACTCCAGTATTCTGGCCTGGAGAATTCCATGGACTATACAGTCGCAAAGAGTCAGACACGACTGAGCAACTTTCAGTTCACTTCAAGACAAACCTGGTGGCTCAGATGGTAAAAGAATCTGCCAGTGATGTGGGAGACCAGGTTCAATCCCTGGGTTGGGAAGATACCCTGGAGAAGGGAATGGCTACCCACTGCAGTATTCTTGCGTGGAGAATTCCATGAACATAGGAACCTGGTGGGCAACAGTCTATGGAGTCTCAAAGAGTTAGACATGACTGAGTGCCTAAAGCAAAGTGTATGGGTGTCAAATTGACAAGGGGTGAACTTGTGATGGTTAATTTTATGTGTCAACTTGACTAGGCTAGAGGGTGCCCAGATAATCTGGTCAGATATTGTCCTAGGTATGTCTATAGGGTGTTTCTGGGTGAAATTAACATTTGAAATGGTAGACTGGGACAAAGTGGATTGCCTTCTCTACAGTGGGTGAGTCTCATCAAATCAGTTGAAGGCCTGAGTAGAACAAAGGCTGAGGGAACAAAAAGGAAGAGGGAACTTTCTGCCTGCCTGACTGCCTTTGAGCTGAGACATCAATTTTTTTTTTTTTCTGCCTTCAAATGTTGAACTGAAACATTGGCTCTTCCTGGGTCTCAAGCCTGTGGGAATTCAGACTGAAACTGTTTCATGGGCTCTTCTGGGTCTCCAGCATTGCTAACTGTAGATCTCAGGATTTATCAGCTCCTATAATAGAGTGAATCAGTTCTTTATAATTAATAAACACACATACATATGCACACAAAAGTACACATCCTGTTCATTCTGTTTCTGGTGAACCCTGACTATATAAATAGTATTTATTGTTCATAGTCTCTTTATTTTCATTTAAGGAAATTTCATCAAAAATTTCTTGATGAAAAATTGGGAGAAAAAGTTATTTAAATCTCCATCAAAATTTCAGTCTCTCATCCAGTTCAAAATTTCTGCTTTATGCTTACTTTATTTTGTGCCTGCCCTGTACTTCTCCAAATAAGCAGTGTGGCAAGGGATTGTGATCTGTTTCATTATTTCATTGCTCCTCTTCTCTCCTAGGCCTCTGCTGTATCTGGCTTCTTCCACGTTGGCAGTGAGGGTGGATGTTGAGTGAGAATAGAAAGCAAGAGTAGAATCTTTCTTGACTGGTGCTGGCGTAATCTAGCACTGGTGCCCTTTGTGTGGCTGATGACCAAATACTGCCCCTTTTTCTCTATCATAGAATGTGTGTGTGTGTCTTTTTTTCCAGCTGACCTCTTATGAATCCTTCTCCTTCTCTTGTTCAACTGACACTCCCTTAAAGGCCTCCAGCTATATGTACTTTTTTTTTTTTTCCATGAAAGCAAAGCTTGACTGTCTTCCAAAGTATCCTTGGTCACAGGGTATATTCTTACCTACCATAAAGTAAAAAGGCAAACTTCTCTTGTTGCTGCTTCCTCTCCTTATTCTAGTCCATCTTTGTCTTTTTCATTTTATTTTTGCTGTGTAAGCAACCCTCCTAAAACTTAATGACTTAAAATAACAACCCTTTTAGTATTACTGTGCTTGAACAGCTGAGCAGTTCTCAGCTGGGCTCCTTCATGCACCTGCTATCAGATACAAGTCAGCTAGGTGGCTCTGGAGTTGAATGGATATCAGGGTGATTGGGTTGACTGGGTCATGTGTCTTTTATCATTCACCATTTAGCTTGGGCTCTTCCACAGGGCATCATCATCATCATCATCTTAGTTGCTCAGTAGTGTCCAACTCTTTGCTACCCCATGGACTGTAGCCTGCCATGCTCCTCTGTCCAAGGGGCTTCCCTGGTAGCTCAGAGGGTAAAGCGTCTGCCTGCAATGTGGGAGACCTGGGTTTGATCCCCAGGTCAGGAAGATCCCCTGGAGGTGGAAATGGCAACCCACTCCAGTACTCTTGCCTGGAAAATTCCACAGATGGAGGAACCTGTTAGGCTACAGTCTATGGGGTTGCAAAGAGTCACACACGACTGAGCAACTTCACTTCCACAGGGCAGAAGAGCTCAATAGGAGAGAGCAGAAATAATCAAGGCCCCTTGAGTCTTGGGCTCCAAACTGGCACACCATTATTTCCTTTTCTGTCTGCCAGAGCAAGGCCCAAGGTTGCCTCTAGATTCACGGAGGAGAAAATAGACTCTACTTCTTGATGGGAGAACCTGCAGTGTCATATTGCAAAGACAAGAGCACAAAGACAAAAATTGCAGTAATTTTTGCAAACAATCTGTAAGGTATGGATACACACTGCTAGCCATATATGTAATCCTCCTTGGTTCACCATCACCCTCATGGAATGGGGTTGTGCTATGACCTTGTGGAGATCAGCTCCCTGCTCTCCCTGTTCTGCTGCCCTTCTTAATTTTTGGTGTGAGAGAGAGGGAGAATAAAGACTGTATTCCTGTGCTCATTAGTAATTTAATGAAGGGGAATTATTTTTTCCATTAAAATGGTATTCAAAGTAGAGTTTAAATGTAATAGAATCAAAACATTGAAATGTACGTTCTAAGCCAAACAACAACTACTTGTAAATAAACATCAGAAATCAAATTCTCAGAAGACCTGTAGCTTTCTATGGGGAAAGAAGAAAACAGTTATTTTTCACTCATTCTGTACAGCCCTTTGAAAGATACTTGTCTTGGTGATTCCTGTCCAATGAATCTCTAACTCAGAAAATGATGTTGCATTGATACATAAGCACTCTAACATAGATCACTCTGATAGGACTGTGAGAAACTTTTCAACTAAAAATGCCATGTTTTTTTAAAGGTATTGAGTAGCATCAATTCAATTATTCACAATCCAAGAGCCCCAGTAATAATATATAAACAGAGCAAAGGAACAGCCCAACATTTTAATAGAGATCTTGTTCAGGATTGTGGATTTGAGCATCTTGTTCCTATAATAGAGATGTGGGCAGATCAACTGGCTTCCTTAAAGGTATGTGGTTGAATACTCTTTACATGCTTTGAAAATGTATCAGAGTCTGTGGGCTTTATATACTTTTATTCTCAAAGTTTTATATTTAGTGTGCTTTTACCATAGTTTTTTTCTTTATAATTGTACCTTACTGATGAAATGTTGGTTAATGAAAGTGTCATTGTGTTGTGATTTCCTGACTTTTTCAAATTCTGGTGATACTAATTGTTTAGTACATTTATTTGACACTGAATGTGTTGCCTTGAATTGCTAATTTTAAAAAAACTATCAAAATGTTATACTCTTCCTCTTTCTTACCAAATGCTGCTGCTGCTGCTAAGTCACTTCAGTCGTGTCCAACTCTGTGCGACCCGATAGAGGGCAGCCCACCAGGCTCCCCCGTCCCTGGGATTCTCTAGGCAAGAGTACTGGAGTGGGGTGCCATTGCCTTCTCTGTCTTACCAAATGAAAGGTTAACAATACTAATATGTGAGGTCTAGGTGTTAATTGTGCTTGTGCTTAGTCACTTAGTCGTGTCCAACTCTGCAACCCCATGGTCTGTAGCCCACCAGGCTCCTCTGTCCATGGGGATTCTCTAGACAAGAGTACTAGAGTGGGTTGCATGCCTTCCTCCAGGGCATCTTCCCAACCCAGGGATCGAACCCAGGTCTCCCGCATCTAGGTGTTAATTAGTGAGTGTTAAATAAGTGGAGGACTAAAATAAGAAGTTGAGAAAAATAAGAACTTCCTGTGTTTCCTTCTGTATTCTAGAGTTGCATTGTCTAATACATTAACCACTCACCTACATGTAGATTTTGATCACTTGAAATATGATAGTCGCAACTGAAATGTGCTGCAAGTATAAAATTACACACCAGATTTAGTAGAAATAGTATGGAGATGATTAAAAGATAATTAAAATAGATGATCTGTTGATACTATTTTGGATATATTGGGTTAAATATATTAAAATTGTCACCTATTTTTCACTTTTTTAACATAGCTACTAGATAATATTACTGTGACACACATTACATTTCTTTTGCATGACATTGATGTTTTAAAGGGCCAAGCACCAAGCACTGTGCTATGCACATAGTTGATGCCCAGTAAATATTTGTTTATTGATGGACCAGTCTTAGACTTCTAAACTTACAGGATCCCAGCTCCTTGTGCACAGTTTTAAATAGATTAGGACAACATATTTAGGCCAGGAAAACAAGTAGACTGTCATGAAAATTAAGTAGAATTACTTTTTAGGCATCTTTTCGAATTAAATTTTTTCTTGGAGCTACATACATGGATGAATCTTGAAAATATCCTAAGTGAAAGAAACCTGTCGCAAAAAGTCACATATTGTATGATTCTGTTTTTTAATGAAATGCTCATTAGTATAGTATAGGCAAATCTATAGAAAAAGAAAATAAGATTAGTGGTTACCCAAAGCCTGGGAGCGAGAGAAAATAGGGAATAAGGGTTTCTTTTTGGCATGATGAAAATATTCTAGAATTAAGATAATTGTGATGATTGCACATCTCTGTAAATAAGACTACTGAATTACACACTTAAAGAGGATGAATTTTATGGTATGTGAATTACATCTCAATAAATCTGTTATTTAAAAAATCAAGGGCAAAATAGAAATGACAAGCTTATTTTTTATTCATCGATAATTCAAAATAATTACTTAAATAATAGCGTACATTACATACGTACGCATGTAAATAACATACAATTACTTTAAACATCCAGATTCCAGATAATCAGTATATGTATAATGTTTTTTGTAAGGCCTGAAGAAAATGAATTTAACAGGCTCTTTCTAAACAGGCAATGGTATTTTTAAAAAAATACTGATGATGATTAATATTTGTATTACATCTGCTTGGATAATTATATTTTATTAACATGATTATGAAAACTTAAAAAACTGCATAATACCATATTATTTGTTTTGTTATGAAGGATTTATATAAGTCCTTGAAAATACTGTCTACAGAACTGGTGCCTTGGCATAATTTAAAGAAGCAGGATGAAAATGAAGGTGTCAGAGTTGAAGATCTGTTGTTTATAGTGGATACCATGTTAGAAGAAGTTGAAAATAAGGCAAAGGTAATACTACCCAGTACTTACATAGATATTCACATTTTAATGTGAAATTAATGATATGGATACAGATATTCTACTATAACTCTTTCTCTTTTTAAAGTTTTTATTAAAGATTCGGAATAATTTTAAGATGTGAACTTTCTTTTTCTTCCTCTCTTTTGGGCAGGACAGCAATATGCCAGACTTCCACATTTTGCGAGCTATTGTTTCTCACTTCCAAAAATTATTTGATGTTCCTTCTTTAACTGGAGTCTATCCTCGAATGAATGAAGTTTATACTAGGCTTGGAGAATTGAACAATGCTGTGAGAAACCTCCAAGAACTCTTAGAACTAGGTAATGACTCATTTTCATTTTTGGCCTCCCACTTAATAATGATTATTAATAAATCTGACTCTTTGTGATCCCATGGACTATAACCCACCAGGCTCCTCTGTCTATGGAATCCTCCAGGCAAGAATACTGGAGTGGGTAGCCATTCCCTTCTCCAGGGGATCTTCTCGACTCAGGGATTGAACCTGGGTCTTCTGCATTGCAGGCCGATTCTTTACTGTCTGAGCCATCAGGGAGACCCCATTAATAAATGAACAAAAAGTAGGTGAAAAATTGAGGGTAACAGAAACATAGCATTTGATTTAATGATTTTGAAAATTCCCTTAAAATATTCTCCTTTTATTTCTCTTTTGCAGATAGTTCATCCTCATTGTGTGTGCTGGTGAGCACAGTTGGAAAATTGTGTAGGCTGATTAATGAAGATGTGAATGAAAAGATTATGCAGGTATTAGGACCTGAAGACCTTCAAAGGTATTTATTTTAAAAAGGTTGCAAAGTATTGTCCAGAATGTTTGGAGTGGTAAAATTAAAGATTTTCAAAACTTCATAAGTTATTTACCTTTCCTGTTTGGAATAGCATTTTTAAAAATAATCTCACACCTTAGGGATGGAGAGAATATCAAATATTTTCAAGATAAAAGTAGATTCTGGGGTCTGAGTCAGGACTCTAGCATTTTTGCTATAAGCTTATTCCCAAGGGAAATTATAATTGGAGAAAATCAAACTTTGTCAGCAACTTCATGTTAATTCAGAATATATAAGTAAGTCCAATTTTTAGTAGATTACCATAGATCACTGAATAATCACTAAGAGTATGTGCATTATTTGATAAGATATTGCTGCTGCTACTGCTAAGTCACGTCAGTCGTGTCCGACTCTGTGTGACCCCACAGACGGCAGCCCACCAGGCTCCCCCGTCCCTGGGATTCTTCAGGCAAGAACCCTGGAGTGGGTTGCCATTTCCTTTTCCAATGCATGAAAGTGAAAAGTGAAAGTGAAGTCGCTCAGTCGTGTCCTACTCTTAGAGACCCCATGGACCGCAGCCTACCAGGCTCCTCCGTCCATGGGGTTCTCCAGGCAAGAGTACTGGAGTGGGTTGCCATTGCCTTCTCCAGATAAGATATTAAGGATTTCTTTTTTAAAGCTAGGCATCTCCAACATAAAACCTTTTTTTTTTAATGTTAAAACATTATAGCTGTATTCTTCCTCCCTCCTCCCTCAGATTTTATACTGCAACATAAGGAAAGTATACGTTCCATATGTTCTGCAAGTTTTCCAAGAGGAACCCTAACCTAATCTGACACTTGAGGTTTCTGATACTTGATGATTTTAAAAGGAACGTATGTCTCACTATTGGTATTTTTCTCCCTCCCAGTTTTACAGATTACTGATACTTATTCTTAATGTTTAATATAATACAGGATATGAAAATCAATTATTTTTGGAAAACATGGTCTCTTAAGACTCCTCAAGCTAAATGGAAAGTTCCCATGTTAGAAATGTTAGATAAATTTAACCTTAGAACAGATGATTCTACTGCTAGTAGATTTTTTTTTTGTTTTAGAAAAGTATTACTAGATGAACAAAAAGCTCAGAAGGAAAGATTGCAGTAAATAATCATTAAATTTGTATTTAAACTAGCAGGACAGTTTCTTTCTGTTTTGAAATGTTCTATGTCCATTCAGATGTAAGAATCCTAAGTCAGAAATTCAGTATAAATTGTGCTTTTTTTTTTTAAAGCATTATCCACAAATTGGAAGAACATGAGGAATTTTTCCCAGCATTTCAGGCATTTACTAATGATCTACTCAAAATCTTAGGTAAGATTTTTGTCGGAGGTGGTTAAATATTGAGTCTTAGGCTATCATTGGGTTTGAGGAAAGAGTGTTCCTTAGTCACTGTATTAGTATTTTTACCTAGAGTGGTAGAAAGTGTCTGGAAACCACTAGTAGTAGTGAAAACAAACTTCTGACTTGCAGTTAAAGTTGGTTGGGGTTAATCTACAGAACAGAGAAGGACATATTCTTTAAGGAGCTGAACCTTTGTTTTAGGCCTTTAAAATGAGAAATGACATTATTCTGGCTAGGCCCACTCCAACCCTGACTGTCATTGGCTAATGAGAAATGTCTGTAGAATTTATGATCTTGATAGGTGTGTTTTTAATTTTTCTTCTTCCTCCTCCTCCTCTTCTTTTCTTTTAAAAAAAGATAGTTCCTACCTACTCTTTTCTTAAAATTTAATTTCCTCAGATGATGAAAAATAATACAACGTAAACATCTGTAGAAAGGAGATGAATTTATAAGTTTGTGGAAGGGAAGAGATACATTTACACTCTTGGTCAGATTGAGGGCTTTAAGGGGAAAAAAATGTAATTAGGAATCATAGCCAAAATAAAAACCCACATCTTTTACTTTAAGTGTGATTTATGGCTATAAAAATATTATGATTATGATTATGGCTATAAAAATAATTAATCTTACCATTAAGAACACTTTTTAGGGAATTCCTGGTGGTCCACTGGCTAGGAAAGATTCCCTAAACCCAACAAAACAAAATCACTTTTTAAAAATGTTACAGTGATTTATTTACTTCATTAATTCACTATGATTAATGAATTTTTTTTCTGTGTAGCTCATTTGAAGTTGAAAGTTTTTGTTTTGTTTTTTAAAGAATGACTCTGACATAGGAAATTAAATTAGAAGAGGAGATAAGGTTTGGCAGAAGATAAAGCAATGAGTAAGTTAAAATTTGGTAAGAAGATGAGTAAATGAAAGGCATATCTGACTGGAGTATATAGCCTAGTTGAACATAAATTTTGTGGCCAATTTTATGTAGACTGGAAGCAACGGAGACAGTGAATGTACTTTATTCATGCTCATATATTTGAAAAGATCATGGCAAGGGAAGACATAATTTGAAAGTTTAACTTGAGATATGAAAATGTAGAAATGTATTTATTGCCTTGTATCTCAAAGAGCTTTGTTTCCTGTAATATGATTTTACTTGCTTTGAGATAGCGATTAACAGTGTTTCTTGTCATTAACAAACATTTTACTAGGTGTGCTATTAACACTTACCTCATAATCCTTGTATAGAAACTTCTTCTCAGATATAATACTCAACATGGTTCATGTGGGACCATTTGCTTCAATATACATTGTTCATGTGCTGTTCAGTCACAGTTGAAATTCTGGAGTAAATATTAACATTTCAGAAATTAAATCTGTTTTGGCAAACATGACTATTTTTATTATTACTAGATGCAAGGTGGCTTAGTGATAAAGAATCCACCTGTTAGTGCTGGAGACGTGGGTTTGATCCCTGGGTCAGAAAGATCCCCTGGAGAAGGAAATGGCACCCCTCTCCAGTATTCTTGCCTGGGAAATCCCATGGACAGAGGAGCCTTGAGGGCTACAGTCCATGGGGTTGCAGAGTCAGACACAGCTTAGCAACTAAACAACAAACAACAACAACAGATGTCATATTACACATCTAGAACTACAGAGTGGATTACTGAATATCAGGTAATGGAGAAGGACTTTCTTTTTTCTCGTGTAAGTGGTGTGATTAGTTGAGAAAATTCTCATATCAACCAAGGTCCTTCTCTGTGAGGTTTATTTATAAGGCAGATTTCTCTTCTAGGGAGAAAACAGGTGTGATTTTAGAATGCAGGTCATGGAATAACTTGATCTTTGTACCTTACTTACTACAGTGTAATTCTCAGCTGTAGATTTGCTCGTATTCTTTTCCTTTCTTTTATCATCTGTGTTCCTACAGAAGAGATCCCTAAGTCCTTAGATGGAGGCCCAGGAAAGAGAAAGGGCCTCTCCTAGGGATTTCACCATGTAAGCTCACCCATATATTAGAAAGAGGCAGTAACATAATGTTATAAATATGGTGAGTAGTATCTGTTGTTAAGAGCACACTGCTAATGAGATTAATATCAGAGTCAGAAGATGCTTTTGTAGGTAGCTTTTACAAACAAATGTCCTATGAATCAGTGATACACTTTTAGAGAAAAATTTCATGTGCTTGAAAGCACTAGTGATGTTGCCTTTGTGTTTGAGGTTTGCCTTTGCCCAGAGTTATCATTTCATCTGAGCCTAACACTAGATGAAGCTACTGTTTTATTATTGTTTTTCTGTTACAGAAATTGATGACTTGGATGCCATTGTACCTGCAGTAAGGAAATTAAAAATACTTTCATACTGAAAACAAATCATTTTTACTGTGTAAATTGCATTCTTAACATCCTAAGTATTTTGTAGGATTGATCTTACTCTGAGACATGGGTTATAAAATGTATTTACCTCAAAATTTACCCCCTTCTTTCTATTGAGGCCTCCATCTGTATAGTTTTTATTGACTTTGAGATTCTTTTATAGAAAACAATTGCTAAGTTTAATTAATTAACTTTAGATCCTTGAATAATTCTTAAGCAGTTCTTGAGTACTTGAAATTTAAGATTGTTTTAAAGTACAGTGTGTGAATAAGAGAGAAACTCAGGGAGAGATAATGCAAGTACTAGAAAGGTTGCATTTAAGTTCAGAGTTTACTGACCTTTTTGGTTCTAGGAACAAGGAATGTCAATGTCTGTTTTTTTTTTTTTTTTTTTTTTAATGTCTGTCTTTAGTCCAGCCAGCAGGAAGCTATTGCTTTCCTGGCAAGGAAATGGCACATTCTATTAAGATATCCCTCATGACACTTGTACTTTCAGAGCAGAAGGAACAAAAGGAAGAAGGAAAAAAAATTTTCCTATGAGGGTAGAAAAGAATTATGAGGTACAATAGATGAGTAGGTCTAAGTCTCTCCTTTAAAAAAGTGTCTTTTTTACTATCTTCATGTGATGTACCTTTTATAAGGGCATGAAATCTTAAATAAAATTTTGTAAAGAATCTCCAAATGATATTTTACATGTTTCAATGTCATTCTCCCAAATCTTCCCACCCTCTCCCTCTCCCACAGAGTCCATAAGACTGTTCTATATATCAGTGTCTCTTTTGCTGTCTCGTACACAGGGTTATTGTTACCATCTTTCTAAATTCCATATATATGCGTTAGTATACTGTATTTATGTTTTTCCTTTTGGCTTACTTCACTCTGTATAATAGGCTCCAGTTTCATCCACCTCATTAGAACTGATTCAAATGTATTCTTTTTCATGGCTGAGTAATACTCCATTGTGTATATGTACCACAGCTTTCTTATCCATTCATTTTGATATTTGGCAAAACTAATACAATTATGTAAAATTTAAAAATAAAATAAAATTAAAAAAAAAAATCTCCAAATGTAAGTGTTCTCAGTGACTTATTTGTATTCCTCATAATGAGTCATATTCTCTTACTAGTCTGAGGCTTCCTTGGGCAACTGGTTCACCCTTGCTGCATTTTTTGTAAGAGTAGCTTTCTTGCCACTTTCTACATATTCTCTGTTATTCATTCTGATTTTCTTAAAGGATAACTGTTCTGCTTCACATCTGTGAGTACAGGTCACTTTGGGTTGCTGCTGCTCCCTTACTCCCTACCCCGACTTTTATAACTTCTCAGCTATTCTTGTTCATTGTCATATAGAATATTGTAAAGACTTCCAGGAAGCAGCATAGTGGAATGCAGAGAATAAATGTCAAAATATAAGCACCTAGATCCTTAGTGTGGTGACCATAGAGATTAGAAGTTAAGGTAATATCTTAGGTTTTTTTAGATTTAAAATTCTTTGTTTGCCTGCAATTACATTTCTTAACACTAGCCCGCAATTTGTGAAAGAACTTGTGTCTTTGAGGGTTGAGTAGAAAAAGTATTTGGATATTCAGTAATATAAATGCTCTTAGTTAATTAGATTACTCCAAGAAATTGTTGTGAGCCAGTTTGGAAATCCAGTGACTTTTGAAAGGAAGAAATATAATTTTTTTAATTGCAGCATAGTTGATTTACAATTGTGTTAGTTTCTGGTGTAAAATGATTCAGTTTTGTGTGTGTGTGTGTGTATCACATTTTCTTTTTCATGTTCTTTCCCATTATGGTTTATTATGGGCTTCCCTGGTAGCTCAGATGGTAAAGAATCTGCCTGCAGTGTGGGAGACCTGGGTTTGATCTCTGGATTGGGAGGATTCCCTGGAGGAGGGCATGGCAACCCACTCCAGTATTCTTGCCTGGAGAATCCACCAGGACAAAGAAGCCTGGAAGACTACAATTCATGGGGTTGCAAAGAGTTGGACGTGAGTGTTTACAATTATAATAGTTTATTTTATTGTAAAAGTTTATGTAATTTACAATTACAATAGTTGATTTACAGTTGTGTTAGTTTCTGGTATAGCAGAATGATTCAGTTTTATGTGTGTGTGTGTGTATGTGTATACACACATTCTTTTTCATATTCTTTTCCGTTATGATTTACTATAGGACACCAAATATAGTTTCTGTGCTATACAGTAGGACCTTGTGTATCTGTTTTATATATAGTAGTTTGTATCTGCTAATCCCAAACTCTTAGTTTATCCTTTCCCTACTCCCTTTTCCCTCTGGTAACCATGAGTTTGTTTTCTGTATCTGTAAGTCTGTTTCATAAGTAAGTTATTTATGTCATATTTTAGAGTTCACATACAAGTGATGTCATATGGTATTTGTCTTTATTTTTCTGACTTACTTCACTTAGTATGATAGTCTCTAGGTCTCTCCATGTTGCTACAAATGGCATTATTTAATTCTTTTTTATGGCTGAGCAATATTCCATTGTATATATGTACCACATCTCTATGTGTTCCTCTGTTGGTGGGCATTTAGGTTGCTTCCATGTCTTGGCTATTATAAATAGTGCTGAATATAGATAAATAGTTATTTATTTATATTTAAATAAATAAATGAATAAATTTATTATAATATAAATCTATTTATTTATAATATATCTAAATTATAAATAGTATGAACATTGGGATGCATGTATCATTTTGAATTATCATTTTCTCTATATGTATATGCCCAGGAGTGGACTTGCTGGATCATATGGCAACTCTAATCTTAGTTTTTTAAGGAATCCCTATGCTGTTTTCCATAGCAGCTGCAGCAGTTTACATTCCCACCAACAGTGTAGGGAGTTCCCTTTTCTCCACATCCTCTCCAGCATTTGTTATTTGTAGACTTTTTAATGATGGCCATTCTGACTGGTGTGAGGTGGTACCTGACTGTAGTTTTGATTTGCATATAAGAAGTATAATTTAAAAATTACTTTGTCTGAATTTTGTCAGCTAGTTCAAGAGAGCCTGTGGTTAACTCTTAGTTTAAAACAGGAGTTTTAAAACTCTTCCTCAAAGGCCAAGGTGTTTTTCTGAGGGCCACTGAGAGGGATGGTGCCACTACTAGGAAGAATATTAGGCCCTCTCTATCTGATCTACTTTTATCCTGGCAGTTCTACTTTTATCCAGTTGTAATTATTTAAAATATAAGTACTGCAACCATTGCTTGGCTCTTGATTTTTTACCATTTTATGGATGTATAATTGACATATAATAAATTGTGCATAAAGTATTGTTGTTGTTCAGTCGCTCAGTCATGTCTGACTCTTTGTGACCTCATGGACTGTAGCATGCCAGGCTTCCCTGTCCTTCACTGTCTTCCAGAGTTTGCGCAGATTCATGTCCATTGAGTTAGTGATGCCATCCAACCATCTCATCCTCTGTTGTCCTCTTCTCCTGCCTTCAATCTTTTGCAGCATCAGGGTCTTTTCCAATAAGTCAGCTCTTCACATCAGATGGCCAAAGTATTGGAGGTTCAGCTTCAGCATTAATCCTTCAATGAATATTCAGAGTTGATTTCCTTCAGGATTGACTGGTTTGATCTCCTTGCAGTCCAAGGGACTGTCAGGAGTCTTCTCCAACATGACAGTTCAAAAGTATCAATTCTTTAGTGCTCAACCTTCTTTATAGTCCAACTCACATCCATACATAACTACTGGAAAAAACATAGCTTTGACTAGACGGACCTTTGTCAGCAAAGCAATATTTCTGCTTTTTAATATGCTGTCTAGGTTAGTCATAGCTTTTCTTCCAAGGAGCAAGTGTCTTTTAATTTCATGGCTGGAGTGATTTTAGAGCCCAAGAAAATAAAATCTGTCACTGTTACAATTTGATAAATCCTGATATACATATACATCTGTGAAACCATCAAAATAATATACCTATTGTTCCAAGAGTTATTTCTTTGCCCTTCATGACCCCTCCCTATTCCTATCTCTAGGCAATAGCTGATCTGCTTTCCATCACTATAGACTAGTTTACATGTGACAGGATTTTATATAAATGGAATCATACCATATGTTCTCATTTTGTCTGGCTTCTTCCACTCAGCATAATTAATTTGTGATTTTTTTGCATGTTGTTGCATTTATTAACTGTCCATTCTTCTTTATTGCTGTGTAGTATTCCATTGTATAAAGATACCACAATTTGTCTATCCATTCATCTGTTGATGGAAATTTAGGTTATTTCCAGTTTTTGACTGCTACAAATTTCATAGTAGTGTTCAGGTCTTCATATGGACATATACCTGATATTCATTGACTTGAAAACTGTCCTATTTTTGTTTGATTGATACAGGTGGAAGTGTAAATTTGCTTTCTGCTCATCCTGGTTAAAAGTAAAGTGTCTGAAAACATGTAATGTTTCTTATGTTGTCTTTTTTTTTTTTTTTAAGTTGCATGGTACTGTAGTCAGAGAACATGGTCTTTTGGTATTGGATCTTTGGAATTCATTGAGATTTTCTTTATGACTTTATTGTGATGAATTTCCACATATTCCACATGTGCTTTAAAAAGTCTAATCTCTAATATATGTAGTGTTATTAATATACTGTTTAAATCAACTTCATTCCTATCATTTTTTTTTGTCTACTTGGTTTATGGAAAATTCTGAAATCCCTGAATTTGTCAAATTTTGTTTTTTCATAAGTACTTTAAAAAGTACTTATGGCCTGTTTTATAAGTACTTATAAATTCATAGTCAATAATATCTTCTTGATTAATATCTCTTCATTGCTATACATGCTTTTACCTTGAATGTAGTTTTGTCCTTTTAGTTAATAGTTGCTGGATATTCTTTTCCTTTTTTTCTTCTTATTTTACTAATCTCTTTTTATATGTTATAAAATTCAACACATATGCTAAGTATGGTTTAAAAACCATAAATTTCAAGTATAATAAATGATTATAAAGTGAACACTCATGCAACATCCAAAAAATAGAACATCACCAGCACTCCAAAAGGCCTTCCCCACACACCATATGTGTCTTCCCCAAAGAGATAATCATTAGCTTGGCTTCTGTTAATCATTTACTTGTTTTTTCTTTTTTTTTTTAAATAGTTTTGCCAGTTTTGTGTGTATGCCTAAACCAAGATAGTTGAGTTTTGCCAGTTTTGAGCTTTATAAAAATAGGATCATGCTGTATGTTCTTCTTAATTCTTTTGTTCAACATCATGTTTGTACTATTCATCTATATTGTTTTATGTAGGTCCAGGTCATTTGTTTTCATTGGTGTCTAGTATTCTTCTATGAATGTTCCATAATCCATTTGTTTGTTGTTCTAGGGATTGGCATTTGGGTTGCTTCCAGTTCTTGGCTATTGTGAGCTACTGCTGTGAACATTCTTGTACATGTATTCTTGTTCACTTGTGTGCAGGTTTTCTAGAATCTAAGAGGCAAAATTGCTGGGTCCTAGAGGAAAACACCGGAGAAGGCAATGGCAACCCACTCCAGTACTCTTGCCATGGACGCAGGAGCCTGGTAGGCTGCAGTCCATGGGGTTGCTAGGAGTCGGACACGATTGAGCGACTTCACTTTCACTTTTCACTTTCATGCATTGGAGAAGGAAATGGCAACCCATTCCAGTGTTATTGCCTGGAGAATCCCAGGGATGGGGAGCCTGGTGGGCTGCCGTCTCGGGTCGCACAGAGTTGGACACGACTGAAGTGACTTAGCAGCAGCAGCAGAAAACACATCTAATGATGTGAATGGATTCTCTGAGTTTGTATAGTGTTTGACTTTGATAGATCGTATGTATTTTAACTTTAGAAGAAAATGCCAAACTGTTTCCAGAGTAGTTGTACCAACTTATATTCCCACCATTAATGTATGAAGCATCCCCAGTTTTCCATATTTGACCAACCTTTGGTAAGTCAATTTTTTTTTTTTTGCCAGGATAATATGTAGAGCTCTTAATGTGACTTTAATGTTTATTTTCCTGATTACTAATGAAGTTAAACATCTTTTCCTTTGTTTTTTTTAGTTTGTAGTTTATTTTTGAAGTGCTTATATGTGTTTTGGTGTTTTTTTCTGTTGGACAGTCTATCTTCCTATTGATTTGTAAGAGTTATTTACATATTCTAGACATGAACCATTTGATGGTTTACACATGTTGTGAATGCCTTCTTCCATTCTGTTTCCACTTTCCATTTTCCTCTAGGATTCTTTCCTCGGCAGTCAAGAATCCTGCAAAGCAGGAGGCCCCGGTTCAATTCCTGAGTTAGGAAGATCCATGGGAGAAGGGATAGGCTACCCTTTTCATGAACTGAAGAACTTAATTTTAATATAGAGAATATAGTTAAAGATGTAGAGATTTATAGTCAGTTCTCTTAGTGTCTTACGAAATCTTTCTCTAGTCACAAACTGTAAAGTTACTCTTCTGTGTTATCTTACAGCTGTATAGTTTTGCCTTTCACACTTAGTCTAATATACCTGGAGGTTTTTTTTTTTTTAATGTGGTATAAGTAAAGGATTATTACCTTTTCTGTCATGGATACCCAGTTGTTTCAGCACTGTTTATTGAAAAATCTATTATTTCCCCTCTGCTTGTAGTGTTTACTTCTGTCATATATTGAATATCTGTGAATGGGTCTGTTACTGGACTCTCTTCTATTCTTTTGGTCCATTTATCTCCCCCTCACTAGTATCCCACTGTCTTCATTATTTTAACTTTAAAATAAATTTTGGTATCCCACCCTTTGTATTTCCATGTGTACTGAGTCTGATTATTAAATTATACACACAGACACACACACTACATATTGAGATTTTTATTGAACTTTCATTAAACATAGGATCAGTGGGGAAAATCAGAATCTATAATGTTGGATCTTCAAACTCCTACTGTAGCATAGCTTTCCACTTGGTTAGGTTTATTTTAACATTCTGTAATAAAGTTTCATAATTTTCCTGTAGGGATTATTCATAGTATTTGATACAGATACATTCATAGTATTTGATCTTTATGCATTTATAAGTTGTCTTTTTAAAATTTCACTTTCCAACTGTTTCAGAAATAGAGAACTATAATTGATTTTTAAATATTTACTTTGTATTCAACATTCTTGCTGGAAACTCTGATTAGCAGTATATCTTTAGATTATTTTGGATTTTCATACTTATGATCATATCATCTGCATATAACAACAGTGTTGGTCAGATATACCTGTTTTTCCTTACCCAACTACATAGGCCACAATATAGGGCTGAGTAGAAGTGGTGATAGGAATCAACCCTTTCTTGTTGCAGATTTCAAAAGGAAATCTTTTAATGCTTCACCGTTAAGCATGATGTTGGGCTTCCCTGGTAGCTCGGCTGGTAAAGAATCCGCCTGCAAAGCAGGAGGCCCCAGTTCAATTCCTGGGTTGGGAAGATTCATGGGAGAAGGGATAGGCTACCCACTCCAGTATTCTTGGGCTTCCCTGGAGGCCCAGATGGTAAAGAATCTGCCTGCAGTGTCGGAGACCTGGGTTCGATCCCTGGGTTGGGAAGATCCCTGGAGACGGGAATGGATACCCATCCCCATAATCTGGTCTGGAGAATTCCACGGACAGAGGAGCCTGGCAGGCTACAGACCATGGGGTCCCAAAGAGTCGGACATGACTGAACAACTTTCACTTGGTACCATTACTATAAACAGAAGTCTAAACTACCCTTGGGTTTGTCATTTTCATCCTTTTACTTTCAACACTTCTGTGTATTTGGAGAGAACCTCTTGTAAATAGCATATTTTTAATTTTCACGGAATTTGACATAATAAGTTTTAATAGTGCCTTTACTATGATTGTGGCTCAGCTGGTAAAGAATCTGCCTGCAATGTGGGAGATCTGGGTTCAGTCCCTAGGTTGGGAAGATCCCCTGGAGAAGGGAGTGGCTACCTACTTCCAGTATTCTGGCCTAGAGAATTCCATGGACCATATAGTCCATGGGTCACAAAGAATTGGACATGACTGAGTGACTTTCACTTCACTTACTATGATTACAAGTATATTTAGAAGTCTTTTGCCTTTTTGTTTTTTTTTTAATCATATTTTTCTATGCTACTTTTTTCTTCTTTCCTATTTTTTTGGAGCAGTGTTGAATTTTTATTCTTCACTACTGATTTGGAAGTTTTATATTTCAACTCTATTGATTTTTCTATTGTTACTCTATATTATTGGTTATCTTAAAAATTTTAATACACACTTAAGTCAAGGTCAGGTCAGAAGACAAAAACTACATTGCACAGGTAGCCTAACAGGAAACATTTAAAATAAGAATTGCTGACTAGTAAAAGTAGTTAACTGCTAAAAGGAAACAAAAGAGGACTCTAAGGAGTATGCAGTAGTGACTTGAGAAAGCAGATACCACCCCCAGGGATAAAGGAGACTGAACAAGAAACGAACTTAAGAGTGCCTTCCCACTGATATTTAAACCTCTGAGTAGAGGTCTGGCTGCCACAGGAACAGGCAACCCACTTGTGGCAAATAAACTTGCCAGAGGGTGTTGGATGGTGCTGAACCATGAAGACTGTGTTTATGGTTGCAGGGCCCAAGGGCATGAGCCAAGAGTAAACTGTGGCAGGTGCTTAGGTAACAGAGAACAGCCTCACACGACAGTCAGCTAGCTGCCATGGATAAGGGCACCTCAGTAAAGGAAGAAAAACCCCCTTCTTCCCACTCGGGCCTTGCAGTGTCCTCAATTGATAAGCCTAACATCAAGACCCCTGGCAGAGGGGAGGAGGCTGTGTTATTTCTAATATCAAAGCAGGGCCAAGATGGGTTGATTTGGAGCTGAAAGGTAACTAGTAACTGCCACATACAAAGCTATATTTTAAAATATAAAACTCCTTAGTGCTAAGTGCTAAGTCGGTTCAGTTGTGTCCGACTCTGTGTGACCCCATAGACGGCAGCCCACCAGGCTCCCCCGTCCCTGGGATTCTCCAGGCAAGAACACTGGAGTGGGTTGCCATTTCCTTCTCCAATGCACGAAAGTGAAAAGTGAAAGTGAAGTCGCTCAGTCGTGACCAACTCCTAGCAACCCCATGGACTGCAGCCTACCAGGCTCCTCTGTCCATGGGATTTTCCAGGCAAGAGTACTGGAGTGGGGTGCAAAACTCCTTAGCTTCTTAAATAAGGACTTGAATACTTTTAACATTCCTCTGAACCAGCTTCAAGGCTCTTAGATGTCAGTCCTAGCCCAGTTTTGCAGACATTTTAGGTTGCTTGCTTCCTTGTTTAAAACAGTCAAGACTTATTTAGGTTTACCTTACTCTCTGTTGTTTTCCACAAGCCATTCCTGCTTTATGTTACATTTTGTTTCTTGCTGAAATACATCCAGTGGCCATTTTTCAATTTGGTATTCCCATGTGCTTCATACTAAAAAAATTTTTTTTTTTTTGCCTGTGAGCTTTCTTTTAGTGGGAATATCTGCTGTGGTGGTTCCACATGTGTCCTAGATGGGAATCACAACCCTAGGGGCAATTTTGTGGTTGCCCCAGTCAGGGCTTGACATGGTTCCAGGTTCTAAACCCATCTTCACATTAGTTTTGAGGTTTCCAAACTAAATCAGTTGTGTGTAACTTCAGACTCCATGTTCCCGATAGGAGAGAGTAGTTGATTATTTCCACCCATTGCTGACAACCAGTTCCTTGTCCTCATTCTCAGCCAAGGTGTTTTGTGAGGACAAAACTTTCCAGGCTCCACATCCCTTACATAGTAGCTTTACCTTTTATCCGGTGTGCTAAAATTCTGGTTCTCTTCAAAACACCCTCTTCAGTTCCTATATGCTACTTTAGATTTTCTCTTTGAACTATCATTGGAACTTAACCTGTGTTACTTTTTAGTCATTCATGTTTAAAATCATGCTTAAAATTTATGGTTTAATTAGGTTTTCTGTGTGTTTGGACTAGAGGAAGGATAGGTTTTCACTTGTCTGTGTTGTCTGCCATTTTGCTCAAGTAGTTGCTTTAGGGTTGCTAATATTCAGGAAATGATACATGATACATTCCATTTATTCCTCTGGTACTTTATCGTTTCAAGGAACTTGTCTGTTTAGTGAACATTACAATGCTGCTGTGAGGTAGATAGGACAGGCATCAATTGTCCTATTTTATAATGAGAACTTGTCACTCAAAACAGCAAAAACAAATTTTATTACACATCTGCCATGTACTTAGCATGGATGTACTAAGTCTTGTACTTAGTCTTGGATGATGGGGGTAAAAATTCAAGTAACTTGAGGTTAATTAGAAAGTAAACAGAAGCATCAAATACCAAACACAATACAGATAGTTTCTTAGCATATGACTTTAGTAGATATTTAATAAACATTTTTAAAAATTAAAGGCAGGGAATTTTTAAAATGAAAAATGTAGAATGTTGATAGTAGATGCTGTAGGTTGGGGGAGAGGTCCTTTCAGTGTGCACTGGCTCAATAGAGGAGCTAGGTTTGACACAGGCCTCTAAGAGGTGAGTAGGATTAGTAAGCAGGATATATTTGGATAGTTCTGGAACAGAGCATCTGCACATGAATAAGGCAGCCAAAAACTGGAGACCTGATTGTTTTCAGTCTAAAATACAAGGAGTGGGCTTGAATTTTGTAGAAAACAGGAAAGAGATCATTTATAAGTGAGAGTAACCTGACAGAAACTTTGTTTTAAGATGTTACCATTCTTTAGAAAAGCGGCAGTGAGAGCAGTGGTGGGAGAGGAAGCAAGGGCAGGGGTGCTGCCTGAGCGGACAGGTGACAAGAAGACTTGACAGCAGCTCTAGGAACACGAGAAATGACAAGAATATTTGGTTTTATAAAGTCTGAAATGCAAAAGAGGCACTTGTTTAAATATACAGTTTACATAATTGGTTTTTAATGTTGTGTAGGTGAATCAGCCCTCAGAAAAGTGGAACAGAATTCCCAAACCTATCTAAGAGAGATACAGAAAGCCCCTGTTCTCGCTGGCACTCCAGTCTCCAGTGCTCTGCTATGGGAGTGCAGACAGGCCTGGGCTTGAAACTCTGTTTGCATTTTCTTAATAGAAATAATGCCACATGCTGGAGTTTGATTCCAGGCTATCCCACACTGAAGTACTTAACTCAAGGTATATAGGTATATCACTAACATGGTTGTCATCAGGAAAGTATGTTTTAGTTTCACAGTAGATACAGGAACAAACCTCCAGAGAAGTACCAAAGGTGGCAGCCAGTAGAGCTTAGGTAGAGTTAGCTCTCAGAACTTTTGGGTGGGTCACTTTTTAGTCCCATAAAAAACCTTCCTCCCTGCGTCAGTCCCTGCCCAGGAGTACTGACAGCTGCTCCACAAACGGACCTCCCTCATCTTCTGTGTCTAAGACAGGACACTTGGTGTAGACATTCATGCACGTCCTAAGTCAGTGAAAATTCACCACTGAGGTTCTGATCATTTGTTAGGCACAAATACCCCACTTCTTTTTGGATTTAAACAATTAAACCCAACCAAGAAAGAGTAGTTCTTGCTTTTACATGTGTTTACCGCTGCATAATACTATCCAGTCATGCAGTTATACTGCACACAAGAATGTGTGTATGTGTATATATACACATATGTATGTGTATATATATACACCCACACATATGTGTATTTTCAAATTGCTATTGTGATTTAAATTATAAAATATACATATGTACATATTTAAAAAATAAAGATGTTGTTGTTCATCATCAACTTCTAGGCTGTCCATCTGGAGTCAGCTCATACCTGTAAGACAGTTGGATTTGGACTTGTGTTAGTATTGGCGAGTGTGGTGTAGCAATATCAGGACAAGTGGCCTAGTGTGTCCTACTTGGGCCTATGGGACCAGCAGAACTCATCTCTGTAAGTTGACCAGCCAGGGTTAAGACTAGAGCTTACAGCGGTTCTTTAGATAAGTGAAGTCTGTAAGCATTAAAGCCTTAAGTAAAAGCGATAAGGTCCCCCTCCTTGATAAGATATTGAAGAGGGAAGAACTTTGAAAAGAGAATATAGGCAACCACCTGAAATAAATTGAGTAGCAGATTTAATGTGATAAAATGAAACCACTCACTTACCACTGTGAGAAGCCCTTAATCAGATCTTCTTTTGATAAGTCAATCAGTACCTAAACAAGCACAAATTATCAGTTCTTGTCCTCAAAACTGCATTAAATGGAAACATATTGGGATAAATGAAACTGATCCTAAAAAAGGCCTCCTTGAGTTTTGAGCAATAGTTCTTTTTCCTTTGACTTTCAATATATAGAACCTCTCCAGAAGGACAGTACTGACACCAACCTCAGTGTCCTAGGAAAAGGTGAACTGCTATTTGCAGTTGTACCTCAGGAATTTACTTAACGAATGTTTTAGAGAAAACAGCTTGCCTTTACTTACAAACTGATCCAGAATTTTAAGCAAGACACTATAGTTTTCTCAACAATAAAAATGGGAATATCATCACCTACTTCACAGAGTGGGCTTTAAAGAATGAGCATAAGATAATGTTTAAAATACAACAACTACAGAGTATACAAATACCATTCTTTTTTGTCTCTCCTTCCTGAGGATTATATTTCCTTTACTTCTAACTTTAAGTTAAAATAACATTCACCACAAAAGTCTTGACATAATGAGAAGATCCAAGCTTCACACAATGCTGTACTTGTGAAAACAATACTTAATATCATAGTAGAGGTTCAAATACTTTTGTAGTGATGAACTTGGATGTTCTTGAGTTTCTTAAAATAGGGTTTATTAATTTATATACTTTAGTTTTAAGAGTATTTTTTAAAAGGCACAAAACAAAAAACCTCCCAGTGAGGCTGTATCTTCCTTAAAGTCAGTTCTGATAACAAACTGATGATCGCATCAAAATTTCAGCAAGGATGTGTTCCACCTGTGAACTCCAGGTAGCCACCAGGAGGGAAAGAGTACCAAGATCCCCTTTTGTACTTACCTTTCCCAGTTCCTTCCTTCTGTGTGAACCAAGTGGTCTACTGTTTTTCACTGCGACATCTAGTGACCTCTTCTGTACTTCATCCATGGAAACAAAAAATTCAAATCTGTAAGGAGCAGAAAGTCAGAAATGAGATTTATATATTTTAATTATTTTCATTGAAAATCTCTAGTGTTTCATCCATTTTCCTACCTTTAAAACAGAAGATACAGACTGTCTACTGTTCTAGATACTATAAAGAATCTAGAGCAGTATTAGGTTACAGCAATTACTTGCTGCATCATTATCATAGATAATCACTGACCTGTTACAAAACCTGGAAGTGTCAAGAGGCCATTTACCCCTCTTGAGAACTTCTTTGGACTACTGTGCTTTGGGGTTGCTTCTTTCTTTCTCTGACTCTACTCTGGTTGTCACTCTGTTCAGCTGTCCCTTCTCTCTCTGAACTCTGCCTGCTCATAGTACCACCTCAATCCCTTTTTGTTTTTTTCTGACCAACTAAGGGCTAGGATGCTGAATAATTAGTTTTGCTGAAATTGCATGGAAAAAAGTGTCCTTTTCCCACTTGTGCCTGTGGAGTAAGGCAGAGGAATCTTAGTATACAAGCTTTGTCACATACACACAAGAGGCCTCTGGACTCCTTCAGGATTTAAAAAAAAAAAAAATCTTTAAATTTTTTTAAATTGAGTGAAGATTCTTTAAATTCAATAGTGCTTTACACTTTTCAGAAGTTTGACATGCATGATTTAATGTAATCCTATAATATCTCTTAATTTTTTAAATTGAGATGACATAGCATTATTAGTTTTATGTGTCTAATAATGATGTGATTTGTATGTTATAAAATGATCAGTCTAAGTAACATCTATCACTACATATAGTTACAAAAAATTTTTTTTCTTGTGATGAGAACTTTTAAGATCCATTCTCCTCGCTACTTTCAAATATGTAATACAGTATTATTAACTATAGTCACCATGCTATACATTATATCCCCATGAATTACTCACTTAATAGCTGGAAATTAGTACCTATTGACCCCTGTCACCTATTTCACACACACCCTAATCCCCACCTCTGGCAACCACCAATCTCTATATCTGTGAGCTTGGGTTTTTTTGTTTGGTTGGTTTTTTGGTATTTTTAGGTTCCACATATAAGTGAGATCATAAGTAATTATCTTTTTCTAACTTATTTAACTTAGTAGAATGCCCTCAAGGTCTATCCATGTTGAAAATGGCAAGACTTCTTTTTTTATGGAGTCGTGAAGAGTCAGACATGACTGAGCGACTTCACTTTCACTTTTCACTTTCATGCATTGGAGAAGGAAATGGCAACCCACTCCAGTGTTCTTGCCTGGAGAATCCCAGGGACAGGGAAGCCTGGTGGGCTGCCGTCTATGAGGTCGCACAGAGTCGGACACGACTGAAGTGACTTAGCAGTAGCAGGTTGTTTCCATGTCTTGGCTATTGTAAGTAATGCCACAGTGAATACAGGTGTGCATATATCATTTTGAATTACCGTTGTTTTAATAAATACACAGAAGTAGAATTGCCTGGAAGTATGGTAGTACTATTTTTTTTTATTTTTTTTGAGGACCCTCCATACTGTTTTCCATAGCTGCCCCAATTTACATTCCCACCAACAGTGCCCAAGGGTTCCCTTTTCTCCATATCCTTACCAACACTTGTTATTTTTTATAATAACCATTTTCACAGATATGAGGTGATATCTCATTGTGGTTTTGATTTGCATTTCCCTAATGACTAATGATGTTGAGTATCTTTTCATGTACCTACTAACCATCCATATTTCTTCAGAAAAATGTCTATTCAGAGCCTTGGCTCATTTTTTAATCAGATTTTTTTTTGCTGTAGAGTTCTGTGAGTTTTAATATAGATTTTGGATATTAACTGCTTACCATATATGATCTACAAGATTTTTTCCGATTTGGTAGGTTGTCTTTTTGTTGGTTTCCTTTGCTGTGTAGAAGCATTTTAATGTGGTCTCAAGTTGCCTCACTTGTTTAGTTTTGCTTTAGTTGCCTTTGGTTTTGGTGTCTAATCCAAAAAATCATCACCAAGACTGATGTCAGTGAGTTTAACTCACCTAAGTTTTCTTCTAAGAGTTTCATAGTTTCAGCTCTTACATTCAAGTCTGTAGTCCATTTGAGTTAATTTTTGTGTACAGTGTAGGATAGTGGTTGAATTTTACTCATTTGCATGTGGCTGTCCAGTTTTCCCAACACTACTTGTTGAAGAGACTGTGCTTCCCCTGTTATACATTCTTGTCTCCTTTGTCATAAGTTAATTGGCCATATATGTGTGGGTTTATTTCTGGGCTCTCTATTCTGTACCATTGATGTCTCTTTATGCCAGTACCATACTGTTTTGATTATTATAACTTTGTAATATAGTTTGATGCCTGGAGACATCAGGGAGTATGATGCCTCCAGCTTAGTTCACCTTTCTCAAAATTGCTTTGACTCTTTTGTGGTTCTATGCAAATTTTAGGATTTTCTATTTCTGTGAAAAATGCCATTAGAAGTTTGATTGCATTGAATCTATAGATTGCTTTGTATAGTATGGACATTTTAACATTATTCTTCCAATTCATAAGCATAATGTATCTTTCCGTTTGTGTTGTCTTTGATTTCTTCCATCAGTGTCTTAGTTTTCAGAGTACAGGGTCTCTTACCTCCTTGATTAGATTTACTCCTAGATATTTTATTCTTTTTGGTGCAGTTGTAAATGGTTTCCTTAATTTCTCTGATACTTTGTTGTTAGTGTATAGAAATGCAGTGGATTTCTGTTTATTAGGTTTGTATCCTGCAGTTTTACTGAATTCATTATAATAGATTTCTGGTGGCATCTTTAGGATTTTCTTTATAAAGCACCATGTCATCTTCAAACAGTGACGGTTTTTTTTTTTCTTCTTCTTGTCTGATTGCTATGGCTAGACTTTCCAATACTGTGTTGAATAAACCTGGTGAGAGTCCTGGTCTTGTAAAGTGGGTCTGCAAGTGTTTCCTCATCTATATTTTGGAAGAGTTTGGGAAGGAATAGTATTAATTCTTCGAATATTTGGTAGAGTTCACTAGTGAAGCTGTGTGGTCCCTGGACCTGTTTGTTGGGTGATTTTTGATTACTGATTTAAACTTCTTCCTAGTAATCAGTCTGTTTACATTTTCTGTTTCTTCATTATTCACTCTTGGTAAGTTTTCTTTCTAGGAATTTATCTTTTCCTTCTAGGTTATCTAATTTGTTTGATATATAACTATTCATAGTCTCTTATGATCCTTTGTATTTCTGTGGTATCAATTTTACAGCTTCTGTTTACTCTTTTTTGTCCTCTTTTTTTTTCCCTTGGTGAGTCTAGCTAAAGATTTATCAATTTTGATTTTCTTTTCAAAGCTCTAAGTTTCATTGATTTTTTTTTTCTACTGTTTTTTTAGTCTCTATTTCCACTCTGAAGTTTATTTCCTTCCTTGTGTTAACTTCAGACTTTGTTTATTCTTCTTCTTGTTCCTTGAGATGTAAGGTTAGGTGGTTTGAGATTTTTCTTGTTTATGATATATGCATTTACTGTTATGAAGTTTCCTTTTAGAACTGTTTTTGCTACATCCCATAAATTATGTTATGTTAAATTTCCATTTTCTTTGAACATATCTTATTTGTCTTGATTTCTTAACATGATTTTAGTCTTCTTAAATTTAACACTTGTTTGTGGCAGCCTAGTATATAATGTATCCTGGAGAATGTTCTGTGTGCACTTGAGACTGTGTATTCTGCTGCTTCTGGATGGACTCTTCTATGTATTAGACCAGTTCATCTGGTCTAGCAAGTCATATACAGCTAATGTTTCCTTATTGAATTTATCAGATGATCTATCCTTTGATGAAAGTAGGGTACTAAAGCAGCCTCCTTCAATTCTGAATGATGAGTTTCCCCAGTAGAGTGTTTTTGGTTGGAAGCATTTTTCTTTCAGCACTTTGAATATTTTGTGCCACTCCATTCTGGCCTGCAAAGTTTCTGCTGATAGTCTTATGTTGGGGGCTGGGGTCGGGGGGGGGGGTGGGCTCCCTTATAATGTAATTACTTGTTTTTCTCTCGCTGTTTTTAAGATTCTCTTATCTTTAACTTTAGATATTTTAATTATAATGTATATGGTGTCAATCATGTACTCAACAAGAGACCTCTGAACTCTTTACTTCTAGGTTTACATTTAAGATCAAGGTTGCCAAGTCTGCCTTGTAGATAATCCAGGCATATCTTGCTGTTAAAATTTTGAGAGAGAATTACTAACAGATTAGGTTTGTCACAAAAGTCAACCTCCTGTGTTCCCACATAGCAATTTTGACATCCTTTTATGTCAGAGCTCCCTTTGAAGGCAATATGTTTCACTTGTGTGACTGCAGAATATAGGATGGTGCCTAATATTAATAGAAAGTGTTCAATAAATATTGAACGAATTAATTCTCTCTCCCCACATTCTTTCTTGATATCAATGAACTAAAAATATAGCTTTTGAAGGAACATATTAGTCTTTAGACATGACCCATAAAAGAACTCAGTACAACTCTTTTTAAAATGAGTAGTTATTGATCAAGATAAGCGGAAACAAACATCATTAGGTAATTCATCCTAGGCTGGCTAGCAATGTCTTCTCTTAGGATCCCACAGCAAAAACAAGCAAGTACCTTGTGATCAACTTGAAATCAAGAATAAGAATATTAAAGATAAGACTTACCACCACAGACTCATCAAAAGCAAGAAATGTGATTAGACTCTGTCTACTAATTTTGTCCCCAAGGACATGGGTGGACACACTGGGGGAGGGTATCTGTTCCACCTATGCTTGTTACAGGAGTGAAGACAGGCCAAAGAGCTTGGAACTTTGGAGGAAATTTTAGGTCCTTAGGTTCAAGGTATGTTTATTTATGTTTGAAAACAAACATCTGACTAGATTCAAATCTTTTTGCTGCCAAAGGGGATTCGTTTAAAGAGAAAGAGTGTGGAACATTTCATAATCAGGAACGCTTTGGTCCACACAGGCAAGAAAAATGGGTAACTTTTGCTAAACTTCTCTGGCGGTCCTTTTCTCCCACAAAATGTAGAAGCTTCATGACTGTGTTGGTGTCCTGTTCAACCCCAGCCCTTCCCAGCATCTGGCAGTTGCCAGGCACACAGGAGGTACTCAGCAAATACTCACGTGGCTGAGACACTCTAAGCAGGCCACCTGGGCCACTTACGTCTCATCAAACCGGGGCTCCAGGGTCTTCCGCTTCACTGAGGTCTTCTTACGACTTGCCCACCTCCTTTCTGGCAACAAGTAGACTCGGACGTAGGGATCAGCTCCACTGCTGGTACAGGGCGTCAGGTTTCTGATTTGGTTTCAAACACATTAAAGAAAAAGGCCCCTCATTTTGAAATACTGAAAGTACTCATTTGGAGAAAGCAGTACTAGCCATACAGCTTTAGATAGCCTTGGGGATAAAAATGCCCTGTAATCTAGACCAAAAAAATCAAAAGTCTGCAGAATTTGGAGGACAAAACATCAGATGCGTGGTTTTAAAAACATGTGTTTTTATGAAGTTTGGGGTAGAGCCAAGTACTTTTCCATGTAAAGGAAGTTGAAGATGCTTGAGAAAATGTCCTGGCTCCAGGGCACCCCAGACAGCTTTGCAGCAGATGTGTCTGAGCAACACCCTTGATTCTGGAGCCTGTCAGCTCCATCGAGGATCCTGTTAGAGCATTCGAACCTCATTCCTTCCAAGTGTCTACCTTGGGGCTGCCTGCCCCTGCCATTGCTCCAAGTGCCCCCACTGATTTCTGGTCACCTGATGCTCCCAAGGGATCTCTCCTGGTCCTAGCGCCTCTTTACCTGCAGCCGTTGATGAGCACGCTGAGGCAGCGCCGCAGACACACATAGCGCACCGTGAGCTGAATCTCACCCAGCCCCCGATGCCCAAGCTCCCCGCCTCTGTAAAGAAAGGGCTTGTCATTTCTCTTGCCATTACGGGTGCTGGCCTCTCCCCCCACCCCCAAGAAGCATGTCAGTTAACAGATTAGTTCTCAGTAAGGTTCCTTTTAGTTGGAATTACTTCCTATCCCGCATTCATCTATAATTATCCTACTTCACTGTAGGGAGAGCATGGTACCATAGGAAGAACTCTCTAGCAACATCTCCCTTTATACTATGATTTCTTGTGGAACCTTGGGCAAGTTACTCAACCTTTATAATAGTAAGTTCTGTCTTTTAGGGTTACTGTGAAGATCCAGTTGCTAAGCCCAGAGTCAACACTTAATAAATAGCAGCCATTGATTATGTAATTCCACATTCTTGGCTTTCCATATCATCTCAGTATAAATAACTCTTTAGGATCCAAGGTATGTTTTTGCTGTAAGGAACCTTACCAACAAAAGCCCAGCACTGTTTTATAGTTGGTATATTGCTAGAGCCCCACCAGAGTTTTGGGCACATCCACACGTGCTTTCTCTCCCCACATGCTGTGTTCTTTCTATCCCACCATGCCCCCTTATGAAACCATTTTATGAAAAACCAGGACTTGCATAGAAAAGTAAGTTCATATCTACTTTTCCATCCAGGGAGGTATTTTTCATGCAGGTCATTTTAGAAAATATTAAGCAGAGAGGTGCATACTCAATGTTGAGGCTGATATCTGTCAGGTCAAAGCAGGAAGAGGCCAGGGAGTTGAGCGAGGACATGCTGGGAGCCAGCCCTTTGGGTGGCCATGCGAATGGGGAGGCAGGGCATTTCATGGGTCTGGGTGACTTGATGGGCCCCGGAGAGTGGGGGCCTGGCACAGCCAGGTAGATAGTGGCCAGACTCTTCTTCCCCATGGGTGCACTGTCCTTGCCTTTGGGCTCTGGGCCCGTCTCTTCAAGCATGGGCTTGGTGGCAGTGATGGTGGCAGAAGTGGTGTTCTTGGTGGCTCGCTTGATCTCAGAAGCAGGGTCTGGATCTGTAAGGCCCTCTCCCTGGGGTGGGGCTCTAGGGTCTTGGTTGGCGGTGACCTTCTTAATGAACAGAGGGCCTTTCTTTAGGGCTTCAGGTCCTGTGTATGGACTTCCCAGCTCCCGTTCTTCCAAGTGCAGGAACTGTAAGCAGATGACAGGGTTGTTTATGGACTGGCACACCACTTGCACTTTCTCCCTGTCTACTCTCACCTTCACCCCTGGGAAATGGTTCCTTCTCTTCTGGAAGGAACAGTTTCCTCAAAACTCCATTCCTTCCTGACTGCCCAATCCAGTGGATTTTTACTCCCAGACCTATCTTCTTAACCTCTCTGCCTCTGGCTCCCTCTGACCAAACATTCTCAATGCCTTTCTTGCTGCCTCAGTAACTGTCATGAAGACTCAGTTGTGACTCCCTTTTCTCTATACTAGTTCTGGTTGCTGGAGACCTGACCCATTTACCTTAGCCTTCCTGTATATCACCAGCTGCCTTCTGGATGTGATAATTTCTAACCACCACCTTATTCACCATTGCTTTCTATCCAGTGTTTTCTATCCAGATACAATCATGTGCTCCCGAAGTTTCAAACCTCAGCCATTGTTTCTCCTTCTCCTTTTCCCATCAATCATTAAGACTCTTCCCAGGAATTTCCATTTCCAGCAATATGGTGATCAAAATATTCTGTAAAACCTCTTGTTAGAAATGCTCAATAAAATGAAACAAACATATTTCTAAATGCATAGCCAAATTCACAAGAAAGTAAGGGAAATCCCTAGGTTTAAAAAAAAAAAAAAAGGCAAAAAAAAGAAAACTGAAAAAAGGTTAACTTTCCCAGGGTTATTTATCAACCTTAGAATCCAAGGGGTTTGGAGATGAGGTCTTGGGTCATTGTAGGACCTAGGAAGGTGGGATATGTTTAGTGAAAAAGTAGTCTAGGATAAACATTTCACTCACCAGCAAAGACTGATGACAAGAAATATATCTCAGCCTGGACTATGGCTAGTGGGAAATAAAAGTATTTCCTGAGAATATGGTACTGTATAGGTTTGTCTCCTATGAATTTTGGATTCATATTTATACAACCTGTGGAGTCACGAAACCCAAAGTTTGAAAATTAATATAAAAATGGACTCAGGTTTATAATGTTCCTGAGGTGCCTGGCTGCAGCCAAAGCAGAACTTCCTCGGAAGCGAACAACGTCACTTCAAGTCACAAAGGTAACACTGAACACATGTCTGCAACCCCAGTTACCAAGTGTAGAAATGAGTCACCGTGAAAAAGCACCAACAGACAACAGACATCAAAATTTAACTCCCAAGATCTTCAGATAACAGGATTAGCAGACATACATTTTAAGTATTTTCAAATGATTAAAGATGGACTAGAAATGAAAATAAAATACAACAAAGAAAAGATATTGTAGATTTGGAAAACATAAAGTGAAAAATGAAAAAATAGCCTTTGAAATAAAAACCATGAATAGGTTTAACGGCAGATTAGGCATAGCCAAAGAAAGATTTAGTGGTATGGAAAACAGGTCTGAGGCGATTAGAAGGTAGCACCAAGAGATAGAGAAAAAATATGAAGGTCAGGTCATGTTAAGCCATGGAGATGATAAGGTCCAATGTAATCGAAGGAAATGTAGACGGAGGGATTAAAAGATTGGGAGAGGCAATATTTGAAGAGAAAATGGCTGACAATATCCTGAAGTTGATATTAAAAAATATGAATCCATCTCTGAACTTCTTCGCAACACAGGGCAGATACTTAGTGCTGGGGCAGACCACCCCTTGCCCACCCTGGGGGAAAGGGGAGAGATTTACCCGAAGCACCAGCCTCATGGAGATGAGGCTGTCCAGGCCTGAGTGGTCCAGCTGGAAGCGCTGCTCCAGAGTAAGGTCTGCATGGGGGAGAATCTGGCACAGGGGGAACTCCAGCACTCCTAGAGCACACTCTTGGTCGTCATCAAGCACCTGGGCAATGGGCCAGTCACAAAACAAGATGATAACCAAGCCCCACCCTCGCCAGCACTACTCGGCTCCAGCCAAGACTGAGTTTACTTCGATAACTATGTTCTGTGCTTCTCTTGGCCTCTGGTTCTGTTCTGAAGACTGGAAATGAGACCTGGCTTGGTCCCTGCCTTCAGTCAGGGCAAGAGAGTGACTCAGGGGAGAGGCAACCATGACCTGTATGAGGCAAGTTTGTCGCTGCCTGGGGCCTTCAGGGCTTTAGGGACTGATGAGCTGTGCTGCTCTATGATGGGACCAAGTACATCATCATTAATGTCCTGAGTAGATTTCAACCCAGGCCACACTAGGTGCTATTAATATTTAAAAACTGGAGACTCTGGCAGGGAGTGCCATGGGACTTAAGGGTTTGTCCTTCCACAGCCTCCTCCCCAATGACCTTGGGCACCTGCTCATGAGATGTGGGCCCTCAGTATCCTCTCCTGACTCCCTGGGGAACCTGCTCAAGCCCCCACCCCTTGCGGCTTAGACACCTCTGAGCTCTGTTCCAAGAGCCCAACTTCATGCAAACCTTCAGATGCAGCTGTTCAGCAGCCACATTGTGCACGAAGAAGGAGAACACCTGGCTCCACACAGGGTCCTTGCTGCAGGGACAGGTCTGGGGGCAGGAGAGAAAGGGAGCGCTGAAGGGTTAGGTTGGGTGGAGCAGGGTACCAGTGCCCTCTGCTCTCACTCTGTCCACCCAGGGATAGACCCACACATGCTGCAGCTCGTGGGAGGCAACAGGGCAGGGCAGCCAGACTCAGAGGTGAGGAGAGTGTGCCAGGAACTCTCACAGGGGCTGAAATCCCACCAGCACTAGAACTCACTTCCCCAGGGAGGTGGTGATGGAAAGGCAAGGGGACTTCTGCTGCTGGGGTGATGGAAATGTCGTAGGCTGAGAGCCATGCCTCAGCTGGAACGCTGGTTCTGCTTTCTAGTTCTTGGAATCACTGATCTCTGGTCCCCAGATTCTTGAACTATAGAACTCTTTCGTGAGGTTATTTTCAAGACACAGTGATATAAAGCACCTATAATGTGCTCTGGCACCTACTTCAGTGTAAGCTAATTACCTTCACTTTTGCTTCTCTCCCTGAAGTGTTGGGGCCCCCATTTCCTTAGTCTTTGGCTGCACACCAAGCTATCTTACCTTGCTCAGGTGTGTCTTCTTGCCTACAGAGAGCCTGACGTAGGAAGAAGGGTCTCTGCTGACTTTATTCTGTGAGGGGACAAATCCGCAAAATAGAGATAGCACCCACAGTGCCAACTTGAGACCCTGCCCCTCAACCCTCAGGAGCATCGATGGGACCTGAGGCCACCCAAGCTGCCTCCCTTTGAGAGAAGGCCTCCTTGGTGCTCCCAGGGGCCTGGGCTGTCATCACTGTGCCAGCACCTGGGCTGGGCTGACCCTGTGGGGAGCTTCCAGGTTAAAGACAGGAGGCATGGCTGGACACAGGTGCTTGTTCCCTAGAGCTGTGGAGACAGACAGGGTGGAGCTGAGCTCTGGCTTCCCCTGAGCTGTGTGACCCAGGCACTTAGCTTCCTGGGTCCTATTTTTAAATGGCAATAAAAATGGACACATAGCCACCATGGGACTCAGGCATAACAGATGTGGGAGGAGCCCAGTGCCCAGCTCACTGCAGACTCAGTGATCCCCACTGAGTCATCATCCCCAGGCTGTATACACAGCAGACTGGAAGCTGTGTTTACTCGGGGAAAGGAGCTGTCACTTCCTTTCACACACACACTTACCCTGGCAAATCTGGACAGCTTTTTGGCTTGATATTCACCATTTAGGTACTCAAAAGGGCTTCTCTGCAACACGAGAAGAATAGGGTGAATGAGCAACATGTGGACATTTGAGAGTGACGGGCACAAGGCAGGGTGTGTGTGACGCTCTAGCCATGTCACCACTCACCGGCAGGTTGCAGGCGCTCTCCAAGAAGACCACGAGGATGGCAGTGGAAAAGCTCCCATGGTCCTACGAGCAGACACAGACCCTCACTACAAGCAGGGGACAGGCCAGTTTAGGAGAGCCCTCTTCATGGCTCCAGACTGGCCATCCCTTCCCTCACAACCTAGCTCTTTGTTGAAAATACAACTGCAGCATGACAGACTCAAGTCAGAACTGGTGGACTTCCTATGAACTGGGCTGACAGGCACTAACAGACCTTTTAAGGATCCCATCCACCCTGTGTGGAGATGAGGGCTGAGGGACACGCTCTCCAGAAGGTGGGGCTGGCCGGAGGACCCTGAGCAAGATCTGCGGCTTCAGCTCCCTCCTTCTCCCTCCTCCCCACACACCACTCATAAGTGCCCGCCTCCACCTTTCCGCCCAGAAGCCTGACACCCTGCAGTCACCTCAGTCACAGCGTCCGGCTCTGTGATCAGTGAAAGCCATTCCAGCCGCAGGTGCAGCCGCCCGCTCGTTGTGTTGTTCAGCGCAAACCACTGCAGGGGGATGGGGAGGGGAGCTTGGGGACAGGGCCAGTGAGACTCCATAGGGCCCTGATAGGGGCTTCAGGGAAGAGGTGAACCAGAGCAGACAGGGTGGGCTCTGGGCTAGGAGAGGTGGTTATGGAAGGCCAGTACTACAGTTTGGGGTGGAAGCAATGCTGTCCACAAGGAGGGGTTGCAGGTGCCAACTCTACCTCATCCACCACTCTGTTGGTCATGACATCCCCGAGGCAGATCTGCAGGCTGGAATACACAGGGAGTGAAGGTCAGTTCAGCCCAGGGGCAGCAGCAGGCACGGAGGCCCACTCTGAAACGTTTTCAAGTATCTGAGTGGACCTCAAGACAGGACCTTATTCATCCCAAGAATGAATGGAAGACCACTTTGAGCTCAAGCTAAGGAAGAACTGTCTAGCCACTGGGGCTGCTCCCATTGGGCATGCTGCCCAAGCAGGCGAGCAGCTCTGACCCCCGGAGGGGAATAAGCTAACGCTGCTGGACACACTGGCTCTGGATGCTCAGTGAGGGTGCTACTGGCATTGTGGCTGGGATGAGTCTTCATTGTGCAAAACTGCCCATGCATTGCAGGGATTTAGCTTCTCTGTCCTGTGTTCTCTAAATGCCAGTGGCACCACCTCCCACAGTCACTGTAACAACCCAACAGGCCCTTCCACTTCCAAAACTGCCTCAGATGCCCTCCAGGGGCTAAGTATCGTTGGCATGTGTGTGAAAGAAGGTAACACATTCACCGTGTGCCTCCCACCTACCCTGACAAAGGCCAGCTGGGATGTAATTCCATGTTAACTGTTAGAAATGTGCTGGACCTCAAAACACACTTGAAATCAGTTACATAAAACATGAACCACAGATGCACTTCTAATCTGTAACGTTACAAAAGTCACAACTCCTTTAAGATGAAAATTTAAAATGGTAAGTCACATCTGGTGGTAAGCTATTTCTTAGCCTGTTAGGTTGTGCCTGTCCCATTTTGTTTCTACATTTTAAAATCACATGTACATGGAAACAAGCTAAACAGCTTAGGAGTATGAAGATCTGGGTAAAACTGTTCTGTTGCCTCCTAATCTCAGCCTCTGAGATGAGTAGTGGTGTCGCTTCCACACCAGCACATGTGAACACACACACATCCTCCCTAGAAAAATGTCGACTGCTTCCCCACTTCCTTAGCCATACTGAATATCCTCATGGTCAACATACATAGATCCTACTCATCATTTTTAAAAGCTGTAGGGTATTCTGTAGTTTAGCAATGATAAATTTATTCAAATATTCAACCAGTGTCCTCTGAGTCTGGTCATGCTTCCAGGTTTTTTGTTTTGCCACCATAGATAGTTCTGCAATAAATGATTGAGGTCTAATGCTTTTTATAGGAGATTCCTGAAATTGGGATGGCTGGACCAGTGTAATTTTGGGGTTTTGATGGCCCCACCCTAGCCCTTTCAATCCTCAGAGCACAGAGGCTCTGTTCCACCACAGAGTGAGCACATGTTTCTTGGGTGCTGGGGCCAGGCTATGCATGCCAGCCTTAGCCCTGCCCACTGCTCCAGATGGTACTCTGGGTACATTATGAAGAGCACAGAAAGCAGAGCCCATGGTGCACAAACCTCAGGACCCCCTCCATGCCTCCAGAGGGCTAGGACTCAGGACTAGACACCCAGGGGACATCTGGGGAGTAGGTCCATGGCAGCGGTATGGAATGGCAGTACTGGCTGCCTGGCACAGCTACCATGTCAGAGTGTGGTGGGAGTTGCAAGTCCCTGAATGGTGGAAGTGGGAGTACCTATGACCCCAAGGGCTAGAGCCCTGCACCCCCAGGCCCAGCTTGGCCCTCCTCACCTGCCCAAGAAGTCGTCCTTGTCAGGATCCTCATCATACAGGTCCACTTCCAGGTCCTGCCCAGGGACTTCATACACTATGAACTGGGAGGAAAGAGAGGTGACTTGACCTGCAGGCCCCAACAGCTGATGAAACAGACATCAAGCATGACCCCAGGGGAGCCAAGTTCCAGCCCTGCCTCCTGGAAGCTCGGAGCCCTGGGTAGGTTCCTGCCTTTCTTGGTTCCGGGAGAACCTTACTGGAAGAAGGGAGTGATGCCCTCTCCTGTGGGATGCAGAGATTCAGAGGCAGCTTGTGTAAGACCATGGCAGGGTTGGGGCTCGGATGGGTGGCTGCTCTGTTTTCTGCCAGGGGCTTGCAGCTTCCAAGCTGTGACCCTCAACCTGGCTGTGGGCCTGCCCTACCCACAATAGGGACTGTGGTTGAACTTAAGGGAGAACTTAAGGCTACTGGCATCTGGTTCTGAGAGGGGGCAGGACTGCCCCTGAGGTTCTGTGAATTGGAAACTTCCAATGAAGCTGCCTCTGGTCAGGAAAAGAGGGAGGAATCAGTCAATAAACTACTCCACTGGGAGCGGCCACCTCCAGAAGCCTAGTGGATCTGAGAAATAGGTCTGCCTGTCCCCAGCGCCATGCCTCTGGCACAGTGCTACCCCATGGGTATGTGAAGACCATGAAGGCAGAACCCCATCTTGTTTGGGCCAGTACTGCCCAGAGTGGAGCTCTGGAGAGCACCTGGGAGCCACTAAGGAGCCCCTCACCTCAAACACCTCATTCCAGGTGGGGGACAGGTTCTTATAGATGGTCCTGCTCCGGAAGTGCTGCAGGCCGATGTTCACCTTGGCGTAGGGGTCTGACTTGCCTCGGATTCCCAGGAAGCTGTCCTTCTGGGCCAGCTTTTCAGCCTCCAGCAAGTGGACTCTGATCACTCCCTGCAAAATGCCCCAATCTGAGGCTCACAGCTGTTTAAAGGAACCTCAAAGTCCCCAACTTCAGAGCCAAAGCCATCAGCTATCACTGCAGCCCCATCTCACCCCTTCCACAACTGGAGACAGAAGCCACAGGGCCACAGAGCAAGTGCGGGCAGGACCCAGGGCTCAGCCCACTGCATCAAGATGCCCGCACACATTCCCGCCCTCCAGCCTGCCCCGTGAATGGCCTGTTCAACTGCAGCCATTTCCTCCCCCGTGCCAACCGCCATGCTGCCTGAGCCGGTTTCCTCCCATGAGCCGGTTTCCTCCCGTGTTCCATCCCTGTCTCTAACTCACATGCAGACAGATCCAGTATCATTTCTTCCCAACACCCAGATGTACACGCCCCTGTGGGCACTGCATGAGGCTCACAGTAGGTCCCTGGGCTCATCAAGGCCTCAGCACTTAGTCACCTCACTCCCAACACTCTGGGCTACACCTTAAGCCAGAACAGAGCACAAAAATTAGGAGAAACACTTAAGGGGACCAGGAGGCCTCCTGCCTAGCACTATTTTTTTTAAATAGTAAATACATAAGACGGTAGGCGCTGAGAGAGGGCATCAGAGGGCAGACAAACTGAAACCACAATCACAAACAACTAGCCAATCTGATCACATGGACCACAGCCTTGTCTAACTCAGTGAAAATAAGCCATGCCGTGTGGGGCCACCCAAGACAGACGGGTCATGGTGGAGAGGTCTGACAGACTGTGGTCCACTGGAGAAGGGAATGGCAAACCATGCAGTATTCTTGCCTCGAGAACCCCATGAACAGTATGAAAAGGCAAAAAGATAGGACACTGAAAGATGAACTCCCCAGGTCAGTAGGTGCCCAATATGCTACTGGAGATCAGTGGAGAAATAACTCCAGAAAGAATGAAGGGATGGAGCCAAAGCAAAAAAAACACCCGGTAATGGATGGGACTGGTGATAGAAGCAAGGTTTGATGCTGTAAAGAGCAATATTGCATAGGAACCTGGAATGTTAGGTCCATGAATCAAGGCAAATTGGAAGTGGTCAAACAGGAGATGGCAAGCGTGAATGTTGACATTCTAGGAATCAGCGAACTAAGATGGACTGGAATGGGTGAATTTAACTCAGATGACCATTATATCTACTATTGTGAGCAGGAATCCCTTAGAAGAAATGGAGTAGCCATCATGGTCATCAAAAGAGTCCGAAAAGCAGTACTTGGATGCAATCTCAAAAATGAAGAATAATCTCTGTTCGTTTCCAAGGCAAACCTTTCAATATCATGGTAATCCAAGTCTATGCCCCAACCAGTAACACTGAAGAAGCTGAGTTGAACGGTTCTATGAAGACCTACAAGACCTTCTAGAACTAACACCCAAAAAAGATGTCCTTTTCATTATAGAGGATTGGAATGCAAAAGTAGGAAGTCCAGAAACACCTGGAGTACCAGGCAAATGTGGCCTTGGAGTACAGAATGAAGCAGGGCAAAAGCTAATAGAGTTGTGCCAAGAGAATTCACTGGTCATAGCAAACACCCTCTTCCAACAACACAAGAGAAGACTCTACACATGGACATCACCAGATGGTCAACACTGAAATCAGATTGATTATATTCTTTGCAGCCAAAGATGGAGAAGCTCTATACAGTCAGCAAAAACAAGACTGGGAGTGGACTGTGGCTCAGATCATGAACTCCTTATTGCCAAATTGAAATTGAAATTGAAGAAAGCAGGGAAAACCACTAGACCATTCAGGTATGACCTAAATCAAATCCCTTATGATTATACAGTGGAAGTGAGAAATAGATTTAAGGGACTAGATCTGATAGAGTGCCTGATGAACTATGGATGGAGGTTCGTGACACTGTACAGGAGACAGGAAGCAAGACCATCCCCAAGAAAAAGAAATGCAAAAAAAGCAAAATGGCTGCCTGAGGAGGCCTTACAAATAGCTGTGAAAAGAAGAGAGGCAAAAGGCAAAGGAGAAAAGAAAAGATATACCATTTGAATGCAGAGTTCCAAAGAATAGCAAGGAGAGATAAGAAAGCTTTCCTCATCGATCAATGCAAAGAAATAGAGGAAAACAATAGAATGGCAAAGACTAGAGATCTCTTCAAGAAAATTAGAGATACCAAGGGAACATTTCATGCAAAGATGGGCTCGATAAAGGACAGAAATGGTATGGACCTAACAGAAGCAGAAGATATTAAGAAGAGGTGGCAAGAATACACAGAAGAACTGTACAAAAAAGATCTTCACGACCCATATAATCACAAAGGCGTGATCACTCATGCTCACCTAGAGCTGGACAGCCTAGAATGTGAAGTCAGGTGGGCCTTAGGAAGGATCACTATGAACAAAGCTAGTGGAGGTGATGGAATTCCAGTTGAGCTATTTCAAATCCTAAAAGATGATGCTGTGAAAGTGCTAAACTCAATATGCCAGAAAATTTGGAAAACTCAGCAGTGGCCACAGGACTGGAAAAGGTCAGTTTTCATTCCAATCCCAAAGAAAGGCAATGCCAAAGAATGCTCAAACTACCGCACAATTGCACTCATCTCACATGCTAGTAAAGTAATGCTCAAAATTCTCCAAGCCAGGCTTCATCAATACGTGAACCGTGAACTTCCAGGTGTTCAAGCTGGTTTTAGAAAAGGCAGAGGAACCAGAGATCAAATTGCCAACATCCTCTGGATCATGGAAACAGCAAGAGAGTTCCAGAAAAACATCTATTTCTGCTTTATTGACTATGCCAAAGCCTTTGTGTGGATCACAATAAACTGTGGAAAATTCTGAAAGAGATGGGAATACCAGACCACCTGACCTGCCTCTTGAGAAATCTGTATGCAGGTCAGGAAGCAACAGTCAGAACTGGACATGGAACAACAGACTGGTTCCAAATAGGAAAAGGAGTACGTCAAGGCTGTATATTGTCACCTGCTTATTTAACTTCTATGCAGAGTACATCATGAGAAACGCTGGGCTGGAAGAAGCACAAGCTGGAATCAAGATTGCCAGGAGAAATATCAATAACCTCAGATACGCAGATGACACCACCCTTATGGCAGAAAGTGAAGAAGAACTAAAGAGCCTCTTGATGAAAGTAAAAGAGGAGAGTGAAAAAGTTGGCTTAAAGCTCAACATTCAGAAAACTAAGATCAACATTCAGAAAACTAACTTCATGGCAAACAGATGGGGAAACAGTGGAAACAGTGTCAGACTATTTTTCTGGACTCCAACTGCTGATGGTGATTGCAGCCATGAAATTAAAAGATGCTTGCTCCTTGGAAGGAAAGTTATGACCAACCTAGACAGCATATTAAAAAGCAGAGACATTACCTGGCCAACAAAGGTCCATCTAGTCAAGGCTATGGTTTTTCCAGTGGTCATGTATGGACGTGAGAGTTGGACTATAAAGACAGCTGAGTGCAGAAGAATTGATGCTTTTGAACTGTGGTGTTGGAGAAGACTCCTGAGAGTCCCTTGGACTGCAAGGAGATCCAACCAGTCCATCCTAAAGGAGATCAGTCCTGGGTGTTCATTGGAGGGACTGATGTTGAAGCTGAAACTCCAATACTTTGGCCACCTGATGCAGAGAGCTGACTCATTGGAAAAGACCCTGATGCTGGGAAAGATTGAGGGCAGGAGGAGAAGGGGACGACAGAAGATGAGATGGTTGGATGGCATCACTGACACAATGGACATGGGTTTGGGTGGACTCCAGGAGTTGGTGATGGACAGGGAGGCCTGGCGTGCTTCAGTCCATGGGGTCACAGAGTCGGACGCAAGTGAGTGACTGAAGTAAACTGAACATATGTATTTGCCCTTTAACTCAGCAATCCCAATTCCAGAAATCTATCCTTAAGGACCTACTGGCAAAAATATGAAAAGACATGTACAAGGCTCCTCATGACAGCACTGTTTGAAATCACAGAGGCCAGACACAATTCAGCCACCCGTCAGTAGAGACTGGTTGAATAGATACAGTACATTCACATGGTGGAGTACGGTGTACCACAATGCCATGGGGTAACTCTCACAACACATGTGTGATAACAGCAAGGTGAAGAAAGCTATAGCCTGCTGCCACCCATCCTAGAAAGAGAGACTGTGCCTGCAGTCAGATACGCACACACAACCGTACAAATGTATATGCTCATATTAGAAAATAAATAATGGAAAGTAATAGAAGGATAAACCTTTACTTACAGGGGAGGCAAGAACTAGGTGGTAGAAGCCAAGCTCCTTAAAATAGTTTTTCATACTGGACTTTAGAAGAATGCAGATATTTCACATGATTGTAAAAGGGCATTAAGATTTTAAAAAAAGAAAAAAAACCTCTAGAAATAGGGAATGGAAGGAAACAAATCAATGAAACATTCACGGCCAATTGTCACCAACACAGAGAGGAACCAAGTGAGTTTAGATTGTAGCAACTTGATGTACATGTCCAGTGGGATGTACCCTAAGGACAGAATGTTTACACTAGTTTTGATGTAGGTGACGGTGCTGTGTTGTTATGCTGAGGCTGCTAAACCTGCAGGGTGGGGTAAGGACCACACGTCCCCCTGAGTGACCTGAGGGGGCTGATGCCTCCCACCTGGCACTGATGGTAGAAACAGGCACCTCCCCTTCTCCTGAGGCCCTGACTCCCTGACCCACAGCCAGGGCACCTTCTGCAGGGAGGCCACGTGGCTGTCCCCAGGGGCCTCCTGAGCTGGGCCCAGGATGGGCAGGGGCAAGGGGGTGGGCACCCAAGGAAGCCCCATATCCTGGCTCCTTCCCAGCAGATGTGAGAGTCCTTGGCATCACCAAAGGATGGAGTGGGAGCCTCCTGTCCCTTAAGGGAAGGTGGCAGGCTTTGGAGTTTTCTGGGGGTGAATGAGGCTGCCCATAGACCCTAGCACAAGCCCTGTGGGGGACCAAGGTCCAGGAAGAAATGCTCCCTGGGCTTTTCCCTTCCAAGACAGGTAGCTTTGGGCAAGTCATTCAACCTTCCTGAGACTCAGTCCTGGCCCCACAAAATGGGATGCCGGGCCCTCACAGGGCAGAAATAAGCATTACCATCTGAGGATATACCCCTCTGCCCGGCCTGTCTGTCCTTCAGCTCTGGGCCCGGTGCTCTGCAGCCAGTGTGGGTACTCACACAGGGCAGAGGGAAGCGCAGGTTGGTTATGTCCAGCCCCTTCTTCACGGGCACAGTCACACGGTTGGGCAGCACCAGGTGGGCGGCGATGAGGTCCTCCAGCAGGCTGTCTGTCATCTCACTGGGGAGAGTGGGCACGACCAGCTATGGAGGGTGGCAGCACCTCCCCCAGGTCACCTGTCCCTCCGCCCTTCCCTGGACCTGGAATGAGGAGCAGAGCTTGGGGACAGATGGGTCCCTCCCAGCAGAGAGTAGCCCTGACCCCAACCTGTCTGGATGGGGGATCAGGGGAGGATGTAGGGTGTACATTTTGACAGCCCCCACCCCGATCATGCTCTGTTCCTCTCTGAAGTGTCACATCATGGTAACCAAAAGCAAGGACCTGGATGCTGGGTTAGAATCTCGGCTCCACCAACCACAAGCTGTGTGACCTTGGAAAGTCACTGATCTCGACCTCAGTTTCCTCATCTCTAAAATGGGGATCTCAGTTTCCTCATCTCTACCTGCTGTTATAAGGATGAGTAAATACATGTGAAGTGCTGAGAACAATGCCCCATGTCCAGGAAATGCCAGGTACACGTTCATGACTAGCTCTTCTACTCCCTGACATCACCTTGAAATTCTCTTTATTGCCTGATTCCATCTTGCCAGTACAAGGAGACAGGGCAGTGCCTACAACAGGGCTGGCACACAGTAGGTGCTCAAGAAGTATCTTCTGGACAAAAGAATGCATGACTGGATTCTCTGTGCCTAGCGGGCAGAAATCAGTGGGAATGGCCCCAGTGAGTGAGCAAGTGGTCCTAGCAGCAGGCGAGCCAGCTAGGGGGCACCCTGGCTAGTTCACTGTTCCTCCCTCATGGGAGGTGTGTCCACCCAGGGCTGGAGCCCTTTTCAGCTCCTCTCGGGCCCCAGGGAGGCAGGCTGCTCAGACCAGCTCCTCCTTGCTGGCTTCTGCTATGACAGCTGCCCGCCCCCTCCCACACTGGTGTCTGTGACGTGGTCACCATGGGCAGGAGCCATGTGGGGCTTCTCACACACACATGGGTCAGGGAGGAGTTAACAAGAACAAGGAAGATACTTGTGTGTGTCCACACCCACTGTGCCAGTACCACACACACACCTGAGTGTTCTCCCAGGGAACTCACGACAGAGGAACTAGGCTCCCATTTACTGAGAAAGAGCCCAGAGAGGTGAAGGAACTTGTCCAGAGGTACACAGTGACTAATGGGGGGCCAGGAGTCTGGCCTGCTTCCAGAGCCTGCGCTCGCCCCTCATCAGCCCACACGGCCTCCTCTGGGACATCTCATCTCATGGTATCACTCCAAACACACCAACCCTGACCCTCTGGAGGGGCAGGTCCCACGCCTCTCCTGGTGTAGAGAGCAGGGAGGGTTCAGCCGTGGGGCAGCTCCTGTCACTGACCGCACAGCCTGGGGTGGGGCCCACCTCGGCTCTGCCTAGCAGTCCACACAGGCCCTTACTTGATTCCTGGTGCATCCAGCAGGTTGGTCAGGCCTGTCCAGTTGATCTGCAGGTGCTGCAGGGGCAGAAGGGGGCAGTTAGGCTGGAAGGAGCCAGGAGCCCCGGCTGAGCATCCTCACGCCCACCCCCATGGGAATTCAGCCTGTGGGGGTGGGGGTGCCCTCTGCACGGTGCTGGGTGGGTGAGGCATGTCCCATCCTGCTCAGGACCAGGGCTGTCAGGTGGGCTGCTTCCTGCTGGGACCACAGGAGCGGCCCAAGCGCACAGCCAGGCCAGCCTGGCATCAGAGAGCCTCTGCTCCACCCTAGGCAGCTGTGTGACCTCGGCTGGCCACTTCTCATCTAGCCGGCCTTCTTCCTGGTCTTGGGGACAGCAGGGTGGAGCTCCTAGGCCTCCCAGGGAGCATATGAGATGATGGGTCTAGGTGGGCTTGGGCACATCTGTTCTTGGGCTCAAACCCAGTGCCTGGGCAGCGGGGGTCAGCACCGGTTCACAGGGAGCGGCAGGACTGCCTCGTCCTGGGGACTCACCGGCTTTTGAAGGAAGAACATAGTCACAGCTCCCACAAAGGGCTTGTCCACCAGTAGGGGCTCCAGGATGATCCGCAGCGTGCCCTGCAGCTGGACGGGAAGGAGGGACCTCAGCCACCCTTCTCCTCATACCTGTTGCACTGAGCAAGGCCGCTGCTGGCTCTTTCATGCCCAGGCCACCCCCAAATGTCAGGGCCACCTGCCACCACTGCAGCAACCGCACTCAGGGAAGAGAAGCCTGCATGCAGCAGCCACCCCTTTGCTGGCCACCAAGGGTCCCGGCTGCCCTCCACTGCTGTGCTGTCTGTGGGCCTTCAGCCTGGCCCACAGCTGGGGCCCAGGCATGCTCTCCACCTCAGCTCCACTCCTGCCACAAGCTCCACCTCCTCCATCCACCTGGGTTTCTCAGCACCCGCTCAGCATCTGCAGAGCCTCTCACTTCCTGGGGTCATTGAAGCCTCTCTGGCAGGGAGATTCCACCAACAGCGGCAGGATGGGGCAGTCCTGAGCAGTGGGGCAGTGAAGCCCAGCCACCAATTCCTGGTCTGTGATCTCGGGCCTGGAGTCCCTTGATTGGTACCAGCCTCTGTGCCTGGTGTCATCGCCCCCTCTGCAGCCTCCTCCAGTGTCACCCCACTCCCCGTGCCCTGACCCCAACCCTGGAGGTAGTCACACCAGCCTCCACCCACCTGGATCCCGTTCACACCAGCCTGTATCTTCTGCAGCTCCACACTGATCTCACAGTCCCCGATATAGCTGGAAGTGGGGAGGGAGGAGGAAAGTTGAGGGCAAGGGTAGGTCCACAACTCAGAAAGGTCAAGAAACCTGCCCAGAGCAGCCCAGCACAAGCCTGAGCCCTGCATCACCTGGATGTGGACTCCCTGACAGCCTCGGCCTTTCTCAGCTCTGTGCAGACATTGCCCAGACTCCTAGAGACAGTGCCCAGGGACGCCACACCCAGGGTCTAATGCACATCCCCACCTCTGCCTTCAAGGGCAGCGATTCTGCATACCCCTCATCCCATGACACCCCATGGATGCCAAAGACGAGGTCTGGGGTGCACACCCTCCTATGCTTCCACCCCATCTCTGCCCAGGTCTCCGCCTGAAGACCGCAGAGTAGCCCTGTTGCCTCCCTCCAGCCACTCATGCGGGTTGTTGCTGGGGGTAATGAGGTGGGCAAGTAGTAAGATCTCAGAAGACTGAGTCCAGCTGGTGCTCCTGCCAAGCAATGGTCACAGGGAGCCCAGAATGGGTGCCCTTGAAGGTAGTCAAGGACTGAAGGAGAAGCGGAGGGAGAGGGCAGCTATCCAGTATCTGTAGGGTGCAGGCTGAGGAGCCAGACATCACAGAAATGCTGAGTGTCCCCTGGAAGAGTGGGGTGTGCCCGGGGATCCCAGGGGCTCCCTGAGCTGACTGGAGAGCTGGGTGGGTGGGCTAGATAACTTTGACCAGTGCCAACTATTCACACAAGCATCCTGTGGCAGCCTTGGGGCCACAAGGGCCCAAGTGCCAACAGTATCTTAACACACTTGAGACCAGCCCGCACGTGGGGATGGGCATTCCCGGAGTTACTTCCTGTCTTCCCAGTGTGTTCTCAGCACCAGTCTCTGGGCTAAGGACAGGATATATGTGGCACTGGAAAGGAACAGGCAACATTGTGGAACCTCGGGAGTTGATCCTTGGTCCTTTAAGCACAGTTCAAATCCCACCACCTCCAAGAAGACTTCCTGGGTTGAACCTCCATTCTCTCTGACTCAAGCCTATTATCAGCTTCATTCAAAATAAATGTCCTTGCCTGATCCACTAATCAAGTCACTCACATGTCTTTGCATCCTTTAGTTTTTCTGAGGTGCCACAGTGCCCAGTTTTCCCCCTGGCCTCTCACAGCCTGTACTCCGAGCTCCCTGGGCCACACCACAAGTCCCCACATTTTCCTTTCACACTTGCTCTCTCTTGCTACATCCTCTGTGAGACAGCTGATCTGACCCTCCAGGTGACTGGGCTCTGGCCTTCAAGAAAGCTCTGCTGCCTGGGCCTTGGTACCCAAAGCACGCCTGGTGCCTGGTCTGTGGGAGGAGCCAGGCCTAGCCTAGTGGCTCTCCTGGGACCATCCTCCCCATCCCAGCAAGGACCCCATGCTCCAGCCCAGCTGGCAGAAGGGGCTTATGTGCCATGAGAGGCTTTCACACTCCACATGAGTGTTTATTTGCAACTCCATCTTCAACCTGGCTATTCCCACAGTGCTCCCCCATCCCCCACACCAGGCCCCCGGGGGCACAAGGGCTCACCAGATCTGCAAGTCCAGGACCACCTGTCTGCGGTTGCGCTGGTCTGTGTGCGTCTTGACGCCGTTGACCCTGGGGCACTGGAAGAGATGCCAAGGTTGGGGGGTGGTGGTGGCGGCAGGGAGTGACCTGGTCAGCAGGGGTCTTACATGGGGTAGGGGGGCAGCAAGGGGTTGCCAGCCCTGCCCATTGGTTTCAACCACAACAACCCATGTGACCACTGCACTCCAGGGGTGAGCACAAACAGAAAAACCCACCCTGTAGACCCTGCCCACCGGTGGCATCTTAATACCTCCCTCTACAAACAAGCAAAATTTTCATAATGGAGAAACAGTTCAATCAACCACAGTATTATCCTCCTACTCTCTCCATGCAAAATGATACTTACAAACGCGTTGACACATGAAAAGGTGACATCAAAGAATACAGAGCCAACAGTGCAGGAAAAAAGTATTACAGGGATATGATGAGCAGTTCATTAAAATTATTATGTACATTTTTTCAAAGAGTTTGTGGTGTGATATGTCAGCTTTTTAAAAAGTATAACTTGTTATAATTTATTTTCTTATACATTCTCATATTTAACATTTATTTTTGTCTTGGTTTTATATTTTAACATTCCTTTTCTTTAAGAGGGCCCCCCAAATTGCAGAAGCTTCAGATGGGAGAGCACTTGGCTAGATGTTAAAGACCCAGAAAAGCCAGCAGAAGCCTGGCGGGGAGGAAGGGCCTGTCACTGACTTGCCCCAGCCTGGAGTCTGCTCCCGGGCTGGTGGCTGGCCTGCAGGCACCTGTGAGAGCCCAGCCAGCCCCAAGAGCCCCATCTGTGGAGACTGCCCCTGGAGCAGGCCGCCCAGTTGAAGGTTCCACCACAGAGAGGAGGGGTAGCCACTGCTTATAGTCTGTTCTGTGTCAGGCAGGCGGTCCCAGCCCAGGGCTCATGGTGAGGTGTGGGGCGCCAGGCTGGTCCGGTGCTCCATGTGGAGCACTACTCACCTGGCCATGCACAGTGGCCCTGATGCCAGGCCTGTTAATCACGCTTCACAGCCGCCCTCAGAAATGGGTCCTTTCCTCTTACAGATGAGGAAACTGGAACTCAGAGAGGTTAAATCACTGGCCCAAGCTCATAATAGCAGTGAGCAGGGTTGGACATGGACACAGGAATCAAAGGAAGCAGGAAACATTCTTGGGCATGAAGGGAGTAGGTGGATAGGGTGCACTGGGCCTGGCTAAGCAGGAAGGTCACAGGCAGAGACCTCTGTGATGCCCCCCAGTGGAGAGGTGGGGAGGGGAGAGGGATGGGAGAGTTAGGAGGGGTGGGAGGAGGCAGGACACAAAAGACTTTGAATACCAGGACCAGGCATTTCCCCTGCAGGGCCAGGGCATCTGGTCAGTCTGCAGGGCCCCTGCCAAGTGCTCATGAGAGGGTGAAAATCACCCTTCAGGACCAGCCGCTCGTAGTGAGGTAGGAGGCAGAGGAGCCCCAGGGCAGGACAGCTGGCATTCATCAAGAGGAGTAAAACTGAAGCTCTGTTTCCCCTAGATACTCCAAGGACAGTTAGTGGCAAGAGTTGACTCTGAAGTAAAGATGACTGCTCCTGAGGTCAAGGAAAACTTCCCTGTCTGTACATGCGCAGGAAGGCTCCTTGGGGGTCAAAAAGGGAGGGCAGCCCCCCATAATGTGTGGACATGCACCCACCGGCCTCTGCAGCGGAATCCATTCTTAGCAAAAAGTTCTGCATGCATGTTTGGGAGGGTTCTAGAATAGGTCAGATGTGGGGAAAGAAACCAGATAATTGGCCAAAGGTAAACAAAGACCCGGAAGGACTGCCCTATATAATGATTTAACCACCTCTTTCCTGCGCTCCTCATTACGGGTGACGCCCACACCCTTTCTCCCTGGGTGTGTATTTCTGCACTGTTTCTGTCTTAAACTATTTCTGTGTGCTCTCACACATGTTATGATAATAAGCTCTGTGTCTCTGATAATAAACTTGGTATCTGTTTTTACAGTTTTTGCCTCCTTGAAACACTTTTGCTTTCAGTGGGGGTAAAAAGCCAGGGAGCAATATCAGACATTTCAGCAACCTCAGATATGCAGATGATACCACTCTAATGGAAGAAAGTGAAGAGGAACTAAAGAGCCTCTTGATGAGGGTCAAGGAGGAGAGTGAAAAAGCTGGCTTAAAACTCAAGACTGAAAAACTGAAGATCATGGCATCCGGTCCCATCACTTCATGGCAAATAGAAGGGGGAAAAGTAGAAATAGCGACAGATTTTATTTTCTTGGGCTCCAAAATCACTGCAGTGACTGCAGCCACAAAATTAAAAGATGCTTGCTCCTTGGAAGAAAAACTATGACAAACCTAGACAGCATATTAAAAAGCAGAGACATAACTTTGCCAACAAAGGTCCGTCTACTCAAAGCTATGGTTTTTTCAGTAGTCGTGTATGGATGAGAGTTGGACCATAAAGAAAGTTGACTGCTGAAGAAATGATGCCCTCAAATTGTGGTGTTGGAGAAGACTCTTGAAAGTCCCCTTGGACTGCCAGGAGATCAAGCCAGTCAATCCTAAAGGAAATCAGTCCTGAATATTCATTGGAAGGACTGATCCTGAAGCTGAAACTCCAATACTTTGGCCACCTGATGTGAAGAGCCAACTCACTGGAAAAGACCCTAATGCTGGGAAAGATTGAAGGCAAAAGAAGGGTGTGGCAGTAGAAGATGAGATGGTTACATAGCATCACTGACTCAATGGACATGAGTTTGAGCAAACTCCAGGAGATACTGAAGGACAGGGAAGCCTGGAATACTGCAGTCCATGAGGTCACAAAGAGTCAGTCACATCTTGGCGACTGAACAACAACAAGCCTCTATCCCTTGATGGTCTGGCTTTCATCCAGGCTACCCAGGTTCAATTCCTGGGCAGGGAAATATCTCACTTCAGGACTGCTCACTGCTACCTCACTGAGATCACTAGGCCTGCTTCTGCTGCCAGCAAGGGACCGCTTTCCAGCAGCACATGGTCCCACAGGCATCACCGCCCGATGGGCAGCCTGACCAGGCAGGCTCTGCTATAAACACAGCAGTCTGTGGGCTTCCTAACTCTTCACCTGCTGTGTGCCCCTCTGGGAAGTCCTCCCTGACTCCCAGAGCCCCCATGCCTCTCCACTCCTGAATCCACGCGTTCCTCCATCATCACGTATACACTGCCAGGTCAGCATCTATCATCCACCAGCTTATACATCTGCCTCCACAGAAGGACAGAGTTCTTCCTGAAGGCAGGGGTACAGCCACAGCATCTCTGACTACAGAGCACATGGCTGGGCTCAGTAAGGCATACATGAGTGAAGCAGGGAAAGAACAAATAACCAACAGATGCTGAGCCAGTCCAGGCGGAGCCTGAATCAGAACCCCCAGGCTCAGGCCAGCCTGACCTGCCCCCACTCGGGCGGCTAGCTGAGCACACACCGTGGGGCTGGAAGACAGCTCTCAGCGGGCCAGCCTGCCTTCTGACCCCTGCTTATTCTGGGGCAGACCAGAGGCCAGCACCTCTGGTTGACAGGGTGATGGACTTCATGGTGGCTCTGCCTGAGGTACGCATTTCCGATGATCGAAATAAGACATTATAGAGGAGCTATAGGGCAGGAAAAGTGAGGCAGGAGGATGGACCAGGAAATGCAGCCTAGAGTCGGGACAGGACGTTAGGTGTGTTCAATACACACACTTTTATCCTGGTCACTGAACCAGCATGGATTTGTAACACAGATTGCCAGTATCAATCAGTTAGTAGAGACTTAGTCACTGCTGTGAAGCACTGACCCCCTACTCCATGAAGGTGAGTTCTCCCCAGCTGATGCTGAGGTTAGCAAGCATGACTGGTAGATTTTTGTGCGGGTTGGCTTCCACCACATGGCGTGTTTTCAAAATTGTGCTTTAGGAGAATGGAATTTCCTCCCACTTCTCCTGTCTGAGCCAGGCTTCCCTAGAACCCGCAGAGACAGTGGTGCGGAGATCAGGAGCTGAGGGGTTTATCCTGAGGCCAAGAGACTGGGAAGTGCAGGTGGGGGCTGGGTACCCTGTGAGTCAGGCGTGACCACCGCCCCCCCCCGCCCCCCCGCCCGCACCGTGGGGGCGGGGAAGAGCCTGCTGCCCCTCCCGAGACAGCACCAACCTTCTGTCCAAAGTAGAGCTTGGTGAAGGTGAAGGTCCTCAGGTGCATGCTCTTCTCCCGGATCTTGGGCTCCAGTTTCTCCCGGAACTTGTTTTCCATGATCATGCTGAGGTAGGGCCAGATCTGGGAGATGATCTGCGAGGACAGGAAGATGCCCTTCGTGCTCAGGTCTGTGATCCTTGTCCCAAACCCACAGCTGCCCAGGGGCAGTCCTTACACCGCAGCACCCATTAGCCTGTCTGCCCACCCCATCCCATCAACCTACCTGGTCCATCTGTCTGCTCATCAAACGTTGGATAACTATGGCCATGGTTCTCATGCTTACAGTGAGATCCCAAGATTTGCTGCCATTGTGCAGCCCACCATGAAACAGTCATTCAGTGAATTAATAAGATGAAGCTCTTTGGTTCTGTGCTAAAACATATGCCACCCAAACCAACACCATGGTGTAAATAAGGAGCAGGTGCCAGAGGTTTAAGAAGAAAAAAAAAAGAAACCACAGAAGATAAATTTAAATTGTTTCCTATGGATTTGATTTTTTTCCCTAAGAATCAGAGAAGGCTGCCTATAGCTGAATTCTGCAGCAGGACAACTCATGGCCCTGGGAACCAAGTGTGGGACCTGGGGAGAGAGGGTGGCAGAGACAGGGGACCTGGTGGCAGGAGATGGTGATCAGAGAGGGATACAGATGGCATTGGAGGTATGGGCTGGAGGGGCAGCAGCCCATGTGTTCTATTTGGGACAGGCCTACTCCCTCTTCCTCTCTGGGACCTGGGCCTTTATTTATTTTAGTTTTGTGTGTGTGTGTGGACCATTTTGTCTTTTACTGAATTTGTTACAATATTGCTTCTAGCTTACCTTTTGTTATTTTGGCCACAAGGCATGAGGGCTCTTAGCTCTCCGCCAGGGATCAAAACCTGCACCCCCCAGCCCCCATTGGAAGGCGAGGTCTTAACCACTGGACCACCAGAGAAGTCCCTTGTGCTTTAAAGATGCAGCTCCCTCTTTTCAAACCCCAATCAGAGGAGACTGAAGGAGGTGAGTTTCAGGGCTTAATGCCCATTCTCTCAGAGGCCTCGATGAGCCAGGCATTGTGATTCTTTAATTACCTCATTAATCCTCACAACAACCCCATGAGGCAGGGACCATAATTATTCCCATTGCACAAAGGCAGGAAGCAGCTCTGAGACATCAGGGGACCTGCCCTGGTTGCAGAGCCACTGCTGCCAGATCGTGGCTGGGGACCAGGCGAAACCCAGCAGCTGCTGTCAAATCCCTAATCACAGCCTTCCTCTCCCCAGGACACGCTGGTCTCAGCCTGGTGGGATTGGAGGCCTGCATTTCCCTCTGTACCTTCTATCTTTTCTGCTGTGGCCATGCATTAATTTCGCAATTAAAAGACAAAAATTTCACAATTAAAAAAAAAAACTTCTTTTTTTAAGAAAAGAAAGTCATTGTCTGGTGAGGAGAAGAACCCTGAGGATGGGAAAAGTGGAAGGCCACCACCCCAGGGACTAAGGGCCACCTTTGGCTCCCAGACAAGGCTTCCACCAGGACTGCAGGACTGCCTTGCTCACACAAGCTTCCCCCATATCCCCGCCCCATCCAGGGTCCACGCCAGGCCCAGAGGGAGGACAAGGCCTAGAGTGAGGCCAGCACCCCCAGGCCCGCCCCGGCCTTACCTTGTTGGCCCATTCAACCCGTTCCACGTCCGGGAAGTGAATCTAGGGAACAGAAGGCCGAAGAGGAAGTTAGACTTGAGACCTGCCGCCCTCCCAGAACCAGGCAGGCTCCCACTCCCAAGCACAGGAGCTTTGCTGAGACCCACCCTGGAGACCCAGAGCCCACCCTCCAGGAGGGGAACTAGCCCGGTGGTGCCCACCCGCCTTGGACCACCTGACACTGATGCGACCCTGGCCGGGAGACATGGAAGGGCCGTTCTGCACTGACCCTCCACCCTCACCTTCCTGATGGAAGCATAGAACCCCAACCTGGGCCTCCCCCAGGGTGACACCTGAGTTGGCTTCTTGCAAATTCCATCCCCCTTATTTTAATGATACAAGTAATCATAGCCTCTGCAGAAAAATTAGGAAATATAGCTAAACAAAAGGAAAAATATTTTATCAGAGAACACTGCCTGGTAATAACTGTCATTACCAGGTTGATTTCCAGGCTCTTCTAGAAACAAGTATCTGTAGTTTTCACAGAAACTGAGGTCACAGTGCTTTTTCTTAGCCTGCTTTTTTTCACTTAACAATATATTATGACAGTGCTGACCCAAAGGTAACTGCTGCCCATTTGAAAGGCCAACAAGGGCACTCTGCCATTTTCAGGGGCAACTACAGAGTGGGGTGCCCCCTCACCTCCCTGGGCCCCACCCAAGGCTCCCTGTCCCCAGCAGGGAGGCCCCTCGGGCCAGGTCCTATATTCACAGCCTTGGGCCTGCCAGGTGAGGGGGATGGAGGTGGGGGGAGGTCCCTGTGAAGTGACAATTCTGTTGCCTAACCTTCGCATGACATGATTCTGAGGGTGCTGAATCCCTCCCCACAAAAGTCTCAGTTTCAGAATGTCTACTGAGCTTAATACCCACCTCCTACTCCAGTCCCACCATCATCCCCGGCACCAGGATTTTCTGGGATGGACACAGTAAGCATGTGTGGGTGCCATGGATCCATAAAACGAAACGATGTCGTTTTACTGTCGCCCTGCAAGTGTCTGGAGCATGAAGTCAACCCCAGATCAGGTTCCTGGTGGGCCTGGGACCTCCTGAGGAGGAGAAAGGGCCAGGCCTTCCCACCCCAGGGGCTCAGAAGGTGCGCTGTCCAGGGACTGAGTATATGTGTCTATACAGTGCACACGCCTAGTGCAGCCCTGTCAAATGCCAGCCCCTGTGCTGCCCAGAGATCCCCCAAGGATTCAAACACAGACCGAGGCCTCGTCCACCTGCCCAGGAGAAGAGCTGTTCCCAAAGGAGGGGAGAGAAACTTCATTCTCTCATGAGCAATATTTTTTGTCCTGTTTTTTAAATTTGGCTGCACTGAGTGGCTTGCAGGATCTTGGTTCCCCAACCAGGGATGGCACCCATGTCCCCTGAAGGGGAAGTAAGGAGTCTTAACCACTGGACCACCAGGGAATTCCCTTGGAGCAGTTGTTAACAGTCTGAGAGGTTAGAGAAGCGCAGTGCTTCTGAGACCCCTGGAACATCACACCATCCTCCCAGGCTCAGCTTCCCCAGCTCTGGGCCTGGGGCCGATACCAACTTGGAGAAGCATCTAATATTCCCAGGTGCTGCCAATACTGCCTGGTTCCCAGAGAGGGAGCCAGTCTGGCCCAGGAACGCAAGGGGATAATGGGGAAGGAATCTTGCGGGGAGTGGGGCAGGAGCCTGACCAGTTCACCAAACTGGATTCCAGGCCAGCGCAGGGGGAGACTCCTCAATTACCCCTGGGAACACTCACTACCCAACACTGAAGTAAAACTCCTGCATGTGGGGCTGAACCAGACCTCTTTCCTTCCTTTGATTTCTCCATTCACCTCTCTCTTAGACCTCCCTTCTTCCCAGCAGCCTTCCCAGAGCTCTCAGGTTGAGGCTCAGTGTCCCGATTAGGTGTTGCTGCTTCTCCATTACAGCCTTCAACACCCCTCATTAAAGTTGCTTGGCCTTCTGCCTGCCTCCTCACCGCATGGCAAGCTTTGGTGGGCTGACTCAGCTGTGCTCCCTCCTAGTGCCCATTTCAGGTGTATGAATGTCTTAATAACTATTTGTGGAATGAATGAATGAATGTGGAGTGAATGAATGCTCCTGTCCTCAAGGAGCTCCCAGGCTGCTAAAGGAAGCAAGCCATTAACAGGCTATTCCAGTACAGGATCAGCACCCAGGCCGGGGCAGGGGGGCCCACAAAAGGGAGAGTTTGGTTACAGCGGGGCTGTCACTGGAGCCTCTGCCCCTCTCCTGCCCAGGCCTGCTGGCTGGACCTTTCATACCCTTCCTTCCACCTTAACTTCCCATCCCGCCCCACACACCTTATGTGCATACCCCTTCCAATGCACTGCACCCCTGCCCAGGTGGTTTTCTCCCCTGGAAGCTGAGAAGTGCTGATCTGCTGGATCCTGGAAAGGTGATCCAGTGTGCTGGGTCTGACCTCACCCACACTCGGGATCTAGTCAGGCAAAGATTCCCGCACTGCCTCCATCTGATGAATCCAATAGATTCATCAGGGGGCACCAGGGTGGGGCTT